>NW_028126428.1:0-600000 GCF_965194825.1 Balaenoptera physalus
AGGAGGTAGATTCGAATCGCCTTTAAAGCACATGAAAAGCGGCAAAACGTTGACAATGATGCCCTTGGCCAAAAAGGGCGTATGCGTTTTTTCCTGAATATATTCAGGAAAAAATGCATACGCCCTTTTTGGCCAACCAAGCAACCTGGAAAGGCAAATCAGCGCTACAAAGAAGTCTCGCTTCCCATCGGTCAAAAGGGCCATGTTGAAAAAAGTGTCAAAACCAGAAATGCAGGACAGGCCATGGAGAAATGGGAGCCTTGCTACACTGATGGGCGGGATGTAAATTGCCAACAGCCACTCTGGAGAAGTGTACGGTGTGTCCTGAAACATCTAAGAAACACAGCTTAGAGAGCATAGGGCACTTCCACGCATGGGGGGATAAAGTGGGAAAATTGAAAATCAGCAAGACACAAGCACCCCAAAGTTTAGGGCTGCTCTGTTGACAAGGACCTCCACTTCATTCCACCTTAAATATCCCAGGAAAGCGAAAAATGGATCAAAAAGTTGTGGTCCTTATGTACAATGGAATATCACTCAGCCATGAAATCAATGTCATAAGGCTAGTAGCAGCATGATGAGTGGATTTAGGTAAGACGATTCTAAGTGAAATAAGTCACACAGAAAAGGACACTTCTCATAAGGTGTCACTTATAGAGGGAATGTAAAAACCGTTACACTTGAACTGAATTACAAAACAGAACAGAGTCACACATGCAGAAAACACACTATGGCTGCTTAACGGGAAAGGTGAGGTGGGGTGATACATAAAACAAGAGTTTCAAATTAGCTCAGATACCGTTCCATAAACCCAATATGTAATAGACAAGACCTACTCCTTGCTCAGAGAACTGGACTCAACACGCCCGATTCACCGCACAAGAATATATCTGACTAGTAATAATCTTAAAACCTATGTATTGATATCTCTCTGTTAGTGTGTCAAGTGGGTGTAAAGCGGCATAAACACAGCCGTGAAAAGCAGCTAAACGCCATTATAAAAATAAATTACTTTTAAAAACCCATGAAACAAAGACAGGGAAAGAGAGAGAAATTCTTACACAATTCGTTCAGGGGCTGTGATGCAACCTGGATTGACCATATCTAGACCCACAGCTGGATGAGACATAAGGGTGGACACTCCTGGGGCTGAGAGGTTTGGTGAGGTTGGGTGAGCAAACGCAGACCCTTTAAAGTAATACTGCGTGCTACCCATCGCATGGGTCCCAAATCTCCAGGTTCAAGGGCATCTTCCTGCATCGAAAACATGCATGAGAAACCCAGAAGATGGTACACCGTGTGATGGGGAAAGGTTTCTAAAACGCACCTCATTTCTCATCTCCTTGTGCTCGGGTTCGCCATTCCAGCCACTTTACTAGCAATCTCCCTACTTGGAGCATCAGCACCTTTAACCTCCTGTTCCGTACAGGTTGCAATTTGTCCTGAGGATGAACGGGAAGACGGGGAACCAATGAGAGACGAGCTCTTGGTGCTGGGACAGGCACAGGTCACTCTATTTTCCCATCAGGAAGAAGAATTAACCACAGGCTCAGCCTGCCCCCCGGAACCAGAACAGGGCCTGAAGCCATCCTGCGCTTTTGCGGCCAGCTCCCGAAAAAGCGACCTGTAAAATGGAGCTTCAGGGCACTGCAATTCACAAACCTGCAGAGTTATAAATGATAACTCTCGTCCACAAATATATTGAGGGAAGGCAAAGAAGAGGATTTGAAATCAAGGCAGAATTGCAGGAAACAGATTTCAGGAGGTAGATTCGAATCGCCTTTAAAGCACATGAAAAGCGGCAAAACGTTGACAATGATGCCCTTGGCCAAAAAGGGCGTATGCGTTTTTTCCTGAATATATTCAGGAAAAAACGCATACGCCCTTTTTGGCCAACCAAGCAACCTGGAAAGGCAAATCAGCGCTACAAAGAAGTCTCGCTTCCCATCGGTCAAAAGGGCCATGCTGAAAAAAGTGTCAAAACCAGAAATGCAGGACAGGCCATGGAGAAATGGGAGCCTTGCTACACTGATGGGCGGGATGTAAATTGCCAACAGCCACTCTGGAGAAGTGTACGGTGTGTCCTGAAACTTCTAAGAAACACAGCTTAGAGAGCATAGGGCACTTCCACGCATGGGGGGATAAAGTGGGAAAATTGAAAATCAGCAAGACACAAGCACCCCAAAGTTTAGGGCTGCTCTGTTGACAAGGACCTCCACTTCATTCCACCTTAAATATCCCAGGAAAGCGAAAAATGGATCAAAAAGTTGTGGTCCTTATGTACAATGGAATATCACTCAGCCATGAAATCAATGTCATAAGGCTAGTAGCAGCATGATGAGTGGATTTAGGTAAGACGATTCTAAGTGAAATAAGTCACACAGAAAAGGACACTTCTCATAAGGTGTCACTTATAGAGGGAATGTAAAAACCGTTACACTTGAACTGAATTACAAAACAGAACAGAGTCACACATGCAGAAAACACACTATGGCTGCTTAACGGGAAAGGTGAGGTGGGGTGATACATAAAACAAGAGTTTCAAATTAGCTCAGATACCGTTCCATAAACCCAATATGTAATAGACAAGACCTACTCCTTGCTCAGAGAACTGGACTCAACACGCCCGATTCACCGCACAAGAATATATCTGACTAGTAATAATCTTAAAACCTATGTATTGATATCTCTCTGTTAGTGTGTCAAGTGGGTGTAAAGCGGCATAAACACAGCCGTGAAAAGCAGCTAAACCCCATTATAAAAATAAATTACTTTTCAAAACCCATGAAACAAAGACAGGGAAAGAGAGAGAAATTCTTACACAATTCGTTCAGGGGCTGTGATGCAACCTGGATTGACCATATCTAGACCCACAGCTGGATGAGACATAAGGGTGGACACTCCTGGGGCTGAGAGGTTTGGTGAGGTTGGGTGAGCAAACGCAGACCCTTTAAAGTAATACTGCGTGCTACCCATCGCATGGGTCCCAAATCTCCAGGTTCAAGGGCATCTTCCTGCATCGAAAACATGCATGAGAAACCCAGAAGATGGTACACCGTGTGATGGGGAAAGGTTTCTAAAACGCACCTCATTTCTCATCTCCTTGTGCTCGGGTTCGCCATTCCAGCCACTTTACTAGCAATCTCCCTACTTGGAGCATCAGCACCTTTAACCTCCTGTTCCGTACAGGTTGCAATTTGTCCTGAGGATGAACGGGAAGACGGGGAACCAATGAGAGACGAGCTCTTGGTGCTGGGACAGGCACAGGTCACTCTATTTTCCCATCAGGAAGAAGAATTAACCACAGGCTCAGCCTGCCCCCCGGAACCAGAACAGGGCCTGAAGCCATCCTGCGCTTTTGCGGCCAGCTCCCGAAAAAGCGACCTGTAAAATGGAGCTTCAGGGCACTGCAATTCACAAACCTGCAGAGTTATAAATGATAACTCTCGTCCACAAATATATTGAGGGAAGGCAAAGAAGAGGATTTGAAATCAAGGCAGAATTGCAGGAAACAGATTTCAGGAGGTAGATTCGAATCGCCTTTAAAGCACATGAAAAGCGGCAAAACGTTGACAATGATGCCCTTGGCCAAAAAGGGCGTATGCGTTTTTTCCTGAATATATTCAGGAAAAAACGCATACGCCCTTTTTGGCCAACCAAGCAACCTGGAAAGGCAAATCAGCGCTACAAAGAAGTCTCGCTTCCCATCGGTCAAAAGGGCCATGCTGAAAAAAGTGTCAAAACCAGAAATGCAGGACAGGCCATGGAGAAATGGGAGCCTTGCTACACTGATGGGCGGGATGTAAATTGCCAACAGCCACTCTGGAGAAGTGTACGGTGTGTCCTGAAACTTCTAAGAAACACAGCTTAGAGAGCATAGGGCACTTCCACGCATGGGGGGATAAAGTGGGAAAATTGAAAATCAGCAAGACACAAGCACCCCAAAGTTTAGGGCTGCTCTGTTGACAAGGACCTCCACTTCATTCCACCTTAAATATCCCAGGAAAGCGAAAAATGGATCAAAAAGTTGTGGTCCTTATGTACAATGGAATATCACTCAGCCATGAAATCAATGTCATAAGGCTAGTAGCAGCATGATGAGTGGATTTAGGTAAGACGATTCTAAGGACACTTCTCATAAGGTGTCACTTATAGAGGGAATGTAAAAACCGTTACACTTGAACTGAATTACAAAACAGAACAGAGTCACACATGCAGAAAACACACTATGGCTGCTTAACGGGAAAGGTGAGGTGGGGTGATACATAAAACAAGAGTTTCAAATTAGCTCAGATACCGTTCCATAAACCCAATATGTAATAGACAAGACCTACTCCTTGCTCAGAGAACTGGACTCAACACGCCCGATTCACCGCACAAGAATATATCTGACTAGTAATAATCTTAAAACCTATGTATTGATATCTCTCTGTTAGTGTGTCAAGTGGGTGTAAAGCGGCATAAACACAGCCGTGAAAAGCAGCTAAACCCCATTATAAAAATAAATTACTTTTCAAAACCCATGAAACAAAGACAGGGAAAGAGAGAGAAATTCTTACACAATTCGTTCAGGGGCTGTGATGCAACCTGGATTGACCATATCTAGACCCACAGCTGGATGAGACATAAGGGTGGACACTCCTGGGGCTGAGAGGTTTGGTGAGGTTGGGTGAGCAAACGCAGACCCTTTAAAGTAATACTGCGTGCTACCCATCGCATGGGTCCCAAATCTCCAGGTTCAAGGGCATCTTCCTGCATCGAAAACATGCATGAGAAACCCAGAAGATGGTACACCGTGTGATGGGGAAAGGTTTCTAAAACGCACCTCATTTCTCATCTCCTTGTGCTCGGGTTCGCCATTCCAGCCACTTTACTAGCAATCTCCCTACTTGGAGCATCAGCACCTTTAACCTCCTGTTCCGTACAGGTTGCAATTTGTCCTGAGGATGAACGGGAAGACGGGGAACCAATGAGAGACGAGCTCTTGGTGCTGGGACAGGCACAGGTCACTCTATTTTCCCATCAGGAAGAAGAATTAACCACAGGCTCAGCCTGCCCCCCGGAACCAGAACAGGGCCTGAAGCCATCCTGCGCTTTTGCGGCCAGCTCCCGAAAAAGCGACCTGTAAAATGGAGCTTCAGGGCACTGCAATTCACAAACCTGCAGAGTTATAAATGATAACTCTCGTCCACAAATATATTGAGGGAAGGCAAAGAAGAGGATTTGAAATCAAGGCAGAATTGCAGGAAACAGATTTCAGGAGGTAGATTCGAATCGCCTTTAAAGCACATGAAAAGCGGCAAAACGTTGACAATGATGCCCTTGGCCAAAAAGGGCGTATGCGTTTTTTCCTGAATATATTCAGGAAAAAACGCATACGCCCTTTTTGGCCAACCAAGCAACCTGGAAAGGCAAATCAGCGCTACAAAGAAGTCTCGCTTCCCATCGGTCAAAAGGGCCATGCTGAAAAAAGTGTCAAAACCAGAAATGCAGGACAGGCCATGGAGAAATGGGAGCCTTGCTACACTGATGGGCGGGATGTAAATTGCCAACAGCCACTCTGGAGAAGTGTACGGTGTGTCCTGAAACTTCTAAGAAACACAGCTTAGAGAGCATAGGGCACTTCCACGCATGGGGGGATAAAGTGGGAAAATTGAAAATCAGCAAGACACAAGCACCCCAAAGTTTAGGGCTGCTCTGTTGACAAGGACCTCCACTTCATTCCACCTTAAATATCCCAGGAAAGCGAAAAATGGATCAAAAAGTTGTGGTCCTTATGTACAATGGAATATCACTCAGCCATGAAATCAATGTCATAAGGCTAGTAGCAGCATGATGAGTGGATTTAGGTAAGACGATTCTAAGTGAAATAAGTCACACAGAAAAGGACACTTCTCATAAGGTGTCACTTATAGAGGGAATGTAAAAACCGTTACACTTGAACTGAATTACAAAAAAGAACAGAGTCACACATGCAGAAAACACACTATGGCTGCTTAACGGGAAAGGTGAGGTGGGGTGATACATAAAACAAGAGTTTCAAATTAGCTCAGATACCGTTCCATAAACCCAATATGTAATAGACAAGACCTACTCCTTGCTCAGAGAACTGGACTCAACACGCCCGATTCACCGCACAAGAATATATCTGACTAGTAATAATCTTAAAACCTATGTATTGATATCTCTCTGTTAGTGTGTCAAGTGGGTGTAAAGCGGCATAAACACAGCCGTGAAAAGCAGCTAAACCCCATTATAAAAATAAATTACTTTTCAAAACCCATGAAACAAAGACAGGGAAAGAGAGAGAAATTCTTACACAATTCGTTCAGGGGCTGTGATGCAACCTGGATTGACCATATCTAGACCCACAGCTGGATGAGACATAAGGGTGGACACTCCTGGGGCTGAGAGGTTTGGTGAGGTTGGGTGAGCAAACGCAGACCCTTTAAAGTAATACTGCGTGCTACCCATCGCATGGGTCCCAAATCTCCAGGTTCAAGGGCATCTTCCTGCATCGAAAACATGCATGAGAAACCCAGAAGATGGTACACCGTGTGATGGGGAAAGGTTTCTAAAACGCACCTCATTTCTCATCTCCTTGTGCTCGGGTTCGCCATTCCAGCCACTTTACTAGCAATCTCCCTACTTGGAGCATCAGCACCTTTAACCTCCTGTTCCGTACAGGTTGCAATTTGTCCTGAGGATGAACGGGAAGACGGGGAACCAATGAGAGACGAGCTCTTGGTGCTGGGACAGGCACAGGTCACTCTATTTTCCCATCAGGAAGAAGAATTAACCACAGGCTCAGCCTGCCCCCCGGAACCAGAACAGGGCCTGAAGCCATCCTGCGCTTTTGCGGCCAGCTCCCGAAAAAGCGACCTGTAAAATGGAGCTTCAGGGCACTGCAATTCACAAACCTGCAGAGTTATAAATGATAACTCTCGTCCACAAATATATTGAGGGAAGGCAAAGAAGAGGATTTGAAATCAAGGCAGAATTGCAGGAAACAGATTTCAGGAGGTAGATTCGAATCGCCTTTAAAGCACATGAAAAGCGGCAAAACGTTGACAATGATGCCCTTGGCCAAAAAGGGCGTATGCGTTTTTTCCTGAATATATTCAGGAAAAAACGCATACGCCCTTTTTGGCCAACCAAGCAACCTGGAAAGGCTAATCAGCGCTACAAAGAAGTCTCGCTTCCCATCGGTCAAAAGGGCCATGCTGAAAAAAGTGTCAAAACCAGAAATGCAGGACAGGCCATGGAGAAATGGGAGCCTTGCTACACTGATGGGCGGGATGTAAATTGCCAACAGCCACTCTGGAGAAGTGTACGGTGTGTCCTGAAACTTCTAAGAAACACAGCTTAGAGAGCATAGGGCACTTCCACGCATGGGGGGATAAAGTGGGAAAATTGAAAATCAGCAAGACACAAGCACCCCAAAGTTTAGGGCTGCTCTGTTGACAAGGACCTCCACTTCATTCCACCTTAAATATCCCAGGAAAGCGAAAAATGGATCAAAAAGTTGTGGTCCTTATGTACAATGGAATATCACTCAGCCATGAAATCAATGTCATAAGGCTAGTAGCAGCATGATGAGTGGATTTAGGTAAGACGATTCTAAGTGAAATAAGTCACACAGAAAAGGACACTTCTCATAAGGTGTCACTTATAGAGGGAATGTAAAAACCGTTACACTTGAACTGAATTACAAAACAGAACAGAGTCACACATGCAGAAAACACACTATGGCTGCTTAACGGGAAAGGTGAGGTGGGGTGATACATAAAACAAGAGTTTCAAATTAGCTCAGATACCGTTCCATAAACCCAATATGTAATAGACAAGACCTACTCCTTGCTCAGAGAACTGGACTCAACACGCCCGATTCACCGCACAAGAATATATCTGACTAGTAATAATCTTAAAACCTATGTATTGATATCTCTCTGTTAGTGTGTCAAGTGGGTGTAAAGCGGCATAAACACAGCCGTGAAAAGCAGCTAAACGCCATTATAAAAATAAATTACTTTTAAAAACCCATGAAACAAAGACAGGGAAAGAGAGAGAAATTCTTACACAATTCGTTCAGGGGCTGTGATGCAACCTGGATTGACCATATCTAGACCCACAGCTGGATGAGACATAAGGGTGGACACTCCTGGGGCTGAGAGGTTTGGTGAGGTTGGGTGAGCAAACGCAGACCCTTTAAAGTAATACTGCGTGCTACCCATCGCATGGGTCCCAAATCTCCAGGTTCAAGGGCATCTTCCTGCATCGAAAACATGCATGAGAAACCCAGAAGATGGTACACCGTGTGATGGGGAAAGGTTTCTAAAACGCACCTCATTTCTCATCTCCTTGTGCTCGGGTTCGCCATTCCAGCCACTTTACTAGCAATCTCCCTACTTGGAGCATCAGCACCTTTAACCTCCTGTTCCGTACAGGTTGCAATTTGTCCTGAGGATGAACGGGAAGACGGGGAACCAATGAGAGACGAGCTCTTGGTGCTGGGACAGGCACAGGTCACTCTATTTTCCCATCAGGAAGAAGAATTAACCACAGGCTCAGCCTGCCCCCCGGAACCAGAACAGGGCCTGAAGCCATCCTGCGCTTTTGCGGCCAGCTCCCGAAAAAGCGACCTGTAAAATGGAGCTTCAGGGCACTGCAATTCACAAACCTGCAGAGTTATAAATGATAACTCTCGTCCAGAAATATATTGAGGGAAGGCAAAGAAGAGGATTTGAAATCAAGGCAGAATTGCAGGAAACAGATTTCAGGAGGTAGATTCGAATCGCCTTTAAAGCACATGAAAAGCGGCAAAACGTTGACAATGATGCCCTTGGCCAAAAAGGGCGTATGCGTTTTTTCCTGAATATATTCAGGAAAAAACGCATACGCCCTTTTTGGCCAACCAAGCAACCTGGAAAGGCAAATCAGCGCTACAAAGAAGTCTCGCTTCCCATCGGTCAAAAGGGCCATGCTGAAAAAAGTGTCAAAACCAGAAATGCAGGACAGGCCATGGAGAAATGGGAGCCTTGCTACACTGATGGGCGGGATGTAAATTGCCAACAGCCACTCTGGAGAAGTGTACGGTGTGTCCTGAAACTTCTAAGAAACACAGCTTAGAGAGCATAGTGCACTTCCACGCATGGGGGGATAAAGTGGGAAAATTGAAAATCAGCAAGACACAAGCACCCCAAAGTTTAGGGCTGCTCTGTTGACAAGGACCTCCACTTCATTCCACCTTAAATATCCCAGGAAAGCGAAAAATGGATCAAAAAGTTGTGGTCCTTATGTACAATGGAATATCACTCAGCCATGAAATCAATGTCATAAGGCTAGTAGCAGCATGATGAGTGGATTTAGGTAAGACGATTCTAAGTGAAATAAGTCACACAGAAAAGGACACTTCTCATAAGGTGTCACTTATAGAGGGAATGTAAAAACCGTTACACTTGAACTGAATTACAAAACAGAACAGAGTCACACATGCAGAAAACACACTATGGCTGCTTAACGGGAAAGGTGAGGTGGGGTGATACATAAAACAAGAGTTTCAAATTAGCTCAGATACCGTTCCATAAACCCAATATGTAATAGACAAGACCTACTCCTTGCTCAGAGAACTGGACTCAACACGCCCGATTCACCGCACAAGAATATATCTGACTAGTAATAATCTTAAAACCTATGTATTGATATCTCTCTGTTAGTGTGTCATGTGGGTGTAAAGCGGCATAAACACAGCCGTGAAAAGCAGCTAAACCCCATTATAAAAATAAATTACTTTTCAAAACCCATGAAACAAAGACAGGGAAAGAGAGAGAAATTCTTACACAATTCGTTCAGGGGCTGTGATGCAACCTGGATTGACCATATCTAGACCCACAGCTGGATGAGACATAAGGGTGGACACTCCTGGGGCTGAGAGGTTTGGTGAGGTTGGGTGAGCAAACGCAGACCCTTTAAAGTAATACTGCGTGCTACCCATCGCATGGGTCCCAAATCTCCAGGTTCAAGGGCATCTTCCTGCATCGAAAACATGCATGAGAAACCCAGAAGATGGTACACCGTGTGATGGGGAAAGGTTTCTAAAACGCACCTCATTTCTCATCTCCTTGTGCTCGGGTTCGCCATTCCAGCCACTTTACTAGTAATCTCCCTACTTGGAGAATCAGCACCTTTAACCTCCTGTTCCGTACAGGTTGCAATTTTTCCTGAGGATGAACGGGAAGACGGGGAACCAATGAGAGACTAGCTATTGGTGTTGGGACAGGCACAGGTCACTCTATTTTCCCATCAGGAAGAAGAATTAACCACAGGCTCCGCCTGCCCCCCGGAACCAGAACAGGGCCTGAAGCCATCCTGCGCTTTTGCGGCCAGCTCCCAAAAAAGCGACTTGTAAAATGGAGCTTCAGGGCACTGCAATTCACAAACCTGCAGAGTTATAAATGATAACTCTCGTCCACAAATATATTGAGGGAAGGCAAAGAAGAGGATTTGAAATCAAGGCAGAATTGCAGGAAACAGATTTCAGGAGGTAGATTCGAATCGCCTTTAAAGCACATGAAAAGCGGCAAAACGTTGACAATGATGCCCTTGGCCAAAAAGGGCGTATGCGTTTTTTCCTGAATATATTCAGGAAAAAATGCATACGCCCTTTTTGGCCAACCAAGCAACCTGGAAAGGCAAATCAGCGCTACAAAGAAGTCTCGCTTCCCATCGGTCAAAAGGGCCATGTTGAAAAAAGTGTCAAAACCAGAAATGCAGGACAGGCCATGGAGAAATGGGAGCCTTGCTACACTGATGGGCGGGATGTAAATTGCCAACAGCCACTCTGGAGAAGTGTACGGTGTGTCCTGAAACATCTAAGAAACACAGCTTAGAGAGCATAGGGCACTTCCACGCATGGGGGGATAAAGTGGGAAAATTGAAAATCAGCAAGACACAAGCACCCCAAAGTTTAGGGCTGCTCTGTTGACAAGGACCTCCACTTCATTCCACCTTAAATATCCCAGGAAAGCGAAAAATGGATCAAAAAGTTGTGGTCCTTATGTACAATGGAATATCACTCAGCCATGAAATCAATGTCATAAGGCTAGTAGCAGCATGATGAGTGGATTTAGGTAAGACGATTCTAAGTGAAATAAGTCACACAGAAAAGGACACTTCTCATAAGGTGTCACTTATAGAGGGAATGTAAAAACCGTTACACTTGAACTGAATTACAAAACAGAACAGAGTCACACATGCAGAAAACACACTATGGCTGCTTAACGGGAAAGGTGAGGTGGGGTGATACATAAAACAAGAGTTTCAAATTAGCTCAGATACCGTTCCATAAACCCAATATGTAATAGACAAGACCTACTCCTTGCTCAGAGAACTGGACTCAACACGCCCGATTCACCGCACAAGAATATATCTGACTAGTAATAATCTTAAAACCTATGTATTGATATCTCTCTGTTAGTGTGTCAAGTGGGTGTAAAGCGGCATAAACACAGCCGTGAAAAGCAGCTAAACGCCATTATAAAAATAAATTACTTTTAAAAACCCATGAAACAAAGACAGGGAAAGAGAGAGAAATTCTTACACAATTCGTTCAGGGGCTGTGATGCAACCTGGATTGACCATATCTAGACCCACAGCTGGATGAGACATAAGGGTGGACACTCCTGGGGCTGAGAGGTTTGGTGAGGTTGGGTGAGCAAACGCAGACCCTTTAAAGTAATACTGCGTGCTACCCATCGCATGGGTCCCAAATCTCCAGGTTCAAGGGCATCTTCCTGCATCGAAAACATGCATGAGAAACCCAGAAGATGGTACACCGTGTGATGGGGAAAGGTTTCTAAAACGCACCTCATTTCTCATCTCCTTGTGCTCGGGTTCGCCATTCCAGCCACTTTACTAGCAATCTCCCTACTTGGAGCATCAGCACCTTTAACCTCCTGTTCCGTACAGGTTGCAATTTGTCCTGAGGATGAACGGGAAGACGGGGAACCAATGAGAGACGAGCTCTTGGTGCTGGGACAGGCACAGGTCACTCTATTTTCCCATCAGGAAGAAGAATTAACCACAGGCTCAGCCTGCCCCCCGGAACCAGAACAGGGCCTGAAGCCATCCTGCGCTTTTGCGGCCAGCTCCCGAAAAAGCGACCTGTAAAATGGAGCTTCAGGGCACTGCAATTCACAAACCTGCAGAGTTATAAATGATAACTCTCGTCCACAAATATATTGAGGGAAGGCAAAGAAGAGGATTTGAAATCAAGGCAGAATTGCAGGAAACAGATTTCAGGAGGTAGATTCGAATCGCCTTTAAAGCACATGAAAAGCGGCAAAACGTTGACAATGATGCCCTTGGCCAAAAAGGGCGTATGCGTTTTTTCCTGAATATATTCAGGAAAAAACGCATACGCCCTTTTTGGCCAACCAAGCAACCTGGAAAGGCAAATCAGCGCTACAAAGAAGTCTCGCTTCCCATCGGTCAAAAGGGCCATGCTGAAAAAAGTGTCAAAACCAGAAATGCAGGACAGGCCATGGAGAAATGGGAGCCTTGCTACACTGATGGGCGGGATGTAAATTGCCAACAGCCACTCTGGAGAAGTGTACGGTGTGTCCTGAAACTTCTAAGAAACACAGCTTAGAGAGCATAGGGCACTTCCACGCATGGGGGGATAAAGTGGGAAAATTGAAAATCAGCAAGACACAAGCACCCCAAAGTTTAGGGCTGCTCTGTTGACAAGGACCTCCACTTCATTCCACCTTAAATATCCCAGGAAAGCGAAAAATGGATCAAAAAGTTGTGGTCCTTATGTACAATGGAATATCACTCAGCCATGAAATCAATGTCATAAGGCTAGTAGCAGCATGATGAGTGGATTTAGGTAAGACGATTCTAAGTGAAATAAGTCACACAGAAAAGGACACTTCTCATAAGGTGTCACTTATAGAGGGAATGTAAAAACCGTTACACTTGAACTGAATTACAAAACAGAACAGAGTCACACATGCAGAAAACACACTATGGCTGCTTAACGGGAAAGGTGAGGTGGGGTGATACATAAAACAAGAGTTTCAAATTAGCTCAGATACCGTTCCATAAACCCAATATGTAATAGACAAGACCTACTCCTTGCTCAGAGAACTGGACTCAACACGCCCGATTCACCGCACAAGAATATATCTGACTAGTAATAATCTTAAAACCTATGTATTGATATCTCTCTGTTAGTGTGTCATGTGGATGTAAAGCGGCATAAACACAGCCGTGAAAAGCAGCTAAACCCCATTATAAAAATAAATTACTTTTCAAAACCCATGAAACAAAGACAGGGAAAGAGAGAGAAATTCTTACACAATTCGTTCAGGGGCTGTGATGCAACCTGGATTGACCATATCTAGACCCACAGCTGGATGAGACATAAGGGTGGACACTCCTGGGGCTGAGAGGTTTGGTGAGGTTGGGTGAGCAAACGCAGACCCTTTAAAGTAATACTGCGTGCTACCCATCGCATGGGTCCCAAATCTCCAGGTTCAAGGGCATCTTCCTGCATCGAAAACATGCATGAGAAACCCAGAAGATGGTACACCGTGTGATGGGGAAAGGTTTCTAAAACGCACCTCATTTCTCATCTCCTTGTGCTCGGGTTCGCCATTCCAGCCACTTTACTAGTAATCTCCCTACTTGGAGAATCAGCACCTTTAACCTCCTGTTCCGTACAGGTTGCAATTTTTCCTGAGGATGAACGGGAAGACGGGGAACCAATGAGAGACTAGCTATTGGTGTTGGGACAGGCACAGGTCACTCTATTTTCCCATCAGGAAGAAGAATTAACCACAGGCTCCGCCTGCCCCCCGGAACCAGAACAGGGCCTGAAGCCATCCTGCGCTTTTGCGGCCAGCTCCCAAAAAAGCGACTTGTAAAATGGAGCTTCAGGGCACTGCAATTCACAAACCTGCAGAGTTATAAATGATAACTCTCGTCCACAAATATATTGAGGGAAGGCAAAGAAGAGGATTTGAAATCAAGGCAGAATTGCAGGAAACAGATTTCAGGAGGTAGATTCGAATCGCCTTTAAAGCACATGAAAAGCGGCAAAACGTTGACAATGATGCCCTTGGCCAAAAAGGGCGTATGCGTTTTTTCCTGAATATATTCAGGAAAAAATGCATACGCCCTTTTTGGCCAACCAAGCAACCTGGAAAGGCAAATCAGCGCTACAAAGAAGTCTCGCTTCCCATCGGTCAAAAGGGCCATGTTGAAAAAAGTGTCAAAACCAGAAATGCAGGACAGGCCATGGAGAAATGGGAGCCTTGCTACACTGATGGGCGGGATGTAAATTGCCAACAGCCACTCTGGAGAAGTGTACGGTGTGTCCTGAAACATCTAAGAAACACAGCTTAGAGAGCATAGGGCACTTCCACGCATGGGGGGATAAAGTGGGAAAATTGAAAATCAGCAAGACACAAGCACCCCAAAGTTTAGGGCTGCTCTGTTGACAAGGACCTCCACTTCATTCCACCTTAAATATCCCAGGAAAGCGAAAAATGGATCAAAAAGTTGTGGTCCTTATGTACAATGGAATATCACTCAGCCATGAAATCAATGTCATAAGGCTAGTAGCAGCATGATGAGTGGATTTAGGTAAGACGATTCTAAGTGAAATAAGTCACACAGAAAAGGACACTTCTCATAAGGTGTCACTTATAGAGGGAATGTAAAAACCGTTACACTTGAACTGAATTACAAAACAGAACAGAGTCACACATGCAGAAAACACACTATGGCTGCTTAACGGGAAAGGTGAGGTGGGGTGATACATAAAACAAGAGTTTCAAATTAGCTCAGATACCGTTCCATAAACCCAATATGTAATAGACAAGACCTACTCCTTGCTCAGAGAACTGGACTCAACACGCCCGATTCACCGCACAAGAATATATCTGACTAGTAATAATCTTAAAACCTATGTATTGATATCTCTCTGTTAGTGTGTCAAGTGGGTGTAAAGCGGCATAAACACAGCCGTGAAAAGCAGCTAAACGCCATTATAAAAATAAATTACTTTTAAAAACCCATGAAACAAAGACAGGGAAAGAGAGAGAAATTCTTACACAATTCGTTCAGGGGCTGTGATGCAACCTGGATTGACCATATCTAGACCCACAGCTGGATGAGACATAAGGGTGGACACTCCTGGGGCTGAGAGGTTTGGTGAGGTTGGGTGAGCAAACGCAGACCCTTTAAAGTAATACTGCGTGCTACCCATCGCATGGGTCCCAAATCTCCAGGTTCAAGGGCATCTTCCTGCATCGAAAACATGCATGAGAAACCCAGAAGATGGTACACCGTGTGATGGGGAAAGGTTTCTAAAACGCACCTCATTTCTCATCTCCTTGTGCTCGGGTTCGCCATTCCAGCCACTTTACTAGCAATCTCCCTACTTGGAGCATCAGCACCTTTAACCTCCTGTTCCGTACAGGTTGCAATTTGTCCTGAGGATGAACGGGAAGACGGGGAACCAATGAGAGACGAGCTCTTGGTGCTGGGACAGGCACAGGTCACTCTATTTTCCCATCAGGAAGAAGAATTAACCACAGGCTCAGCCTGCCCCCCGGAACCAGAACAGGGCCTGAAGCCATCCTGCGCTTTTGCGGCCAGCTCCCGAAAAAGCGACCTGTAAAATGGAGCTTCAGGGCACTGCAATTCACAAACCTGCAGAGTTATAAATGATAACTCTCGTCCACAAATATATTGAGGGAAGGCAAAGAAGAGGATTTGAAATCAAGGCAGAATTGCAGGAAACAGATTTCAGGAGGTAGATTCGAATCGCCTTTAAAGCACATGAAAAGCGGCAAAACGTTGACAATGATGCCCTTGGCCAAAAAGGGCGTATGCGTTTTTTCCTGAATATATTCAGGAAAAAACGCATACGCCCTTTTTGGCCAACCAAGCAACCTGGAAAGGCAAATCAGCGCTACAAAGAAGTCTCGCTTCCCATCGGTCAAAAGGGCCATGCTGAAAAAAGTGTCAAAACCAGAAATGCAGGACAGGCCATGGAGAAATGGGAGCCTTGCTACACTGATGGGCGGGATGTAAATTGCCAACAGCCACTCTGGAGAAGTGTACGGTGTGTCCTGAAACTTCTAAGAAACACAGCTTAGAGAGCATAGGGCACTTCCACGCATGGGGGGATAAAGTGGGAAAATTGAAAATCAGCAAGACACAAGCACCCCAAAGTTTAGGGCTGCTCTGTTGACAAGGACCTCCACTTCATTCCACCTTAAATATCCCAGGAAAGCGAAAAATGGATCAAAAAGTTGTGGTCCTTATGTACAATGGAATATCACTCAGCCATGAAATCAATGTCATAAGGCTAGTAGCAGCATGATGAGTGGATTTAGGTAAGACGATTCTAAGTGAAATAAGTCACACAGAAAAGGACACTTCTCATAAGGTGTCACTTATAGAGGGAATGTAAAAACCGTTACACTTGAACTGAATTACAAAACAGAACAGAGTCACACATGCAGAAAACACACTATGGCTGCTTAACGGGAAAGGTGAGGTGGGGTGATACATAAAACAAGAGTTTCAAATTAGCTCAGATACCGTTCCATAAACCCAATATGTAATAGACAAGACCTACTCCTTGCTCAGAGAACTGGACTCAACACGCCCGATTCACCGCACAAGAATATATCTGACTAGTAATAATCTTAAAACCTATGTATTGATATCTCTCTGTTAGTGTGTCATGTGGATGTAAAGCGGCATAAACACAGCCGTGAAAAGCAGCTAAACCCCATTATAAAAATAAATTACTTTTCAAAACCCATGAAACAAAGACAGGGAAAGAGAGAGAAATTCTTACACAATTCGTTCAGGGGCTGTGATGCAACCTGGATTGACCATATCTAGACCCACAGCTGGATGAGACATAAGGGTGGACACTCCTGGGGCTGAGAGGTTTGGTGAGGTTGGGTGAGCAAACGCAGACCCTTTAAAGTAATACTGCGTGCTACCCATCGCATGGGTCCCAAATCTCCAGGTTCAAGGGCATCTTCCTGCATCGAAAACATGCATGAGAAACCCAGAAGATGGTACACCGTGTGATGGGGAAAGGTTTCTAAAACGCACCTCATTTCTCATCTCCTTGTGCTCGGGTTCGCCATTCCAGCCACTTTACTAGTAATCTCCCTACTTGGAGAATCAGCACCTTTAACCTCCTGTTCCGTACAGGTTGCAATTTTTCCTGAGGATGAACGGGAAGACGGGGAACCAATGAGAGACTAGCTATTGGTGTTGGGACAGGCACAGGTCACTCTATTTTCCCATCAGGAAGAAGAATTAACCACAGGCTCCGCCTGCCCCCCGGAACCAGAACAGGGCCTGAAGCCATCCTGCGCTTTTGCGGCCAGCTCCCAAAAAAGCGACTTGTAAAATGGAGCTTCAGGGCACTGCAATTCACAAACCTGCAGAGTTATAAATGATAACTCTCGTCCACAAATATATTGAGGGAAGGCAAAGAAGAGGATTTGAAATCAAGGCAGAATTGCAGGAAACAGATTTCAGGAGGTAGATTCGAATCGCCTTTAAAGCACATGAAAAGCGGCAAAACGTTGACAATGATGCCCTTGGCCAAAAAGGGCGTATGCGTTTTTTCCTGAATATATTCAGGAAAAAATGCATACGCCCTTTTTGGCCAACCAAGCAACCTGGAAAGGCAAATCAGCGCTACAAAGAAGTCTCGCTTCCCATCGGTCAAAAGGGCCATGTTGAAAAAAGTGTCAAAACCAGAAATGCAGGACAGGCCATGGAGAAATGGGAGCCTTGCTACACTGATGGGCGGGATGTAAATTGCCAACAGCCACTCTGGAGAAGTGTACGGTGTGTCCTGA
Source organism: Balaenoptera physalus (assembly GCF_965194825.1). Classification (NCBI taxonomy): domain Eukaryota; kingdom Metazoa; phylum Chordata; class Mammalia; order Artiodactyla; family Balaenopteridae; genus Balaenoptera; species Balaenoptera physalus. The sequence continues at coordinate 17,907 of NW_028126428.1, forward strand.
AACATCTAAGAAACACAGCTTAGAGAGCATAGGGCACTTCCACGCATGGGGGGATAAAGTGGGAAAATTGAAAATCAGCAAGACACAAGCACCCCAAAGTTTAGGGCTGCTCTGTTGACAAGGACCTCCACTTCATTCCACCTTAAATATCCCAGGAAAGCGAAAAATGGATCAAAAAGTTGTGGTCCTTATGTACAATGGAATATCACTCAGCCATGAAATCAATGTCATAAGGCTAGTAGCAGCATGATGAGTGGATTTAGGTAAGACGATTCTAAGTGAAATAAGTCACACAGAAAAGGACACTTCTCATAAGGTGTCACTTATAGAGGGAATGTAAAAACCGTTACACTTGAACTGAATTACAAAACAGAACAGAGTCACACATGCAGAAAACACACTATGGCTGCTTAACGGGAAAGGTGAGGTGGGGTGATACATAAAACAAGAGTTTCAAATTAGCTCAGATACCGTTCCATAAACCCAATATGTAATAGACAAGACCTACTCCTTGCTCAGAGAACTGGACTCAACACGCCCGATTCACCGCACAAGAATATATCTGACTAGTAATAATCTTAAAACCTATGTATTGATATCTCTCTGTTAGTGTGTCAAGTGGGTGTAAAGCGGCATAAACACAGCCGTGAAAAGCAGCTAAACCCCATTATAAAAATAAATTACTTTTCAAAACCCATGAAACAAAGACAGGGAAAGAGAGAGAAATTCTTACACAATTCGTTCAGGGGCTGTGATGCAACCTGGATTGACCATATCTAGACCCACAGCTGGATGAGACATAAGGGTGGACACTCCTGGGGCTGAGAGGTTTGGTGAGGTTGGGTGAGCAAACGCAGACCCTTTAAAGTAATACTGCGTGCTACCCATCGCATGGGTCCCAAATCTCCAGGTTCAAGGGCATCTTCCTGCATCGAAAACATGCATGAGAAACCCAGAAGATGGTACACCGTGTGATGGGGAAAGGTTTCTAAAACGCACCTCATTTCTCATCTCCTTGTGCTCGGGTTCGCCATTCCAGCCACTTTACTAGCAATCTCCCTACTTGGAGCATCAGCACCTTTAACCTCCTGTTCCGTACAGGTTGCAATTTGTCCTGAGGATGAACGGGAAGACGGGGAACCAATGAGAGACGAGCTCTTGGTGCTGGGACAGGCACAGGTCACTCTATTTTCCCATCAGGAAGAAGAATTAACCACAGGCTCAGCCTGCCCCCCGGAACCAGAACAGGGCCTGAAGCCATCCTGCGCTTTTGCGGCCAGCTCCCGAAAAAGCGACCTGTAAAATGGAGCTTCAGGGCACTGCAATTCACAAACCTGCAGAGTTATAAATGATAACTCTCGTCCACAAATATATTGAGGGAAGGCAAAGAAGAGGATTTGAAATCAAGGCAGAATTGCAGGAAACAGATTTCAGGAGGTAGATTCGAATCGCCTTTAAAGCACATGAAAAGCGGCAAAACGTTGACAATGATGCCCTTGGCCAAAAAGGGCGTATGCGTTTTTTCCTGAATATATTCAGGAAAAAACGCATACGCCCTTTTTGGCCAACCAAGCAACCTGGAAAGGCAAATCAGCGCTACAAAGAAGTCTCGCTTCCCATCGGTCAAAAGGGCCATGCTGAAAAAAGTGTCAAAACCAGAAATGCAGGACAGGCCATGGAGAAATGGGAGCCTTGCTACACTGATGGGCGGGATGTAAATTGCCAACAGCCACTCTGGAGAAGTGTACGGTGTGTCCTGAAACTTCTAAGAAACACAGCTTAGAGAGCATAGGGCACTTCCACGCATGGGGGGATAAAGTGGGAAAATTGAAAATCAGCAAGACACAAGCACCCCAAAGTTTAGGGCTGCTCTGTTGACAAGGACCTCCACTTCATTCCACCTTAAATATCCCAGGAAAGCGAAAAATGGATCAAAAAGTTGTGGTCCTTATGTACAATGGAATATCACTCAGCCATGAAATCAATGTCATAAGGCTAGTAGCAGCATGATGAGTGGATTTAGGTAAGACGATTCTAAGTGAAATAAGTCACACAGAAAAGGACACTTCTCATAAGGTGTCACTTATAGAGGGAATGTAAAAACCGTTACACTTGAACTGAATTACAAAACAGAACAGAGTCACACATGCAGAAAACACACTATGGCTGCTTAACGGGAAAGGTGAGGTGGGGTGATACATAAAACAAGAGTTTCAAATTAGCTCAGATACCGTTCCATAAACCCAATATGTAATAGACAAGACCTACTCCTTGCTCAGAGAACTGGACTCAACACGCCCGATTCACCGCACAAGAATATATCTGACTAGTAATAATCTTAAAACCTATGTATTGATATCTCTCTGTTAGTGTGTCAAGTGGGTGTAAAGCGGCATAAACACAGCCGTGAAAAGCAGCTAAACCCCATTATAAAAATAAATTACTTTTCAAAACCCATGAAACAAAGACAGGGAAAGAGAGAGAAATTCTTACACAATTCGTTCAGGGGCTGTGATGCAACCTGGATTGACCATATCTAGACCCACAGCTGGATGAGACATAAGGGTGGACACTCCTGGGGCTGAGAGGTTTGGTGAGGTTGGGTGAGCAAACGCAGACCCTTTAAAGTAATACTGCGTGCTACCCATCGCATGGGTCCCAAATCTCCAGGTTCAAGGGCATCTTCCTGCATCGAAAACATGCATGAGAAACCCAGAAGATGGTACACCGTGTGATGGGGAAAGGTTTCTAAAACGCACCTCATTTCTCATCTCCTTGTGCTCGGGTTCGCCATTCCAGCCACTTTACTAGTAATCTCCCTACTTGGAGAATCAGCACCTTTAACCTCCTGTTCCGTACAGGTTGCAATTTGTCCTGAGGATGAACGGGAAGACGGGGAACCAATGAGAGACGAGCTATTGGTGTTGGGACAGGCACAGGTCACTCTATTTTCCCATCAGGAAGAAGAATTAACCACAGGCTCCGCCTGCCCCCCGGAACCAGAACAGGGCCTGAAGCCATCCTGCGCTTTTGCGGCCAGCTCCCAAAAAAGCGACCTGTAAAATGGAGCTTCAGGGCACTGCAATTCAAAAACCTGCAGAGTTATAAATGATAACTCTCGTCCACAAATATATTGAGGGAAGGCAAAGAAGAGGATTTGAAATCAAGGCAGAATTGCAGGAAACAGATTTCAGGAGGTAGATTCGAATCGCCTTTAAAGCACATGAAAAGCGGCAAAACGTTGACAATGATGCCCTTGGCCAAAAAGGGCGTATGCGTTTTTTCCTGAATATATTCAGGAAAAAACGCATACGCCCTTTTTGGCCAACCAAGCAACCTGGAAAGGCAAATCAGCGCTACAAAGAAGTCTCGCTTCCCATCGGTCAAAAGGGCCATGCTGAAAAAAGTGTTAAAACCAGAAATGCAGGACAGGCCATGGAGAAATGGGAGCCTTGCTACACTGATGGGCGGGATGTAAATTGCCAACAGCCACTCTGGAGAAGTGTACGGTGTGTCCTGAAACTTCTAAGAAACACAGCTTAGAGAGCATAGGGCACTTCCACGCATGGGGGGATAAAGTGGGAAAATTGAAAATCAGCAAGACACAAGCACCCCAAAGTTTAGGGCTGCTCTGTTGACAAGGACCTCCACTTCATTCCACCTTAAATATCCCAGGAAAGCGAAAAATGGATCAAAAAGTTGTGGTCCTTATGTACAATGGAATATCACTCAGCCATGAAATCAATGTCATAAGGCTAGTAGCAGCATGATGAGTGGATTTAGGTAAGACGATTCTAAGTGAAATAAGTCACACAGAAAAGGACACTTCTCATAAGGTGTCACTTATAGAGGGAATGTAAAAACCGTTACACTTGAACTGAATTACAAAACAGAACAGAGTCACACATGCAGAAAACACACTATGGCTGCTTAACGGGAAAGGTGAGGTGGGGTGATACATAAAACAAGAGTTTCAAATTAGCTCAGATACCGTTCCATAAACCCAATATGTAATAGACAAGACCTACTCCTTGCTCAGAGAACTGGACTCAACACGCCCGATTCACCGCACAAGAATATATCTGACTAGTAATAATCTTAAAACCTATGTATTGATATCTCTCTGTTAGTGTGTCAAGTGGGTGTAAAGCGGCATAAACACAGCCGTGAAAAGCAGCTAAACGCCATTATAAAAATAAATTACTTTTCAAAACCCATGAAACAAAGACAGGGAAAGAGAGAGAAATTCTTACACAATTCGTTCAGGGGCTGTGATGCAACCTGGATTGACCATATCTAGACCCACAGCTGGATGAGACATAAGGGTGGACACTCCTGGGGCTGAGAGGTTTGGTGAGGTTGGGTGAGCAAACGCAGACCCTTTAAAGTAATACTGCGTGCTACCCATCGCATGGGTCCCAAATCTCCAGGTTCAAGGGCATCTTCCTGCATCGAAAACATGCATGAGAAACCCAGAAGATGGTACACCGTGTGATGGGGAAAGGTTTCTAAAACGCACCTCATTTCTCATCTCCTTGTGCTCGGGTTCGCCATTCCAGCCACTTTACTAGCAATCTCCCTACTTGGAGCATCAGCACCTTTAACCTCCTGTTCCGTACAGGTTGCAATTTGTCCTGAGGATGAACGGGAAGACGGGGAACCAATGAGAGACGAGCTCTTGGTGCTGGGACAGGCACAGGTCACTCTATTTTCCCATCAGGAAGAAGAATTAACCACAGGCTCAGCCTGCCCCCCGGAACCAGAACAGGGCCTGAAGCCATCCTGCGCTTTTGCGGCCAGCTCCCGAAAAAGCGACCTGTAAAATGGAGCTTCAGGGCACTGCAATTCACAAACCTGCAGAGTTATAAATGATAACTCTCGTCCACAAATATATTGAGGGAAGGCAAAGAAGAGGATTTGAAATCAAGGCAGAATTGCAGGAAACAGATTTCAGGAGGTAGATTCGAATCGCCTTTAAAGCACATGAAAAGCGGCAAAACGTTGACAATGATGCCCTTGGCCAAAAAGGGCGTATGCGTTTTTTCCTGAATATATTCAGGAAAAAACGCATACGCCCTTTTTGGCCAACCAAGCAACCTGGAAAGGCAAATCAGCGCTACAAAGAAGTCTCGCTTCCCATCGGTCAAAAGGGCCATGCTGAAAAAAGTGTCAAAACCAGAAATGCAGGACAGGCCATGGAGAAATGGGAGCCTTGCTACACTGATGGGCGGGATGTAAATTGCCAACAGCCACTCTGGAGAAGTGTACGGTGTGTCCTGAAACTTCTAAGAAACACAGCTTAGAGAGCATAGGGCACTTCCACGCATGGGGGGATAAAGTGGGAAAATTGAAAATCAGCAAGACACAAGCACCCCAAAGTTTAGGGCTGCTCTGTTGACAAGGACCTCCACTTCATTCCACCTTAAATATCCCAGGAAAGCGAAAAATGGATCAAAAAGTTGTGGTCCTTATGTACAATGGAATATCACTCAGCCATGAAATCAATGTCATAAGGCTAGTAGCAGCATGATGAGTGGATTTAGGTAAGACGATTCTAAGTGAAATAAGTCACACAGAAAAGGACACTTCTCATAAGGTGTCACTTATAGAGGGAATGTAAAAACCGTTACACTTGAACTGAATTACAAAACAGAACAGAGTCACACATGCAGAAAACACACTATGGCTGCTTAACGGGAAAGGTGAGGTGGGGTGATACATAAAACAAGAGTTTCAAATTAGCTCAGATACCGTTCCATAAACCCAATATGTAATAGACAAGACCTACTCCTTGCTCAGAGAACTGGACTCAACACGCCCGATTCACCGCACAAGAATATATCTGACTAGTAATAATCTTAAAACCTATGTATTGATATCTCTCTGTTAGTGTGTCATGTGGGTGTAAAGCGGCATAAACACAGCCGTGAAAAGCAGCTAAACCCCATTATAAAAATAAATTACTTTTCAAAACCCATGAAACAAAGACAGGGAAAGAGAGAGAAATTCTTACACAATTCGTTCAGGGGCTGTGATGCAACCTGGATTGACCATATCTAGACCCACAGCTGGATGAGACATAAGGGTGGACACTCCTGGGGCTGAGAGGTTTGGTGAGGTTGGGTGAGCAAACGCAGACCCTTTAAAGTAATACTGCGTGCTACCCATCGCATGGGTCCCAAATCTCCAGGTTCAAGGGCATCTTCCTGCATCGAAAACATGCATGAGAAACCCAGAAGATGGTACACCGTGTGATGGGGAAAGGTTTCTAAAACGCACCTCATTTCTCATCTCCTTGTGCTCGGGTTCGCCATTCCAGCCACTTTACTAGCAATCTCCCTACTTGGAGAATCAGCACCTTTAACCTCCTGTTCCGTACAGGTTGCAATTTTTCCTGAGGATGAACGGGAAGACGGGGAACCAATGAGAGACGAGCTATTGGTGTTGGGACAGGCACAGGTCACTCTATTTTCCCATCAGGAAGAAGAATTAACCACAGGCTCAGCCTGCCCCCCGGAACCAGAACAGGGCCTGAAGCCATCCTGCGCTTTTGCGGCCAGCTCCCGAAAAAGCGACCTGTAAAATGGAGCTTCAGGGCACTGCAATTCACAAACCTGCAGAGTTATAAATGATAACTCTCGTCCACAAATATATTGAGGGAAGGCAAAGAAGAGGATTTGAAATCAAGGCAGAATTGCAGGAAACAGATTTCAGGAGGTAGATTCGAATCGCCTTTAAAGCACATGAAAAGCGGCAAAACGTTGACAATGATGCCCTTGGCCAAAAAGGGCGTATGCGTTTTTTCCTGAATATATTCAGGAAAAAACGCATACGCCCTTTTTGGCCAACCAAGCAACCTGGAAAGGCAAATCAGCGCTACAAAGAAGTCTCGCTTCCCATCGGTCAAAAGGGCCATGCTGAAAAAAGTGTCAAAACCAGAAATGCCAGGACAGGCCATGGAGAAATGGGAGCCTTGCTACACTGATGGGCGGGATGTAAATTGCCAACAGCCACTCTGGAGAAGTGTACGGTGTGTCCTGAAACTTCTAAGAAACACAGCTTAGAGAGCATAGGGCACTTCCACGCATGGGGGGATAAAGTGGGAAAATTGAAAATCAGCAAGACACAAGCACCCCAAAGTTTAGGGCTGCTCTGTTGACAAGGACCTCCACTTCATTCCACTTAAATATCCCAGGAAAGCGAAAAATGGATCAAAAAGTTGTGGTCCTTATGTACAATGGAATATCACTCAGCCATGAAATCAATGTCATAAGGCTAGTAGCAGCATGATGAGTGGATTTAGGTAAGACGATTCTAAGTGAAATAAGTCACACAGAAAAGGACACTTCTCATAAGGTGTCACTTATAGAGGGAATGTAAAAACCGTTACACTTGAACTGAATTACAAAACAGAACAGAGTCACACATGCAGAAAACACACTATGGCTGCTTAACGGGAAAGGTGAGGTGGGGTGATACATAAAACAAGAGTTTCAAATTAGCTCAGATACCGTTCCATAAACCCAATATGTAATAGACAAGACCTACTCCTTGCTCAGAGAACTGGACTCAACACGCCCGATTCACCGCACAAGAATATATCTGACTAGTAATAATCTTAAAACCTATGTATTGATATCTCTCTGTTAGTGTGTCAAGTGGGTGTAAAGCGGCATAAACACAGCCGTGAAAAGCAGCTAAACGCCATTATAAAAATAAATTACTTTTAAAAACCCATGAAACAAAGACAGGGAAAGAGAGAGAAATTCTTACACAATTCGTTCAGGGGCTGTGATGCAACCTGGATTGACCATATCTAGACCCACAGCTGGATGAGACATAAGGGTGGACACTCCTGGGGCTGAGAGGTTTGGTGAGGTTGGGTGAGCAAACGCAGACCCTTTAAAGTAATACTGCGTGCTACCCATCGCATGGGTCCCAAATCTCCAGGTTCAAGGGCATCTTCCTGCATCGAAAACATGCATGAGAAACCCAGAAGATGGTACACCGTGTGATGGGGAAAGGTTTCTAAAACGCACCTCATTTCTCATCTCCTTGTGCTCGGGTTCGCCATTCCAGCCACTTTACTAGCAATCTCCCTACTTGGAGCATCAGCACCTTTAACCTCCTGTTCCGTACAGGTTGCAATTTGTCCTGAGGATGAACGGGAAGACGGGGAACCAATGAGAGACGAGCTCTTGGTGCTGGGACAGGCACAGGTCACTCTATTTTCCCATCAGGAAGAAGAATTAACCACAGGCTCAGCCTGCCCCCCGGAACCAGAACAGGGCCTGAAGCCATCCTGCGCTTTTGCGGCCAGCTCCCGAAAAAGCGACCTGTAAAATGGAGCTTCAGGGCACTGCAATTCACAAACCTGCAGAGTTATAAATGATAACTCTCGTCCACAAATATATTGAGGGAAGGCAAAGAAGAGGATTTGAAATCAAGGCAGAATTGCAGGAAACAGATTTCAGGAGGTAGATTCGAATCGCCTTTAAAGCACATGAAAAGCGGCAAAACGTTGACAATGATGCCCTTGGCCAAAAAGGGCGTATGCGTTTTTTCCTGAATATATTCAGGAAAAAACGCATACGCCCTTTTTGGCCAACCAAGCAACCTGGAAAGGCAAATCAGGGCTACAAAGAAGTCTCGCTTCCCATCGGTCAAAAGGGCCATGCTGAAAAAAGTGTCAAAACCAGAAATGCAGGACAGGCCATGGAGAAATGGGAGCCTTGCTACACTGATGGGCGGGATGTAAATTGCCAACAGCCACTCTGGAGAAGTGTACGGTGTGTCCTGAAACTTCTAAGAAACACAGCTTAGAGAGCATAGGGCACTTCCACGCATGGGGGGATAAAGTGGGAAAATTGAAAATCAGCAAGACACAAGCACCCCAAAGTTTAGGGCTGCTCTGTTGACAAGGACCTCCACTTCATTCCACCTTAAATATCCCAGGAAAGCGAAAAATGGATCAAAAAGTTGTGGTCCTTATGTACAATGGAATATCACTCAGCCATGAAATCAATGTCATAAGGCTAGTAGCAGCATGATGAGTGGATTTAGGTAAGACGATTCTAAGTGAAATAAGTCACACAGAAAAGGACACTTCTCATAAGGTGTCACTTATAGAGGGAATGTAAAAACCGTTACACTTGAACTGAATTACAAAACAGAACAGAGTCACACATGCAGAAAACACACTATGGCTGCTTAACGGGAAAGGTGAGGTGGGGTGATACATAAAACAAGAGTTTCAAATTAGCTCAGATACCGTTCCATAAACCCAATATGTAATAGACAAGACCTACTCCTTGCTCAGAGAACTGGACTCAACACGCCCGATTCACCGCACAAGAATATATCTGACTAGTAATAATCTTAAAACCTATGTATTGATATCTCTCTGTTAGTGTGTCAAGTGGGTGTAAAGCGGCATAAACACAGCCGTGAAAAGCAGCTAAACGCCATTATAAAAATAAATTACTTTTAAAAACCCATGAAACAAAGACAGGGAAAGAGAGAGAAATTCTTACACAATTCGTTCAGGGGCTGTGATGCAACCTGGATTGACCATATCTAGACCCACAGCTGGATGAGACATAAGGGTGGACACTCCTGGGGCTGAGAGGTTTGGTGAGGTTGGGTGAGCAAACGCAGACCCTTTAAAGTAATACTGCGTGCTACCCATCGCATGGGTCCCAAATCTCCAGGTTCAAGGGCATCTTCCTGCATCGAAAACATGCATGAGAAACCCAGAAGATGGTACACCGTGTGATGGGGAAAGGTTTCTAAAACGCACCTCATTTCTCATCTCCTTGTGCTCGGGTTCGCCATTCCAGCCACTTTACTAGCAATCTCCCTACTTGGAGCATCAGCACCTTTAACCTCCTGTTCCGTACAGGTTGCAATTTGTCCTGAGGATGAACGGGAAGACGGGGAACCAATGAGAGACGAGCTCTTGGTGCTGGGACAGGCACAGGTCACTCTATTTTCCCATCAGGAAGAAGAATTAACCACAGGCTCCGCCTGCCCCCCGGAACCAGAACAGGGCCTGAAGCCATCCTGCGCTTTTGCGGCCAGCTCCCAAAAAAGCGACCTGTAAAATGGAGCTTCAGGGCACTGCAATTCAAAAACCTGCAGAGTTATAAATGATAACTCTCGTCCACAAATATATTGAGGGAAGGCAAAGAAGAGGATTTGAAATCAAGGCAGAATTGCAGGAAACAGATTTCAGGAGGTAGATTCGAATCGCCTTTAAAGCACATGAAAAGCGGCAAAACGTTGACAATGATGCCCTTGGCCAAAAAGGGCGTATGCGTTTTTTCCTGAATATATTCAGGAAAAAACGCATACGCCCTTTTTGGCCAACCAAGCAACCTGGAAAGGCAAATCAGCGCTACAAAGAAGTCTCGCTTCCCATCGGTCAAAAGGGCCATGCTGAAAAAAGTGTTAAAACCAGAAATGCAGGACAGGCCATGGAGAAATGGGAGCCTTGCTACACTGATGGGCGGGATGTAAATTGCCAACAGCCACTCTGGAGAAGTGTACGGTGTGTCCTGAAACTTCTAAGAAACACAGCTTAGAGAGCATAGGGCACTTCCACGCATGGGGGGATAAAGTGGGAAAATTGAAAATCAGCAAGACACAAGCACCCCAAAGTTTAGGGCTGCTCTGTTGACAAGGACCTCCACTTCATTCCACCTTAAATATCCCAGGAAAGCGAAAAATGGATCAAAAAGTTGTGGTCCTTATGTACAATGGAATATCACTCAGCCATGAAATCAATGTCATAAGGCTAGTAGCAGCATGATGAGTGGATTTAGGTAAGACGATTCTAAGTGAAATAAGTCACACAGAAAAGGACACTTCTCATAAGGTGTCACTTATAGAGGGAATGTAAAAACCGTTACACTTGAACTGAATTACAAAACAGAACAGAGTCACACATGCAGAAAACACACTATGGCTGCTTAACGGGAAAGGTGAGGTGGGGTGATACATAAAACAAGAGTTTCAAATTAGCTCAGATACCGTTCCATAAACCCAATATGTAATAGACAAGACCTACTCCTTGCTCAGAGAACTGGACTCAACACGCCCGATTCACCGCACAAGAATATATCTGACTAGTAATAATCTTAAAACCTATGTATTGATATCTCTCTGTTAGTGTGTCATGTGGGTGTAAAGCGGCATAAACACAGCCGTGAAAAGCAGCTAAACCCCATTATAAAAATAAATTACTTTTCAAAACCCATGAAACAAAGACAGGGAAAGAGAGAGAAATTCTTACACAATTCGTTCAGGGGCTGTGATGCAACCTGGATTGACCATATCTAGACCCACAGCTGGATGAGACATAAGGGTGGACACTCCTGGGGCTGAGAGGTTTGGTGAGGTTGGGTGAGCAAACGCAGACCCTTTAAAGTAATACTGCGTGCTACCCATCGCATGGGTCCCAAATCTCCAGGTTCAAGGGCATCTTCCTGCATCGAAAACATGCATGAGAAACCCAGAAGATGGTACACCGTGTGATGGGGAAAGGTTTCTAAAACGCACCTCATTTCTCATCTCCTTGTGCTCGGGTTCGCCATTCCAGCCACTTTACTAGCAATCTCCCTACTTGGAGCATCAGCACCTTTAACCTCCTGTTCCGTACAGGTTGCAATTTGTCCTGAGGATGAACGGGAAGACGGGGAACCAATGAGAGACGAGCTCTTGGTGCTGGGACAGGCACAGGTCACTCTATTTTCCCATCAGGAAGAAGAATTAACCACAGGCTCAGCCTGCCCCCCGGAACCAGAACAGGGCCTGAAGCCATCCTGCGCTTTTGCGGCCAGCTCCCGAAAAAGCGACCTGTAAAATGGAGCTTCAGGGCACTGCAATTCACAAACCTGCAGAGTTATAAATGATAACTCTCGTCCACAAATATATTGAGGGAAGGCAAAGAAGAGGATTTGAAATCAAGGCAGAATTGCAGGAAACAGATTTCAGGAGGTAGATTCGAATCGCCTTTAAAGCACATGAAAAGCGGCAAAACGTTGACAATGATGCCCTTGGCCAAAAAGGGCGTATGCGTTTTTTCCTGAATATATTCAGGAAAAAACGCATACGCCCTTTTTGGCCAACCAAGCAACCTGGAAAGGCAAATCAGCGCTACAAAGAAGTCTCGCTTCCCATCGGTCAAAAGGGCCATGCTGAAAAAAGTGTCAAAACCAGAAATGCAGGACAGGCCATGGAGAAATGGGAGCCTTGCTACACTGATGGGCGGGATGTAAATTGCCAACAGCCACTCTGGAGAAGTGTACGGTGTGTCCTGAAACTTCTAAGAAACACAGCTTAGAGAGCATAGGGCACTTCCACGCATGGGGGGATAAAGTGGGAAAATTGAAAATCAGCAAGACACAAGCACCCCAAAGTTTAGGGCTGCTCTGTTGACAAGGACCTCCACTTCATTCCACCTTAAATATCCCAGGAAAGCGAAAAATGGATCAAAAAGTTGTGGTCCTTATGTACAATGGAATATCACTCAGCCATGAAATCAATGTCATAAGGCTAGTAGCAGCATGATGAGTGGATTTAGGTAAGACGATTCTAAGTGAAATAAGTCACACAGAAAAGGACACTTCTCATAAGGTGTCACTTATAGAGGGAATGTAAAAACCGTTACACTTGAACTGAATTACAAAACAGAACAGAGTCACACATGCAGAAAACACACTATGGCTGCTTAACGGGAAAGGTGAGGTGGGGTGATACATAAAACAAGAGTTTCAAATTAGCTCAGATACCGTTCCATAAACCCAATATGTAATAGACAAGACCTACTCCTTGCTCAGAGAACTGGACTCAACACGCCCGATTCACCGCACAAGAATATATCTGACTAGTAATAATCTTAAAACCTATGTATTGATATCTCTCTGTTAGTGTGTCAAGTGGGTGTAAAGCGGCATAAACACAGCCGTGAAAAGCAGCTAAACGCCATTATAAAAATAAATTACTTTTAAAAACCCATGAAACAAAGACAGGGAAAGAGAGAGAAATTCTTACACAATTCGTTCAGGGGCTGTGATGCAACCTGGATTGACCATATCTAGACCCACAGCTGGATGAGACATAAGGGTGGACACTCCTGGGGCTGAGAGGTTTGGTGAGGTTGGGTGAGCAAACGCAGACCCTTTAAAGTAATACTGCGTGCTACCCATCGCATGGGTCCCAAATCTCCAGGTTCAAGGGCATCTTCCTGCATCGAAAACATGCATGAGAAACCCAGAAGATGGTACACCGTGTGATGGGGAAAGGTTTCTAAAACGCACCTCATTTCTCATCTCCTTGTGCTCGGGTTCGCCATTCCAGCCACTTTACTAGCAATCTCCCTACTTGGAGCATCAGCACCTTTAACCTCCTGTTCCGTACAGGTTGCAATTTGTCCTGAGGATGAACGGGAAGACGGGGAACCAATGAGAGACGAGCTCTTGGTGCTGGGACAGGCACAGGTCACTCTATTTTCCCATCAGGAAGAAGAATTAACCACAGGCTCAGCCTGCCCCCCGGAACCAGAACAGGGCCTGAAGCCATCCTGCGCTTTTGCGGCCAGCTCCCGAAAAAGCGACCTGTAAAATGGAGCTTCAGGGCACTGCAATTCACAAACCTGCAGAGTTATAAATGATAACTCTCGTCCACAAATATATTGAGGGAAGGCAAAGAAGAGGATTTGAAATCAAGGCAGAATTGCAGGAAACAGATTTCAGGAGGTAGATTCGAATCGCCTTTAAAGCACATGAAAAGCGGCAAAACGTTGACAATGATGCCCTTGGCCAAAAAGGGCGTATGCGTTTTTTCCTGAATATATTCAGGAAAAAACGCATACGCCCTTTTTGGCCAACCAAGCAACCTGGAAAGGCAAATCAGCGCTACAAAGAAGTCTCGCTTCCCATCGGTCAAAAGGGCCATGCTGAAAAAAGTGTCAAAACCAGAAATGCAGGACAGGCCATGGAGAAATGGGAGCCTTGCTACACTGATGGGCGGGATGTAAATTGCCAACAGCCACTCTGGAGAAGTGTACGGTGTGTCCTGAAACTTCTAAGAAACACAGCTTAGAGAGCATAGGGCACTTCCACGCATGGGGGGATAAAGTGGGAAAATTGAAAATCAGCAAGACACAAGCACCCCAAAGTTTAGGGCTGCTCTGTTGACAAGGACCTCCACTTCATTCCACCTTAAATATCCCAGGAAAGCGAAAAATGGATCAAAAAGTTGTGGTCCTTATGTACAATGGAATATCACTCAGCCATGAAATCAATGTCATAAGGCTAGTAGCAGCATGATGAGTGGATTTAGGTAAGACGATTCTAAGTGAAATAAGTCACACAGAAAAGGACACTTCTCATAAGGTGTCACTTATAGAGGGAATGTAAAAACCGTTACACTTGAACTGAATTACAAAACAGAACAGAGTCACACATGCAGAAAACACACTATGGCTGCTTAACGGGAAAGGTGAGGTGGGGTGATACATAAAACAAGAGTTTCAAATTAGCTCAGATACCGTTCCATAAACCCAATATGTAATAGACAAGACCTACTCCTTGCTCAGAGAACTGGACTCAACACGCCCGATTCACCGCACAAGAATATATCTGACTAGTAATAATCTTAAAACCTATGTATTGATATCTCTCTGTTAGTGTGTCATGTGGGTGTAAAGCGGCATAAACACAGCCGTGAAAAGCAGCTAAACCCCATTATAAAAATAAATTACTTTTCAAAACCCATGAAACAAAGACAGGGAAAGAGAGAGAAATTCTTACACAATTCGTTCAGGGGCTGTGATGCAACCTGGATTGACCATATCTAGACCCACAGCTGGATGAGACATAAGGGTGGACACTCCTGGGGCTGAGAGGTTTGGTGAGGTTGGGTGAGCAAACGCAGACCCTTTAAAGTAATACTGCGTGCTACCCATCGCATGGGTCCCAAATCTCCAGGTTCAAGGGCATCTTCCTGCATCGAAAACATGCATGAGAAACCCAGAAGATGGTACACCGTGTGATGGGGAAAGGTTTCTAAAACGCACCTCATTTCTCATCTCCTTGTGCTCGGGTTCGCCATTCCAGCCACTTTACTAGCAATCTCCCTACTTGGAGCATCAGCACCTTTAACCTCCTGTTCCGTACAGGTTGCAATTTGTCCTGAGGATGAACGGGAAGACGGGGAACCAATGAGAGACGAGCTCTTGGTGCTGGGACAGGCACAGGTCACTCTATTTTCCCATCAGGAAGAAGAATTAACCACAGGCTCAGCCTGCCCCCCGGAACCAGAACAGGGCCTGAAGCCATCCTGCGCTTTTGCGGCCAGCTCCCGAAAAAGCGACCTGTAAAATGGAGCTTCAGGGCACTGCAATTCACAAACCTGCAGAGTTATAAATGATAACTCTCGTCCACAAATATATTGAGGGAAGGCAAAGAAGAGGATTTGAAATCAAGGCAGAATTGCAGGAAACAGATTTCAGGAGGTAGATTCGAATCGCCTTTAAAGCACATGAAAAGCGGCAAAACGTTGACAATGATGCCCTTGGCCAAAAAGGGCGTATGCGTTTTTTCCTGAATATATTCAGGAAAAAACGCATACGCCCTTTTTGGCCAACCAAGCAACCTGGAAAGGCAAATCAGCGCTACAAAGAAGTCTCGCTTCCCATCGGTCAAAAGGGCCATGCTGAAAAAAGTGTCAAAACCAGAAATGCAGGACAGGCCATGGAGAAATGGGAGCCTTGCTACACTGATGGGCGGGATGTAAATTGCCAACAGCCACTCTGGAGAAGTGTACGGTGTGTCCTGAAACTTCTAAGAAACACAGCTTAGAGAGCATAGGGCACTTCCACGCATGGGGGGATAAAGTGGGAAAATTGAAAATCAGCAAGACACAAGCACCCCAAAGTTTAGGGCTGCTCTGTTGACAAGGACCTCCACTTCATTCCACCTTAAATATCCCAGGAAAGCGAAAAATGGATCAAAAAGTTGTGGTCCTTATGTACAATGGAATATCACTCAGCCATGAAATCAATGTCATAAGGCTAGTAGCAGCATGATGAGTGGATTTAGGTAAGACGATTCTAAGTGAAATAAGTCACACAGAAAAGGACACTTCTCATAAGGTGTCACTTATAGAGGGAATGTAAAAACCGTTACACTTGAACTGAATTACAAAACAGAACAGAGTCACACATGCAGAAAACACACTATGGCTGCTTAACGGGAAAGGTGAGGTGGGGTGATACATAAAACAAGAGTTTCAAATTAGCTCAGATACCGTTCCATAAACCCAATATGTAATAGACAAGACCTACTCCTTGCTCAGAGAACTGGACTCAACACGCCCGATTCACCGCACAAGAATATATCTGACTAGTAATAATCTTAAAACCTATGTATTGATATCTCTCTGTTAGTGTGTCAAGTGGGTGTAAAGCGGCATAAACACAGCCGTGAAAAGCAGCTAAACCCCATTATAAAAATAAATTACTTTTCAAAACCCATGAAACAAAGACAGGGAAAGAGAGAGAAATTCTTACACAATTCGTTCAGGGGCTGTGATGCAACCTGGATTGACCATATCTAGACCCACAGCTGGATGAGACATAAGGGTGGACACTCCTGGGGCTGAGAGGTTTGGTGAGGTTGGGTGAGCAAACGCAGACCCTTTAAAGTAATACTGCGTGCTACCCATCGCATGGGTCCCAAATCTCCAGGTTCAAGGGCATCTTCCTGCATCGAAAACATGCATGAGAAACCCAGAAGATGGTACACCGTGTGATGGGGAAAGGTTTCTAAAACGCACCTCATTTCTCATCTCCTTGTGCTCGGGTTCGCCATTCCAGCCACTTTACTAGCAATCTCCCTACTTGGAGCATCAGCACCTTTAACCTCCTGTTCCGTACAGGTTGCAATTTGTCCTGAGGATGAACGGGAAGACGGGGAACCAATGAGAGACTAGCTCTTGGTGTTGGGACAGGCACAGGTCACTCTATTTTCCCATCAGGAAGAAGAATTAACCACAGGCTCCGCCTGCCCCCCGGAACCAGAACAGGGCCTGAAGCCATCCTGCGCTTTTGCGGCCAGCTCCCAAAAAAGCGACTTGTAAAATGGAGCTTCAGGGCACTGCAATTCACAAACCTGCAGAGTTATAAATGATAACTCTCGTCCACAAATATATTGAGGGAAGGCAAAGAAGAGGATTTGAAATCAAGGCAGAATTGCAGGAAACAGATTTCAGGAGGTAGATTCGAATCGCCTTTAAAGCACATGAAAAGCGGCAAAACGTTGACAATGATGCCCTTGGCCAAAAAGGGCGTATGCGTTTTTTCCTGAATATATTCAGGAAAAAACGCATACGCCCTTTTTGGCCAACCAAGCAACCTGGAAAGGCAAATCAGCGCTACAAAGAAGTCTCGCTTCCCATCGGTCAAAAGGGCCATGCTGAAAAAAGTGTCAAAACCAGAAATGCAGGACAGGCCATGGAGAAATGGGAGCCTTGCTACACTGATGGGCGGGATGTAAATTGCCAACAGCCACTCTGGAGAAGTGTACGGTGTGTCCTGAAACTTCTAAGAAACACAGCTTAGAGAGCATAGGGCACTTCCACGCATGGGGGGATAAAGTGGGAAAATTGAAAATCAGCAAGACACAAGCACCCCAAAGTTTAGGGCTGCTCTGTTGACAAGGACCTCCACTTCATTCCACCTTAAATATCCCAGGAAAGCGAAAAATGGATCAAAAAGTTGTGGTCCTTATGTACAATGGAATATCACTCAGCCATGAAATCAATGTCATAAGGCTAGTAGCAGCATGATGAGTGGATTTAGGTAAGACGATTCTAAGTGAAATAAGTCACACAGAAAAGGACACTTCTCATAAGGTGTCACTTATAGAGGGAATGTAAAAACCGTTACACTTGAACTGAATTACAAAACAGAACAGAGTCACACATGCAGAAAACACACTATGGCTGCTTAACGGGAAAGGTGAGGTGGGGTGATACATAAAACAAGAGTTTCAAATTAGCTCAGATACCGTTCCATAAACCCAATATGTAATAGACAAGACCTACTCCTTGCTCAGAGAACTGGACTCAACACGCCCGATTCACCGCACAAGAATATATCTGACTAGTAATAATCTTAAAACCTATGTATTGATATCTCTCTGTTAGTGTGTCAAGTGGGTGTAAAGCGGCATAAACACAGCCGTGAAAAGCAGCTAAACCCCATTATAAAAATAAATTACTTTTCAAAACCCATGAAACAAAGACAGGGAAAGAGAGAGAAATTCTTACACAATTCGTTCAGGGGCTGTGATGCAACCTGGATTGACCATATCTAGACCCACAGCTGGATGAGACATAAGGGTGGACACTCCTGGGGCTGAGAGGTTTGGTGAGGTTGGGTGAGCAAACGCAGACCCTTTAAAGTAATACTGCGTGCTACCCATCGCATGGGTCCCAAATCTCCAGGTTCAAGGGCATCTTCCTGCATCGAAAACATGCATGAGAAACCCAGAAGATGGTACACCGTGTGATGGGGAAAGGTTTCTAAAACGCACCTCATTTCTCATCTCCTTGTGCTCGGGTTCGCCATTCCAGCCACTTTACTAGCAATCTCCCTACTTGGAGCATCAGCACCTTTAACCTCCTGTTCCGTACAGGTTGCAATTTGTCCTGAGGATGAACGGGAAGACGGGGAACCAATGAGAGACGAGCTCTTGGTGCTGGGACAGGCACAGGTCACTCTATTTTCCCATCAGGAAGAAGAATTAACCACAGGCTCAGCCTGCCCCCCGGAACCAGAACAGGGCCTGAAGCCATCCTGCGCTTTTGCGGCCAGCTCCCGAAAAAGCGACCTGTAAAATGGAGCTTCAGGGCACTGCAATTCACAAACCTGCAGAGTTATAAATGATAACTCTCGTCCACAAATATATTGAGGGAAGGCAAAGAAGAGGATTTGAAATCAAGGCAGAATTGCAGGAAACAGATTTCAGGAGGTAGATTCGAATCGCCTTTAAAGCACATGAAAAGCGGCAAAACGTTGACAATGATGCCCTTGGCCAAAAAGGGCGTATGCGTTTTTTCCTGAATATATTCAGGAAAAAACGCATACGCCCTTTTTGGCCAACCAAGCAACCTGGAAAGGCAAATCAGGGCTACAAAGAAGTCTCGCTTCCCATCGGTCAAAAGGGCCATGCTGAAAAAAGTGTCAAAACCAGAAATGCAGGACAGGCCATGGAGAAATGGGAGCCTTGCTACACTGATGGGCGGGATGTAAATTGCCAACAGCCACTCTGGAGAAGTGTACGGTGTGTCCTGAAACTTCTAAGAAACACAGCTTAGAGAGCATAGGGCACTTCCACGCATGGGGGGATAAAGTGGGAAAATTGAAAATCAGCAAGACACAAGCACCCCAAAGTTTAGGGCTGCTCTGTTGACAAGGACCTCCACTTCATTCCACCTTAAATATCCCAGGAAAGCGAAAAATGGATCAAAAAGTTGTGGTCCTTATGTACAATGGAATATCACTCAGCCATGAAATCAATGTCATAAGGCTAGTAGCAGCATGATGAGTGGATTTAGGTAAGACGATTCTAAGTGAAATAAGTCACACAGAAAAGGACACTTCTCATAAGGTGTCACTTATAGAGGGAATGTAAAAACCGTTACACTTGAACTGAATTACAAAACAGAACAGAGTCACACATGCAGAAAACACACTATGGCTGCTTAACGGGAAAGGTGAGGTGGGGTGATACATAAAACAAGAGTTTCAAATTAGCTCAGATACCGTTCCATAAACCCAATATGTAATAGACAAGACCTACTCCTTGCTCAGAGAACTGGACTCAACACGCCCGATTCACCGCACAAGAATATATCTGACTAGTAATAATCTTAAAACCTATGTATTGATATCTCTCTGTTAGTGTGTCAAGTGGGTGTAAAGCGGCATAAACACAGCCGTGAAAAGCAGCTAAACGCCATTATAAAAATAAATTACTTTTAAAAACCCATGAAACAAAGACAGGGAAAGAGAGAGAAATTCTTACACAATTCGTTCAGGGGCTGTGATGCAACCTGGATTGACCATATCTAGACCCACAGCTGGATGAGACATAAGGGTGGACACTCCTGGGGCTGAGAGGTTTGGTGAGGTTGGGTGAGCAAACGCAGACCCTTTAAAGTAATACTGCGTGCTACCCATCGCATGGGTCCCAAATCTCCAGGTTCAAGGGCATCTTCCTGCATCGAAAACATGCATGAGAAACCCAGAAGATGGTACACCGTGTGATGGGGAAAGGTTTCTAAAACGCACCTCATTTCTCATCTCCTTGTGCTCGGGTTCGCCATTCCAGCCACTTTACTAGCAATCTCCCTACTTGGAGCATCAGCACCTTTAACCTCCTGTTCCGTACAGGTTGCAATTTGTCCTGAGGATGAACGGGAAGACGGGGAACCAATGAGAGACGAGCTCTTGGTGCTGGGACAGGCACAGGTCACTCTATTTTCCCATCAGGAAGAAGAATTAACCACAGGCTCAGCCTGCCCCCCGGAACCAGAACAGGGCCTGAAGCCATCCTGCGCTTTTGCGGCCAGCTCCCGAAAAAGCGACCTGTAAAATGGAGCTTCAGGGCACTGCAATTCACAAACCTGCAGAGTTATAAATGATAACTCTCGTCCACAAATATATTGAGGGAAGGCAAATAAGAGGATTTGAAATCAAGGCAGAATTGCAGGAAACAGATTTCAGGAGGTAGATTCGAATCGCCTTTAAAGCACATGAAAAGCGGCAAAACGTTGACAATGATGCCCTTGGCCAAAAAGGGCGTATGCGTTTTTTCCTGAATATATTCAGGAAAAAACGCATACGCCCTTTTTGGCCAACCAAGCAACCTGGAAAGGCAAATCAGCGCTACAAAGAAGTCTCGCTTCCCATCGGTCAAAAGGGCCATGCTGAAAAAAGTGTCAAAACCAGAAATGCAGGACAGGCCATGGAGAAATGGGAGCCTTGCTACACTGATGGGCGGGATGTAAATTGCCAACAGCCACTCTGGAGAAGTGTACGGTGTGTCCTGAAACTTCTAAGAAACACAGCTTAGAGAGCATAGGGCACTTCCACGCATGGGGGGATAAAGTGGGAAAATTGAAAATCAGCAAGACACAAGCACCCCAAAGTTTAGGGCTGCTCTGTTGACAAGGACCTCCACTTCATTCCACCTTAAATATCCCAGGAAAGCGAAAAATGGATCAAAAAGTTGTGGTCCTTATGTACAATGGAATATCACTCAGCCATGAAATCAATGTCATAAGGCTAGTAGCAGCATGATGAGTGGATTTAGGTAAGACGATTCTAAGTGAAATAAGTCACACAGAAAAGGACACTTCTCATAAGGTGTCACTTATAGAGGGAATGTAAAAACCGTTACACTTGAACTGAATTACAAAACAGAACAGAGTCACACATGCAGAAAACACACTATGGCTGCTTAACGGGAAAGGTGAGGTGGGGTGATACATAAAACAAGAGTTTCAAATTAGCTCAGATACCGTTCCATAAACCCAATATGTAATAGACAAGACCTACTCCTTGCTCAGAGAACTGGACTCAACACGCCCGATTCACCGCACAAGAATATATCTGACTAGTAATAATCTTAAAACCTATGTATTGATATCTCTCTGTTAGTGTGTCAAGTGGGTGTAAAGCGGCATAAACACAGCCGTGAAAAGCAGCTAAACCCCATTATAAAAATAAATTACTTTTCAAAACCCATGAAACAAAGACAGGGAAAGAGAGAGAAATTCTTACACAATTCGTTCAGGGGCTGTGATGCAACCTGGATTGACCATATCTAGACCCACAGCTGGATGAGACATAAGGGTGGACACTCCTGGGGCTGAGAGGTTTGGTGAGGTTGGGTGAGCAAACGCAGACCCTTTAAAGTAATACTGCGTGCTACCCATCGCATGGGTCCCAAATCTCCAGGTTCAAGGGCATCTTCCTGCATCGAAAACATGCATGAGAAACCCAGAAGATGGTACACCGTGTGATGGGGAAAGGTTTCTAAAACGCACCTCATTTCTCATCTCCTTGTGCTCGGGTTCGCCATTCCAGCCACTTTACTAGTAATCTCCCTACTTGGAGAATCAGCACCTTTAACCTCCTGTTCCGTACAGGTTGCAATTTGTCCTGAGGATGAACGGGAAGACGGGGAACCAATGAGAGACGAGCTATTGGTGTTGGGACAGGCACAGGTCACTCTATTTTCCCATCAGGAAGAAGAATTAACCACAGGCTCCGCCTGCCCCCCGGAACCAGAACAGGGCCTGAAGCCATCCTGCGCTTTTGCGGCCAGCTCCCAAAAAAGCGACCTGTAAAATGGAGCTTCAGGGCACTGCAATTCAAAAACCTGCAGAGTTATAAATGATAACTCTCGTCCACAAATATATTGAGGGAAGGCAAAGAAGAGGATTTGAAATCAAGGCAGAATTGCAGGAAACAGATTTCAGGAGGTAGATTCGAATCGCCTTTAAAGCACATGAAAAGCGGCAAAACGTTGACAATGATGCCCTTGGCCAAAAAGGGCGTATGCGTTTTTTCCTGAATATATTCAGGAAAAAACGCATACGCCCTTTTTGGCCAACCAAGCAACCTGGAAAGGCAAATCAGCGCTACAAAGAAGTCTCGCTTCCCATCGGT
Organism: Balaenoptera physalus; assembly: GCF_965194825.1. Lineage (NCBI taxonomy): Eukaryota > Metazoa > Chordata > Mammalia > Artiodactyla > Balaenopteridae > Balaenoptera > Balaenoptera physalus. The sequence continues at coordinate 40,651 of NW_028126428.1, forward strand.
CAAAAGGGCCATGCTGAAAAAAGTGTTAAAACCAGAAATGCAGGACAGGCCATGGAGAAATGGGAGCCTTGCTACACTGATGGGCGGGATGTAAATTGCCAACAGCCACTCTGGAGAAGTGTACGGTGTGTCCTGAAACTTCTAAGAAACACAGCTTAGAGAGCATAGGGCACTTCCACGCATGGGGGGATAAAGTGGGAAAATTGAAAATCAGCAAGACACAAGCACCCCAAAGTTTAGGGCTGCTCTGTTGACAAGGACCTCCACTTCATTCCACCTTAAATATCCCAGGAAAGCGAAAAATGGATCAAAAAGTTGTGGTCCTTATGTACAATGGAATATCACTCAGCCATGAAATCAATGTCATAAGGCTAGTAGCAGCATGATGAGTGGATTTAGGTAAGACGATTCTAAGTGAAATAAGTCACACAGAAAAGGACACTTCTCATAAGGTGTCACTTATAGAGGGAATGTAAAAACCGTTACACTTGAACTGAATTACAAAACAGAACAGAGTCACACATGCAGAAAACACACTATGGCTGCTTAACGGGAAAGGTGAGGTGGGGTGATACATAAAACAAGAGTTTCAAATTAGCTCAGATACCGTTCCATAAACCCAATATGTAATAGACAAGACCTACTCCTTGCTCAGAGAACTGGACTCAACACGCCCGATTCACCGCACAAGAATATATCTGACTAGTAATAATCTTAAAACCTATGTATTGATATCTCTCTGTTAGTGTGTCATGTGGGTGTAAAGCGGCATAAACACAGCCGTGAAAAGCAGCTAAACCCCATTATAAAAATAAATTACTTTTCAAAACCCATGAAACAAAGACAGGGAAAGAGAGAGAAATTCTTACACAATTCGTTCAGGGGCTGTGATGCAACCTGGATTGACCATATCTAGACCCACAGCTGGATGAGACATAAGGGTGGACACTCCTGGGGCTGAGAGGTTTGGTGAGGTTGGGTGAGCAAACGCAGACCCTTTAAAGTAATACTGCGTGCTACCCATCGCATGGGTCCCAAATCTCCAGGTTCAAGGGCATCTTCCTGCATCGAAAACATGCATGAGAAACCCAGAAGATGGTACACCGTGTGATGGGGAAAGGTTTCTAAAACGCACCTCATTTCTCATCTCCTTGTGCTCGGGTTCGCCATTCCAGCCACTTTACTAGCAATCTCCCTACTTGGAGCATCAGCACCTTTAACCTCCTGTTCCGTACAGGTTGCAATTTGTCCTGAGGATGAACGGGAAGACGGGGAACCAATGAGAGACGAGCTCTTGGTGCTGGGACAGGCACAGGTCACTCTATTTTCCCATCAGGAAGAAGAATTAACCACAGGCTCAGCCTGCCCCCCGGAACCAGAACAGGGCCTGAAGCCATCCTGCGCTTTTGCGGCCAGCTCCCGAAAAAGCGACCTGTAAAATGGAGCTTCAGGGCACTGCAATTCACAAACCTGCAGAGTTATAAATGATAACTCTCGTCCACAAATATATTGAGGGAAGGCAAAGAAGAGGATTTGAAATCAAGGCAGAATTGCAGGAAACAGATTTCAGGAGGTAGATTCGAATCGCCTTTAAAGCACATGAAAAGCGGCAAAACGTTGACAATGATGCCCTTGGCCAAAAAGGGCGTATGCGTTTTTTCCTGAATATATTCAGGAAAAAACGCATACGCCCTTTTTGGCCAACCAAGCAACCTGGAAAGGCAAATCAGCGCTACAAAGAAGTCTCGCTTCCCATCGGTCAAAAGGGCCATGCTGAAAAAAGTGTCAAAACCAGAAATGCAGGACAGGCCATGGAGAAATGGGAGCCTTGCTACACTGATGGGCGGGATGTAAATTGCCAACAGCCACTCTGGAGAAGTGTACGGTGTGTCCTGAAACTTCTAAGAAACACAGCTTAGAGAGCATAGGGCACTTCCACGCATGGGGGGATAAAGTGGGAAAATTGAAAATCAGCAAGACACAAGCACCCCAAAGTTTAGGGCTGCTCTGTTGACAAGGACCTCCACTTCATTCCACCTTAAATATCCCAGGAAAGCGAAAAATGGATCAAAAAGTTGTGGTCCTTATGTACAATGGAATATCACTCAGCCATGAAATCAATGTCATAAGGCTAGTAGCAGCATGATGAGTGGATTTAGGTAAGACGATTCTAAGTGAAATAAGTCACACAGAAAAGGACACTTCTCATAAGGTGTCACTTATAGAGGGAATGTAAAAACCGTTACACTTGAACTGAATTACAAAACAGAACAGAGTCACACATGCAGAAAACACACTATGGCTGCTTAACGGGAAAGGTGAGGTGGGGTGATACATAAAACAAGAGTTTCAAATTAGCTCAGATACCGTTCCATAAACCCAATATGTAATAGACAAGACCTACTCCTTGCTCAGAGAACTGGACTCAACACGCCCGATTCACCGCACAAGAATATATCTGACTAGTAATAATCTTAAAACCTATGTATTGATATCTCTCTGTTAGTGTGTCAAGTGGGTGTAAAGCGGCATAAACTCAGCCGTGAAAAGCAGCTAAACGCCATTATAAAAATAAATTACTTTTAAAAACCCATGAAACAAAGACAGGGAAAGAGAGAGAAATTCTTACACAATTCGTTCAGGGGCTGTGATGCAACCTGGATTGACCATATCTAGACCCACAGCTGGATGAGACATAAGGGTGGACACTCCTGGGGCTGAGAGGTTTGGTGAGGTTGGGTGAGCAAACGCAGACCCTTTAAAGTAATACTGCGTGCTACCCATCGCATGGGTCCCAAATCTCCAGGTTCAAGGGCATCTTCCTGCATCGAAAACATGCATGAGAAACCCAGAAGATGGTACACCGTGTGATGGGGAAAGGTTTCTAAAACGCACCTCATTTCTCATCTCCTTGTGCTCGGGTTCGCCATTCCAGCCACTTTACTAGCAATCTCCCTACTTGGAGCATCAGCACCTTTAACCTCCTGTTCCGTACAGGTTGCAATTTGTCCTGAGGATGAACGGGAAGACGGGGAACCAATGAGAGACGAGCTCTTGGTGCTGGGACAGGCACAGGTCACTCTATTTTCCCATCAGGAAGAAGAATTAACCACAGGCTCAGCCTGCCCCCCGGAACCAGAACAGGGCCTGAAGCCATCCTGCGCTTTTGCGGCCAGCTCCCGAAAAAGCGACCTGTAAAATGGAGCTTCAGGGCACTGCAATTCACAAACCTGCAGAGTTATAAATGATAACTCTCGTCCACAAATATATTGAGGGAAGGCAAAGAAGAGGATTTGAAATCAAGGCAGAATTGCAGGAAACAGATTTCAGGAGGTAGATTCGAATCGCCTTTAAAGCACATGAAAAGCGGCAAAACGTTGACAATGATGCCCTTGGCCAAAAAGGGCGTATGCGTTTTTTCCTGAATATATTCAGGAAAAAACGCATACGCCCTTTTTGGCCAACCAAGCAACCTGGAAAGGCAAATCAGCGCTACAAAGAAGTCTCGCTTCCCATCGGTCAAAAGGGCCATGCTGAAAAAAGTGTCAAAACCAGAAATGCAGGACAGGCCATGGAGAAATGGGAGCCTTGCTACACTGATGGGCGGGATGTAAATTGCCAACAGCCACTCTGGAGAAGTGTACGGTGTGTCCTGAAACTTCTAAGAAACACAGCTTAGAGAGCATAGGGCACTTCCACGCATGGGGGGATAAAGTGGGAAAATTGAAAATCAGCAAGACACAAGCACCCCAAAGTTTAGGGCTGCTCTGTTGACAAGGACCTCCACTTCATTCCACCTTAAATATCCCAGGAAAGCGAAAAATGGATCAAAAAGTTGTGGTCCTTATGTACAATGGAATATCACTCAGCCATGAAATCAATGTCATAAGGCTAGTAGCAGCATGATGAGTGGATTTAGGTAAGACGATTCTAAGTGAAATAAGTCACACAGAAAAGGACACTTCTCATAAGGTGTCACTTATAGAGGGAATGTAAAAACCGTTACACTTGAACTGAATTACAAAACAGAACAGAGTCACACATGCAGAAAACACACTATGGCTGCTTAACGGGAAAGGTGAGGTGGGGTGATACATAAAACAAGAGTTTCAAATTAGCTCAGATACCGTTCCATAAACCCAATATGTAATAGACAAGACCTACTCCTTGCTCAGAGAACTGGACTCAACACGCCCGATTCACCGCACAAGAATATATCTGACTAGTAATAATCTTAAAACCTATGTATTGATATCTCTCTGTTAGTGTGTCATGTGGGTGTAAAGCGGCATAAACACAGCCGTGAAAAGCAGCTAAACCCCATTATAAAAATAAATTACTTTTCAAAACCCATGAAACAAAGACAGGGAAAGAGAGAGAAATTCTTACACAATTCGTTCAGGGGCTGTGATGCAACCTGGATTGACCATATCTAGACCCACAGCTGGATGAGACATAAGGGTGGACACTCCTGGGGCTGAGAGGTTTGGTGAGGTTGGGTGAGCAAACGCAGACCCTTTAAAGTAATACTGCGTGCTACCCATCGCATGGGTCCCAAATCTCCAGGTTCAAGGGCATCTTCCTGCATCGAAAACATGCATGAGAAACCCAGAAGATGGTACACCGTGTGATGGGGAAAGGTTTCTAAAACGCACCTCATTTCTCATCTCCTTGTGCTCGGGTTCGCCATTCCAGCCACTTTACTAGCAATCTCCCTACTTGGAGCATCAGCACCTTTAACCTCCTGTTCCGTACAGGTTGCAATTTGTCCTGAGGATGAACGGGAAGACGGGGAACCAATGAGAGACGAGCTCTTGGTGCTGGGACAGGCACAGGTCACTCTATTTTCCCATCAGGAAGAAGAATTAACCACAGGCTCAGCCTGCCCCCCGGAACCAGAACAGGGCCTGAAGCCATCCTGCGCTTTTGCGGCCAGCTCCCGAAAAAGCAACCTGTAAAATGGAGCTTCAGGGCACTGCAATTCACAAACCTGCAGAGTTATAAATGATAACTCTCGTCCACAAATATATTGAGGGAAGGCAAAGAAGAGGATTTGAAATCAAGGCAGAATTGCAGGAAACAGATTTCAGGAGGTAGATTCGAATCGCCTTTAAAGCACATGAAAAGCGGCAAAACGTTGACAATGATGCCCTTGGCCAAAAAGGGCGTATGCGTTTTTTCCTGAATATATTCAGGAAAAAACGCATACGCCCTTTTTGGCCAACCAAGCAACCTGGAAAGGCAAATCAGCGCTACAAAGAAGTCTCGCTTCCCATCGGTCAAAAGGGCCATGCTGAAAAAAGTGTCAAAACCAGAAATGCAGGACAGGCCATGGAGAAATGGGAGCCTTGCTACACTGATGGGCGGGATGTAAATTGCCAACAGCCACTCTGGAGAAGTGTACGGTGTGTCCTGAAACTTCTAAGAAACACAGCTTAGAGAGCATAGGGCACTTCCACGCATGGGGGGATAAAGTGGGAAAATTGAAAATCAGCAAGACACAAGCACCCCAAAGTTTAGGGCTGCTCTGTTGACAAGGACCTCCACTTCATTCCACCTTAAATATCCCAGGAAAGCGAAAAATGGATCAAAAAGTTGTGGTCCTTATGTACAATGGAATATCACTCAGCCATGAAATCAATGTCATAAGGCTAGTAGCAGCATGATGAGTGGATTTAGGTAAGACGATTCTAAGTGAAATAAGTCACACAGAAAAGGACACTTCTCATAAGGTGTCACTTATAGAGGGAATGTAAAAACCGTTACACTTGAACTGAATTACAAAACAGAACAGAGTCACACATGCAGAAAACACACTATGGCTGCTTAACGGGAAAGGTGAGGTGGGGTGATACATAAAACAAGAGTTTCAAATTAGCTCAGATACCGTTCCATAAACCCAATATGTAATAGACAAGACCTACTCCTTGCTCAGAGAACTGGACTCAACACGCCCGATTCACCGCACAAGAATATATCTGACTAGTAATAATCTTAAAACCTATGTATTGATATCTCTCTGTTAGTGTGTCAAGTGGGTGTAAAGCGGCATAAACACAGCCGTGAAAAGCAGCTAAACCCCATTATAAAAATAAATTACTTTTCAAAACCCATGAAACAAAGACAGGGAAAGAGAGAGAAATTCTTACACAATTCGTTCAGGGGCTGTGATGCAACCTGGATTGACCATATCTAGACCCACAGCTGGATGAGACATAAGGGTGGACACTCCTGGGGCTGAGAGGTTTGGTGAGGTTGGGTGAGCAAACGCAGACCCTTTAAAGTAATACTGCGTGCTACCCATCGCATGGGTCCCAAATCTCCAGGTTCAAGGGCATCTTCCTGCATCGAAAACATGCATGAGAAACCCAGAAGATGGTACACCGTGTGATGGGGAAAGGTTTCTAAAACGCACCTCATTTCTCATCTCCTTGTGCTCGGGTTCGCCATTCCAGCCACTTTACTAGCAATCTCCCTACTTGGAGCATCAGCACCTTTAACCTCCTGTTCCGTACAGGTTGCAATTTGTCCTGAGGATGAACGGGAAGACGGGGAACCAATGAGAGACTAGCTCTTGGTGTTGGGACAGGCACAGGTCACTCTATTTTCCCATCAGGAAGAAGAATTAACCACAGGCTCCGCCTGCCCCCCGGAACCAGAACAGGGCCTGAAGCCATCCTGCGCTTTTGCGGCCAGCTCCCAAAAAAGCGACTTGTAAAATGGAGCTTCAGGGCACTGCAATTCACAAACCTGCAGAGTTATAAATGATAACTCTCGTCCACAAATATATTGAGGGAAGGCAAAGAAGAGGATTTGAAATCAAGGCAGAATTGCAGGAAACAGATTTCAGGAGGTAGATTCGAATCGCCTTTAAAGCACATGAAAAGCGGCAAAACGTTGACAATGATGCCCTTGGCCAAAAAGGGCGTATGCGTTTTTTCCTGAATATATTCAGGAAAAAACGCATACGCCCTTTTTGGCCAACCAAGCAACCTGGAAAGGCAAATCAGCGCTACAAAGAAGTCTCGCTTCCCATCGGTCAAAAGGGCCATGCTGAAAAAAGTGTCAAAACCAGAAATGCAGGACAGGCCATGGAGAAATGGGAGCCTTGCTACACTGATGGGCGGGATGTAAATTGCCAACAGCCACTCTGGAGAAGTGTACGGTGTGTCCTGAAACTTCTAAGAAACACAGCTTAGAGAGCATAGGGCACTTCCACGCATGGGGGGATAAAGTGGGAAAATTGAAAATCAGCAAGACACAAGCACCCCAAAGTTTAGGGCTGCTCTGTTGACAAGGACCTCCACTTCATTCCACCTTAAATATCCCAGGAAAGCGAAAAATGGATCAAAAAGTTGTGGTCCTTATGTACAATGGAATATCACTCAGCCATGAAATCAATGTCATAAGGCTAGTAGCAGCATGATGAGTGGATTTAGGTAAGACGATTCTAAGTGAAATAAGTCACACAGAAAAGGACACTTCTCATAAGGTGTCACTTATAGAGGGAATGTAAAAACCGTTACACTTGAACTGAATTACAAAACAGAACAGAGTCACACATGCAGAAAACACACTATGGCTGCTTAACGGGAAAGGTGAGGTGGGGTGATACATAAAACAAGAGTTTCAAATTAGCTCAGATACCGTTCCATAAACCCAATATGTAATAGACAAGACCTACTCCTTGCTCAGAGAACTGGACTCAACACGCCCGATTCACCGCACAAGAATATATCTGACTAGTAATAATCTTAAAACCTATGTATTGATATCTCTCTGTTAGTGTGTCAAGTGGGTGTAAAGCGGCATAAACACAGCCGTGAAAAGCAGCTAAACCCCATTATAAAAATAAATTACTTTTCAAAACCCATGAAACAAAGACAGGGAAAGAGAGAGAAATTCTTACACAATTCGTTCAGGGGCTGTGATGCAACCTGGATTGACCATATCTAGACCCACAGCTGGATGAGACATAAGGGTGGACACTCCTGGGGCTGAGAGGTTTGGTGAGGTTGGGTGAGCAAACGCAGACCCTTTAAAGTAATACTGCGTGCTACCCATCGCATGGGTCCCAAATCTCCAGGTTCAAGGGCATCTTCCTGCATCGAAAACATGCATGAGAAACCCAGAAGATGGTACACCGTGTGATGGGGAAAGGTTTCTAAAACGCACCTCATTTCTCATCTCCTTGTGCTCGGGTTCGCCATTCCAGCCACTTTACTAGCAATCTCCCTACTTGGAGCATCAGCACCTTTAACCTCCTGTTCCGTACAGGTTGCAATTTGTCCTGAGGATGAACGGGAAGACGGGGAACCAATGAGAGACGAGCTCTTGGTGCTGGGACAGGCACAGGTCACTCTATTTTCCCATCAGGAAGAAGAATTAACCACAGGCTCAGCCTGCCCCCCGGAACCAGAACAGGGCCTGAAGCCATCCTGCGCTTTTGCGGCCAGCTCCCGAAAAGCGACCTGTAAAATGGAGCTTCAGGGCACTGCAATTCACAAACCTGCAGAGTTATAAATGATAACTCTCGTCCACAAATATATTGAGGGAAGGCAAAGAAGAGGATTTGAAATCAAGGCAGAATTGCAGGAAACAGATTTCAGGAGGTAGATTCGAATCGCCTTTAAAGCACATGAAAAGCGGCAAAACGTTGACAATGATGCCCTTGGCCAAAAAGGGCGTATGCGTTTTTTCCTGAATATATTCAGGAAAAAACGCATACGCCCTTTTTGGCCAACCAAGCAACCTGGAAAGGCAAATCAGCGCTACAAAGAAGTCTCGCTTCCCATCGGTCAAAAGGGCCATGCTGAAAAAAGTGTCAAAACCAGAAATGCAGGACAGGCCATGGAGAAATGGGAGCCTTGCTACACTGATGGGCGGGATGTAAATTGCCAACAGCCACTCTGGAGAAGTGTACGGTGTGTCCTGAAACTTCTAAGAAACACAGCTTAGAGAGCATAGGGCACTTCCACGCATGGGGGGATAAAGTGGGAAAATTGAAAATCAGCAAGACACAAGCACCCCAAAGTTTAGGGCTGCTCTGTTGACAAGGACCTCCACTTCATTCCACCTTAAATATCCCAGGAAAGCGAAAAATGGATCAAAAAGTTGTGGTCCTTATGTACAATGGAATATCACTCAGCCATGAAATCAATGTCATAAGGCTAGTAGCAGCATGATGAGTGGATTTAGGTAAGACGATTCTAAGTGAAATAAGTCACACAGAAAAGGACACTTCTCATAAGGTGTCACTTATAGAGGGAATGTAAAAACCGTTACACTTGAACTGAATTACAAAACAGAACAGAGTCACACATGCAGAAAACACACTATGGCTGCTTAACGGGAAAGGTGAGGTGGGGTGATACATAAAACAAGAGTTTCAAATTAGCTCAGATACCATTCCATAAACCCAATATGTAATAGACAAGACCTACTCCTTGCTCAGAGAACTGGACTCAACACGCCCGATTCACCGCACAAGAATATATCTGACTAGTAATAATCTTAAAACCTATGTATTGATATCTCTCTGTTAGTGTGTCAAGTGGGTGTAAAGCGGCATAAACACAGCCGTGAAAAGCAGCTAAACCCCATTATAAAAATAAATTACTTTTCAAAACCCATGAAACAAAGACAGGGAAAGAGAGAGAAATTCTTACACAATTCGTTCAGGGGCTGTGATGCAACCTGGATTGACCATATCTAGACCCACAGCTGGATGAGACATAAGGGTGGACACTCCTGGGGCTGAGAGGTTTGGTGAGGTTGGGTGAGCAAACGCAGACCCTTTAAAGTAATACTGCGTGCTACCCATCGCATGGGTCCCAAATCTCCAGGTTCAAGGGCATCTTCCTGCATCGAAAACATGCATGAGAAACCCAGAAGATGGTACACCGTGTGATGGGGAAAGGTTTCTAAAACGCACCTCATTTCTCATCTCCTTGTGCTCGGGTTCGCCATTCCAGCCACTTTACTAGCAATCTCCCTACTTGGAGCATCAGCACCTTTAACCTCCTGTTCCGTACAGGTTGCAATTTGTCCTGAGGATGAACGGGAAGACGGGGAACCAATGAGAGACGAGCTCTTGGTGCTGGGACAGGCACAGGTCACTCTATTTTCCCATCAGGAAGAAGAATTAACCACAGGCTGAGCCTGCCCCCCGGAACCAGAACAGGGCCTGAAGCCATCCTGCGCTTTTGCGGCCAGCTCCCGAAAAAGCGACCTGTAAAATGGAGCTTCAGGGCACTGCAATTCACAAACCTGCAGAGTTATAAATGATAACTCTCGTCCACAAATATATTGAGGGAAGGCAAAGAAGAGGATTTGAAATCAAGGCAGAATTGCAGGAAACAGATTTCAGGAGGTAGATTCGAATCGCCTTTAAAGCACATGAAAAGCGGCAAAACGTTGACAATGATGCCCTTGGCCAAAAAGGGCGTATGCGTTTTTTCCTGAATATATTCAGGAAAAAACGCATACGCCCTTTTTGGCCAACCAAGCAACCTGGAAAGGCAAATCAGCGCTACAAAGAAGTCTCGCTTCCCATCGGTCAAAAGGGCCATGCTGAAAAAAGTGTCAAAACCAGAAATGCAGGACAGGCCATGGAGAAATGGGAGCCTTGCTACACTGATGGGCGGGATGTAAATTGCCAACAGCCACTCTGGAGAAGTGTACGGTGTGTCCTGAAACTTCTAAGAAACACAGCTTAGAGAGCATAGGGCACTTCCACGCATGGGGGGATAAAGTGGGAAAATTGAAAATCAGCAAGACACAAGCACCCCAAAGTTTAGGGCTGCTCTGTTGACAAGGACCTCCACTTCATTCCACCTTAAATATCCCAGGAAAGCGAAAAATGGATCAAAAAGTTGTGGTCCTTATGTACAATGGAATATCACTCAGCCATGAAATCAATGTCATAAGGCTAGTAGCAGCATGATGAGTGGATTTAGGTAAGACGATTCTAAGTGAAATAAGTCACACAGAAAAGGACACTTCTCATAAGGTGTCACTTATAGAGGGAATGTAAAAACCGTTACACTTGAACTGAATTACAAAACAGAACAGAGTCACACATGCAGAAAACACACTATGGCTGCTTAACGGGAAAGGTGAGGTGGGGTGATACATAAAACAAGAGTTTCAAATTAGCTCAGATACCGTTCCATAAACCCAATATGTAATAGACAAGACCTACTCCTTGCTCAGAGAACTGGACTCAACACGCCCGATTCACCGCACAAGAATATATCTGACTAGTAATAATCTTAAAACCTATGTATTGATATCTCTCTGTTAGTGTGTCAAGTGGGTGTAAAGCGGCATAAACACAGCCGTGAAAAGCAGCTAAACGCCATTATAAAAATAAATTACTTTTAAAAACCCATGAAACAAAGACAGGGAAAGAGAGAGAAATTCTTACACAATTCGTTCAGGGGCTGTGATGCAACCTGGATTGACCATATCTAGACCCACAGCTGGATGAGACATAAGGGTGGACACTCCTGGGGCTGAGAGGTTTGGTGAGGTTGGGTGAGCAAACGCAGACCCTTTAAAGTAATACTGCGTGCTACCCATCGCATGGGTCCCAAATCTCCAGGTTCAAGGGCATCTTCCTGCATCGAAAACATGCATGAGAAACCCAGAAGATGGTACACCGTGTGATGGGGAAAGGTTTCTAAAACGCACCTCATTTCTCATCTCCTTGTGCTCGGGTTCGCCATTCCAGCCACTTTACTAGCAATCTCCCTACTTGGAGCATCAGCACCTTTAACCTCCTGTTCCGTACAGGTTGCAATTTGTCCTGAGGATGAACGGGAAGACGGGGAACCAATGAGAGACGAGCTCTTGGTGCTGGGACAGGCACAGGTCACTCTATTTTCCCATCAGGAAGAAGAATTAACCACAGGCTGAGCCTGCCCCCCGGAACCAGAACAGGGCCTGAAGCCATCCTGCGCTTTTGCGGCCAGCTCCCGAAAAAGCGACCTGTAAAATGGAGCTTCAGGGCACTGCAATTCACAAACCTGCAGAGTTATAAATGATAACTCTCGTCCACAAATATATTGAGGGAAGGCAAAGAAGAGGATTTGAAATCAAGGCAGAATTGCAGGAAACAGATTTCAGGAGGTAGATTCGAATCGCCTTTAAAGCACATGAAAAGCGGCAAAACGTTGACAATGATGCCCTTGGCCAAAAAGGGCGTATGCGTTTTTTCCTGAATATATTCAGGAAAAAACGCATACGCCCTTTTTGGCCAACCAAGCAACCTGGAAAGGCAAATCAGCGCTACAAAGAAGTCTCGCTTCCCATCGGTCAAAAGGGCCATGCTGAAAAAAGTGTCAAAACCAGAAATGCAGGACAGGCCATGGAGAAATGGGAGCCTTGCTACACTGATGGGCGGGATGTAAATTGCCAACAGCCACTCTGGAGAAGTGTACGGTGTGTCCTGAAACTTCTAAGAAACACAGCTTAGAGAGCATAGGGCACTTCCACGCATGGGGGGATAAAGTGGGAAAATTGAAAATCAGCAAGACACAAGCACCCCAAAGTTTAGGGCTGCTCTGTTGACAAGGACCTCCACTTCATTCCACCTTAAATATCCCAGGAAAGCGAAAAATGGATCAAAAAGTTGTGGTCCTTATGTACAATGGAATATCACTCAGCCATGAAATCAATGTCATAAGGCTAGTAGCAGCATGATGAGTGGATTTAGGTAAGACGATTCTAAGTGAAATAAGTCACACAGAAAAGGACACTTCTCATAAGGTGTCACTTATAGAGGGAATGTAAAAACCGTTACACTTGAACTGAATTACAAAACAGAACAGAGTCACACATGCAGAAAACACACTATGGCTGCTTAACGGGAAAGGTGAGGTGGGGTGATACATAAAACAAGAGTTTCAAATTAGCTCAGATACCGTTCCATAAACCCAATATGTAATAGACAAGACCTACTCCTTGCTCAGAGAACTGGACTCAACACGCCCGATTCACCGCACAAGAATATATCTGACTAGTAATAATCTTAAAACCTATGTATTGATATCTCTCTGTTAGTGTGTCAAGTGGGTGTAAAGCGGCATAAACACAGCCGTGAAAAGCAGCTAAACGCCATTATAAAAATAAATTACTTTTAAAAACCCATGAAACAAAGACAGGGAAAGAGAGAGAAATTCTTACACAATTCGTTCAGGGGCTGTGATGCAACCTGGATTGACCATATCTAGACCCACAGCTGGATGAGACATAAGGGTGGACACTCCTGGGGCTGAGAGGTTTGGTGAGGTTGGGTGAGCAAACGCAGACCCTTTAAAGTAATACTGCGTGCTACCCATCGCATGGGTCCCAAATCTCCAGGTTCAAGGGCATCTTCCTGCATCGAAAACATGCATGAGAAACCCAGAAGATGGTACACCGTGTGATGGGGAAAGGTTTCTAAAACGCACCTCATTTCTCATCTCCTTGTGCTCGGGTTCGCCATTCCAGCCACTTTACTAGCAATCTCCCTACTTGGAGCATCAGCACCTTTAACCTCCTGTTCCGTACAGGTTGCAATTTGTCCTGAGGATGAACGGGAAGACGGGGAACCAATGAGAGACGAGCTCTTGGTGCTGGGACAGGCACAGGTCACTCTATTTTCCCATCAGGAAGAAGAATTAACCACAGGCTGAGCCTGCCCCCCGGAACCAGAACAGGGCCTGAAGCCATCCTGCGCTTTTGCGGCCAGCTCCCGAAAAAGCGACCTGTAAAATGGAGCTTCAGGGCACTGCAATTCACAAACCTGCAGAGTTATAAATGATAACTCTCGTCCACAAATATATTGAGGGAAGGCAAAGAAGAGGATTTGAAATCAAGGCAGAATTGCAGGAAACAGATTTCAGGAGGTAGATTCGAATCGCCTTTAAAGCACATGAAAAGCGGCAAAACGTTGACAATGATGCCCTTGGCCAAAAAGGGCGTATGCGTTTTTTCCTGAATATATTCAGGAAAAAACGCATACGCCCTTTTTGGCCAACCAAGCAACCTGGAAAGGCAAATCAGCGCTACAAAGAAGTCTCGCTTCCCATCGGTCAAAAGGGCCATGCTGAAAAAAGTGTCAAAACCAGAAATGCAGGACAGGCCATGGAGAAATGGGAGCCTTGCTACACTGATGGGCGGGATGTAAATTGCCAACAGCCACTCTGGAGAAGTGTACGGTGTGTCCTGAAACTTCTAAGAAACACAGCTTAGAGAGCATAGGGCACTTCCACGCATGGGGGGATAAAGTGGGAAAATTGAAAATCAGCAAGACACAAGCACCCCAAAGTTTAGGGCTGCTCTGTTGACAAGGACCTCCACTTCATTCCACCTTAAATATCCCAGGAAAGCGAAAAATGGATCAAAAAGTTGTGGTCCTTATGTACAATGGAATATCACTCAGCCATGAAATCAATGTCATAAGGCTAGTAGCAGCATGATGAGTGGATTTAGGTAAGACGATTCTAAGTGAAATAAGTCACACAGAAAAGGACACTTCTCATAAGGTGTCACTTATAGAGGGAATGTAAAAACCGTTACACTTGAACTGAATTACAAAACAGAACAGAGTCACACATGCAGAAAACACACTATGGCTGCTTAACGGGAAAGGTGAGGTGGGGTGATACATAAAACAAGAGTTTCAAATTAGCTCAGATACCGTTCCATAAACCCAATATGTAATAGACAAGACCTACTCCTTGCTCAGAGAACTGGACTCAACACGCCCGATTCACCGCACAAGAATATATCTGACTAGTAATAATCTTAAAACCTATGTATTGATATCTCTCTGTTAGTGTGTCAAGTGGGTGTAAAGCGGCATAAACACAGCCGTGAAAAGCAGCTAAACCCCATTATAAAAATAAATTACTTTTCAAAACCCATGAAACAAAGACAGGGAAAGAGAGAGAAATTCTTACACAATTCGTTCAGGGGCTGTGATGCAACCTGGATTGACCATATCTAGACCCACAGCTGGATGAGACATAAGGGTGGACACTCCTGGGGCTGAGAGGTTTGGTGAGGTTGGGTGAGCAAACGCAGACCCTTTAAAGTAATACTGCGTGCTACCCATCGCATGGGTCCCAAATCTCCAGGTTCAAGGGCATCTTCCTGCATCGAAAACATGCATGAGAAACCCAGAAGATGGTACACCGTGTGATGGGGAAAGGTTTCTAAAACGCACCTCATTTCTCATCTCCTTGTGCTCGGGTTCACCATTCCAGCCACTTTACTAGCAATCTCCCTACTTGGAGCATCAGCACCTTTAACCTCCTGTTCCGTACAGGTTGCAATTTGTCCTGAGGATGAACGGGAAGACGGGGAACCAATGAGAGACGAGCTCTTGGTGCTGGGACAGGCACAGGTCACTCTATTTTCCCATCAGGAAGAAGAATTAACCACAGGCTCAGCCTGCCCCCCGGAACCAGAACAGGGCCTGAAGCCATCCTGCGCTTTTGCGGCCAGCTCCCGAAAAAGCGACCTGTAAAATGGAGCTTCAGGGCACTGCAATTCACAAACCTGCAGAGTTATAAATGATAACTCTCGTCCACAAATATATTGAGGGAAGGCAAAGAAGAGGATTTGAAATCAAGGCAGAATTGCAGGAAACAGATTTCAGGAGGTAGATTCGAATCGCCTTTAAAGCACATGAAAAGCGGCAAAACGTTGACAATGATGCCCTTGGCCAAAAAGGGCGTATGCGTTTTTTCCTGAATATATTCAGGAAAAAACGCATACGCCCTTTTTGGCCAACCAAGCAACCTGGAAAGGCAAATCAGCGCTACAAAGAAGTCTCGCTTCCCATCGGTCAAAAGGGCCATGCTGAAAAAAGTGTCAAAACCAGAAATGCAGGACAGGCCATGGAGAAATGGGAGCCTTGCTACACTGATGGGCGGGATGTAAATTGCCAACAGCCACTCTGGAGAAGTGTACGGTGTGTCCTGAAACTTCTAAGAAACACAGCTTAGAGAGCATAGGGCACTTCCACGCATGGGGGGATAAAGTGGGAAAATTGAAAATCAGCAAGACACAAGCACCCCAAAGTTTAGGGCTGCTCTGTTGACAAGGACCTCCACTTCATTCCACCTTAAATATCCCAGGAAAGCGAAAAATGGATCAAAAAGTTGTGGTCCTTATGTACAATGGAATATCACTCAGCCATGAAATCAATGTCATAAGGCTAGTAGCAGCATGATGAGTGGATTTAGGTAAGACGATTCTAAGTGAAATAAGTCACACAGAAAAGGACACTTCTCATAAGGTGTCACTTATAGAGGGAATGTAAAAACCGTTACACTTGAACTGAATTACAAAACAGAACAGAGTCACACATGCAGAAAACACACTATGGCTGCTTAACGGGAAAGGTGAGGTGGGGTGATACATAAAACAAGAGTTTCAAATTAGCTCAGATACCGTTCCATAAACCCAATATGTAATAGACAAGACCTACTCCTTGCTCAGAGAACTGGACTCAACACGCCCGATTCACCGCACAAGAATATATCTGACTAGTAATAATCTTAAAACCTATGTATTGATATCTCTCTGTTAGTGTGTCAAGTGGGTGTAAAGCGGCATAAACACAGCCGTGAAAAGCAGCTAAACGCCATTATAAAAATAAATTACTTTTCAAAACCCATGAAACAAAGACAGGGAAAGAGAGAGAAATTCTTACACAATTCGTTCAGGGGCTGTGATGCAACCTGGATTGACCATATCTAGACCCACAGCTGGATGAGACATAAGGGTGGACACTCCTGGGGCTGAGAGGTTTGGTGAGGTTGGGTGAGCAAACGCAGACCCTTTAAAGTAATACTGCGTGCTACCCATCGCATGGGTCCCAAATCTCCAGGTTCAAGGGCATCTTCCTGCATCGAAAACATGCATGAGAAACCCAGAAGATGGTACACCGTGTGATGGGGAAAGGTTTCTAAAACGCACCTCATTTCTCATCTCCTTGTGCTCGGGTTCGCCATTCCAGCCACTTTACTAGCAATCTCCCTACTTGGAGCATCAGCACCTTTAACCTCCTGTTCCGTACAGGTTGCAATTTGTCCTGAGGATGAACGGGAAGACGGGGAACCAATGAGAGACGAGCTCTTGGTGCTGGGACAGGCACAGGTCACTCTATTTTCCCATCAGGAAGAAGAATTAACCACAGGCTGAGCCTGCCCCCCGGAACCAGAACAGGGCCTGAAGCCATCCTGCGCTTTTGCGGCCAGCTCCCGAAAAAGCGACCTGTAAAATGGAGCTTCAGGGCACTGCAATTCACAAACCTGCAGAGTTATAAATGATAACTCTCGTCCACAAATATATTGAGGGAAGGCAAAGAAGAGGATTTGAAATCAAGGCAGAATTGCAGGAAACAGATTTCAGGAGGTAGATTCGAATCGCCTTTAAAGCACATGAAAAGCGGCAAAACGTTGACAATGATGCCCTTGGCCAAAAAGGGCGTATGCGTTTTTTCCTGAATATATTCAGGAAAAAACGCATACGCCCTTTTTGGCCAACCAAGCAACCTGGAAAGGCAAATCAGCGCTACAAAGAAGTCTCGCTTCCCATCGGTCAAAAGGGCCATGCTGAAAAAAGTGTCAAAACCAGAAATGCAGGACAGGCCATGGAGAAATGGGAGCCTTGCTACACTGATGGGCGGGATGTAAATTGCCAACAGCCACTCTGGAGAAGTGTACGGTGTGTCCTGAAACTTCTAAGAAACACAGCTTAGAGAGCATAGGGCACTTCCACGCATGGGGGGATAAAGTGGGAAAATTGAAAATCAGCAAGACACAAGCACCCCAAAGTTTAGGGCTGCTCTGTTGACAAGGACCTCCACTTCATTCCACCTTAAATATCCCAGGAAAGCGAAAAATGGATCAAAAAGTTGTGGTCCTTATGTACAATGGAATATCACTCAGCCATGAAATCAATGTCATAAGGCTAGTAGCAGCATGATGAGTGGATTTAGGTAAGACGATTCTAAGTGAAATAAGTCACACAGAAAAGGACACTTCTCATAAGGTGTCACTTATAGAGGGAATGTAAAAACCGTTACACTTGAACTGAATTACAAAACAGAACAGAGTCACACATGCAGAAAACACACTATGGCTGCTTAACGGGAAAGGTGAGGTGGGGTGATACATAAAACAAGAGTTTCAAATTAGCTCAGATACCGTTCCATAAACCCAATATGTAATAGACAAGACCTACTCCTTGCTCAGAGAACTGGACTCAACACGCCCGATTCACCGCACAAGAATATATCTGACTAGTAATAATCTTAAAACCTATGTATTGATATCTCTCTGTTAGTGTGTCAAGTGGGTGTAAAGCGGCATAAACACAGCCGTGAAAAGCAGCTAAACCCCATTATAAAAATAAATTACTTTTCAAAACCCATGAAACAAAGACAGGGAAAGAGAGAGAAATTCTTACACAATTCGTTCAGGGGCTGTGATGCAACCTGGATTGACCATATCTAGACCCACAGCTGGATGAGACATAAGGGTGGACACTCCTGGGGCTGAGAGGTTTGGTGAGGTTGGGTGAGCAAACGCAGACCCTTTAAAGTAATACTGCGTGCTACCCATCGCATGGGTCCCAAATCTCCAGGTTCAAGGGCATCTTCCTGCATCGAAAACATGCATGAGAAACCCAGAAGATGGTACACCGTGTGATGGGGAAAGGTTTCTAAAACGCACCTCATTTCTCATCTCCTTGTGCTCGGGTTCGCCATTCCAGCCACTTTACTAGTAATCTCCCTACTTGGAGCATCAGCACCTTTAACCTCCTGTTCCGTACAGGTTGCAATTTGTCCTGAGGATGAACGGGAAGACGGGGAACCAATGAGAGACTAGCTATTGGTGTTGGGACAGGCACAGGTCACTCTATTTTCCCATCAGGAAGAAGAATTAACCACAGGCTCCGCCTGCCCCCCGGAACCAGAACAGGGCCTGAAGCCATCCTGCGCTTTTGCGGCCAGCTCCCAAAAAAGCGACTTGTAAAATGGAGCTTCAGGGCACTGCAATTCACAAACCTGCAGAGTTATAAATGATAACTCTCGTCCACAAATATATTGAGGGAAGGCAAAGAAGAGGATTTGAAATCAAGGCAGAATTGCAGGAAACAGATTTCAGGAGGTAGATTCGAATCGCCTTTAAAGCACATGAAAAGCGGCAAAACGTTGACAATGATGCCCTTGGCCAAAAAGGGCGTATGCGTTTTTTCCTGAATATATTCAGGAAAAAACGCATACGCCCTTTTTGGCCAACCAAGCAACCTGGAAAGGCAAATCAGCGCTACAAAGAAGTCTCGCTTCCCATCGGTCAAAAGGGCCATGCTGAAAAAAGTGTCAAAACCAGAAATGCAGGACAGGCCATGGAGAAATGGGAGCCTTGCTACACTGATGGGCGGGATGTAAATTGCCAACAGCCACTCTGGAGAAGTGTACGGTGTGTCCTGAAACTTCTAAGAAACACAGCTTAGAGAGCATAGGGCACTTCCACGCATGGGGGGATAAAGTGGGAAAATTGAAAATCAGCAAGACACAAGCACCCCAAAGTTTAGGGCTGCTCTGTTGACAAGGACCTCCACTTCATTCCACCTTAAATATCCCAGGAAAGCGAAAAATGGATCAAAAATTTGTGGTCCTTATGTACAATGGAATATCACTCAGCCATGAAATCAATGTCATAAGGCTAGTAGCAGCATGATGAGTGGATTTAGGTAAGACGATTCTAAGTGAAATAAGTCACACAGAAAAGGACACTTCTCATAAGGTGTCACTTATAGAGGGAATGTAAAAACCGTTACACTTGAACTGAATTACAAAACAGAACAGAGTCACACATGCAGAAAACACACTATGGCTGCTTAACGGGAAAGGTGAGGTGGGGTGATACATAAAACAAGAGTTTCAAATTAGCTCAGATACCGTTCCATAAACCCAATATGTAATAGACAAGACCTACTCCTTGCTCAGAGAACTGGACTCAACACGCCCGATTCACCGCACAAGAATATATCTGACTAGTAATAATCTTAAAACCTATGTATTGATATCTCTCTGTTAGTGTGTCAAGTGGGTGTAAAGCGGCATAAACACAGCCGTGAAAAGCAGCTAAACGCCATTATAAAAATAAATTACTTTTCAAAACCCATGAAACAAAGACAGGGAAAGAGAGAGAAATTCTTACACAATTCGTTCAGGGGCTGTGACGCAACCTGGATTGACCATATCTAGACCCACAGCTGGATGAGACATAAGGGTGGACACTCCTGGGGCTGAGAGGTTTGGTGAGGTTGGGTGAGCAAACGCAGACCCTTTAAAGTAATACTGCGTGCTACCCATCGCATGGGTCCCAAATCTCCAGGTTCAAGGGCATCTTCCTGCATCGAAAACATGCATGAGAAACCCAGAAGATGGTACACCGTGTGATGGGGAAAGGTTTCTAAAACGCACCTCATTTCTCATCTCCTTGTGCTCGGGTTCACCATTCCAGCCACTTTACTAGCAATCTCCCTACTTGGAGCATCAGCACCTTTAACCTCCTGTTCCGTACAGGTTGCAATTTGTCCTGAGGATGAACGGGAAGACGGGGAACCAATGAGAGACTAGCTCTTGGTGCTGGGACAGGCACAGGTCACTCGATTTTCCCATCAGGAAGAAGAATTAACCACAGGCTCCGCCTGCCCCCCGAAACCAAAACAGGGCCTGAAGCCATCCTGCGCTTTTGCGGCCAGCTCCCAAAAAAGCGACCTGTAAAATGGAGCTTCAGGGCACTGCAATTCACAAACCTGCAGAGTTATAAATGATAACTCTCGTCCACAAATATATTGAGGGAAGGCAAAGAAGAGGATTTGAAATCAAGGCAGAATTGCAGGAAACAGATTTCAGGAGGTAGATTCGAATCGCCTTTAAAGCACATGAAAAGCGGCAAAACGTTGACAATGATGCCCTTGGCCAAAAAGGGCGTATGCGTTTTTTCCTGAATATATTCAGGAAAAAACGCATACGCCCTTTTTGGCCAACCAAGCAACCTGGAAAGGCAAATCAGCGCTACAAAGATGTCTCGCTTCCCATCGGTCAAAAGGGCCATGCTGAAAAAAGTGTCAAAACCAGAAATGCAGGACAGGCCATGGAGAAATGGGAGCCTTGCTACACTGATGGGCGGGATGTAAATTGCCAACAACCACTCTGGAGAAGTGTAGGGTGTGTCCTGAAACATCTAAGAAACACAGCTTAGAGAGCATAGGGCACTTCCACGCATGGGGGGATAAAGTGGGAAAATTGAAAATCAGCAAGACACAAGCACCCCAAAGTTTAGGGCTGCTCTGTTGACAAGGACCTCCACTTCATTCCACCTTAAATATCCCAGGAAAGCGAAAAATGGATCAAAAAGTTGTGGTCCTTATGTACAATGGAATATCACTCAGCCATGAAATCAATGTCATAAGGCTAGTAGCAGCATGATGAGTGGATTTAGGTAAGACGATTCTAAGTGAAATAATTCACACAGAAAAGGACACTTCTCATAAGGTGTCACTTATAGAGGGAATGTAAAAACCGTTACACTTGAACTGAATTACAAAACAGAACAGAGTCACACATGCAGAAAACACACTATGGCTGCTTAACGGGAAAGGTGAGGTGGGGTGATACATAAAACAAGAGTTTCAAATTAGCTCAGATACCGTTCCATAAACCCAATATGTAATAGACAAGACCTACTCCTTGCTCAGAGAACTGGACTCAACACGCCCGATTCACCGCACAAGAATATATCTGACTAGTAATAATCTTAAAACCTATGTATTGATATCTCTCTGTTAGTGTGTCAAGTGGGTGTAAAGCGGCATAAACACAGCCGTGAAAAGCAGCTAAACCCCATTATAAAAATAAATTACTTTTCAAAACCCATGAAACAAAGACAGGGAAAGAGAGAGAAATTCTTACACAATTCGTTCAGGGGCTGTGATGCAACCTGGATTGACCATATCTAGACCCACAGCTGGATGAGACATAAGGGTGGACACTCCTGGGGCTGAGAGGTTTGGTGAGGTTGGGTGAGCAAACGCAGACCCTTTAAAGTAATACTGCGTGCTACCCATCGCATGGGTCCCAAATCTCCAGGTTCAAGGGCATCTTCCTGCATCGAAAACATGCATGAGAAACCCAGAAGATGGTACACCGTGTGATGGGGAAAGGTTTCTAAAACGCACCTCATTTCTCATCTCCTTGTGCTCGGGTTCGCCATTCCAGCCACTTTACTAGTAATCTCCCTACTTGGAGAATCAGCACCTTTAACCTCCTGTTCCGTACAGGTTGCAATTTGTCCTGAGGATGAACGGGAAGACGGGGAACCAATGAGAGACTAGCTATTGGTGTTGGGACAGGCACAGGTCACTCTATTTTCCCATCAGGAAGAAGAATTAACCACAGGCTCCGCCTGCCCCCCGGAACCAGAACAGGGCCTGAAGCCATCCTGCGCTTTTGCGGCCAGCTCCCAAAAAAGCGACTTGTAAAATGGAGCTTCAGGGCACTGCAATTCACAAACCTGCAGAGTTATAAATGATAACTCTCGTCCACAAATATATTGAGGGAAGGCAAAGAAGAGGATTTGAAATCAAGGCAGAATTGCAGGAAACAGATTTCAGGAGGTAGATTCGAATCGCCTTTAAAGCACATGAAAAGCGGCAAAACGTTGACAATGATGCCCTTGGCCAAAAAGGGCGTATGCGTTTTTTCCTGAATATATTCAGGAAAAAACGCATACGCCCTTTTTGGCCAACCAAGCAACCTGGAAAGGCAAATCAGCGCTACAAAGAAGTCTCGCTTCCCATCGGTCAAAAGGGCCATGCTGAAAAAAGTGTCAAAACCAGAAATGCAGGACAGGCCATGGAGAAATGGGAGCCTTGCTACACTGATGGGCGGGATGTAAATTGCCAACAGCCACTCTGGAGAAGTGTACGGTGTGTCCTGAAACTTCTAAGAAACACAGCTTAGAGAGCATAGGGCACTTCCACGCATGGGGGGATAAAGTGGGAAAATTGAAAATCAGCAAGACACAAGCACCCCAAAGTTTAGGGCTGCTCTGTTGACAAGGACCTCCACTTCATTCCACCTTAAATATCCCAGGAAAGCGAAAAATGGATCAAAAAGTTGTGGTCCTTATGTACAATGGAATATCACTCAGCCATGAAATCAATGTCATAAGGCTAGTAGCAGCATGATGAGTGTATTTAGGTAAGACGATTCTAAGTGAAATAAGTCACACAGAAAAGGACACTTCTCATAAGGTGTCACTTATAGAGGGAATGTAAAAACCGTTACACTTGAACTGAATTACAAAACAGAACAGAGTCACACATGCAGAAAACACACTATGGCTGCTTAACGGGAAAGGTGAGGTGGGGTGATACATAAAACAAGAGTTTCAAATTAGCTCAGATACCGTTCCATGAACCCAATATGTAATAGACAAGACCTACTCCTTGCTCAGAGAACTGGACTCAACACGCCCGATTCACCGCACAAGAATATATCTGACTAGTAATAATCTTAAAACCTATGTATTGATATCTCTCTGTTAGTGTGTCAAGTGGGTGTAAAGCGGCATAAACACAGCCGTGAAAAGCAGCTAAACCCCATTATAAAAATAAATTACTTTTCAAAACCCATGAAACAAAGACAGGGAAAGAGAGAGAAATTCTTACACAATTCGTTCAGGGGCTGTGATGCAACCTGGATTGACCATATCTAGACCCACAGCTGGATGAGACATAAGGGTGGACACTCCTGGGGCTGAGAGGTTTGGTGAGGTTGGGTGAGCAAACGCAGACCCTTTAAAGTAATACTGCGTGCTACCCATCGCATGGGTCCCAAATCTCCAGGTTCAAGGGCATCTTCCTGCATCGAAAACATGCATGAGAAACCCAGAAGATGGTACACCGTGTGATGGGGAAAGGTTTCTAAAACGCACCTCATTTCTCATCTCCTTGTGCTCGGGTTCGCCATTCCAGCCACTTTACTAGTAATCTCCCTACTTGGAGAATCAGCACCTTTAACCTCCTGTTCCGTACAGGTTGCAATTTGTCCTGAGGATGAACGGGAAGACGGGGAACCAATGAGAGACGAGCTATTGGTGTTGGGACAGGCACAGGTCACTCTATTTTCCCATCAGGAAGAAGAATTAACCACAGGCTCCGCCTGCCCCCCGGAACCAGAACAGGGCCTGAAGCCATCCTGCGCTTTTGCGGCCAGCTCCCGAAAAAGCGACTTGTAAAATGGAGCTTCAGGGCACTGCAATTCACAAACCTGCAGAGTTATAAATGATAACTCTCGTCCACAAATATATTGAGGGAAGGCAAAGAAGAGGATTTGAAATCAAGGCAGAATTGCAGGAAACAGATTTCAGGAGGTAGATTCGAATCGCCTTTAAAGCACATGAAAAGCGGCAAAACGTTGACAATGATGCCCTTGGCCAAAAAGGGCGTATGCGTTTTTTCCTGAATATATTCAGGAAAAAACGCATACGCCCTTTTTGGCCAACCAAGCAACCTGGAAAGGCAAATCAGCGCTACAAAGAAGTCTCGCTTCCCATCGGTCAAAAGGGCCATGCTGAAAAAAGTGTCAAAACCAGAAATGCAGGACAGGCCATGGAGAAATGGGAGCCTTGCTACACTGATGGGCGGGATGTAAATTGCCAACAGCCACTCTGGAGAAGTGTACGGTGTGTCCTGAAACTTCTAAGAAACACAGCTTAGAGAGCATAGGGCACTTCCACGCATGGGGGGATAAAGTGGGAAAATTGAAAATCAGCAAGACACAAGCACCCCAAAGTTTAGGGCTGCTCTGTTGACAAGGACCTCCACTTCATTCCACCTTAAATATCCCAGGAAAGCGAAAAATGGATCAAAAATTTGTGGTCCTTATGTACAATGGAATATCACTCAGCCATGAAATCAATGTCATAAGGCTAGTAGCAGCATGATGAGTGGATTTAGGTAAGACGATTCTAAGTGAAATAAGTCACACAGAAAAGGACACTTCTCATAAGGTGTCACTTATAGAGGGAATGTAAAAACCGTTACACTTGAACTGAATTACAAAACAGAACAGAGTCACACATGCAGAAAACACACTATGGCTGCTTAACGGGAAAGGTGAGGTGGGGTGATACATAAAACAAGAGTTTCAAATTAGCTCAGATACCGTTCCATAAACCCAATATGTAATAGACAAGACCTACTCCTTGCTCAGAGAACTGGACTCAACACGCCCGATTCACCGCACAAGAATATATCTGACTAGTAATAATCTTAAAACCTATGTATTGATATCTCTCTGTTAGTGTGTCAAGTGGGTGTAAAGCGGCATAAACACAGCCGTGAAAAGCAGCTAAACCCCATTATAAAAATAAATTACTTTTCAAAACCCATGAAACAAAGACAGGGAAAGAGAGAGAAATTCTTACACAATTCGTTCAGGGGCTGTGATGCAACCTGGACTGACCATATCTAGACCCACAGCTGGATGAGACATAAGGGTGGACACTCCTGGGGCTGAGAGGTTTGGTGAGGTTGGGTGAGCAAACGCAGACCCTTTAAAGTAATACTGCGTGCTACCCATCGCATGGGTCCCAAATCTCCAGGTTCAAGGGCATCTTCCTGCATCGAAAACATGCATGAGAAACCCAGAAGATGGTACACCGTGTGATGGGGAAAGGTTTCTAAAACGCACCTCATTTCTCATCTCCTTGTGCTCGGGTTCGCCATTCCAGCCACTTTACTAGTAATCTCCCTACTTGGAGCATCAGCACCTTTAACCTCCTGTTCCGTACAGGTTGCAATTTGTCCTGAGGATGAACGGGAAGACGGGGAACCAATGAGAGACTAGCTATTGGTGTTGGGACAGGCACAGGTCACTCTATTTTCCCATCAGGAAGAAGAATTAACCACAGGCTCCGCCTGCCCCCCGGAACCAGAACAGGGCCTGAAGCCATCCTGCGCTTTTGCGGCCAGCTCCCAAAAAAGCGACTTGTAAAATGGAGCTTCAGGGCACTGCAATTCACAAACCTGCAGAGTTATAAATGATAACTCTCGTCCACAAATATATTGAGGGAAGGCAAAGAAGAGGATTTGAAATCAAGGCAGAATTGCAGGAAACAGATTTCAGGAGGTAGATTCGAATCGCCTTTAAAGCACATGAAAAGCGGCAAAACGTTGACAATGATGCCCTTGGCCAAAAAGGGCGTATGCGTTTTTTCCTGAATATATTCAGGAAAAAACGCATACGCCCTTTTTGGCCAACCAAGCAACCTGGAAAGGCAAATCAGCGCTACAAAGAAGTCTCGCTTCCCATCGGTCAAAAGGGCCATGCTGAAAAAAGTGTCAAAACCAGAAATGCAGGACAGGCCATGGAGAAATGGGAGCCTTGCTACACTGATGGGCGGGATGTAAATTGCCAACAGCCACTCTGGAGAAGTGTACGGTGTGTCCTGAAACTTCTAAGAAACACAGCTTAGAGAGCATAGGGCACTTCCACGCATGGGGGGATAAAGTGGGAAAATTGAAAATCAGCAAGACACAAGCACCCCAAAGTTTAGGGCTGCTCTGTTGACAAGGACCTCCACTTCATTCCACCTTAAATATCCCAGGAAAGCGAAAAATGGATCAAAAATTTGTGGTCCTTATGTACAATGGAATATCACTCAGCCATGAAATCAATGTCATAAGGCTAGTAGCAGCATGATGAGTGGATTTAGGTAAGACGATTCTAAGTGAAATAAGTCACACAGAAAAGGACACTTCTCATAAGGTGTCACTTATAGAGGGAATGTAAAAACCGTTACACTTGAACTGAATTACAAAACAGAACAGAGTCACACATGCAGAAAACACACTATGGCTGCTTAACGGGAAAGGTGAGGTGGGGTGATACATAAAACAAGAGTTTCAAATTAGCTCAGATACCGTTCCATAAACCCAATATGTAATAGACAAGACCTACTCCTTGCTCAGAGAACTGGACTCAACACGCCCGATTCACCGCACAAGAATATATCTGACTAGTAATAATCTTAAAACCTATGTATTGATATCTCTCTGTTAGTGTGTCAAGTGGGTGTAAAGCGGCATAAACACAGCCGTGAAAAGCAGCTAAACGCCATTATAAAAATAAATTACTTTTCAAAACCCATGAAACAAAGACAGGGAAAGAGAGAGAAATTCTTACACAATTCGTTCAGGGGCTGTGATGCAACCTGGATTGACCATATCTAGACCCACAGCTGGATGAGACATAAGGGTGGACACTCCTGGGGCTGAGAGGTTTGGTGAGGTTGGGTGAGCAAACGCAGACCCTTTAAAGTAATACTGCGTGCTACCCATCGCATGGGTCCCAAATCTCCAGGTTCAAGGGCATCTTCCTGCATCGAAAACATGCATGAGAAACCCAGAAGATGGTACACCGTGTGATGGGGAAAGGTTTCTAAAACGCACCTCATTTCTCATCTCCTTGTGCTCGGGTTCGCCATTCCAGCCACTTTACTAGCAATCTCCCTACTTGGAGCATCAGCACCTTTAACCTCCTGTTCCGTACAGGTTGCAATTTGTCCTGAGGATGAACGGGAAGACGGGGAACCAATGAGAGACGAGCTCTTGGTGCTGGGACAGGCACAGGTCACTCTATTTTCCCATCAGGAAGAAGAATTAACCACAGGCTGAGCCTGCCCCCCGGAACCAGAACAGGGCCTGAAGCCATCCTGCGCTTTTGCGGCCAGCTCCCGAAAAAGCGACTTGTAAAATGGAGCTTCAGGGCACTGCAATTCACAAACCTGCAGAGTTATAAATGATAACTCTCGTCCACAAATATATTGAGGGAAGGCAAAGAAGAGGATTTGAAATCAAGGCAGAATTGCAGGAAACAGATTTCAGGAGGTAGATTCGAATCGCCTTTAAAGCACATGAAAAGCGGCAAAACGTTGACAATGATGCCCTTGGCCAAAAAGGGCGTATGCGTTTTTTCCTGAATATATTCAGGAAAAAACGCATACGCCCTTTTTGGCCAACCAAGCAACCTGGAAAGGCAAATCAGCGCTACAAAGAAGTCTCGCTTCCCATCGGTCAAAAGGGCCATGCTGAAAAAAGTGTCAAAACCAGAAATGCAGGACAGGCCATGGAGAAATGGGAGCCTTGCTACACTGATGGGCGGGATGTAAATTGCCAACAGCCACTCTGGAGAAGTGTACGGTGTGTCCTGAAACTTCTAAGAAACACAGCTTAGAGAGCATAGGGCACTTCCACGCATGGGGGGATAAAGTGGGAAAATTGAAAATCAGCAAGACACAAGCACCCCAAAGTTTAGGGCTGCTCTGTTGACAAAGACCTCCACTTCATTCCACCTTAAATATCCCAGGAAAGCGAAAAATGGATCAAAAAGTTGTGGTCCTTATGTACAATGGAATATCACTCAGCCATGAAATCAATGTCATAAGGCTAGTAGCAGCATGATGAGTGGATTTAGGTAAGACGATTCTAAGTGAAATAAGTCACACAGAAAAGGACACTTCTCATAAGGTGTCACTTATAGAGGGAATGTAAAAACCGTTACACTTGAACTGAATTACAAAACAGAACAGAGTCACACATGCAGAAAACACACTATGGCTGCTTAACGGGAAAGGTGAGGTGGGGTGATACATAAAACAAGAGTTTCAAATTAGCTCAGATACCGTTCCATAAACCCAATATGTAATAGACAAGACCTACTCCTTGCTCAGAGAACTGGACTCAACACGCCCGATTCACCGCACAAGAATATATCTGACTAGTAATAATCTTAAAACCTATGTATTGATATCTCTCTGTTAGTGTGTCAAGTGGGTGTAAAGCGGCATAAACACAGCCGTGAAAAGCAGCTAAACCCCATTATAAAAATAAATTACTTTTCAAAACCCATGAAACAAAGACAGGGAAAGAGAGAGAAATTCTTACACAATTCGTTCAGGGGCTGTGATGCAACCTGGATTGACCATATCTAGACCCACAGCTGGATGAGACATAAGGGTGGACACTCCTGGGGCTGAGAGGTTTGGTGAGGTTGGGTGAGCAAACGCAGACCCTTTAAAGTAATACTGCGTGCTACCCATCGCATGGGTCCCAAATCTCCAGGTTCAAGGGCATCTTCCTGCATCGAAAACATGCATGAGAAACCCAGAAGATGGTACACCGTGTGATGGGGAAAGGTTTCTAAAACGCACCTCATTTCTCATCTCCTTGTGCTCGGGTTCGCCATTCCAGCCACTTTACTAGTAATCTCCCTACTTGGAGCATCAGCACCTTTAACCTCCTGTTCCGTACAGGTTGCAATTTGTCCTGAGGATGAACGGGAAGACGGGGAACCAATGAGAGACTAGCTATTGGTGTTGGGACAGGCACAGGTCACTCTATTTTCCCATCAGGAAGAAGAATTAACCACAGGCTCCGCCTGCCCCCCGGAACCAGAACAGGGCCTGAAGCCATCCTGCGCTTTTGCGGCCAGCTCCCAAAAAAGCGACTTGTAAAATGGAGCTTCAGGGCACTGCAATTCACAAACCTGCAGAGTTATAAATGATAACTCTCGTCCACAAATATATTGAGGGAAGGCAAAGAAGAGGATTTGAAATCAAGGCAGAATTGCAGGAAACAGATTTCAGGAGGTAGATTCGAATCGCCTTTAAAGCACATGAAAAGCGGCAAAACGTTGACAATGATGCCCTTGGCCAAAAAGGGCGTATGCGTTTTTTCCTGAATATATTCAGGAAAAAACGCATACGCCCTTTTTGGCCAACCAAGCAACCTGGAAAGGCAAATCAGCGCTACAAAGAAGTCTCGCTTCCCATCGGTCAAAAGGGCCATGCTGAAAAAAGTGTCAAAACCAGAAATGCAGGACAGGCCATGGAGAAATGGGAGCCTTGCTACACTGATGGGCGGGATGTAAATTGCCAACAGCCACTCTGGAGAAGTGTACGGTGTGTCCTGAAACTTCTAAGAAACACAGCTTAGAGAGCATAGGGCACTTCCACGCATGGGGGGATAAAGTGGGAAAATTGAAAATCAGCAAGACACAAGCACCCCAAAGTTTAGGGCTGCTCTGTTGACAAGGACCTCCACTTCATTCCACCTTAAATATCCCAGGAAAGCGAAAAATGGATCAAAAATTTGTGGTCCTTATGTACAATGGAATATCACTCAGCCATGAAATCAATGTCATAAGGCTAGTAGCAGCATGATGAGTGGATTTAGGTAAGACGATTCTAAGTGAAATAAGTCACACAGAAAAGGACACTTCTCATAAGGTGTCACTTATAGAGGGAATGTAAAAACCGTTACACTTGAACTGAATTACAAAACAGAACAGAGTCACACATGCAGAAAACACACTATGGCTGCTTAACGGGAAAGGTGAGGTGGGGTGATACATAAAACAAGAGTTTCAAATTAGCTCAGATACCGTTCCATAAACCCAATATGTAATAGACAAGACCTACTCCTTGCTCAGAGAACTGGACTCAACACGCCCGATTCACCGCACAAGAATATATCTGACTAGTAATAATCTTAAAACCTATGTATTGATATCTCTCTGTTAGTGTGTCAAGTGGGTGTAAAGCGGCATAAACACAGCCGTGAAAAGCAGCTAAACGCCATTATAAAAATAAATTACTTTTCAAAACCCATGAAACAAAGACAGGGAAAGAGAGAGAAATTCTTACACAATTCGTTCAGGGGCTGTGACGCAACCTGGATTGACCATATCTAGACCCACAGCTGGATGAGACATAAGGGTGGACACTCCTGGGGCTGAGAGGTTTGGTGAGGTTGGGTGAGCAAACGCAGACCCTTTAAAGTAATACTGCGTGCTACCCATCGCATGGGTCCCAAATCTCCAGGTTCAAGGGCATCTTCCTGCATCGAAAACATGCATGAGAAACCCAGAAGATGGTACACCGTGTGATGGGGAAAGGTTTCTAAAACGCACCTCATTTCTCATCTCCTTGTGCTCGGGTTCACCATTCCAGCCACTTTACTAGCAATCTCCCTACTTGGAGCATCAGCACCTTTAACCTCCTGTTCCGTACAGGTTGCAATTTGTCCTGAGGATGAACGGGAAGACGGGGAACCAATGAGAGACTAGCTCTTGGTGCTGGGACAGGCACAGGTCACTCTATTTTCCCATCAGGAAGAAGAATTAACCACAGGCTCCGCCTGCCCCCCGAAACCAAAACAGGGCCTGAAGCCATCCTGCGCTTTTGCGGCCAGCTCCCAAAAAAGCGACCTGTAAAATGGAGCTTCAGGGCACTGCAATTCACAAACCTGCAGAGTTATAAATGATAACTCTCGTCCACAAATATATTGAGGGAAGGCAAAGAAGAGGATTTGAAATCAAGGCAGAATTGCAGGAAACAGATTTCAGGAGGTAGATTCGAATCGCCTTTAAAGCACATGAAAAGCGGCAAAACGTTGACAATGATGCCCTTGGCCAAAAAGGGCGTATGCGTTTTTTCCTGAATATATTCAGGAAAAAACGCATACGCCCTTTTTGGCCAACCAAGCAACCTGGAAAGGCAAATCAGCGCTACAAAGATGTCTCGCTTCCCATCGGTCAAAAGGGCCATGCTGAAAAAAGTGTCAAAACCAGAAATGCAGGACAGGCCATGGAGAAATGGGAGCCTTGCTACACTGATGGGCGGGATGTAAATTGCCAACAACCACTCTGGAGAAGTGTAGGGTGTGTCCTGAAACATCTAAGAAACACAGCTTAGAGAGCATAGGGCACTTCCACGCATGGGGGGATAAAGTGGGAAAATTGAAAATCAGCAAGACACAAGCACCCCAAAGTTTAGGGCTGCTCTGTTGACAAGGACCTCCACTTCATTCCACCTTAAATATCCCAGGAAAGCGAAAAATGGATCAAAAAGTTGTGGTCCTTATGTACAATGGAATATCACTCAGCCATGAAATCAATGTCATAAGGCTAGTAGCAGCATGATGAGTGGATTTAGGTAAGACGATTCTAAGTGAAATAATTCACACAGAAAAGGACACTTCTCATAAGGTGTCACTTATAGAGGGAATGTAAAAACCGTTACACTTGAACTGAATTACAAAACAGAACAGAGTCACACATGCAGAAAACACACTATGGCTGCTTAACGGGAAAGGTGAGGTGGGGTGATACATAAAACAAGAGTTTCAAATTAGCTCAGATACCGTTCCATAAACCCAATATGTAATAGACAAGACCTACTCCTTGCTCAGAGAACTGGACTCAACACGCCCGATTCACCGCACAAGAATATATCTGACTAGTAATAATCTTAAAACCTATGTATTGATATCTCTCTGTTAGTGTGTCAAGTGGGTGTAAAGCGGCATAAACACAGCCGTGAAAAGCAGCTAAACCCCATTATAAAAATAAATTACTTTTCAAAACCCATGAAACAAAGACAGGGAAAGAGAGAGAAATTCTTACACAATTCGTTCAGGGGCTGTGATGCAACCTGGATTGACCATATCTAGACCCACAGCTGGATGAGACATAAGGGTGGACACTCCTGGGGCTGAGAGGTTTGGTGAGGTTGGGTGAGCAAACGCAGACCCTTTAAAGTAATACTGCGTGCTACCCATCGCATGGGTCCCAAATCTCCAGGTTCAAGGGCATCTTCCTGCATCGAAAACATGCATGAGAAACCCAGAAGATGGTACACCGTGTGATGGGGAAAGGTTTCTAAAACGCACCTCATTTCTCATCTCCTTGTGCTCGGGTTCGCCATTCCAGCCACTTTACTAGTAATCTCCCTACTTGGAGAATCAGCACCTTTAACCTCCTGTTCCGTACAGGTTGCAATTTGTCCTGAGGATGAACGGGAAGACGGGGAACCAATGAGAGACTAGCTATTGGTGTTGGGACAGGCACAGGTCACTCTATTTTCCCATCAGGAAGAAGAATTAACCACAGGCTCCGCCTGCCCCCCGGAACCAGAACAGGGCCTGAAGCCATCCTGCGCTTTTGCGGCCAGCTCCCAAAAAAGCGACTTGTAAAATGGAGCTTCAGGGCACTGCAATTCACAAACCTGCAGAGTTATAAATGATAACTCTCGTCCACAAATATATTGAGGGAAGGCAAAGAAGAGGATTTGAAATCAAGGCAGAATTGCAGGAAACAGATTTCAGGAGGTAGATTCGAATCGCCTTTAAAGCACATGAAAAGCGGCAAAACGTTGACAATGATGCCCTTGGCCAAAAAGGGCGTATGCGTTTTTTCCTGAATATATTCAGGAAAAAACGCATACGCCCTTTTTGGCCAACCAAGCAACCTGGAAAGGCAAATCAGCGCTACAAAGAAGTCTCGCTTCCCATCGGTCAAAAGGGCCATGCTGAAAAAAGTGTCAAAACCAGAAATGCAGGACAGGCCATGGAGAAATGGGAGCCTTGCTACACTGATGGGCGGGATGTAAATTGCCAACAGCCACTCTGGAGAAGTGTACGGTGTCCTGAAACTTCTAAGAAACACAGCTTAGAGAGCATAGGGCACTTCCACGCATGGGGGGATAAAGTGGGAAAATTGAAAATCAGCAAGACACAAGCACCCCAAAGTTTAGGGCTGCTCTGTTGACAAGGACCTCCACTTCATTCCACCTTAAATATCCCAGGAAAGCGAAAAATGGATCAAAAAGTTGTGGTCCTTATGTACAATGGAATATCACTCAGCCATGAAATCAATGTCATAAGGCTAGTAGCAGCATGATGAGTGTATTTAGGTAAGACGATTCTAAGTGAAATAAGTCACACAGAAAAGGACACTTCTCATAAGGTGTCACTTATAGAGGGAATGTAAAAACCGTTACACTTGAACTGAATTACAAAACAGAACAGAGTCACACATGCAGAAAACACACTATGGCTGCTTAACGGGAAAGGTGAGGTGGGGTGATACATAAAACAAGAGTTTCAAATTAGCTCAGATACCGTTCCATGAACCCAATATGTAATAGACAAGACCTACTCCTTGCTCAGAGAACTGGACTCAACACGCCCGATTCACCGCACAAGAATATATCTGACTAGTAATAATCTTAAAACCTATGTATTGATATCTCTCTGTTAGTGTGTCAAGTGGGTGTAAAGCGGCATAAACACAGCCGTGAAAAGCAGCTAAACCCCATTATAAAAATAAATTACTTTTCAAAACCCATGAAACAAAGACAGGGAAAGAGAGAGAAATTCTTACACAATTCGTTCAGGGGCTGTGATGCAACCTGGATTGACCATATCTAGACCCACAGCTGGATGAGACATAAGGGTGGACACTCCTGGGGCTGAGAGGTTTGGTGAGGTTGGGTGAGCAAACGCAGACCCTTTAAAGTAATACTGCGTGCTACCCATCGCATGGGTCCCAAATCTCCAGGTTCAAGGGCATCTTCCTGCATCGAAAACATGCATGAGAAACCCAGAAGATGGTACACCGTGTGATGGGGAAAGGTTTCTAAAACGCACCTCATTTCTCATCTCCTTGTGCTCGGGTTCGCCATTCCAGCCACTTTACTAGTAATCTCCCTACTTGGAGAATCAGCACCTTTAACCTCCTGTTCCGTACAGGTTGCAATTTGTCCTGAGGATGAACGGGAAGACGGGGAACCAATGAGAGACGAGCTATTGGTGTTGGGACAGGCACAGGTCACTCTATTTTCCCATCAGGAAGAAGAATTAACCACAGGCTCCGCCTGCCCCCCGGAACCAGAACAGGGCCTGAAGCCATCCTGCGCTTTTGCGGCCAGCTCCCGAAAAAGCGACTTGTAAAATGGAGCTTCAGGGCACTGCAATTCACAAACCTGCAGAGTTATAAATGATAACTCTCGTCCACAAATATATTGAGGGAAGGCAAAGAAGAGGATTTGAAATCAAGGCAGAATTGCAGGAAACAGATTTCAGGAGGTAGATTCGAATCGCCTTTAAAGCACATGAAAAGCGGCAAAACGTTGACAATGATGCCCTTGGCCAAAAAGGGCGTATGCGTTTTTTCCTGAATATATTCAGGAAAAAACGCATACGCCCTTTTTGGCCAACCAAGCAACCTGGAAAGGCAAATCAGCGCTACAAAGAAGTCTCGCTTCCCATCGGTCAAAAGGGCCATGCTGAAAAAAGTGTCAAAACCAGAAATGCAGGACAGGCCATGGAGAAATGGGAGCCTTGCTACACTGATGGGCGGGATGTAAATTGCCAACAGCCACTCTGGAGAAGTGTACGGTGTGTCCTGAAACTTCTAAGAAACACAGCTTAGAGAGCATAGGGCACTTCCACGCATGGGGGGATAAAGTGGGAAAATTGAAAATCAGCAAGACACAAGCACCCCAAAGTTTAGGGCTGCTCTGTTGACAAGGACCTCCACTTCATTCCACCTTAAATATCCCAGGAAAGCGAAAAATGGATCAAAAATTTGTGGTCCTTATGTACAATGGAATATCACTCAGCCATGAAATCAATGTCATAAGGCTAGTAGCAGCATGATGAGTGGATTTAGGTAAGACGATTCTAAGTGAAATAAGTCACACAGAAAAGGACACTTCTCATAAGGTGTCACTTATAGAGGGAATGTAAAAACCGTTACACTTGAACTGAATTACAAAACAGAACAGAGTCACACATGCAGAAAACACACTATGGCTGCTTAACGGGAAAGGTGAGGTGGGGTGATACATAAAACAAGAGTTTCAAATTAGCTCAGATACCGTTCCATAAACCCAATATGTAATAGACAAGACCTACTCCTTGCTCACAGAACTGGACTCAACACGCCCGATTCACCGCACAAGAATATATCTGACTAGTAATAATCTTAAAACCTATGTATTGATATCTCTCTGTTAGTGTGTCAAGTGGGTGTAAAGCGGCATAAACACAGCCGTGAAAAGCAGCTAAACCCCATTATAAAAATAAATTACTTTTCAAAACCCATGAAACAAAGACAGGGAAAGAGAGAGAAATTCTTACACAATTCGTTCAGGGGCTGTGATGCAACCTGGACTGACCATATCTAGACCCACAGCTGGATGAGACATAAGGGTGGACACTCCTGGGGCTGAGAGGTTTGGTGAGGTTGGGTGAGCAAACGCAGACCCTTTAAAGTAATACTGCGTGCTACCCATCGCATGGGTCCCAAATCTCCAGGTTCAAGGGCATCTTCCTGCATCGAAAACATGCATGAGAAACCCAGAAGATGGTACACCGTGTGATGGGGAAAGGTTTCTAAAACGCACCTCATTTCTCATCTCCTTGTGCTCGGGTTCGCCATTCCAGCCACTTTACTAGTAATCTCCCTACTTGGAGAATCAGCACCTTTAACCTCCTGTTCCGTACAGGTTGCAATTTGTCCTGAGGATGAACGGGAAGACGGGGAACCAATGAGAGACGAGCTATTGGTGTTGGGACAGGCACAGGTCACTCTATTTTCCCATCAGGAAGAAGAATTAACCACAGGCTCCGCCTGCCCCCCGGAACCAGAACAGGGCCTGAAGCCATCCTGCGCTTTTGCGGCCAGCTCCCAAAAAAGCGACTTGTAAAATGGACCTTCAGGGCACTGCAATTCACAAACCTGCAGAGTTATAAATGATAACTCTCGTCCACAAATATATTGAGGGAAGGCAAAGAAGAGGATTTGAAATCAAGGCAGAATTGCAGGAAACAGATTTCAGGAGGTAGATTCGAATCGCCTTTAAAGCACATGAAAAGCGGCAAAACGTTGACAATGATGCCCTTGGCCAAAAAGGGCGTATGCGTTTTTTCCTGAATATATTCAGGAAAAAACGCATACGCCCTTTTTGGCCAACCAAGCAACCTGGAAAGGCAAATCAGCGCTACAAAGAAGTCTCGCTTCCCATCGGTCAAAAGGGCCATGCTGAAAAAAGTGTCAAAACCAGAAATGCAGGACAGGCCATGGAGAAATGGGAGCCTTGCTACACTGATGGGCGGGATGTAAATTGCCAACAGCCACTCTGGAGAAGTGTACGGTGTGTCCTGAAACTTCTACGAAACACAGCTTAGAGAGCATAGGGCACTTCCACGCATGGGGGGATAAAGTGGGAAAATTGAAAATCAGCAAGACACAAGCACCCCAAAGTTTAGGGCTGCTCTGTTGACAAGGACCTCCACTTCATTCCACCTTAAATATCCCAGGAAAGCGAAAAATGGATCAAAAAGTTGTGGTCCTTATGTACAATGGAATATCACTCAGCCATGAAATCAATGTCATAAGGCTAGTAGCAGCATGATGAGTGGATTTAGGTAAGACGATTCTAAGTGAAATAAGTCACACAGAAAAGGACACTTCTCATAAGGTGTCACTTATAGAGGGAATGTAAAAACCGTTACACTTGAACTGAATTACAAAACAGAACAGAGTCACACATGCAGAAAACACACTATGGCTGCTTAACGGGAAAGGTGAGGTGGGGTGATACATAAAACAAGAGTTTCAAATTAGCTCAGATACCGTTCCATAAACCCAATATGTAATAGACAAGACCTACTCCTTGCTCAGAGAACTGGACTCAACACGCCCGATTCACCGCACAAGAATATATCTGACTAGTAATAATCTTAAAACCTATGTATTGATATCTCTCTGTTAGTGTGTCAAGTGGGTGTAAAGCGGCATAAACACAGCCGTGAAAAGCAGCTAAACCCCATTATAAAAATAAATTACTTTTCAAAACCCATGAAACAAAGACAGGGAAAGAGAGAGAAATTCTTACACAATTCGTTCAGGGGCTGTGATGCAACCTGGATTGACCATATCTAGACCCACAGCTGGATGAGACATAAGGGTGGACACTCCTGGGGCTGAGAGGTTTGGTGAGGTTGGGTGAGCAAACGCAGACCCTTTAAAGTAATACTGCGTGCTACCCATCGCATGGGTCCCAAATCTCCAGGTTCAAGGGCATCTTCCTGCATCGAAAACATGCATGAGAAACCCAGAAGATGGTACACCGTGTGATGGGGAAAGGTTTCTAAAACGCACCTCATTTCTCATCTCCTTGTGCTCGGGTTCGCCATTCCAGCCACTTTACTAGTAATCTCCCTACTTGGAGAATCAGCACCTTTAACCTCCTGTTCCGTACAGGTTGCAATTTGTCCTGAGGATGAACGGGAAGACGGGGAACCAATGAGAGACGAGCTATTGGTGTTGGGACAGGCACAGGTCACTCTATTTTCCCATCAGGAAGAAGAATTAACCACAGGCTCCGCCTGCCCCCCGGAACCAGAACAGGGCCTGAAGCCATCCTGCGCTTTTGCGGCCAGCTCCCAAAAAAGCGACTTGTAAAATGGAGCTTCAGGGCACTGCAATTCACAAACCTGCAGAGTTATAAATGATAACTCTCGTCCACAAATATATTGAGGGAAGGCAAAGAAGAGGATTTGAAATCAAGGCAGAATTGCAGGAAACAGATTTCAGGAGGTAGATTCGAATCGCCTTTAAAGCACATGAAAAGCGGCAAAACGTTGACAATGATGCCCTTGGCCAAAAAGGGCGTATGCGTTTTTTCCTGAATATATTCAGGAAAAAACGCATACGCCCTTTTTGGCCAACCAAGCAACCTGGAAAGGCAAATCAGCGCTACAAAGAAGTCTCGCTTCCCATCGGTCAAAAGGGCCATGCTGAAAAAAGTGTCAAAACCAGAAATGCAGGACAGGCCATGGAGAAATGGGAGCCTTGCTACACTGATGGGCGGGATGTAAATTGCCAACAGCCACTCTGGAGAAGTGTACGGTGTGTCCTGAAACTTCTAAGAAACACAGCTTAGAGAGCATAGGGCACTTCCACGCATGGGGGGATAAAGTGGGAAAATTGAAAATCAGCAAGACACAAGCACCCCAAAGTTTAGGGCTGCTCTGTTGACAAGGACCTCCACTTCATTCCACCTTAAATATCCCAGGAAAGCGAAAAATGGATCAAAAATTTGTGGTCCTTATGTACAATGGAATATCACTCAGCCATGAAATCAATGTCATAAGGCTAGTAGCAGCATGATGAGTGGATTTAGGTAAGACGATTCTAAGTGAAATAAGTCACACAGAAAAGGACACTTCTCATAAGGTGTCACTTATAGAGGGAATGTAAAAACCGTTACACTTGAACTGAATTACAAAACAGAACAGAGTCACACATGCAGAAAACACACTATGGCTGCTTAACGGGAAAGGTGAGGTGGGGTGATACATAAAACAAGAGTTTCAAATTAGCTCAGATACCGTTCCATAAACCCAATATGTAATAGACAAGACCTACTCCTTGCTCAGAGAACTGGACTCAACACGCCCGATTCACCGCACAAGAATATATCTGACTAGTAATAATCTTAAAACCTATGTATTGATATCTCTCTGTTAGTGTGTCAAGTGGGTGTAAAGCGGCATAAACACAGCCGTGAAAAGCAGCTAAACCCCATTATAAAAATAAATTACTTTTCAAAACCCATGAAACAAAGACAGGGAAAGAGAGAGAAATTCTTACACAATTCGTTCAGGGGCTGTGATGCAACCTGGATTGACCATATCTAGACCCACAGCTGGATGAGACATAAGGGTGGACACTCCTGGGGCTGAGAGGTTTGGTGAGGTTGGGTGAGCAAACGCAGACCCTTTAAAGTAATACTGCGTGCTACCCATCGCATGGGTCCCAAATCTCCAGGTTCAAGGGCATCTTCCTGCATCGAAAACATGCATGAGAAACCCAGAAGATGGTACACCGTGTGATGGGGAAAGGTTTCTAAAACGCACCTCATTTCTCATCTCCTTGTGCTCGGGTTCGCCATTCCAGCCACTTTACTAGTAATCTCCCTACTTGGAGAATCAGCACCTTTAACCTCCTGTTCCGTACAGGTTGCAATTTGTCCTGAGGATGAACGGGAAGACGGGGAACCAATGAGAGACGAGCTATTGGTGTTGGGACAGGCACAGGTCACTCTATTTTCCCATCAGGAAGAAGAATTAACCACAGGCTCCGCCTGCCCCCCGGAACCAGAACAGGGCCTGAAGCCATCCTGCGCTTTTGCGGCCAGCTCCCAAAAAAGCGACTTGTAAAATGGAGCTTCAGGGCACTGCAATTCACAAACCTGCAGAGTTATAAATGATAACTCTCGTCCACAAATATATTGAGGGAAGGCAAAGAAGAGGATTTGAAATCAAGGCAGAATTGCAGGAAACAGATTTCAGGAGGTAGATTCGAATCGCCTTTAAAGCACATGAAAAGCGGCAAAACGTTGACAATGATGCCCTTGGCCAAAAAGGGCGTATGCGTTTTTTCCTGAATATATTCAGGAAAAAACGCATACGCCCTTTTTGGCCAACCAAGCAACCTGGAAAGGCAAATCAGCGCTACAAAGAAGTCTCGCTTCCCATCGGTCAAAAGGGCCATGCTGAAAAAAGTGTCAAAACCAGAAATGCAGGACAGGCCATGGAGAAATGGGAGCCTTGCTACACTGATGGGCGGGATGTAAATTGCCAACAGCCACTCTGGAGAAGTGTACGGTGTGTCCTGAAACTTCTAAGAAACACAGCTTAGAGAGCATAGGGCACTTCCACGCATGGGGGGATAAAGTGGGAAAATTGAAAATCAGCAAGACACAAGCACCCCAAAGTTTAGGGCTGCTCTGTTGACAAGGACCTCCACTTCATTCCACCTTAAATATCCCAGGAAAGCGAAAAATGGATCAAAAATTTGTGGTCCTTATGTACAATGGAATATCACTCAGCCATGAAATCAATGTCATAAGGCTAGTAGCAGCATGATGAGTGGATTTAGGTAAGACGATTCTAAGTGAAATAAGTCACACAGAAAAGGACACTTCTCATAAGGTGTCACTTATAGAGGGAATGTAAAAACCGTTACACTTGAACTGAATTACAAAACAGAACAGAGTCACACATGCAGAAAACACACTATGGCTGCTTAACGGGAAAGGTGAGGTGGGGTGATACATAAAACAAGAGTTTCAAATTAGCTCAGATACCGTTCCATAAACCCAATATGTAATAGACAAGACCTACTCCTTGCTCACAGAACTGGACTCAACACGCCCGATTCACCGCACAAGAATATATCTGACTAGTAATAATCTTAAAACCTATGTATTGATATCTCTCTGTTAGTGTGTCAAGTGGGTGTAAAGCGGCATAAACACAGCCGTGAAAAGCAGCTAAACCCCATTATAAAAATAAATTACTTTTCAAAACCCATGAAACAAAGACAGGGAAAGAGAGAGAAATTCTTACACAATTCGTTCAGGGGCTGTGATGCAACCTGGACTGACCATATCTAGACCCACAGCTGGATGAGACATAAGGGTGGACACTCCTGGGGCTGAGAGGTTTGGTGAGGTTGGGTGAGCAAACGCAGACCCTTTAAAGTAATACTGCGTGCTACCCATCGCATGGGTCCCAAATCTCCAGGTTCAAGGGCATCTTCCTGCATCGAAAACATGCATGAGAAACCCAGAAGATGGTACACCGTGTGATGGGGAAAGGTTTCTAAAACGCACCTCATTTCTCATCTCCTTGTGCTCGGGTTCGCCATTCCAGCCACTTTACTAGTAATCTCCCTACTTGGAGAATCAGCACCTTTAACCTCCTGTTCCGTACAGGTTGCAATTTGTCCTGAGGATGAACGGGAAGACGGGGAACCAATGAGAGACGAGCTATTGGTGTTGGGACAGGCACAGGTCACTCTATTTTCCCATCAGGAAGAAGAATTAACCACAGGCTCCGCCTGCCCCCCGGAACCAGAACAGGGCCTGAAGCCATCCTGCGCTTTTGCGGCCAGCTCCCAAAAAAGCGACTTGTAAAATGGAGCTTCAGGGCACTGCAATTCACAAACCTGCAGAGTTATAAATGATAACTCTCGTCCACAAATATATTGAGGGAAGGCAAAGAAGAGGATTTGAAATCAAGGCAGAATTGCAGGAAACAGATTTCAGGAGGTAGATTCGAATCGCCTTTAAAGCACATGAAAAGCGGCAAAACGTTGACAATGATGCCCTTGGCCAAAAAGGGCGTATGCGTTTTTTCCTGAATATATTCAGGAAAAAACGCATACGCCCTTTTTGGCCAACCAAGCAACCTGGAAAGGCAAATCAGCGCTACAAAGAAGTCTCGCTTCCCATCGGTCAAAAGGGCCATGCTGAAAAAAGTGTCAAAACCAGAAATGCAGGACAGGCCATGGAGAAATGGGAGCCTTGCTACACTGATGGGCGGGATGTAAATTGCCAACAGCCACTCTGGAGAAGTGTACGGTGTGTCCTGAAACTTCTACGAAACACAGCTTAGAGAGCATAGGGCACTTCCACGCATGGGGGGATAAAGTGGGAAAATTGAAAATCAGCAAGACACAAGCACCCCAAAGTTTAGGGCTGCTCTGTTGACAAGGACCTCCACTTCATTCCACCTTAAATATCCCAGGAAAGCGAAAAATGGATCAAAAAGTTGTGGTCCTTATGTACAATGGAATATCACTCAGCCATGAAATCAATGTCATAAGGCTAGTAGCAGCATGATGAGTGGATTTAGGTAAGACGATTCTAAGTGAAATAAGTCACACAGAAAAGGACACTTCTCATAAGGTGTCACTTATAGAGGGAATGTAAAAACCGTTACACTTGAACTGAATTACAAAACAGAACAGAGTCACACATGCAGAAAACACACTATGGCTGCTTAACGGGAAAGGTGAGGTGGGGTGATACATAAAACAAGAGTTTCAAATTAGCTCAGATACCGTTCCATGAACCCAATATGTAATAGACAAGACCTACTCCTTGCTCAGAGAACTGGACTCAACACGCCCGATTCACCGCACAAGAATATATCTGACTAGTAATAATCTTAAAACCTATGTATTGATATCTCTCTGTTAGTGTGTCAAGTGGGTGTAAAGCGGCATAAACACAGCCGTGAAAAGCAGCTAAACGCCATTATAAAAATAAATTACTTTTCAAAACCCATGAAACAAAGACAGGGAAAGAGAGAGAAATTCTTACACAATTCGTTCAGGGGCTGTGACGCAACCTGGATTGACCATATCTAGACCCACAGCTGGATGAGACGTAAGGGTGGACACTCCTGGGGCTGAGAGGTTTGGTGAGGTTGGGTGAGCAAACGCAGACCCTTTAAAGTAATACTGCGTGCTACCCATCGCATGGGTCCCAAATCTCCAGGTTCAAGGGCATCTTCCTGCATCGAAAACATGCATGAGAAACCCAGAAGATGGTACACCGTGTGATGGGGAAAGGTTTCTAAAACGCACCTCATTTCTCATCTCCTTGTGCTCGGGTTCGCCATTCCAGCCACTTTACTAGCAATCTCCCTACTTGGAGCATCAGCACCTTTAACCTCCTGTTCCGTACAGGTTGCAGTTTGTCCTGAGGATGAACGGGAAGACGGGGAACCAATGAGAGACTAGCTCTTGGTGCTGGGACAGGCACAGGTCACTCTATTTTCCCATCAGGAAGAAGAATTAACCACAGGCTCAGCCTGCCCCCCGGAACCAGAACAGGGCCTGAAGCCATCCTGCGCTTTTGCGGCCAGCTCCCAAAAAAGCGACCTGTAAAATGGAGCTTCAGGGCACTGCAATTCACAAACCTGCAGAGTTATAAATGATAACTCTCGTCCACAAATATATTGAGGGAAGGCAAAGAAGAGGATTTGAAATCAAGGCAGAATTGCAGGAAACAGATTTCAGGAGGTAGATTCGAATCGCCTTTAAAGCACATGAAAAGCGGCAAAACGTTGACAATGATGCCCTTGGCCAAAAAGGGCGTATGCGTTTTTTCCTGAATATATTCAGGAAAAAACGCATACGCCCTTTTTGGCCAACCAAGCAACCTGGAAAGGCAAATCAGCGCTACAAAGAAGTCTCGCTTCCCATCGGTCAAAAGGGCCATGCTGAAAAAAGTGTCAAAACCAGAAATGCAGGACAGGCCATGGAGAAATGGGAGCCTTGCTACACTGATGGGCGGGATGTAAATTGCCAACAGCCACTCTGGAGAAGTGTACGGTGTGTCCTGAAACTTCTAAGAAACACAGCTTAGAGAGCATAGGGCACTTCCACGCATGGGGGGATAAAGTGGGAAAATTGAAAATCAGCAAGACACAAGCACCCCAAAGTTTAGGGCTGCTCTGTTGACAAGGACCTCCACTTCATTCCACCTTAAATATCCCAGGAAAGCGAAAAATGGATCAAAAAGTTGTGGTCCTTATGTACAATGGAATATCACTCAGCCATGAAATCAATGTCATAAGGCTAGTAGCAGCATGATGAGTGGATTTAGGTAAGACGATTCTAAGTGAAATAAGTCACACAGAAAAGGACACTTCTCATAAGGTGTCACTTATAGAGGGAATGTAAAAACCGTTACACTTGAACTGAATTACAAAACAGAACAGAGTCACACATGCAGAAAACACACTATGGCTGCTTAACGGGAAAGGTGAGGTGGGGTGATACATAAAACAAGAGTTTCAAATTAGCTCAGATACCGTTCCATAAACCCAATATGTAATAGACAAGACCTACTCCTTGCTCAGAGAACTGGACTCAACACGCCCGATTCACCGCACAAGAATATATCTGACTAGTAATAATCTTAAAACCTATGTATTGATATCTCTCTGTTAGTGTGTCAAGTGGGTGTAAAGCGGCATAAACACAGCCGTGAAAAGCAGCTAAACCCCATTATAAAAATAAATTACTTTTCAAAACCCATGAAACAAAGACAGGGAAAGAGAGAGAAATTCTTACACAATTCGTTCAGGGGCTGTGATGCAACCTGGACTGACCATATCTAGACCCACAGCTGGATGAGACATAAGGGTGGACACTCCTGGGGCTGAGAGGTTTGGTGAGGTTGGGTGAGCAAACGCAGACCCTTTAA
This sequence comes from Balaenoptera physalus, assembly GCF_965194825.1. Classification (NCBI taxonomy): domain Eukaryota; kingdom Metazoa; phylum Chordata; class Mammalia; order Artiodactyla; family Balaenopteridae; genus Balaenoptera; species Balaenoptera physalus. The sequence goes on from NW_028126428.1 coordinate 85,650, forward strand.
AGTAATACTGCGTGCTACCCATCGCATGGGTCCCAAATCTCCAGGTTCAAGGGCATCTTCCTGCATCGAAAACATGCATGAGAAACCCAGAAGATGGTACACCGTGTGATGGGGAAAGGTTTCTAAAACGCACCTCATTTCTCATCTCCTTGTGCTCGGGTTCGCCATTCCAGCCACTTTACTAGTAATCTCCCTACTTGGAGAATCAGCACCTTTAACCTCCTGTTCCGTACAGGTTGCAATTTTTCCTGAGGATGAACGGGAAGACGGGGAACCAATGAGAGACTAGCTATTGGTGTTGGGACAGGCACAGGTCACTCTATTTTCCCATCAGGAAGAAGAATTAACCACAGGCTCCGCCTGCCCCCCGGAACCAGAACAGGGCCTGAAGCCATCCTGCGCTTTTGCGGCCAGCTCCCAAAAAAGCGACTTGTAAAATGGAGCTTCAGGGCACTGCAATTCACAAACCTGCAGAGTTATAAATGATAACTCTCGTCCACAAATATATTGAGGGAAGGCAAAGAAGAGGATTTGAAATCAAGGCAGAATTGCAGGAAACAGATTTCAGGAGGTAGATTCGAATCGCCTTTAAAGCACATGAAAAGCGGCAAAACGTTGACAATGATGCCCTTGGCCAAAAAGGTCGTATGCGTTTTTTCCTGAATATATTCAGGAAAAAACGCATACGCCCTTTTTGGCCAACCAAGCAACCTGGAAAGGCAAATCAGCGCTACAAAGAAGTCTCGCTTCCCATCGGTCAAAAGGGCCATGCTGAAAAAAGTGTCAAAACCAGAAATGCAGGACAGGCCATGGAGAAATGGGAGCCTTGCTACACTGATGGGCGGGATGTAAATTGCCAACAGCCACTCTGGAGAAGTGTACGGTGTGTCCTGAAACTTCTAAGAAACACAGCTTAGAGAGCATAGGGCACTTCCACGCATGGGGGGATAAAGTGGGAAAATTGAAAATCAGCAAGACACAAGCACCCCAAAGTTTAGGGCTGCTCTGTTGACAAGGACCTCCACTTCATTCCACCTTAAATATCCCAGGAAAGCGAAAAATGGATCAAAAAGTTGTGGTCCTTATGTACAATGGAATATCACTCAGCCATGAAATCAATGTCATAAGGCTAGTAGCAGCATGATGAGTGGATTTAGGTAAGACGATTCTAAGTGAAATAAGTCACACAGAAAAGGACACTTCTCATAAGGTGTCACTTATAGAGGGAATGTAAAAACCGTTACACTTGAACTGAATTACAAAACAGAACAGAGTCACACATGCAGAAAACACACTATGGCTGCTTAACGGGAAAGGTGAGGTGGGGTGATACATAAAACAAGAGTTTCAAATTAGCTCAGATACCGTTCCATGAACCCAATATGTAATAGACAAGACCTACTCCTTGCTCAGAGAACTGGACTCAACACGCCCGATTCACCGCACAAGAATATATCTGACTAGTAATAATCTTAAAACCTATGTATTGATATCTCTCTGTTAGTGTGTCAAGTGGGTGTAAAGCGGCATAAACACAGCCGTGAAAAGCAGCTAAACGCCATTATAAAAATAAATTACTTTTAAAAACCCATGAAACAAAGACAGGGAAAGAGAGAGAAATTCTTACACAATTCGTTCAGGGGCTGTGACGCAACCTGGATTGACCATATCTAGACCCACAGCTGGATGAGACGTAAGGGTGGACACTCCTGGGGCTGAGAGGTTTGGTGAGGTTGGGTGAGCAAACGCAGACCCTTTAAAGTAATACTGCGTGCTACCCATCGCATGGGTCCCAAATCTCCAGGTTCAAGGGCATCTTCCTACATCGAAAACATGCATGAGAAACCCAGAAGATGGTACACCGTGTGATGGGGAAAGGTTTCTAAAACGCACCTCATTTCTCATCTCCTTGTGCTCGGGTTCGCCATTCCAGCCACTTTACTAGCAATCTCCCTACTTGGAGCATCAGCACCTTTAACCTCCTGTTCCGTACAGGTTGCAATTTGTCCTGAGGATGAACGGGAAGACGGGGAACCAATGAGAGACTAGCTCTTGGTGCTGGGACAGGCACAGGTCACTCTATTTTCCCATCAGGAAGAAGAATTAACCACAGGCTCAGCCTGCCCCCCGGAACCAGAACAGGGCCTGAAGCCATCCTGCGCTTTTGCGGCCAGCTCCCGAAAAAGCGACCTGTAAAATGGAGCTTCAGGGCACTGCAATTCACAAACCTGCAGAGTTATAAATGATAACTCTCGCCCACAAATATATTGAGGGAAGGCAAAGAAGAGGATTTGAAATCAAGGCAGAATTGCAGGAAACAGATTTCAGGAGGTAGATTCGAATCGCCTTTAAAGCACATGAAAAGCGGCAAAACGTTGACAATGATGCCCTTGGCCAAAAAGGGCGTATGCGTTTTTTCCTGAATATATTCAGGAAAAAACGCATACGCCCTTTTTGGCCAACCAAGCAACCTGGAAAGGCAAATCAGCGCTACAAAGATGTCTCGCTTCCCATCGGTCAAAAGGGCCATGCTGAAAAAAGTGTCAAAACCAGAAATGCAGGACAGGCCATGGAGAAATGGGAGCCTTGCTACACTGATGGGCGGGATGTAAATTGCCAACAACCACTCTGGAGAAGTGTAGGGTGTGTCCTGAAACATCTAAGAAACACAGCTTAGAGAGCATAGGGCACTTCCACGCATGGGGGGATAAAGTGGGAAAATTGAAAATCAGCAAGACACAAGCACCCCAAAGTTTAGGGCTGCTCTGTTGACAAGGACCTCCACTTCATTCCACCTTAAATATCCCAGGAAAGCGAAAAATGGATCAAAAAGTTGTGGTCCTTATGTACAATGGAATATCACTCAGCCATGAAATCAATGTCATAAGGCTAGTAGCAGCATGATGAGTGGATTTAGGTAAGACGATTCTAAGTGAAATAATTCACACAGAAAAGGACACTTCTCATAAGGTGTCACTTATAGAGGGAATGTAAAAACCGTTACACTTGAACTGAATTACAAAACAGAACAGAGTCACACATGCAGAAAACACACTATGGCTGCTTAACGGGAAAGGTGAGGTGGGGTGATACATAAAACAAGAGTTTCAAATTAGCTCAGATACCGTTCCATAAACCCAATATGTAATAGACAAGACCTACTCCTTGCTCAGAGAACTGGACTCAACACGCCCGATTCACCGCACAAGAATATATCTGACTAGTAATAATCTTAAAACCTATGTATTGATATCTCTCTGTTAGTGTGTCAAGTGGGTGTAAAGCGGCATAAACACAGCCGTGAAAAGCAGCTAAACCCCATTATAAAAATAAATTACTTTTCAAAACCCATGAAACAAAGACAGGGAAAGAGAGAGAAATTCTTACACAATTCGTTCAGGGGCTGTGATGCAACCTGGATTGACCATATCTAGACCCACAGCTGGATGAGACATAAGGGTGGACACTCCTGGGGCTGAGAGGTTTGGTGAGGTTGGGTGAGCAAACGCAGACCCTTTAAAGTAATACTGCGTGCTACCCATCGCATGGGTCCCAAATCTCCAGGTTCAAGGGCATCTTCCTGCATCGAAAACATGCATGAGAAACCCAGAAGATGGTACACCGTGTGATGGGGAAAGGTTTCTAAAACGCACCTCATTTCTCATCTCCTTGTGCTCGGGTTCGCCATTCCAGCCACTTTACTAGTAATCTCCCTACTTGGAGAATCAGCACCTTTAACCTCCTGTTCCGTACAGGTTGCAATTTGTCCTGAGGATGAACGGGAAGACGGGGAACCAAAGAGAGACTAGCTATTGGTGTTGGGACAGGCACACGTCACTCTATTTTCCCATCAGGAAGAAGAATTAACCACAGGCTCCGCCTGCCCCCCGGAACCAAAACAGGGCCTGAAGCCATCCTGCGCTTTTGCGGCCAGCTCCCAAAAAAGCGACTTGTAAAATGGAGCTTCAGGGCACTGCAATTCACAAACCTGCAGAGTTATAAATGATAACTCTCGTCCACAAATATATTGAGGGAAGGCAAAGAAGAGGATTTGAAATCAAGGCAGAATTGCAGGAAACAGATTTCAGGAGGTAGATTCGAATCGCCTTTAAAGCACATGAAAAGCGGCAAAACGTTGACAATGATGCCCTTGGCCAAAAAGGGCGTATGCGTTTTTTCCTGAATATATTCAGGAAAAAACGCATACGCCCTTTTTGGCCAACCAAGCAACCTGGAAAGGCAAATCAGCGCTACAAAGAAGTCTCGCTTCCCATCGGTCAAAAGGGCCATGCTGAAAAAAGTGTCAAAACCAGAAATGCAGGACAGGCCATGGAGAAATGGGAGCCTTGCTACACTGATGGGCGGGATGTAAATTGCCAACAGCCACTCTGGAGAAGTGTACGGTGTGTCCTGAAACTTCTAAGAAACACAGCTTAGAGAGCATAGGGCACTTCCACGCATGGGGGGATAAAGTGGGAAAATTGAAAATCAGCAAGACACAAGCACCCCAAAGTTTAGGGCTGCTCTGTTGACAAGGACCTCCACTTCATTCCACCTTAAATATCCCAGGAAAGCGAAAAATGGATCAAAAAGTTGTGGTCCTTATGTACAATGGAATATCACTCAGCCATGAAATCAATGTCATAAGGCTAGTAGCAGCATGATGAGTGGATTTAGGTAAGACGATTCTAAGTGAAATAAGTCACACAGAAAAGGACACTTCTCATAAGGTGTCACTTATAGAGGGAATGTAAAAACCGTTACACTTGAACTGAATTACAAAACAGAACAGAGTCACACATGCAGAAAACACACTCTGGCTGCTTAACGGGAAAGGTGAGGTGGGGTGATACATAAAACAAGAGTTTCAAATTAGCTCAGATACCGTTCCATAAACCCAATATGTAATAGACAAGACCTACTCCTTGCTCAGAGAACTGGACTCAACACGCCCGATTCACCGCACAAGAATATATCTGACTAGTAATAATCTTAAAACCTATGTATTGATATCTCTCTGTTAGTGTGTCAAGTGGGTGTAAAGCGGCATAAACACAGCCGTGAAAAGCAGCTAAACGCCATTATAAAAATAAATTACTTTTAAAAACCCATGAAACAAAGACAGGGAAAGAGAGAGAAATTCTTACACAATTCGTTCAGGGGCTGTGATGCAACCTGGATTGACCATATCTAGACCCACAGCTGGATGAGACATAAGGGTGGACACTCCTGGGGCTGAGAGGTTTGGTGAGGTTGGGTGAGCAAACGCAGACCCTTTAAAGTAATACTGCGTGCTACTCATCGCATGGGTCCCAAATCTCCAGGTTCAAGGGCATCTTCCTGCATCGAAAACATGCATGAGAAACCCAGAAGATGGTACACCGTGTGATGGGGAAAGGTTTCTAAAACGCACCTCATTTCTCATCTCCTTGTGCTCGGGTTCGCCATTCCAGCCACTTTACTAGCAATCTCCCTACTTGGAGCATCAGCACCTTTAACCTCCTGTTCCGTACAGGTTGCAATTTGTCCTGAGGATGAACGGGAAGACGGGGAACCAATGAGAGACGAGCTCTTGGTGCTGGGACAGGCACAGGTCACTCTATTTTCCCATCAGGAAGAAGAATTAAAAACAGGCTCAGCCTGCCCCCCGGAACCAGAACAGGGCCTGAAGCCATCCTGCGCTTTTGCGGCCAGCTCCCGAAAAAGCGACCTGTAAAATGGAGCTTCAGGGCACTGCAATTCACAAACCTGCAGAGTTATAAATGATAACTCTCGCCCACAAATATATTGAGGGAAGGCAAAGAAGAGGATTTGAAATCAAGGCAGAATTGCAGGAAACAGATTTCAGGAGGTAGATTCGAATCGCCTTTAAAGCACATGAAAAGCGGCAAAACGTTGACAATGATGCCCTTGGCCAAAAAGGGCGTATGCGTTTTTTCCTGAATATATTCAGGAAAAAACGCATACGCCCTTTTTGGCCAACCAAGCAACCTGGAAAGGCAAATCAGCGCTACAAAGATGTCTCGCTTCCCATCGGTCAAAAGGGCCATGCTGAAAAAAGTGTCAAAACCAGAAATGCAGGACAGGCCATGGAGAAATGGGAGCCTTGCTACACTGATGGGCGGGATGTAAATTGCCAACAACCACTCTGGAGAAGTGTAGGGTGTGTCCTGAAACATCTAAGAAACACAGCTTAGAGAGCATAGGGCACTTCCACGCATGGGGGGATAAAGTGGGAAAATTGAAAATCAGCAAGACACAAGCACCCCAAAGTTTAGGGCTGCTCTGTTGACAAGGACCTCCACTTCATTCCACCTTAAATATCCCAGGAAAGCGAAAAATGGATCAAAAAGTTGTGGTCCTTATGTACAATGGAATATCACTCAGCCATGAAATCAATGTCATAAGGCTAGTAGCAGCATGATGAGTGGATTTAGGTAAGACGATTCTAAGTGAAATAATTCACACAGAAAAGGACACTTCTCATAAGGTGTCACTTATAGAGGGAATGTAAAAACCGTTACACTTGAACTGAATTACAAAACAGAACAGAGTCACACATGCAGAAAACACACTATGGCTGCTTAACGGGAAAGGTGAGGTGGGGTGATACATAAAACAAGAGTTTCAAATTAGCTCAGATACCGTTCCATAAACCCAATATGTAATAGACAAGACCTACTCCTTGCTCAGAGAACTGGACTCAACACGCCCGATTCACCGCACAAGAATATATCTGACTAGTAATAATCTTAAAACCTATGTATTGATATCTCTCTGTTAGTGTGTCAAGTGGGTGTAAAGCGGCATAAACACAGCCGTGAAAAGCAGCTAAACCCCATTATAAAAATAAATTACTTTTCAAAACCCATGAAACAAAGACAGGGAAAGAGAGAGAAATTCTTACACAATTCGTTCAGGGGCTGTGATGCAACCTGGATTGACCATATCTAGACCCACAGCTGGATGAGACATAAGGGTGGACACTCCTGGGGCTGAGAGGTTTGGTGAGGTTGGGTGAGCAAACGCAGACCCTTTAAAGTAATACTGCGTGCTACCCATCGCATGGGTCCCAAATCTCCAGGTTCAAGGGCATCTTCCTGCATCGAAAACATGCATGAGAAACCCAGAAGATGGTACACCGTGTGATGGGGAAAGGTTTCTAAAACGCACCTCATTTCTCATCTCCTTGTGCTCGGGTTCGCCATTCCAGCCACTTTACTAGTAATCTCCCTACTTGGAGAATCAGCACCTTTAACCTCCTGTTCCGTACAGGTTGCAATTTGTCCTGAGGATGAACGGGAAGACGGGGAACCAAAGAGAGACTAGCTATTGGTGTTGGGACAGGCACACGTCACTCTATTTTCCCATCAGGAAGAAGAATTAACCACAGGCTCCGCCTGCCCCCCGGAACCAAAACAGGGCCTGAAGCCATCCTGCGCTTTTGCGGCCAGCTCCCAAAAAAGCGACTTGTAAAATGGAGCTTCAGGGCACTGCAATTCACAAACCTGCAGAGTTATAAATGATAACTCTCGTCCACAAATATATTGAGGGAAGGCAAAGAAGAGGATTTGAAATCAAGGCAGAATTGCAGGAAACAGATTTCAGGAGGTAGATTCGAATCGCCTTTAAAGCACATGAAAAGCGGCAAAACGTTGACAATGATGCCCTTGGCCAAAAAGGGCGTATGCGTTTTTTCCTGAATATATTCAGGAAAAAACGCATACGCCCTTTTTGGCCAACCAAGCAACCTGGAAAGGCAAATCAGCGCTACAAAGAAGTCTCGCTTCCCATCGGTCAAAAGGGCCATGCTGAAAAAAGTGTCAAAACCAGAAATGCAGGACAGGCCATGGAGAAATGGGAGCCTTGCTACACTGATGGGCGGGATGTAAATTGCCAACAGCCACTCTGGAGAAGTGTACGGTGTGTCCTGAAACTTCTAAGAAACACAGCTTAGAGAGCATAGGGCACTTCCACGCATGGGGGGATAAAGTGGGAAAATTGAAAATCAGCAAGACACAAGCACCCCAAAGTTTAGGGCTGCTCTGTTGACAAGGACCTCCACTTCATTCCACCTTAAATATCCCAGGAAAGCGAAAAATGGATCAAAAAGTTGTGGTCCTTATGTACAATGGAATATCACTCAGCCATGAAATCAATGTCATAAGGCTAGTAGCAGCATGATGAGTGGATTTAGGTAAGACGATTCTAAGTGAAATAAGTCACACAGAAAAGGACACTTCTCATAAGGTGTCACTTATAGAGGGAATGTAAAAACCGTTACACTTGAACTGAATTACAAAACAGAACAGAGTCACACATGCAGAAAACACACTCTGGCTGCTTAACGGGAAAGGTGAGGTGGGGTGATACATAAAACAAGAGTTTCAAATTAGCTCAGATACCGTTCCATAAACCCAATATGTAATAGACAAGACCTACTCCTTGCTCAGAGAACTGGACTCAACACGCCCGATTCACCGCACAAGAATATATCTGACTAGTAATAATCTTAAAACCTATGTATTGATATCTCTCTGTTAGTGTGTCAAGTGGGTGTAAAGCGGCATAAACACAGCCGTGAAAAGCAGCTAAACGCCATTATAAAAATAAATTACTTTTAAAAACCCATGAAACAAAGACAGGGAAAGAGAGAGAAATTCTTACACAATTCGTTCAGGGGCTGTGATGCAACCTGGATTGACCATATCTAGACCCACAGCTGGATGAGACATAAGGGTGGACACTCCTGGGGCTGAGAGGTTTGGTGAGGTTGGGTGAGCAAACGCAGACCCTTTAAAGTAATACTGCGTGCTACTCATCGCATGGGTCCCAAATCTCCAGGTTCAAGGGCATCTTCCTGCATCGAAAACATGCATGAGAAACCCAGAAGATGGTACACCGTGTGATGGGGAAAGGTTTCTAAAACGCACCTCATTTCTCATCTCCTTGTGCTCGGGTTCGCCATTCCAGCCACTTTACTAGCAATCTCCCTACTTGGAGCATCAGCACCTTTAACCTCCTGTTCCGTACAGGTTGCAATTTGTCCTGAGGATGAACGGGAAGACGGGGAACCAATGAGAGACGAGCTCTTGGTGCTGGGACAGGCACAGGTCACTCTATTTTCCCATCAGGAAGAAGAATTAAAAACAGGCTCAGCCTGCCCCCCGGAACCAGAACAGGGCCTGAAGCCATCCTGCGCTTTTGCGGCCAGCTCCCGAAAAAGCGACCTGTAAAATGGAGCTTCAGGGCACTGCAATTCACAAACCTGCAGAGTTATAAATGATAACTCTCGTCCACAAATATATTGAGGGAAGGCAAAGAAGAGGATTTGAAATCAAGGCAGAATTGCAGGAAACAGATTTCAGGAGGTAGATTCGAATCGCCTTTAAAGCACATGAAAAGCGGCAAAACGTTGACAATGATGCCCTTGGCCAAAAAGGGCGTATGCGTTTTTTCCTGAATATATTCAGGAAAAAACGCATACGCCCTTTTTGGCCAACCAAGCAACCTGGAAAGGCAAATCAGCGCTACAAAGAAGTCTCGCTTCCCATCGGTCAAAAGGGCCATGCTGAAAAAAGTGTCAAAACCAGAAATGCAGGACAGGCCATGGAGAAATGGGAGCCTTGCTACACTGATGGGCGGGATGTAAATTGCCAACAGCCACTCTGGAGAAGTGTACGGTGTGTCCTGAAACTTCTAAGAAACACAGCTTAGAGAGCATAGGGCACTTCCACGCATGGGGGGATAAAGTGGGAAAATTGAAAATCAGCAAGACACAAGCACCCCAAAGTTTAGGGCTGCTCTGTTGACAAGGACCTCCACTTCATTCCACCTTAAATATCCCAGGAAAGCGAAAAATGGATCAAAAATTTGTGGTCCTTATGTACAATGGAATATCACTCAGCCATGAAATCAATGTCATAAGGCTAGTAGCAGCATGATGAGTGGATTTAGGTAAGACGATTCTAAGTGAAATAAGTCACACAGAAAAGGACACTTCTCATAAGGTGTCACTTATAGAGGGAATGTAAAAACCGTTACACTTGAACTGAATTACAAAACAGAACAGAGTCACACATGCAGAAAACACACTATGGCTGCTTAACGGGAAAGGTGAGGTGGGGTGATACATAAAACAAGAGTTTCAAATTAGCTCAGATACCGTTCCATAAACCCAATATGTAATAGACAAGACCTACTCCTTGCTCAGAGAACTGGACTCAACACGCCCGATTCACCGCACAAGAATATATCTGACTAGTAATAATCTTAAAACCTATGTATTGATATCTCTCTGTTAGTGTGTCATGTGGGTGTAAAGCGGCATAAACACAGCCGTGAAAAGCAGCTAAACCCCATTATAAAAATAAATTACTTTTCAAAACCCATGAAACAAAGACAGGGAAAGAGAGAGAAATTCTTACACAATTCGTTCAGGGGCTGTGATGCAACCTGGATTGACCATATCTAGACCCACAGCTGGATGAGACATAAGGGTGGACACTCCTGGGGCTGAGAGGTTTGGTGAGGTTGGGTGAGCAAACGCAGACCCTTTAAAGTAATACTGCGTGCTACCCATCGCATGGGTCCCAAATCTCCAGGTTCAAGGGCATCTTCCTGCATCGAAAACATGCATGAGAAACCCAGAAGATGGTACACCGTGTGATGGGGAAAGGTTTCTAAAACGCACCTCATTTCTCATCTCCTTGTGCTCGGGTTCGCCATTCCAGCCACTTTACTAGTAATCTCCCTACTTGGAGAATCAGCACCTTTAACCTCCTGTTCCGTACAGGTTGCAATTTGTCCTGAGGATGACGGGAAGACGGGGAACCAATGAGAGACGAGCTATTGGTGTTGGGACAGGCACAGGTCACTCTATTTTCCCATCAGGAAGAAGAATTAACCACAGGCTCCGCCTGCCCCCCGGAACCAGAACAGGGCCTGAAGCCATCCTGCGCTTTTGCGGCCAGCTCCCAAAAAAGCGACTTGTAAAATGGAGCTTCAGGGCACTGCAATTCACAAACCTGCAGAGTTATAAATGATAACTCTCGTCCACAAATATATTGAGGGAAGGCAAAGAAGAGGATTTGAAATCAAGGCAGAATTGCAGGAAACAGATTTCAGGAGGTAGATTCGAATCGCCTTTAAAGCACATGAAAAGCGGCAAAACGTTGACAATGATGCCCTTGGCCAAAAAGGGCGTATGCGTTTTTTCCTGAATATATTCAGGAAAAAATGCATACGCCCTTTTTGGCCAACCAAGCAACCTGGAAAGGCAAATCAGCGCTACAAAGAAGTCTCGCTTCCCATCGGTCAAAAGGGCCATGTTGAAAAAAGTGTCAAAACCAGAAATGCAGGACAGGCCATGGAGAAATGGGAGCCTTGCTACACTGATGGGCGGGATGTAAATTGCCAACAGCCACTCTGGAGAAGTGTACGGTGTGTCCTGAAACATCTAAGAAACACAGCTTAGAGAGCATAGGGCACTTCCACGCATGGGGGGATAAAGTGGGAAAATTGAAAATCAGCAAGACACAAGCACCCCAAAGTTTAGGGCTGCTCTGTTGACAAGGACCTCCACTTCATTCCACCTTAAATATCCCAGGAAAGCGAAAAATGGATCAAAAAGTTGTGGTCCTTATGTACAATGGAATATCACTCAGCCATGAAATCAATGTCATAAGGCTAGTAGCAGCATGATGAGTGGATTTAGGTAAGACGATTCTAAGTGAAATAAGTCACACAGAAAAGGACACTTCTCATAAGGTGTCACTTATAGAGGGAATGTAAAAACCGTTACACTTGAACTGAATTACAAAACAGAACAGAGTCACACATGCAGAAAACACACTATGGCTGCTTAACGGGAAAGGTGAGGTGGGGTGATACATAAAACAAGAGTTTCAAATTAGCTCAGATACCGTTCCATAAACCCAATATGTAATAGACAAGACCTACTCCTTGCTCAGAGAACTGGACTCAACACGCCCGATTCACCGCACAAGAATATATCTGACTAGTAATAATCTTAAAACCTATGTATTGATATCTCTCTGTTAGTGTGTCAAGTGGGTGTAAAGCGGCATAAACACAGCCGTGAAAAGCAGCTAAACGCCATTATAAAAATAAATTACTTTTCAAAACCCATGAAACAAAGACAGGGAAAGAGAGAGAAATTCTTACACAATTCGTTCAGGGGCTGTGATGCAACCTGGATTGACCATATCTAGACCCACAGCTGGATGAGACATAAGGGTGGACACTCCTGGGGCTGAGAGGTTTGGTGAGGTTGGGTGAGCAAACGCAGACCCTTTAAAGTAATACTGCGTGCTACCCATCGCATGGGTCCCAAATCTCCAGGTTCAAGGGCATCTTCCTGCATCGAAAACATGCATGAGAAACCCAGAAGATGGTACACCGTGTGATGGGGAAAGGTTTCTAAAACGCACCTCATTTCTCATCTCCTTGTGCTCGGGTTCGCCATTCCAGCCACTTTACTAGCAATCTCCCTACTTGGAGCATCAGCACCTTTAACCTCCTGTTCCGTACAGGTTGCAATTTGTCCTGAGGATGAACGGGAAGACGGGGAACCAATGAGAGACGAGCTCTTGGTGCTGGGACAGGCACAGGTCACTCTATTTTCCCATCAGGAAGAAGAATTAACCACAGGCTCAGCCTGCCCCCCGGAACCAGAACAGGGCCTGAAGCCATCCTGCGCTTTTGCGGCCAGCTCCCGAAAAAGCGACCTGTAAAATGGAGCTTCAGGGCACTGCAATTCACAAACCTGCAGAGTTATAAATGATAACTCTCGTCCACAAATATATTGAGGGAAGGCAAAGAAGAGGATTTGAAATCAAGGCAGAATTGCAGGAAACAGATTTCAGGAGGTAGATTCGAATCGCCTTTAAAGCACATGAAAAGCGGCAAAACGTTGACAATGATGCCCTTGGCCAAAAAGGGCGTATGCGTTTTTTCCTGAATATATTCAGGAAAAAACGCATACGCCCTTTTTGGCCAACCAAGCAACCTGGAAAGGCAAATCAGCGCTACAAAGAAGTCTCGCTTCCCATCGGTCAAAAGGGCCATGCTGAAAAAAGTGTCAAAACCAGAAATGCAGGACAGGCCATGGAGAAATGGGAGCCTTGCTACACTGATGGGCGGGATGTAAATTGCCAACAGCCACTCTGGAGAAGTGTACGGTGTGTCCTGAAACTTCTAAGAAACACAGCTTAGAGAGCATAGGGCACTTCCACGCATGGGGGGATAAAGTGGGAAAATTGAAAATCAGCAAGACACAAGCACCCCAAAGTTTAGGGCTGCTCTGTTGACAAGGACCTCCACTTCATTCCACCTTAAATATCCCAGGAAAGCGAAAAATGGATCAAAAAGTTGTGGTCCTTATGTACAATGGAATATCACTCAGCCATGAAATCAATGTCATAAGGCTAGTAGCAGCATGATGAGTGGATTTAGGTAAGACGATTCTAAGTGAAATAAGTCACACAGAAAAGGACACTTCTCATAAGGTGTCACTTATAGAGGGAATGTAAAAACCGTTACACTTGAACTGAATTACAAAACAGAACAGAGTCACACATGCAGAAAACACACTATGGCTGCTTAACGGGAAAGGTGAGGTGGGGTGATACATAAAACAAGAGTTTCAAATTAGCTCAGATACCGTTCCATAAACCCAATATGTAATAGACAAGACCTACTCCTTGCTCAGAGAACTGGACTCAACACGCCCGATTCACCGCACAAGAATATATCTGACTAGTAATAATCTTAAAACCTATGTATTGATATCTCTCTGTTAGTGTGTCAAGTGGGTGTAAAGCGGCATAAACACAGCCGTGAAAAGCAGCTAAACCCCATTATAAAAATAAATTACTTTTCAAAACCCATGAAACAAAGACAGGGAAAGAGAGAGAAATTCTTACACAATTCGTTCAGGGGCTGTGATGCAACCTGGATTGACCATATCTAGACCCACAGCTGGATGAGACATAAGGGTGGACACTCCTGGGGCTGAGAGGTTTGGTGAGGTTGGGTGAGCAAACGCAGACCCTTTAAAGTAATACTGCGTGCTACCCATCGCATGGGTCCCAAATCTCCAGGTTCAAGGGCATCTTCCTGCATCGAAAACATGCATGAGAAACCCAGAAGATGGTACACCGTGTGATGGGGAAAGGTTTCTAAAACGCACCTCATTTCTCATCTCCTTGTGCTCGGGTTCGCCATTCCAGCCACTTTACTAGCAATCTCCCTACTTGGAGCATCAGCACCTTTAACCTCCTGTTCCGTACAGGTTGCAATTTGTCCTGAGGATGAACGGGAAGACGGGGAACCAATGAGAGACGAGCTCTTGGTGCTGGGACAGGCACAGGTCACTCTATTTTCCCATCAGGAAGAAGAATTAACCACAGGCTCAGCCTGCCCCCCGGAACCAGAACAGGGCCTGAAGCCATCCTGCGCTTTTGCGGCCAGCTCCCGAAAAAGCGACCTGTAAAATGGAGCTTCAGGGCACTGCAATTCACAAACCTGCAGAGTTATAAATGATAACTCTCGTCCACAAATATATTGAGGGAAGGCAAAGAAGAGGATTTGAAATCAAGGCAGAATTGCAGGAAACAGATTTCAGGAGGTAGATTCGAATCGCCTTTAAAGCACATGAAAAGCGGCAAAACGTTGACAATGATGCCCTTGGCCAAAAAGGGCGTATGCGTTTTTTCCTGAATATATTCAGGAAAAAACGCATACGCCCTTTTTGGCCAACCAAGCAACCTGGAAAGGCAAATCAGCGCTACAAAGAAGTCTCGCTTCCCATCGGTCAAAAGGGCCATGCTGAAAAAAGTGTCAAAACCAGAAATGCAGGACAGGCCATGGAGAAATGGGAGCCTTGCTACACTGATGGGCGGGATGTAAATTGCCAACAGCCACTCTGGAGAAGTGTACGGTGTGTCCTGAAACTTCTAAGAAACACAGCTTAGAGAGCATAGGGCACTTCCACGCATGGGGGGATAAAGTGGGAAAATTGAAAATCAGCAAGACACAAGCACCCCAAAGTTTAGGGCTGCTCTGTTGACAAGGACCTCCACTTCATTCCACCTTAAATATCCCAGGAAAGCGAAAAATGGATCAAAAAGTTGTGGTCCTTATGTACAATGGAATATCACTCAGCCATGAAATCAATGTCATAAGGCTAGTAGCAGCATGATGAGTGGATTTAGGTAAGACGATTCTAAGTGAAATAAGTCACACAGAAAAGGACACTTCTCATAAGGTGTCACTTATAGAGGGAATGTAAAAACCGTTACACTTGAACTGAATTACAAAACAGAACAGAGTCACACATGCAGAAAACACACTATGGCTGCTTAACGGGAAAGGTGAGGTGGGGTGATACATAAAACAAGAGTTTCAAATTAGCTCAGATACCGTTCCATAAACCCAATATGTAATAGACAAGACCTACTCCTTGCTCAGAGAACTGGACTCAACACGCCCGATTCACCGCACAAGAATATATCTGACTAGTAATAATCTTAAAACCTATGTATTGATATCTCTCTGTTAGTGTGTCATGTGGGTGTAAAGCGGCATAAACACAGCCGTGAAAAGCAGCTAAACCCCATTATAAAAATAAATTACTTTTCAAAACCCATGAAACAAAGACAGGGAAAGAGAGAGAAATTCTTACACAATTCGTTCAGGGGCTGTGATGCAACCTGGATTGACCATATCTAGACCCACAGCTGGATGAGACATAAGGGTGGACACTCCTGGGGCTGAGAGGTTTGGTGAGGTTGGGTGAGCAAACGCAGACCCTTTAAAGTAATACTGCGTGCTACCCATCGCATGGGTCCCAAATCTCCAGGTTCAAGGGCATCTTCCTGCATCGAAAACATGCATGAGAAACCCAGAAGATGGTACACCGTGTGATGGGGAAAGGTTTCTAAAACGCACCTCATTTCTCATCTCCTTGTGCTCGGGTTCGCCATTCCAGCCACTTTACTAGTAATCTCCCTACTTGGAGAATCAGCACCTTTAACCTCCTGTTCCGTACAGGTTGCAATTTTTCCTGAGGATGAACGGGAAGACGGGGAACCAATGAGAGACTAGCTATTGGTGTTGGGACAGGCACAGGTCACTCTATTTTCCCATCAGGAAGAAGAATTAACCACAGGCTCCGCCTGCCCCCCGGAACCAGAACAGGGCCTGAAGCCATCCTGCGCTTTTGCGGCCAGCTCCCAAAAAAGCGACTTGTAAAATGGAGCTTCAGGGCACTGCAATTCACAAACCTGCAGAGTTATAAATGATAACTCTCGTCCACAAATATATTGAGGGAAGGCAAAGAAGAGGATTTGAAATCAAGGCAGAATTGCAGGAAACAGATTTCAGGAGGTAGATTCGAATCGCCTTTAAAGCACATGAAAAGCGGCAAAACGTTGACAATGATGCCCTTGGCCAAAAAGGGCGTATGCGTTTTTTCCTGAATATATTCAGGAAAAAATGCATACGCCCTTTTTGGCCAACCAAGCAACCTGGAAAGGCAAATCAGCGCTACAAAGAAGTCTCGCTTCCCATCGGTCAAAAGGGCCATGTTGAAAAAAGTGTCAAAACCAGAAATGCAGGACAGGCCATGGAGAAATGGGAGCCTTGCTACACTGATGGGCGGGATGTAAATTGCCAACAGCCACTCTGGAGAAGTGTACGGTGTGTCCTGAAACATCTAAGAAACACAGCTTAGAGAGCATAGGGCACTTCCACGCATGGGGGGATAAAGTGGGAAAATTGAAAATCAGCAAGACACAAGCACCCCAAAGTTTAGGGCTGCTCTGTTGACAAGGACCTCCACTTCATTCCACCTTAAATATCCCAGGAAAGCGAAAAATGGATCAAAAAGTTGTGGTCCTTATGTACAATGGAATATCACTCAGCCATGAAATCAATGTCATAAGGCTAGTAGCAGCATGATGAGTGGATTTAGGTAAGACGATTCTAAGTGAAATAAGTCACACAGAAAAGGACACTTCTCATAAGGTGTCACTTATAGAGGGAATGTAAAAACCGTTACACTTGAACTGAATTACAAAACAGAACAGAGTCACACATGCAGAAAACACACTATGGCTGCTTAACGGGAAAGGTGAGGTGGGGTGATACATAAAACAAGAGTTTCAAATTAGCTCAGATACCGTTCCATAAACCCAATATGTAATAGACAAGACCTACTCCTTGCTCAGAGAACTGGACTCAACACGCCCGATTCACCGCACAAGAATATATCTGACTAGTAATAATCTTAAAACCTATGTATTGATATCTCTCTGTTAGTGTGTCAAGTGGGTGTAAAGCGGCATAAACACAGCCGTGAAAAGCAGCTAAACGCCATTATAAAAATAAATTACTTTTCAAAACCCATGAAACAAAGACAGGGAAAGAGAGAGAAATTCTTACACAATTCGTTCAGGGGCTGTGATGCAACCTGGATTGACCATATCTAGACCCACAGCTGGATGAGACATAAGGGTGGACACTCCTGGGGCTGAGAGGTTTGGTGAGGTTGGGTGAGCAAACGCAGACCCTTTAAAGTAATACTGCGTGCTACCCATCGCATGGGTCCCAAATCTCCAGGTTCAAGGGCATCTTCCTGCATCGAAAACATGCATGAGAAACCCAGAAGATGGTACACCGTGTGATGGGGAAAGGTTTCTAAAACGCACCTCATTTCTCATCTCCTTGTGCTCGGGTTCGCCATTCCAGCCACTTTACTAGCAATCTCCCTACTTGGAGCATCAGCACCTTTAACCTCCTGTTCCGTACAGGTTGCAATTTGTCCTGAGGATGAACGGGAAGACGGGGAACCAATGAGAGACGAGCTCTTGGTGCTGGGACAGGCACAGGTCACTCTATTTTCCCATCAGGAAGAAGAATTAACCACAGGCTCAGCCTGCCCCCCGGAACCAGAACAGGGCCTGAAGCCATCCTGCGCTTTTGCGGCCAGCTCCCGAAAAAGCGACCTGTAAAATGGAGCTTCAGGGCACTGCAATTCACAAACCTGCAGAGTTATAAATGATAACTCTCGTCCACAAATATATTGAGGGAAGGCAAAGAAGAGGATTTGAAATCAAGGCAGAATTGCAGGAAACAGATTTCAGGAGGTAGATTCGAATCGCCTTTAAAGCACATGAAAAGCGGCAAAACGTTGACAATGATGCCCTTGGCCAAAAAGGGCGTATGCGTTTTTTCCTGAATATATTCAGGAAAAAACGCATACGCCCTTTTTGGCCAACCAAGCAACCTGGAAAGGCAAATCAGCGCTACAAAGAAGTCTCGCTTCCCATCGGTCAAAAGGGCCATGCTGAAAAAAGTGTCAAAACCAGAAATGCAGGACAGGCCATGGAGAAATGGGAGCCTTGCTACACTGATGGGCGGGATGTAAATTGCCAACAGCCACTCTGGAGAAGTGTACGGTGTGTCCTGAAACTTCTAAGAAACACAGCTTAGAGAGCATAGGGCACTTCCACGCATGGGGGGATAAAGTGGGAAAATTGAAAATCAGCAAGACACAAGCACCCCAAAGTTTAGGGCTGCTCTGTTGACAAGGACCTCCACTTCATTCCACCTTAAATATCCCAGGAAAGCGAAAAATGGATCAAAAAGTTGTGGTCCTTATGTACAATGGAATATCACTCAGCCATGAAATCAATGTCATAAGGCTAGTAGCAGCATGATGAGTGGATTTAGGTAAGACGATTCTAAGTGAAATAAGTCACACAGAAAAGGACACTTCTCATAAGGTGTCACTTATAGAGGGAATGTAAAAACCGTTACACTTGAACTGAATTACAAAACAGAACAGAGTCACACATGCAGAAAACACACTATGGCTGCTTAACGGGAAAGGTGAGGTGGGGTGATACATAAAACAAGAGTTTCAAATTAGCTCAGATACCGTTCCATAAACCCAATATGTAATAGACAAGACCTACTCCTTGCTCAGAGAACTGGACTCAACACGCCCGATTCACCGCACAAGAATATATCTGACTAGTAATAATCTTAAAACCTATGTATTGATATCTCTCTGTTAGTGTGTCAAGTGGGTGTAAAGCGGCATAAACACAGCCGTGAAAAGCAGCTAAACCCCATTATAAAAATAAATTACTTTTCAAAACCCATGAAACAAAGACAGGGAAAGAGAGAGAAATTCTTACACAATTCGTTCAGGGGCTGTGATGCAACCTGGATTGACCATATCTAGACCCACAGCTGGATGAGACATAAGGGTGGACACTCCTGGGGCTGAGAGGTTTGGTGAGGTTGGGTGAGCAAACGCAGACCCTTTAAAGTAATACTGCGTGCTACCCATCGCATGGGTCCCAAATCTCCAGGTTCAAGGGCATCTTCCTGCATCGAAAACATGCATGAGAAACCCAGAAGATGGTACACCGTGTGATGGGGAAAGGTTTCTAAAACGCACCTCATTTCTCATCTCCTTGTGCTCGGGTTCGCCATTCCAGCCACTTTACTAGTAATCTCCCTACTTGGAGAATCAGCACCTTTAACCTCCTGTTCCGTACAGGTTGCAATTTGTCCTGAGGATGAACGGGAAGACGGGGAACCAATGAGAGACGAGCTATTGGTGTTGGGACAGGCACAGGTCACTCTATTTTCCCATCAGGAAGAAGAATTAACCACAGGCTCCGCCTGCCCCCCGGAACCAGAACAGGGCCTGAAGCCATCCTGCGCTTTTGCGGCCAGCTCCCAAAAAAGCGACTTGTAAAATGGAGCTTCAGGGCACTGCAATTCAAAAACCTGCAGAGTTATAAATGATAACTCTCGTCCACAAATATATTGAGGGAAGGCAAAGAAGAGGATTTGAAATCAAGGCAGAATTGCAGGAAACAGATTTCAGGAGGTAGATTCGAATCGCCTTTAAAGCACATGAAAAGCGGCAAAACGTTGACAATGATGCCCTTGGCCAAAAAGGGCGTATGCGTTTTTTCCTGAATATATTCAGGAAAAAACGCATACGCCCTTTTTGGCCAACCAAGCAACCTGGAAAGGCAAATCAGCGCTACAAAGAAGTCTCGCTTCCCATCGGTCAAAAGGGCCATGCTGAAAAAAGTGTCAAAACCAGAAATGCAGGACAGGCCATGGAGAAATGGGAGCCTTGCTACACTGATGGGCAGGATGTAAATTGCCAACAGCCACTCTGGAGAAGTGTACGGTGTGTCCTGAAACTTCTAAGAAACACAGCTTAGAGAGCATAGGGCACTTCCACGCATGGGGGGATAAAGTGGGAAAATTGAAAATCAGCAAGACACAAGCACCCCAAAGTTTAGGGCTGCTCTGTTGACAAGGACCTCCACTTCATTCCACCTTAAATATCCCAGGAAAGAGAAAAATGGATCAAAAAGTTGTGGTCCTTATGTACAATGGAATATCACTCAGCCATGAAATCAATGTCATAAGGCTAGTAGCAGCATGATGAGTGGATTTAGGTAAGACGATTCTAAGTGAAATAAGTCACACAGAAAAGGACACTTCTCATAAGGTGTCACTTATAGAGGGAATGTAAAAACCGTTACACTTGAACTGAATTACAAAACAGAACAGAGTCACACATGCAGAAAACACACTATGGCTGCTTAACGGGAAAGGTGAGGTGGGGTGATACATAAAACAAGAGTTTCAAATTAGCTCAGATACCGTTCCATAAACCCAATATGTAATAGACAAGACCTACTCCTTGCTCAGAGAACTGGACTCAACATGCCCGATTCACCGCACAAGAATATATCTGACTAGTAATAATCTTAAAACCTATGTATTGATATCTCTCTGTTAGTGTGTCAAGTGGGTGTAAAGCGGCATAAACACAGCCGTGAAAAGCAGCTAAACGCCATTATAAAAATAAATTACTTTTAAAAACCCATGAAACAAAGACAGGGAAAGAGAGAGAAATTCTTACACAATTCGTTCAGGGGCTGTGATGCAACCTGGATTGACCATATCTAGACCCACAGCTGGATGAGACATAAGGGTGGACACTCCTGGGGCTGAGAGGTTTGGTGAGGTTGGGTGAGCAAACGCAGACCCTTTAAAGTAATACTGCGTGCTACCCATCGCATGGGTCCCAAATCTCCAGGTTCAAGGGCATCTTCCTGCATCGAAAACATGCATGAGAAACCCAGAAGATGGTACACCGTGTGATGGGGAAAGGTTTCTAAAACGCACCTCATTTCTCATCTCCTTGTGCTCGGGTTCGCCATTCCAGCCACTTTACTAGCAATCTCCCTACTTGGAGCATCAGCACCTTTAACCTCCTGTTCCGTACAGGTTGCAATTTGTCCTGAGGATGAACGGGAAGACGGGGAACCAATGAGAGACGAGCTCTTGGTGCTGGGACAGGCACAGGTCACTCTATTTTCCCATCAGGAAGAAGAATTAACCACAGGCTCAGCCTGCCCCCCGGAACCAGAACAGGGCCTGAAGCCATCCTGCGCTTTTGCGGCCAGCTCCCGAAAAAGCGACCTGTAAAATGGAGCTTCAGGGCACTGCAATTCACAAACCTGCAGAGTTATAAATGATAACTCTCGTCCACAAATATATTGAGGGAAGGCAAAGAAGAGGATTTGAAATCAAGGCAGAATTGCAGGAAACAGATTTCAGGAGGTAGATTCGAATCGCCTTTAAAGCACATGAAAAGCGGCAAAACGTTGACAATGATGCCCATGGCCAAAAAGGGCGTATGCGTTTTTTCCTGAATATATTCAGGAAAAAACGCATACGCCCTTTTTGGCCAACCAAGCAACCTGGAAAGGCAAATCAGCGCTACAAAGAAGTCTCGCTTCCCATCGGTCAAAAGGGCCATGCTGAAAAAAGTGTCAAAACCAGAAATGCAGGACAGGCCATGGAGAAATGGGAGCCTTGCTACACTGATGGGCGGGATGTAAATTGCCAACAGCCACTCTGGAGAAGTGTACGGTGTGTCCTGAAACTTCTAAGAAACACAGCTTAGAGAGCATAGGGCACTTCCACGCATGGGGGGATAAAGTGGGAAAATTGAAAATCAGCAAGACACAAGCACCCCAAAGTTTAGGGCTGCTCTGTTGACAAGGACCTCCACTTCATTCCACCTTAAATATCCCAGGAAAGCGAAAAATGGATCAAAAAGTTGTGGTCCTTATGTACTATGGAATATCACTCAGCCATGAAATCAATGTCATAAGGCTAGTAGCAGCATGATGAGTGGATTTAGGTAAGACGATTCTAAGTGAAATAAGTCACACAGAAAAGGACACTTCTCATAAGGTGTCACTTATAGAGGGAATGTAAAAACCGTTACACTTGAACTGAATTACAAAACAGAACAGAGTCACACATGCAGAAAACACACTATGGCTGCTTAACGGGAAAGGTGAGGTGGGGTGATACATAAAACAAGAGTTTCAAATTAGCTCAGATACCGTTCCATAAACCCAATATGTAATAGACAAGACCTACTCCTTGCTCAGAGAACTGGACTCAACACGCCCGATTCACCGCACAAGAATATATCTGACTAGTAATAATCTTAAAACCTATGTATTGATATCTCTCTGTTAGTGTGTCAAGTGGGTGTAAAGCGGCATAAACACAGCCGTGAAAAGCAGCTAAACCCCATTATAAAAATAAATTACTTTTCAAAACCCATGAAACAAAGACAGGGAAAGAGAGAGAAATTCTTACACAATTCGTTCAGGGGCTGTGATGCAACCTGGATTGACCATATCTAGACCCACAGCTGGATGAGACATAAGGGTGGACACTCCTGGGGCTGAGAGGTTTGGTGAGGTTGGGTGAGCAAACGCAGACCCTTTAAAGTAATACTGCGTGCTACCCATCGCATGGGTCCCAAATCTCCAGGTTCAAGGGCATCTTCCTGCATCGAAAACATGCATGAGAAACCCAGAAGATGGTACACCGTGTGATGGGGAAAGGTTTCTAAAACGCACCTCATTTCTCATCTCCTTGTGCTCGGGTTCGCCATTCCAGCCACTTTACTAGCAATCTCCCTACTTGGAGAATCAGCACCTTTAACCTCCTGTTCCGTACAGGTTGCAATTTGTCCTGAGGATGAACGGGAAGACGGGGAACCAATGAGAGACGAGCTATTGGTGCTGGGACAGGCACAGGTCACTCTATTTTCCCATCAGGAAGAAGAATTAACCACAGGCTCCGCCTGCCCCCCGGAACCAGAACAGGGCCTGAAGCCATCCTGCGCTTTTGCGGCCAGCTCCCAAAAAAGCGACCTGTAAAATGGAGCTTCAGGGCACTGCAATTCACAAACCTGCAGAGTTATAAATGATAACTCTCGTCCACAAATATATTGAGGGAAGGCAAAGAAGAGGATTTGAAATCAAGGCAGAATTGCAGGAAACAGATTTCAGGAGGTAGATTCGAATCGCCTTTAAAGCACATGAAAAGCGGCAAAACGTTGACAATGATGCCCTTGGCCAAAAAGGGCGTATGCGTTTTTTCCTGAATATATTCAGGAAAAAACGCATACGCCCTTTTTGGCCAACCAAGCAACCTGGAAAGGCAAATCAGCGCTACAAAGAAGTCTCGCTTCCCATCGGTCAAAAGGGCCATGCTGAAAAAAGTGTCAAAACCAGAAATGCAGGACAGGCCATGGAGAAATGGGAGCCTTGCTACACTGATGGGCGGGATGTAAATTGCCAACAGCCACTCTGGAGAAGTGTACGGTGTGTCCTGAAACTTCTAAGAAACACAGCTTAGAGAGCATAGGGCACTTCCACGCATGGGGGGATAAAGTGGGAAAATTGAAAATCAGCAAGACACAAGCACCCCAAAGTTTAGGGCTGCTCTGTTGACAAGGACCTCCACTTCATTCCACCTTAAATATCCCAGGAAAGCGAAAAATGGATCAAAAAGTTGTGGGCCTTATGTACAATGGAATATCACTCAGCCATGAAATCAATGTCATAAGGCTAGTAGCAGCATGATGAGTGGATTTAGGTAAGACGATTCTAAGTGAAATAAGTCACACAGAAAAGGACACTTCTCATAAGGTGTCACTTATAGAGGGAATGTAAAAACCGTTACACTTGAACTGAATTACAAAACAGAACAGAGTCACACATGCAGAAAACACACTATGGCTGCTTAACGGGAAAGGTGAGGTGGGGTGATACATAAAACAAGAGTTTCAAATTAGCTCAGATACCGTTCCATAAACCCAATATGTAATAGACAAGACCTACTCCTTGCTCAGAGAACTGGACTCAACACGCCCGATTCACCGCACAAGAATATATCTGACTAGTAATAATCTTAAAACCTATGTATTGATATCTCTCTGTTAGTGTGTCAAGTGGGTGTAAAGCGGCATAAACACAGCCGTGAAAAGCAGCTAAACGCCATTATAAAAATAAATTACTTTTCAAAACCCATGAAACAAAGACAGGGAAAGAGAGAGAAATTCTTACACAATTCGTTCAGGGGCTGTGATGCAACCTGGATTGACCATATCTAGACCCACAGCTGGATGAGACATAAGGGTGGACACTCCTGGGGCTGAGAGGTTTGGTGAGGTTGGGTGAGCAAACGCAGACCCTTTAAAGTAATACTGCGTGCTACCCATCGCATGGGTCCCAAATCTCCAGGTTCAAGGGCATCTTCCTGCATCGAAAACATGCATGAGAAACCCAGAAGATGGTACACCGTGTGATGGGGAAAGGTTTCTAAAACGCACCTCATTTCTCATCTCCTTGTGCTCGGGTTCGCCATTCCAGCCACTTTACTAGCAATCTCCCTACTTGGAGCATCAGCACCTTTAACCTCCTGTTCCGTACAGGTTGCAATTTGTCCTGAGGATGAACGGGAAGACGGGGAACCAATGAGAGACGAGCTCTTGGTGCTGGGACAGGCACAGGTCACTCTATTTTCCCATCAGGAAGAAGAATTAACCACAGGCTCAGCCTGCCCCCCGGAACCAGAACAGGGCCTGAAGCCATCCTGCGCTTTTGCGGCCAGCTCCCGAAAAAGCGACCTGTAAAATGGAGCTTCAGGGCACTGCAATTCACAAACCTGCAGAGTTATAAATGATAACTCTCGTCCACAAATATATTGAGGGAAGGCAAAGAAGAGGATTTGAAATCAAGGCAGAATTGCAGGAAACAGATTTCAGGAGGTAGATTCGAATCGCCTTTAAAGCACATGAAAAGCGGCAAAACGTTGACAATGATGCCCTTGGCCAAAAAGGGCGTATGCGTTTTTTCCTGAATATATTCAGGAAAAAACGCATACGCCCTTTTTGGCCAACCAAGCAACCTGGAAAGGCAAATCAGCGCTACAAAGAAGTCTCGCTTCCCATCGGTCAAAAGGGCCATGCTGAAAAAAGTGTCAAAACCAGAAATGCAGGACAGGCCATGGAGAAATGGGAGCCTTGCTACACTGATGGGCGGGATGTAAATTGCCAACAGCCACTCTGGAGAAGTGTACGGTGTGTCCTGAAACTTCTAAGAAACACAGCTTAGAGAGCATAGGGCACTTCCACGCATGGGGGGATAAAGTGGGAAAATTGAAAATCAGCAAGACACAAGCACCCCAAAGTTTAGGGCTGCTCTGTTGACAAGGACCTCCACTTCATTCCACCTTAAATATCCCAGGAAAGCGAAAAATGGATCAAAAAGTTGTGGTCCTTATGTACAATGGAATATCACTCAGCCATGAAATCAATGTCATAAGGCTAGTAGCAGCATGATGAGTGGATTTAGGTAAGACGATTCTAAGTGAAATAAGTCACACAGAAAAGGACACTTCTCATAAGGTGTCACTTATAGAGGGAATGTAAAAACCGTTACACTTGAACTGAATTACAAAACAGAACAGAGTCACACATGCAGAAAACACACTATGGCTGCTTAACGGGAAAGGTGAGGTGGGGTGATACATAAAACAAGAGTTTCAAATTAGCTCAGATACCGTTCCATAAACCCAATATGTAATAGACAAGACCTACTCCTTGCTCAGAGAACTGGACTCAACACGCCCGATTCACCGCACAAGAATATATCTGACTAGTAATAATCTTAAAACCTATGTATTGATATCTCTCTGTTAGTGTGTCAAGTGGGTGTAAAGCGGCATAAACACAGCCGTGAAAAGCAGCTAAACGCCATTATAAAAATAAATTACTTTTCAAAACCCATGAAACAAAGACAGGGAAAGAGAGAGAAATTCTTACACAATTCGTTCAGGGGCTGTGATGCAACCTGGATTGACCATATCTAGACCCACAGCTGGATGAGACATAAGGGTGGACACTCCTGGGGCTGAGAGGTTTGGTGAGGTTGGGTGAGCAAACGCAGACCCTTTAAAGTAATACTGCGTGCTACCCATCGCATGGGTCCCAAATCTCCAGGTTCAAGGGCATCTTCCTGCATCGAAAACATGCATGAGAAACCCAGAAGATGGTACACCGTGTGATGGGGAAAGGTTTCTAAAACGCACCTCATTTCTCATCTCCTTGTGCTCGGGTTCGCCATTCCAGCCACTTTACTAGCAATCTCCCTACTTGGAGCATCAGCACCTTTAACCTCCTGTTCCGTACAGGTTGCAATTTGTCCTGAGGATGAACGGGAAGACGGGGAACCAATGAGAGACGAGCTCTTGGTGCTGGGACAGGCACAGGTCACTCTATTTTCCCATCAGGAAGAAGAATTAACCACAGGCTCAGCCTGCCCCCCGGAACCAGAACACGGCCTGAAGCCATCCTGCGCTTTTGCGGCCAGCTCCCGAAAAAGCGACCTGTAAAATGGAGCTTCAGGGCACTGCAATTCACAAACCTGCAGAGTTATAAATGATAACTCTCGTCCACAAATATATTGAGGGAAGGCAAAGAAGAGGATTTGAAATCAAGGCAGAATTGCAGGAAACAGATTTCAGGAGGTAGATTCGAATCGCCTTTAAAGCACATGAAAAGCAGCAAAACGTTGACAATGATGCCCTTGGCCAAAAAGGGCGTATGCGTTTTTTCCTGAATATATTCAGGAAAAAACGCATACGCCCTTTTTGGCCAACCAAGCAACCTGGAAAGGCAAATCAGCGCTACAAAGAAGTCTCGCTTCCCATCGGTCAAAAGGGCCATGCTGAAAAAAGTGTCAAAACCAGAAATGCAGGACAGGCCATGGAGAAATGGGAGCCTTGCTACACTGATGGGCGGGATGTAAATTGCCAACAGCCACTCTGGAGAAGTGTACGGTGTGTCCTGAAACTTCTAAGAAACACAGCTTAGAGAGCATAGGGCACTTCCACGCATGGGGGGATAAAGTGGGAAAATTGAAAATCAGCAAGACACAAGCACCCCAAAGTTTAGGGCTGCTCTGTTGACAAGGACCTCCACTTCATTCCACCTTAAATATCCCAGGAAAGCGAAAAATGGATCAAAAAGTTGTGGTCCTTATGTACAATGGAATATCACTCAGCCATGAAATCAATGTCATAAGGCTAGTAGCAGCATGATGAGTGGATTTAGGTAAGACGATTCTAAGTGAAATAAGTCACACAGAAAAGGACACTTCTCATAAGGTGTCACTTATAGAGGGAATGTAAAAACCGTTACACTTGAACTGAATTACAAAACAGAACAGAGTCACACATGCAGAAAACACACTATGGCTGCTTAACGGGAAAGGTGAGGTGGGGTGATACATAAAACAAGAGTTTCAAATTAGCTCAGATACCGTTCCATAAACCCAATATGTAATAGACAAGACCTACTCCTTGCTCAGAGAACTGGACTCAACACGCCCGATTCACCGCACAAGAATATATCTGACTAGTAATAATCTTAAAACCTATGTATTGATATCTCTCTGTTAGTGTGTCAAGTGGGTGTAAAGCGGCATAAACACAGCCGTGAAAAGCAGCTAAACGCCATTATAAAAATAAATTACTTTTAAAAACCCATGAAACAAAGACAGGGAAAGAGAGAGAAATTCTTACACAATTCGTTCAGGGGCTGTGATGCAACCTGGATTGACCATATCTAGACCCACAGCTGGATGAGACATAAGGGTGGACACTCCTGGGGCTGAGAGGTTTGGTGAGGTTGGGTGAGCAAACGCAGACCCTTTAAAGTAATACTGCGTGCTACCCATCGCATGGGTCCCAAATCTCCAGGTTCAAGGGCATCTTCCTGCATCGAAAACATGCATGAGAAACCCAGAAGATGGTACACCGTGTGATGGGGAAAGGTTTCTAAAACGCACCTCATTTCTCATCTCCTTGTGCTCGGGTTCGCCATTCCAGCCACTTTACTAGCAATCTCCCTACTTGGAGCATCAGCACCTTTAACCTCCTGTTCCGTACAGGTTGCAATTTGTCCTGAGGATGAACGGGAAGACGGGGAACCAATGAGAGACGAGCTCTTGGTGCTGGGACAGGCACAGGTCACTCTATTTTCCCATCAGGAAGAAGAATTAACCACAGGCTCAGCCTGCCCCCCGGAACCAGAACAGGGCCTGAAGCCATCCTGCGCTTTTGCGGCCAGCTCCCGAAAAAGCGACCTGTAAAATGGAGCTTCAGGGCACTGCAATTCACAAACCTGCAGAGTTATAAATGATAACTCTCGTCCACAAATATATTGAGGGAAGGCAAAGAAGAGGATTTGAAATCAAGGCAGAATTGCAGGAAACAGATTTCAGGAGGTAGATTCGAATCGCCTTTAAAGCACATGAAAAGCGGCAAAACGTTGACAATGATGCCCTTGGCCAAAAAGGGCGTATGCGTTTTTTCCTGAATATATTCAGGAAAAAACGCATACGCCCTTTTTGGCCAACCAAGCAACCTGGAAAGGCAAATCAGCGCTACAAAGAAGTCTCGCTTCCCATCGGTCAAAAGGGCCATGCTGAAAAAAGTGTCAAAACCAGAAATGCAGGACAGGCCATGGAGAAATGGGAGCCTTGCTACACTGATGGGCGGGATGTAAATTGCCAACAGCCACTCTGGAGAAGTGTACGGTGTGTCCTGAAACTTCTAAGAAACACAGCTTAGAGAGCATAGGGCACTTCCACGCATGGGGGGATAAAGTGGGAAAATTGAAAATCAGCAAGACACAAGCACCCCAAAGTTTAGGGCTGCTCTGTTGACAAGGACCTCCACTTCATTCCACCTTAAATATCCCAGGAAAGCGAAAAATGGATCAAAAAGTTGTGGTCCTTATGTACAATGGAATATCACTCAGCCATGAAATCAATGTCATAAGGCTAGTAGCAGCATGATGAGTGGATTTAGGTAAGACGATTCTAAGTGAAATAAGTCACACAGAAAAGGACACTTCTCATAAGGTGTCACTTATAGAGGGAATGTAAAAACCGTTACACTTGAACTGAATTACAAAACAGAACAGAGTCACACATGCAGAAAACACACTATGGCTGCTTAACGGGAAAGGTGAGGTGGGGTGATACATAAAACAAGAGTTTCAAATTAGCTCAGATACCGTTCCATAAACCCAATATGTAATAGACAAGACCTACTCCTTGCTCAGAGAACTGGACTCAACACGCCCGATTCACCGCACAAGAATATATCTGACTAGTAATAATCTTAAAACCTATGTATTGATATCTCTCTGTTAGTGTGTCAAGTGGGTGTAAAGCGGCATAAACACAGCCGTGAAAAGCAGCTAAACCCCATTATAAAAATAAATTACTTTTCAAAACCCATGAAACAAAGACAGGGAAAGAGAGAGAAATTCTTACACAATTCGTTCAGGGGCTGTGATGCAACCTGGATTGACCATATCTAGACCCACAGCTGGATGAGACATAAGGGTGGACACTCCTGGGGCTGAGAGGTTTGGTGAGGTTGGGTGAGCAAACGCAGACCCTTTAAAGTAATACTGCGTGCTACCCATCGCATGGGTCCCAAATCTCCAGGTTCAAGGGCATCTTCCTGCATCGAAAACATGCATGAGAAACCCAGAAGATGGTACACCGTGTGATGGGGAAAGGTTTCTAAAACGCACCTCATTTCTCATCTCCTTGTGCTCGGGTTCGCCATTCCAGCCACTTTACTAGTAATCTCCCTACTTGGAGAATCAGCACCTTTAACCTCCTGTTCCGTACAGGTTGCAATTTGTCCTGAGGATGAACGGGAAGACGGGGAACCAATGAGAGACGAGCTATTGGTGTTGGGACAGGCACAGGTCACTCTATTTTCCCATCAGGAAGAAGAATTAACCACAGGCTCCGCCTGCCCCCCGGAACCAGAAGAGGGCCTGAAGCCATCCTGCGCTTTTGCGGCCAGCTCCCAAAAAAGCGACTTGTAAAATGGAGCTTCAGGGCACTGCAATTCACAAACCTGCAGAGTTATAAATGATAACTCTCGTCCACAAATATATTGAGGGAAGGCAAAGAAGAGGATTTGAAATCAAGGCAGAATTGCAGGAAACAGATTTCAGGAGGTAGATTCGAATCGCCTTTAAAGCACATGAAAAGCGGCAAAACGTTGACAATGATGCCCTTGGCCAAAAAGGGCGTATGCGTTTTTTCCTGAATATATTCAGGAAAAAACGCATACGCCCTTTTTGGCCAACCAAGCAACCTGGAAAGGCAAATCAGCGCTACAAAGAAGTCTCGCTTCCCATCGGTCAAAAGGGCCATGCTGAAAAAAGTGTCAAAACCAGAAATGCAGGACAGGCCATGGAGAAATGGGAGACTTGCTACACTGATGGGCGGGATGTAAATTGCCAACAGCCACTCTGGAGAAGTGTACGGTGTGTCCTGAAACTTCTAAGAAACACAGCTTAGAGAGCATAGGGCACTTCCACGCATGGGGGGATAAAGTGGGAAAATTGAAAATCAGCAAGACACAAGCACCCCAAAGTTTAGGGCTGCTCTGTTGACAAGGACCTCCACTTCATTCCACCTTAAATATCCCAGGAAAGCGAAAAATGGATCAAAAAGTTGTGGTCCTTATATACAATGGAATATCACTCAGCCATGAAATCAATGTCATAAGGCTAGTAGCAGCATGATGAGTGGATTTAGGTAAGACGATTCTAAGTGAAATAAGTCACACAGAAAAGGACACTTCTCATAAGGTGTCACTTATAGAGGGAATGTAAAAACCGTTACACTTGAACTGAATTACAAAACAGAACAGAGTCACACATGCAGAAAACACACTATGGCTGCTTAACGGGAAAGGTGAGGTGGGGTGATACATAAAACAAGAGTTTCAAATTAGCTCAGATACCGTTCCATAAACCCAATATGTAATAGACAAGACCTACTCCTTGCTCAGAGAACTGGACTCAACACGCCCGATTCACCGCACAAGAATATATCTGACTAGTAATAATCTTAAAACCTATGTATTGATATCTCTCTGTTAGTGTGTCATGTGGGTGTAAAGCGGCATAAACACAGCCGTGAAAAGCAGCTAAACCCCATTATAAAAATAAATTACTTTTCAAAACCCATGAAACAAAGACAGGGAAAGAGAGAGAAATTCTTACACAATTCGTTCAGGGGCTGTGATGCAACCTGGATTGACCATATCTAGACCCACAGCTGGATGAGACATAAGGGTGGACACTCCTGGGGCTGAGAGGTTTGGTGAGGTTGGGTGAGCAAACGCAGACCCTTTAAAGTAATACTGCGTGCTACCCATCGCATGGGTCCCAAATCTCCAGGTTCAAGGGCATCTTCCTGCATCGAAAACATGCATGAGAAACCCAGAAGATGGTACACCGTGTGATGGGGAAAGGTTTCTAAAACGCACCTCATTTCTCATCTCCTTGTGCTCGGGTTCGCCATTCCAGCCACTTTACTAGTAATCTCCCTACTTGGAGAATCAGCACCTTTAACCTCCTGTTCCGTACAGGTTGCAATTTGTCCTGAGGATGAACGGGAAGACGGGGAACCAATGAGAGACGAGCTCTTGGTGCTGGGACAGGCACAGGTCACTCTATTTTCCCATCAGGAAGAAGAATTAACCACAGGCTCAGCCTGCCCCCCGGAACCAGAACAGGGCCTGAAGCCATCCTGCGCTTTTGCGGCCAGCTCCCGAAAAAGCGACCTGTAAAATGGAGCTTCAGGGCACTGCAATTCACAAACCTGCAGAGTTATAAATGATAACTCTCGT
Organism: Balaenoptera physalus; assembly: GCF_965194825.1. Lineage (NCBI taxonomy): Eukaryota > Metazoa > Chordata > Mammalia > Artiodactyla > Balaenopteridae > Balaenoptera > Balaenoptera physalus. Next base: position 117,825 of record NW_028126428.1, read on the forward strand.
CCACAAATATATTGAGGGAAGGCAAAGAAGAGGATTTGAAATCAAGGCAGAATTGCAGGAAACAGATTTCAGGAGGTAGATTCGAATCGCCTTTAAAGCACATGAAAAGCGGCAAAACGTTGACAATGATGCCCTTGGCCAAAAAGGGCGTATGCGTTTTTTCCTGAATATATTCAGGAAAAAACGCATACGCCCTTTTTGGCCAACCAAGCAACCTGGAAAGGCAAATCAGCGCTACAAAGAAGTCTCGCTTCCCATCGGTCAAAAGGGCCATGCTGAAAAAAGTGTCAAAACCAGAAATGCAGGACAGGCCATGGAGAAATGGGAGCCTTGCTACACTGATGGGCGGGATGTAAATTGCCAACAGCCACTCTGGAGAAGTGTACGGTGTGTCCTGAAACTTCTAAGAAACACAGCTTAGAGAGCATAGGGCACTTCCACGCATGGGGGGATAAAGTGGGAAAATTGAAAATCAGCAAGACACAAGCACCCCAAAGTTTAGGGCTGCTCTGTTGACAAGGACCTCCACTTCATTCCACCTTAAATATCCCAGGAAAGCGAAAAATGGATCAAAAAGTTGTGGTCCTTATGTACAATGGAATATCACTCAGCCATGAAATCAATGTCATAAGGCTAGTAGCAGCATGATGAGTGGATTTAGGTAAGACGATTCTAAGTGAAATAAGTCACACAGAAAAGGACACTTCTCATAAGGTGTCACTTATAGAGGGAATGTAAAAACCGTTACACTTGAACTGAATTACAAAACAGAACAGAGTCACACATGCAGAAAACACACTATGGCTGCTTAACGGGAAAGGTGAGGTGGGGTGATACATAAAACAAGAGTTTCAAATTAGCTCAGATACCGTTCCATAAACCCAATATGTAATAGACAGGACCTACTCCTTGCTCAGAGAACTGGACTCAACACGCCCGATTCACCGCACAAGAATATATCTGACTAGTAATAATCTTAAAACCTATGTATTGATATCTCTCTGTTAGTGTGTCAAGTGGGTGTAAAGCGGCATAAACACAGCCGTGAAAAGCAGCTAAACCCCATTATAAAAATAAATTACTTTTCAAAACCCATGAAACAAAGACAGGGAAAGAGAGAGAAATTCTTACACAATTCGTTCAGGGGCTGTGATGCAACCTGGATTGACCATATCTAGACCCACAGCTGGATGAGACATAAGGGTGGACACTCCTGGGGCTGAGAGGTTTGGTGAGGTTGGGTGAGCAAACGCAGACCCTTTAAAGTAATACTGCGTGCTACCCATCGCATGGGTCCCAAATCTCCAGGTTCAAGGGCATCTTCCTGCATCGAAAACATGCATGAGAAACCCAGAAGATGGTACACCATGTGATGGGGAAAGGTTTCTAAAACGCACCTCATTTCTCATCTCCTTGTGCTCGGGTTCGCCATTCCAGCCACTTTACTAGTAATCTCCCTACTTGGAGAATCAGCACCTTTAACCTCCTGTTCCGTACAGGTTGCAATTTGTCCTGAGGATGAACGGGAAGACGGGGAACCAATGAGAGACGAGCTATTGGTGTTGGGACAGGCACAGGTCACTCTATTTTCCCATCAGGAAGAAGAATTAACCACAGGCTCCGCCTGCCCCCCGGAACCAGAACAGGGCCTGAAGCCATCCTGCGCTTTTGCGGCCAGCTCCCAAAAAAGCGACTTGTAAAATGGAGCTTCAGGGCACTGCAATTCACAAACCTGCAGAGTTATAAATGATAACTCTCGTCCACAAATATATTGAGGGAAGGCAAAGAAGAGGATTTGAAATCAAGGCAGAATTGCAGGAAACAGATTTCAGGAGGTAGATTCGAATCGCCTTTAAAGCACATGAAAAGCGGCAAAACGTTGACAATGATGCCCTTGGCCAAAAAGGGCGTATGCGTTTTTTCCTGAATATATTCAGGAAAAAACGCATACGCCCTTTTTGGCCAACCAAGCAACCTGGAAAGGCAAATCAGCGCTACAAAGAAGTCTCGCTTCCCATCGGTCAAAAGGGCCATGCTGAAAAAAGTGTCAAAACCAGAAATGCAGGACAGGCCATGGAGAAATGGGAGCCTTGCTACACTGATGGGCGGGATGTAAATTGCCAACAGCCACTCTGGAGAAGTGTACGGTGTGTCCTGAAACTTCTAAGAAACACAGCTTAGAGAGCATAGGGCACTTCCACGCATGGGGGGATAAAGTGGGAAAATTGAAAATCAGCAAGACACAAGCACCCCAAAGTTTAGGGCTGCTCTGTTGACAAGGACCTCCACTTCATTCCACCTTAAATATCCCAGGAAAGCGAAAAATGGATCAAAAAGTTGTGGTCCTTATGTACAATGGAATATCACTCAGCCATGAAATCAATGTCATAAGGCTAGTAGCAGCATGATGAGTGGATTTAGGTAAGACGATTCTAAGTGAAATAAGTCACACAGAAAAGGACACTTCTCATAAGGTGTCACTTATAGAGGGAATGTAAAAACCGTTACACTTGAACTGAATTACAAAACAGAACAGAGTCACACATGCAGAAAACACACTATGGCTGCTTAACGGGAAAGGTGAGGTGGGGTGATACATAAAACAAGAGTTTCAAATTAGCTCAGATACCGTTCCATAAACCCAATATGTAATAGACAAGACCTACTCCTGGCTCAGAGAACTGGACTCAACACGCCCGATTCACCGCACAAGAATATATCTGACTAGTAATAATCTTAAAACCTATGTATTGATATCTCTCTGTTAGTGTGTCATGTGGGTGTAAAGCGGCATAAACACAGCCGTGAAAAGCAGCTAAACCCCATTATAAAAATAAATTACTTTTCAAAACCCATGAAACAAAGACAGGGAAAGAGAGAGAAATTCTTACACAATTCGTTCAGGGGCTGTGATGCAACCTGGATTGACCATATCTAGACCCACAGCTGGATGAGACATAAGGGTGAACACTCCTGGGGCTGAGAGGTTTGGTGAGGTTGGGTGAGCAAACGCAGACCCTTTAAAGTAATACTGCGTGCTACCCATCGCATGGGTCCCAAATCTCCAGGTTCAAGGGCATCTTCCTGCATCGAAAACATGCATGAGAAACCCAGAAGATGGTACACCGTGTGATGGGGAAAGGTTTCTAAAACGCACCTCATTTCTCATCTCCTTGTGCTCGGGTTCGCCATTCCAGCCACTTTACTAGTAATCTCCCTACTTGGAGCATCAGCACCTTTAACCTCCTGTTCCGTACAGGTTGCAATTTGTCCTGAGGATGAACGGGAAGACGGGGAACCAATGAGAGACTAGCTCTTGGTGTTGGGACAGGCACAGGTCACTCTATTTTCCCATCAGGAAGAAGAATTAACCACAGGCTCCGCCTGCCCCCCGGAACCAGAACAGGGCCTGAAGCCATCCTGCGCTTTTGCGGCCAGCTCCCAAAAAAGCGACTTGTAAAATGGAGCTTCAGGGCACTGCAATTCAAAAACCTGCAGAGTTATAAATGATAACTCTCGTCCACAAATATATTGAGGGAAGGCAAAGAAGAGGATTTGAAATCAAGGCAGAATTGCAGGAAACAGATTTCAGGAGGTAGATTCGAATCGCCTTTAAAGCACATGAAAAGCGGCAAAACGTTTACAATGATGCCCTTGGCCAAAAAGGTCGTATGCGTTTTTTCCTGAATATATTCAGGAAAAAACGCATACGACCTTTTTGGCCAACCAAGCAACCTGGAAAGGCAAATCAGCGCTACAAAGAAGTCTCGCTTCCCATCGGTCAAAAGGGCCATGCTGAAAAAAGTGTCAAAACCAGAAATGCAGGACAGGCCATGGAGAAATGGGAGCCTTGCTACACTGATGGGCGGGATGTAAATTGCCAACAGCCACTCTGGAGAAGTGTACGGTGTGTCCTGAAACTTCTAAGAAACACAGCTTAGAGAGCATAGGGCACTTCCACGCATGGGGGGATAAAGTGGGAAAATTGAAAATCAGCAAGACACAAGCACCCCAAAGTTTAGGGCTGCTCTGTTGACAAGGACCTCCACTTCATTCCACCTTAAATATCCCAGGAAAGCGAAAAATGGATCAAAAAGTTGTGGTCCTTATGTACAATGGAATATCACTCAGCCATGAAATCAATGTCATAAGGCTAGTAGCAGCATGATGAGTGGATTTAGGTAAGACGATTCTAAGTGAAATAAGTCACACAGAAAAGGACACTTCTCATAAGGTGTCACTTATAGAGGGAATGTAAAAACCGTTACACTTGAACTGAATTACAAAACAGAACAGAGTCACACATGCAGAAAACACACTATGGCTGCTTAACGGGAAAGGTGAGGTGGGGTGATACATAAAACAAGAGTTTCAAATTAGCTCAGATACCGTTCCATAAACCCAATATGTAATAGACAAGACCTACTCCTTGCTCAGAGAACTGGACTCAACACGCCCGATTCACCGCACAAGAATATATCTGACTAGTAATAATCTTAAAACCTATGTATTGATATCTCTCTGTTAGTGTGTCAAGTGGGTGTAAAGCGGCATAAACACAGCCGTGAAAAGCAGCTAAACGCCATTATAAAAATAAATTACTTTTAAAAACCCATGAAACAAAGACAGGGAAAGAGAGAGAAATTCTTACACAATTCGTTCAGGGGCTGTGATGCAACCTGGATTGACCATATCTAGACCCACAGCTGGATGAGACATAAGGGTGGACACTCCTGGGGCTGAGAGGTTTGGTGAGGTTGGGTGAGCAAACGCAGACCCTTTAAAGTAATACTGCGTGCTACCCATCGCATGGGTCCCAAATCTCCAGGTTCAAGGGCATCTTCCTGCATCGAAAACATGCATGAGAAACCCAGAAGATGGTACACCGTGTGATGGGGAAAGGTTTCTAAAACGCACCTCATTTCTCATCTCCTTGTGCTCGGGTTCGCCATTCCAGCCACTTTACTAGCAATCTCCCTACTTGGAGCATCAGCACCTTTAACCTCCTGTTCCGTACAGGTTGCAATTTGTCCTGAGGATGAACGGGAAGACGGGGAACCAATGAGAGACGAGCTCTTGGTGCTGGGACAGGCACAGGTCACTCTATTTTCCCATCAGGAAGAAGAATTAACCACAGGCTCAGCCTGCCCCCCGGAACCAGAACAGGGCCTGAAGCCATCCTGCGCTTTTGCGGCCAGCTCCCGAAAAAGCGACCTGTAAAATGGAGCTTCAGGGCACTGCAATTCACAAACCTGCAGAGTTATAAATGATAACTCTCGTCCACAAATATATTGAGGGAAGGCAAAGAAGAGGATTTGAAATCAAGGCAGAATTGCAGGAAACAGATTTCAGGAGGTAGATTCGAATCGCCTTTAAAGCACATGAAAAGCAGCAAAACGTTGACAATGATGCCCTTGGCCAAAAAGGGCGTATGCGTTTTTTCCTGAATATATTCAGGAAAAAACGCATACGCCCTTTTTGGCCAACCAAGCAACCTGGAAAGGCAAATCAGCGCTACAAAGAAGTCTCGCTTCCCATCGGTCAAAAGGGCCATGCTGAAAAAAGTGTCAAAACCAGAAATGCAGGACAGGCCATGGAGAAATGGGAGCCTTGCTACACTGATGGGCGGGATGTAAATTGCCAACAGCCACTCTGGAGAAGTGTACGGTGTGTCCTGAAACTTCTAAGAAACACAGCTTAGAGAGCATAGGGCACTTCCACGCATGGGGGGATAAAGTGGGAAAATTGAAAATCAGCAAGACACAAGCACCCCAAAGTTTAGGGCTGCTCTGTTGACAAGGACCTCCACTTCATTCCACCTTAAATATCCCAGGAAAGCGAAAAATGGATCAAAAAGTTGTGGTCCTTATGTACAATGGAATATCACTCAGCCATGAAATCAATGTCATAAGGCTAGTAGCAGCATGATGAGTGGATTTAGGTAAGACGATTCTAAGTGAAATAAGTCACACAGAAAAGGACACTTCTCATAAGGTGTCACTTATAGAGGGAATGTAAAAACCGTTACACTTGAACTGAATTACAAAACAGAACAGAGTCACACATGCAGAAAACACACTATGGCTGCTTAACGGGAAAGGTGAGGTGGGGTGATACATAAAACAAGAGTTTCAAATTAGCTCAGATACCGTTCCATAAACCCAATATGTAATAGACAAGACCTACTCCTTGCTCAGAGAACTGGACTCAACACGCCCGATTCACCGCACAAGAATATATCTGACTAGTAATAATCTTAAAAACTATGTATTGATATCTCTCTGTTAGTGTGTCAAGTGGGTGTAAAGCGGCATAAACACAGCCGTGAAAAGCAGCTAAACGCCATTATAAAAATAAATTACTTTTAAAAACCCATGAAACAAAGACAGGGAAAGAGAGAGAAATTCTTACACAATTCGTTCAGGGGCTGTGATGCAACCTGGATTGACCATATCTAGACCCACAGCTGGATGAGACATAAGGGTGGACACTCCTGGGGCTGAGAGGTTTGGTGAGGTTGGGTGAGCAAACGCAGACCCTTTAAAGTAATACTGCGTGCTACCCATCGCATGGGTCCCAAATCTCCAGGTTCAAGGGCATCTTCCTGCATCGAAAACATGCATGAGAAACCCAGAAGATGGTACACCGTGTGATGGGGAAAGGTTTCTAAAACGCACCTCATTTCTCATCTCCTTGTGCTCGGGTTCGCCATTCCAGCCACTTTACTAGCAATCTCCCTACTTGGAGCATCAGCACCTTTAACCTCCTGTTCCGTACAGGTTGCAATTTGTCCTGAGGATGAACGGGAAGACGGGGAACCAATGAGAGACGAGCTCTTGGTGCTGGGACAGGCACAGGTCACTCTATTTTCCCATCAGGAAGAAGAATTAACCACAGGCTCAGCCTGCCCCCCGGAACCAGAACAGGGCCTGAAGCCATCCTGCGCTTTTGCGGCCAGCTCCCGAAAAAGCGACCTGTAAAATGGAGCTTCAGGGCACTGCAATTCACAAACCTGCAGAGTTATAAATGATAACTCTCGTCCACAAATATATTGAGGGAAGGCAAAGAAGAGGATTTGAAATCAAGGCAGAATTGCAGGAAACAGATTTCAGGAGGTAGATTCGAATCGCCTTTAAAGCACATGAAAAGCGGCAAAACGTTGACAATGATGCCCTTGGCCAAAAAGGGCGTATGCGTTTTTTCCTGAATATATTCAGGAAAAAACGCATACGCCCTTTTTGGCCAACCAAGCAACCTGGAAAGGCAAATCAGCGCTACAAAGAAGTCTCGCTTCCCATCGGTCAAAAGGGCCATGCTGAAAAAAGTGTCAAAACCAGAAATGCAGGACAGGCCATGGAGAAATGGGAGCCTTGCTACACTGATGGGCGGGATGTAAATTGCCAACAGCCACTCTGGAGAAGTGTACGGTGTGTCCTGAAACTTCTAAGAAACACAGCTTAGAGAGCATAGGGCACTTCCACGCATGGGGGGATAAAGTGGGAAAATTGAAAATCAGCAAGACACAAGCACCCCAAAGTTTAGGGCTGCTCTGTTGACAAGGACCTCCACTTCATTCCACCTTAAATATCCCAGGAAAGCGAAAAATGGATCAAAAAGTTGTGGTCCTTATGTACAATGGAATATCACTCAGCCATGAAATCAATGTCATAAGGCTAGTAGCAGCATGATGAGTGGATTTAGGTAAGACGATTCTAAGTGAAATAAGTCACACAGAAAAGGACACTTCTCATAAGGTGTCACTTATAGAGGGAATGTAAAAACCGTTACACTTGAACTGAATTACAAAACAGAACAGAGTCACACATGCAGAAAACACACTATGGCTGCTTAACGGGAAAGGTGAGGTGGGGTGATACATAAAACAAGAGTTTCAAATTAGCTCAGATACCGTTCCATAAACCCAATATGTAATAGACAAGACCTACTCCTTGCTCAGAGAACTGGACTCAACACGCCCGATTCACCGCACAAGAATATATCTGACTAGTAATAATCTTAAAACCTATGTATTGATATCTCTCTGTTAGTGTGTCAAGTGGGTGTAAAGCGGCATAAACACAGCCGTGAAAAGCAGCTAAACCCCATTATAAAAATAAATTACTTTTCAAAACCCATGAAACAAAGACAGGGAAAGAGAGAGAAATTCTTACACAATTCGTTCAGGGGCTGTGATGCAACCTGGATTGACCATATCTAGACCCACAGCTGGATGAGACATAAGGGTGGACACTCCTGGGGCTGAGAGGTTTGGTGAGGTTGGGTGAGCAAACGCAGACCCTTTAAAGTAATACTGCGTGCTACCCATCGCATGGGTCCCAAATCTCCAGGTTCAAGGGCATCTTCCTGCATCGAAAACATGCATGAGAAACCCAGAAGATGGTACACCGTGTGATGGGGAAAGGTTTCTAAAACGCACCTCATTTCTCATCTCCTTGTGCTCGGGTTCGCCATTCCAGCCACTTTACTAGTAATCTCCCTACTTGGAGAATCAGCACCTTTAACCTCCTGTTCCGTACAGGTTGCAATTTGTCCTGAGGATGAACGGGAAGACGGGGAACCAATGAGAGACGAGCTATTGGTGTTGGGACAGGCACAGGTCACTCTATTTTCCCATCAGGAAGAAGAATTAACCACAGGCTCCGCCTGCCCCCCGGAACCAGAACAGGGCCTGAAGCCATCCTGCGCTTTTGCGGCCAGCTCCCAAAAAAGCGACTTGTAAAATGGAGCTTCAGGGCACTGCAATTCACAAACCTGCAGAGTTATAAATGATAACTCTCGTCCACAAATATATTGAGGGAAGGCAAAGAAGAGGATTTGAAATCAAGGCAGAATTGCAGGAAACAGATTTCAGGAGGTAGATTCGAATCGCCTTTAAAGCACATGAAAAGCGGCAAAACGTTGACAATGATGCCCTTGGCCAAAAAGGGCGTATGCGTTTTTTCCTGAATATATTCAGGAAAAAACGCATACGCCCTTTTTGGCCAACCAAGCAACCTGGAAAGGCAAATCAGCGCTACAAAGAAGTCTCGCTTCCCATCGGTCAAAAGGGCCATGCTGAAAAAAGTGTCAAAACCAGAAATGCAGGACAGGCCATGGAGAAATGGGAGACTTGCTACACTGATGGGCGGGATGTAAATTGCCAACAGCCACTCTGGAGAAGTGTACGGTGTGTCCTGAAACTTCTAAGAAACACAGCTTAGAGAGCATAGGGCACTTCCACGCATGGGGGGATAAAGTGGGAAAATTGAAAATCAGCAAGACACAAGCACCCCAAAGTTTAGGGCTGCTCTGTTGACAAGGACCTCCACTTCATTCCACCTTAAATATCCCAGGAAAGCGAAAAATGGATCAAAAAGTTGTGGTCCTTATATACAATGGAATATCACTCAGCCATGAAATCAATGTCATAAGGCTAGTAGCAGCATGATGAGTGGATTTAGGTAAGACGATTCTAAGTGAAATAAGTCACACAGAAAAGGACACTTCTCATAAGGTGTCACTTATAGAGGGAATGTAAAAACCGTTACACTTGAACTGAATTACAAAACAGAACAGAGTCACACATGCAGAAAACACACTATGGCTGCTTAACGGGAAAGGTGAGGTGGGGTGATACATAAAACAAGAGTTTCAAATTAGCTCAGATACCGTTCCATAAACCCAATATGTAATAGACAAGACCTACTCCTTGCTCAGAGAACTGGACTCAACACGCCCGATTCACCGCACAAGAATATATCTGACTAGTAATAATCTTAAAACCTATGTATTGATATCTCTCTGTTAGTGTGTCATGTGGGTGTAAAGCGGCATAAACACAGCCGTGAAAAGCAGCTAAACCCCATTATAAAAATAAATTACTTTTCAAAACCCATGAAACAAAGACAGGGAAAGAGAGAGAAATTCTTACACAATTCGTTCAGGGGCTGTGATGCAACCTGGATTGACCATATCTAGACCCACAGCTGGATGAGACATAAGGGTGGACACTCCTGGGGCTGAGAGGTTTGGTGAGGTTGGGTGAGCAAACGCAGACCCTTTAAAGTAATACTGCGTGCTACCCATCGCATGGGTCCCAAATCTCCAGGTTCAAGGGCATCTTCCTGCATCGAAAACATGCATGAGAAACCCAGAAGATGGTACACCGTGTGATGGGGAAAGGTTTCTAAAACGCACCTCATTTCTCATCTCCTTGTGCTCGGGTTCGCCATTCCAGCCACTTTACTAGTAATCTCCCTACTTGGAGAATCAGCACCTTTAACCTCCTGTTCCGTACAGGTTGCAATTTGTCCTGAGGATGAACGGGAAGACGGGGAACCAATGAGAGACGAGCTCTTGGTGCTGGGACAGGCACAGGTCACTCTATTTTCCCATCAGGAAGAAGAATTAACCACAGGCTCAGCCTGCCCCCCGGAACCAGAACAGGGCCTGAAGCCATCCTGCGCTTTTGCGGCCAGCTCCCGAAAAAGCGACCTGTAAAATGGAGCTTCAGGGCACTGCAATTCACAAACCTGCAGAGTTATAAATGATAACTCTCGTCCACAAATATATTGAGGGAAGGCAAAGAAGAGGATTTGAAATCAAGGCAGAATTGCAGGAAACAGATTTCAGGAGGTAGATTCGAATCGCCTTTAAAGCACATGAAAAGCGGCAAAACGTTGACAATGATGCCCTTGGCCAAAAAGGGCGTATGCGTTTTTTCCTGAATATATTCAGGAAAAAACGCATACGCCCTTTTTGGCCAACCAAGCAACCTGGAAAGGCAAATCAGCGCTACAAAGAAGTCTCGCTTCCCATCGGTCAAAAGGGCCATGCTGAAAAAAGTGTCAAAACCAGAAATGCAGGACAGGCCATGGAGAAATGGGAGCCTTGCTACACTGATGGGCGGGATGTAAATTGCCAACAGCCACTCTGGAGAAGTGTACGGTGTGTCCTGAAACTTCTAAGAAACACAGCTTAGAGAGCATAGGGCACTTCCACGCATGGGGGGATAAAGTGGGAAAATTGAAAATCAGCAAGACACAAGCACCCCAAAGTTTAGGGCTGCTCTGTTGACAAGGACCTCCACTTCATTCCACCTTAAATATCCCAGGAAAGCGAAAAATGGATCAAAAAGTTGTGGTCCTTATGTACAATGGAATATCACTCAGCCATGAAATAAATGTCATAAGGCTAGTAGCAGCATGATGAGTGGATTTAGGTAAGACGATTCTAAGTGAAATAAGTCACACAGAAAAGGACACTTCTCATAAGGTGTCACTTATAGAGGGAATGTAAAAACCGTTACACTTGAACTGAATTACAAAACAGAACAGAGTCACACATGCAGAAAACACACTATGGCTGCTTAACGGGAAAGGTGAGGTGGGGTGATACATAAAACAAGAGTTTCAAATTAGCTCAGATACCGTTCCATAAACCCAATATGTAATAGACAGGACCTACTCCTTGCTCAGAGAACTGGACTCAACACGCCCGATTCACCGCACAAGAATATATCTGACTAGTAATAATCTTAAAACCTATGTATTGATATCTCTCTGTTAGTGTGTCAAGTGGGTGTAAAGCGGCATAAACACAGCCGTGAAAAGCAGCTAAACCCCATTATAAAAATAAATTACTTTTCAAAACCCATGAAACAAAGACAGGGAAAGAGAGAGAAATTCTTACACAATTCGTTCAGGGGCTGTGATGCAACCTGGATTGACCATATCTAGACCCACAGCTGGATGAGACATAAGGGTGGACACTCCTGGGGCTGAGAGGTTTGGTGAGGTTGGGTGAGCAAACGCAGACCCTTTAAAGTAATACTGCGTGCTACCCATCGCATGGGTCCCAAATCTCCAGGTTCAAGGGCATCTTCCTGCATCGAAAACATGCATGAGAAACCCAGAAGATGGTACACCATGTGATGGGGAAAGGTTTCTAAAACGCACCTCATTTCTCATCTCCTTGTGCTCGGGTTCGCCATTCCAGCCACTTTACTAGTAATCTCCCTACTTGGAGAATCAGCACCTTTAACCTCCTGTTCCGTACAGGTTGCAATTTGTCCTGAGGATGAACGGGAAGACGGGGAACCAATGAGAGACGAGCTATTGGTGTTGGGACAGGCACAGGTCACTCTATTTTCCCATCAGGAAGAAGAATTAACCACAGGCTCCGCCTGCCCCCCGGAACCAGAACAGGGCCTGAAGCCATCCTGCGCTTTTGCGGCCAGCTCCCAAAAAAGCGACTTGTAAAATGGAGCTTCAGGGCACTGCAATTCACAAACCTGCAGAGTTATAAATGATAACTCTCGTCCACAAATATATTGAGGGAAGGCAAAGAAGAGGATTTGAAATCAAGGCAGAATTGCAGGAAACAGATTTCAGGAGGTAGATTCGAATCGCCTTTAAAGCACATGAAAAGCGGCAAAACGTTGACAATGATGCCCTTGGCCAAAAAGGGCGTATGCGTTTTTTCCTGAATATATTCAGGAAAAAACGCATACGCCCTTTTTGGCCAACCAAGCAACCTGGAAAGGCAAATCAGCGCTACAAAGAAGTCTCGCTTCCCATCGGTCAAAAGGGCCATGCTGAAAAAAGTGTCAAAACCAGAAATGCAGGACAGGCCATGGAGAAATGGGAGCCTTGCTACACTGATGGGCGGGATGTAAATTGCCAACAGCCACTCTGGAGAAGTGTACGGTGTGTCCTGAAACTTCTAAGAAACACAGCTTAGAGAGCATAGGGCACTTCCACGCATGGGGGGATAAAGTGGGAAAATTGAAAATCAGCAAGACACAAGCACCCCAAAGTTTAGGGCTGCTCTGTTGACAAGGACCTCCACTTCATTCCACCTTAAATATCCCAGGAAAGCGAAAAATGGATCAAAAAGTTGTGGTCCTTATGTACAATGGAATATCACTCAGCCATGAAATCAATGTCATAAGGCTAGTAGCAGCATGATGAGTGGATTTAGGTAAGACGATTCTAAGTGAAATAAGTCACACAGAAAAGGACACTTCTCATAAGGTGTCACTTATAGAGGGAATGTAAAAACCGTTACACTTGAACTGAATTACAAAACAGAACAGAGTCACACATGCAGAAAACACACTATGGCTGCTTAACGGGAAAGGTGAGGTGGGGTGATACATAAAACAAGAGTTTCAAATTAGCTCAGATACCGTTCCATAAACCCAATATGTAATAGACAAGACCTACTCCTGGCTCAGAGAACTGGACTCAACACGCCCGATTCACCGCACAAGAATATATCTGACTAGTAATAATCTTAAAACCTATGTATTGATATCTCTCTGTTAGTGTGTCATGTGGGTGTAAAGCGGCATAAACACAGCCGTGAAAAGCAGCTAAACCCCATTATAAAAATAAATTACTTTTCAAAACCCATGAAACAAAGACAGGGAAAGAGAGAGAAATTCTTACACAATTCGTTCAGGGGCTGTGATGCAACCTGGATTGACCATATCTAGACCCACAGCTGGATGAGACATAAGGGTGAACACTCCTGGGGCTGAGAGGTTTGGTGAGGTTGGGTGAGCAAACGCAGACCCTTTAAAGTAATACTGCGTGCTACCCATCGCATGGGTCCCAAATCTCCAGGTTCAAGGGCATCTTCCTGCATCGAAAACATGCATGAGAAACCCAGAAGATGGTACACCGTGTGATGGGGAAAGGTTTCTAAAACGCACCTCATTTCTCATCTCCTTGTGCTCGGGTTCGCCATTCCAGCCACTTTACTAGTAATCTCCCTACTTGGAGCATCAGCACCTTTAACCTCCTGTTCCGTACAGGTTGCAATTTGTCCTGAGGATGAACGGGAAGACGGGGAACCAATGAGAGACTAGCTCTTGGTGTTGGGACAGGCACAGGTCACTCTATTTTCCCATCAGGAAGAAGAATTAACCACAGGCTCCGCCTGCCCCCCGGAACCAGAACAGGGCCTGAAGCCATCCTGCGCTTTTGCGGCCAGCTCCCAAAAAAGCGACTTGTAAAATGGAGCTTCAGGGCACTGCAATTCAAAAACCTGCAGAGTTATAAATGATAACTCTCGTCCACAAATATATTGAGGGAAGGCAAAGAAGAGGATTTGAAATCAAGGCAGAATTGCAGGAAACAGATTTCAGGAGGTAGATTCGAATCGCCTTTAAAGCACATGAAAAGCGGCAAAACGTTTACAATGATGCCCTTGGCCAAAAAGGTCGTATGCGTTTTTTCCTGAATATATTCAGGAAAAAACGCATACGACCTTTTTGGCCAACCAAGCAACCTGGAAAGGCAAATCAGCGCTACAAAGAAGTCTCGCTTCCCATCGGTCAAAAGGGCCATGCTGAAAAAAGTGTCAAAACCAGAAATGCAGGACAGGCCATGGAGAAATGGGAGCCTTGCTACACTGATGGGCGGGATGTAAATTGCCAACAGCCACTCTGGAGAAGTGTACGGTGTGTCCTGAAACATCTAAGAAACACAGCTTAGAGAGCATAGGGCACTTCCACGCATGGGGGGATAAAGTGGGAAAATTGAAAATCAGCAAGACACAAGCACCCCAAAGTTTAGGGCTGCTCTGTTGACAAGGACCTCCACTTCATTCCACCTTAAATATCCCAGGAAAGCGAAAAATGGATCAAAAAGTTGTGGTCCTTATGTACAATGGAATATCACTCAGCCATGAAATCAATGTCATAAGGCTAGTAGCAGCATGATGAGTGGATTTAGGTAAGACGATTCTAAGTGAAATAAGTCACACAGAAAAGGACACTTCTCATAAGGTGTCACTTATAGAGGGAATGTAAAAACCGTTACACTTGAACTGAATTACAAAACAGAACAGAGTCACACATGCAGAAAACACACTATGGCTGCTTAACGGGAAAGGTGAGGTGGGGTGATACATAAAACAAGAGTTTCAAATTAGCTCAGATACCGTTCCATAAACCCAATATGTAATAGACAAGACCTACTCCTTGCTCAGAGAACTGGACTCAACACGCCCGATTCACCGCACAAGAATATATCTGACTAGTAATAATCTTAAAACCTATGTATTGATATCTCTCTGTTAGTGTGTCAAGTGGGTGTAAAGCGGCATAAACACAGCCGTGAAAAGCAGCTAAACCCCATTATAAAAATAAATTACTTTTCAAAACCCATGAAACAAAGACAGGGAAAGAGAGAGAAATTCTTACACAATTCGTTCAGGGGCTGTGATGCAACCTGGATTGACCATATCTAGACCCACAGCTGGATGAGACATAAGGGTGGACACTCCTGGGGCTGAGAGGTTTGGTGAGGTTGGGTGAGCAAACGCAGACCCTTTAAAGTAATACTGCGTGCTACCCATCGCATGGGTCCCAAATCTCCAGGTTCAAGGGCATCTTCCTGCATCGAAAACATGCATGAGAAACCCAGAAGATGGTACACCGTGTGATGGGGAAAGGTTTCTAAAACGCACCTCATTTCTCATCTCCTTGTGCTCGGGTTCGCCATTCCAGCCACTTTACTAGCAATCTCCCTACTTGGAGCATCAGCACCTTTAACCTCCTGTTCCGTACAGGTTGCAATTTGTCCTGAGGATGAACGGGAAGACGGGGAACCAATGAGAGACTAGCTCTTGGTGTTGGGACAGGCACAGGTCACTCTATTTTCCCATCAGGAAGAAGAATTAACCACAGGCTCCGCCTGCCCCCCGAAACCAAAACAGGGCCTGAAGCCATCCTGCGCTTTTGCGGCCAGCTCCCAAAAAAGCGACTTGTAAAATGGAGCTTCAGGGCACTGCAATTCACAAACCTGCAGAGTTATAAATGATAACTCTCGTCCACAAATATATTGAGGGAAGGCAAAGAAGAGGATTTGAAATCAAGGCAGAATTGCAGGAAACAGATTTCAGGAGGTAGATTCGAATCGCCTTTAAAGCACATGAAAAGCGGCAAAACGTTGACAATGATGCCCTTGGCCAAAAAGGGCGTATGCGTTTTTTCCTGAATATATTCAGGAAAAAACGCATACGCCCTTTTTGGCCAACCAAGCAACCTGGAAAGGCAAATCAGCGCTACAAAGAAGTCTCGCTTCCCATCGGTCAAAAGGGCCATGCTGAAAAAAGTGTCAAAACCAGAAATGCAGGACAGGCCATGGAGAAATGGGAGCCTTGCTACACTGATGGGCGGGATGTAAATTGCCAACAGCCACTCTGGAGAAGTGTACGGTGTGTCCTGAAACTTCTAAGAAACACAGCTTAGAGAGCATAGGGCACTTCCACGCATGGGGGGATAAAGTGGGAAAATTGAAAATCAGCAAGACACAAGCACCCCAAAGTTTAGGGCTGCTCTGTTGACAAGGACCTCCACTTCATTCCACCTTAAATATCCCAGGAAAGCGAAAAATGGATCAAAAAGTTGTGGTCCTTATGTACAATGGAATATCACTCAGCCATGAAATCAATGTCATAAGGCTAGTAGCAGCATGATGAGTGGATTTAGGTAAGACGATTCTAAGTGAAATAAGTCACACAGAAAAGGACACTTCTCATAAGGTGTCACTTATAGAGGGAATGTAAAAACCGTTACACTTGAACTGAATTACAAAACAGAACAGAGTCACACATGCAGAAAACACACTATGGCTGCTTAACGGGAAAGGTGAGGTGGGGTGATACATAAAACAAGAGTTTCAAATTAGCTCAGATACCGTTCCATAAACCCAATATGTAATAGACAAGACCTACTCCTTGCTCAGAGAACTGGACTCAACACGCCCGATTCACCGCACAAGAATATATCTGACTAGTAATAATCTTAAAACCTATGTATTGATATCTCTCTGTTAGTGTGTCAAGTGGGTGTAAAGCGGCATAAACACAGCCGTGAAAAGCAGCTAAACCCCATTATAAAAATAAATTACTTTTCAAAACCCATGAAACAAAGACAGGGAAAGAGAGAGAAATTCTTACACAATTCGTTCAGGGGCTGTGATGCAACCTGGATTGACCATATCTAGACCCACAGCTGGATGAGACATAAGGGTGGACACTCCTGGGGCTGAGAGGTTTGGTGAGGTTGGGTGAGCAAACGCAGACCCTTTAAAGTAATACTGCGTGCTACCCATCGCATGGGTCCCAAATCTCCAGGTTCAAGGGCATCTTCCTGCATCGAAAACATGCATGAGAAACCCAGAAGATGGTACACCGTGTGATGGGGAAAGGTTTCTAAAACGCACCTCATTTCTCATCTCCTTGTGCTCGGGTTCGCCATTCCAGCCACTTTACTAGTAATCTCCCTACTTGGAGAATCAGCACCTTTAACCTCCTGTTCCGTACAGGTTGCAATTTGTCCTGAGGATGAACGGGAAGACGGGGAACCAATGAGAGACTAGCTATTGGTGTTGGGACAGGCACAGGTCACTCTATTTTCCCATCAGGAAGAAGAATTAACCACAGGCTCCGCCTGCCCCCCGGAACCAGAACAGGGCCTGAAGCCATCCTGCGCTTTTGCGGCCAGCTCCCAAAAAAGCGACTTGTAAAATGGAGCTTCAGGGCACTGCAATTCACAAACCTGCAGAGTTATAAATGATAACTCTCGTCCACAAATATATTGAGGGAAGGCAAAGAAGAGGATTTGAAATCAAGGCAGAATTGCAGGAAACAGATTTCAGGAGGTAGATTCGAATCGCCTTTAAAGCACATGAAAAGCGGCAAAACGTTGACAATGATGCCCTTGGCCAAAAAGGGCGTATGCGTTTTTTCCTGAATATATTCAGGAAAAAACGCATACGCCCTTTTTGGCCAACCAAGCAACCTGGAAAGGCAAATCAGCGCTACAAAGAAGTCTCGCTTCCCATCGGTCAAAAGGGCCATGCTGAAAAAAGTGTCAAAACCAGAAATGCAGGACAGGCAATGGAGAAATGGGAGCCTTGCTACACTGATGGGCGGGATGTAAATTGCCAACAGCCACTCTGGAGAAGTGTACGGTGTGTCCTGAAACTTCTAAGAAACACAGCTTAGAGAGCATAGGGCACTTCCACGCATGGGGGGATAAAGTGGGAAAATTGAAAATCAGCAAGACACAAGCACCCCAAAGTTTAGGGCTGCTCTGTTGACAAGGACCTCCACTTCATTCCACCTTAAATATCCCAGGAAAGCGAAAAATGGATCAAAAAGTTGTGGTCCTTATGTACAATGGAATATCACTCAGCCATGAAATCAATGTCATAAGGCTAGTAGCAGCATGATGAGTGGATTTAGGTAAGATGATTCTAAGTGAAATAAGTCACACAGAACAGGACACTTCTCATAAGGTGTCACTTATAGAGGGAATGTAAAAACCGTTACACTTGAACTGAATTACAAAACAGAACAGAGTCACACATGCAGAAAACACACTATGGCTGCTTAACGGGAAAGGTGAGGTGGGGTGATACATAAAACAAGAGTTTCAAATTAGCTCAGATACCGTTCCATAAACCCAATATGTAATAGACAAGACCTACTCCTTGCTCAGAGAACTGGACTCAACACGCCCGATTCACCGCACAAGAATATATCTGACTAGTAATAATCTTAAAACCTATGTATTGATATCTCTCTGTTAGTGTGTCAAGTGGGTGTAAAGCGGCATAAACACAGCCGTGAAAAGCAGCTAAACCCCATTATAAAAATAAATTACTTTTCAAAACCCATGAAACAAAGACAGGGAAAGAGAGAGAAATTCTTACACAATTCGTTCAGGGGCTGTGATGCAACCTGGATTGACCATATCTAGACCCACAGCTGGATGAGACATAAGGGTGGACACTCCTGGGGCTGAGAGGTTTGGTGAGGTTGGGTGAGCAAACGCAGACCCTTTAAAGTAATACTGCGTGCTACCCATCGCATGGGTCCCAAATCTCCAGGTTCAAGGGCATCTTCCTGCATCGAAAACATGCATGAGAAACCCAGAAGATGGTACACCGTGTGATGGGGAAAGGTTTCTAAAACGCACCTCATTTCTCATCTCCTTGTGCTCGGGTTCGCCATTCCAGCCACTTTACTAGCAATCTCCCTACTTGGAGCATCAGCACCTTTAACCTCCTGTTCCGTACAGGTTGCAATTTGTCCTGAGGATGAACGGGAAGACGGGGAACCAATGAGAGACGAGCTCTTGGTGCTGGGACAGGCACAGGTCACTCTATTTTCCCATCAGGAAGAAGAATTAACCACAGGCTCAGCCTGCCCCCCGGAACCAGAACAGGGCCTGAAGCCATCCTGCGCTTTTGCGGCCAGCTCCCGAAAAGCGACCTGTAAAATGGAGCTTCAGGGCACTGCAATTCACAAACCTGCAGAGTTATAAATGATAACTCTCGTCCACAAATATATTGAGGGAAGGCAAAGAAGAGGATTTGAAATCAAGGCAGAATTGCAGGAAACAGATTTCAGGAGGTAGATTCGAATCGCCTTTAAAGCACATGAAAAGCGGCAAAACGTTGACAATGATGCCCTTGGCCAAAAAGGGCGTATGCGTTTTTTCCTGAATATATTCAGGAAAAAACGCATACGCCCTTTTTGGCCAACCAAGCAACCTGGAAAGGCAAATCAGCGCTACAAAGAAGTCTCGCTTCCCATCGGTCAAAAGGGCCATGCTGAAAAAAGTGTCAAAACCAGAAATGCAGGACAGGCCATGGAGAAATGGGAGCCTTGCTACACTGATGGGCGGGATGTAAATTGCCAACAGCCACTCTGGAGAAGTGTACGGTGTGTCCTGAAACTTCTAAGAAACACAGCTTAGAGAGCATAGGGCACTTCCACGCATGGGGGGATAAAGTGGGAAAATTGAAAATCAGCAAGACACAAGCACCCCAAAGTTTAGGGCTGCTCTGTTGACAAGGACCTCCACTTCATTCCACCTTAAATATCCCAGGAAAGCGAAAAATGGATCAAAAAGTTGTGGTCCTTATGTACAATGGAATATCACTCAGCCATGAAATCAATGTCATAAGGCTAGTAGCAGCATGATGAGTGGATTTAGGTAAGACGATTCTAAGTGAAATAAGTCACACAGAAAAGGACACTTCTCATAAGGTGTCACTTATAGAGGGAATGTAAAAACCGTTACACTTGAACTGAATTACAAAACAGAACAGAGTCACACATGCAGAAAACACACTATGGCTGCTTAACGGGAAAGGTGAGGTGGGGTGATACATAAAACAAGAGTTTCAAATTAGCTCAGATACCGTTCCATAAACCCAATATGTAATAGACAAGACCTACTCCTTGCTCAGAGAACTGGACTCAACACGCCCGATTCACCGCACAAGAATATATCTGACTAGTAATAATCTTAAAACCTATGTATTGATATCTCTCTGTTAGTGTGTCAAGTGGGTGTAAAGCGGCATAAACACAGCCGTGAAAAGCAGCTAAACACCATTATAAAAATAAATTACTTTTAAAAACCCATGAAACAAAGACAGGGAAAGAGAGAGAAATTCTTACACAATTCGTTCAGGGGCTGTGATGCAACCTGGATTGACCATATCTAGACCCACAGCTGGATGAGACATAAGGGTGGACACTCCTGGGGCTGAGAGGTTTGGTGAGGTTGGGTGAGCAAACGCAGACCCTTTAAAGTAATACTGCGTGCTACCCATCGCATGGGTCCCAAATCTCCAGGTTCAAGGGCATCTTCCTGCATCGAAAACATGCATGAGAAACCCAGAAGATGGTACACCGTGTGATGGGGAAAGGTTTCTAAAACGCACCTCATTTCTCATCTCCTTGTGCTCGGGTTCGCCATTCCAGCCACTTTACTAGCAATCTCCCTACTTGGAGCATCAGCACCTTTAACCTCCTGTTCCGTACAGGTTGCAATTTGTCCTGAGGATGAACGGGAAGACGGGGAACCAATGAGAGACGAGCTCTTGGTGCTGGGACAGGCACAGGTCACTCTATTTTCCCATCAGGAAGAAGAATTAACCACAGGCTCAGCCTGCCCCCCGGAACCAGAACAGGGCCTGAAGCCATCCTGCGCTTTTGCGGCCAGCTCCCGAAAAAGCGACCTGTAAAATGGAGCTTCAGGGCACTGCAATTCACAAACCTGCAGAGTTATAAATGATAACTCTCGTCCACAAATATATTGAGGGAAGGCAAAGAAGAGGATTTGAAATCAAGGCAGAATTGCAGGAAACAGATTTCAGGAGGTAGATTCGAATCGCCTTTAAAGCACATGAAAAGCGGCAAAACGTTGACAATGATGCCCTTGGCCAAAAAGGGCGTATGCGTTTTTTCCTGAATATATTCAGGAAAAAACGCATACGCCCTTTTTGGCCAACCAAGCAACCTGGAAAGGCAAATCAGCGCTACAAAGAAGTCTCGCTTCCCATCGGTCAAAAGGGCCATGCTGAAAAAAGTGTCAAAACCAGAAATGCAGGACAGGCCATGGAGAAATGGGAGCCTTGCTACACTGATGGGCGGGATGTAAATTGCCAACAGCCACTCTGGAGAAGTGTACGGTGTGTCCTGAAACTTCTAAGAAACACAGCTTAGAGAGCATAGGGCACTTCCACGCATGGGGGGATAAAGTGGGAAAATTGAAAATCAGCAAGACACAAGCACCCCAAAGTTTAGGGCTGCTCTGTTGACAAGGACCTCCACTTCATTCCACCTTAAATATCCCAGGAAAGCGAAAAATGGATCAAAAAGTTGTGGTCCTTATGTACAATGGAATATCACTCAGCCATGAAATCAATGTCATAAGGCTAGTAGCAGCATGATGAGTGGATTTAGGTAAGACGATTCTAAGTGAAATAAGTCACACAGAAAAGGACACTTCTCATAAGGTGTCACTTATAGAGGGAATGTAAAAACCGTTACACTTGAACTGAATTACAAAACAGAACAGAGTCACACATGCAGAAAACACACTATGGCTGCTTAACGGGAAAGGTGAGGTGGGGTGATACATAAAACAAGAGTTTCAAATTAGCTCAGATACCGTTCCATAAACCCAATATGTAATAGACAAGACCTACTCCTTGCTCAGAGAACTGGACTCAACACGCCCGATTCACCGCACAAGAATATATCTGACTAGTAATAATCTTAAAACCTATGTATTGATATCTCTCTGTTAGTGTGTCAAGTGGGTGTAAAGCGGCATAAACACAGCCGTGAAAAGCAGCTAAACCCCATTATAAAAATAAATTACTTTTCAAAACCCATGAAACAAAGACAGGGAAAGAGAGAGAAATTCTTACACAATTCGTTCAGGGGCTGTGATGCAACCTGGATTGACCATATCTAGACCCACAGCTGGATGAGACATAAGGGTGGACACTCCTGGGGCTGAGAGGTTTGGTGAGGTTGGGTGAGCAAACGCAGACCCTTTAAAGTAATACTGCGTGCTACCCATCGCATGGGTCCCAAATCTCCAGGTTCAAGGGCATCTTCCTGCATCGAAAACATGCATGAGAAACCCAGAAGATGGTACACCGTGTGATGGGGAAAGGTTTCTAAAACGCACCTCATTTCTCATCTCCTTGTGCTCGGGTTCACCATTCCAGCCACTTTACTAGCAATCTCCCTACTTGGAGCATCAGCACCTTTAACCTCCTGTTCCGTACAGGTTGCAATTTGTCCTGAGGATGAACGGGAAGACGGGGAACCAATGAGAGACGAGCTCTTGGTGCTGGGACAGGCACAGGTCACTCTATTTTCCCATCAGGAAGAAGAATTAACCACAGGCTCCGCCTGCCCCCCGGAACCAGAACAGGGCCTGAAGCCATCCTGCGCTTTTGCGGCCAGCTCCCGAAAAGCGACCTGTAAAATGGAGCTTCAGGGCACTGCAATTCACAAACCTGCAGAGTTATAAATGATAACTCTCGTCCACAAATATATTGAGGGAAGGCAAAGAAGAGGATTTGAAATCAAGGCAGAATTGCAGGAAACAGATTTCAGGAGGTAGATTCGAATCGCCTTTAAAGCACATGAAAAGCGGCAAAACGTTGACAATGATGCCCTTGGCCAAAAAGGGCGTATGCGTTTTTTCCTGAATATATTCAGGAAAAAACGCATACGCCCTTTTTGGCCAACCAAGCAACCTGGAAAGGCAAATCAGCGCTACAAAGAAGTCTCGCTTCCCATCGGTCAAAAGGGCCATGCTGAAAAAAGTGTCAAAACCAGAAATGCAGGACAGGCCATGGAGAAATGGGAGCCTTGCTACACTGATGGGCGGGATGTAAATTGCCAACAGCCACTCTGGAGAAGTGTACGGTGTGTCCTGAAACTTCTAAGAAACACAGCTTAGAGAGCATAGGGCACTTCCACGCATGGGGGGATAAAGTGGGAAAATTGAAAATCAGCAAGACACAAGCACCCCAAAGTTTAGGGCTGCTCTGTTGACAAGGACCTCCACTTCATTCCACCTTAAATATCCCAGGAAAGCGAAAAATGGATCAAAAAGTTGTGGTCCTTATGTACAATGGAATATCACTCAGCCATGAAATCAATGTCATAAGGCTAGTAGCAGCATGATGAGTGGATTTAGGTAAGACGATTCTAAGTGAAATAAGTCACACAGAAAAGGACACTTCTCATAAGGTGTCACTTATAGAGGGAATGTAAAAACCGTTACACTTGAACTGAATTACAAAACAGAACAGAGTCACACATGCAGAAAACACACTATGGCTGCTTAACGGGAAAGGTGAGGTGGGGTGATACATAAAACAAGAGTTTCAAATTAGCTCAGATACCGTTCCATAAACCCAATATGTAATAGACAAGACCTACTCCTTGCTCAGAGAACTGGACTCAACACGCCCGATTCACCGCACAAGAATATATCTGACTAGTAATAATCTTAAAACCTATGTATTGATATCTCTCTGTTAGTGTGTCAAGTGGGTGTAAAGCGGCATAAACACAGCCGTGAAAAGCAGCTAAACCCCATTATAAAAATAAATTACTTTTCAAAACCCATGAAACAAAGACAGGGAAAGAGAGAGAAATTCTTACACAATTCGTTCAGGGGCTGTGATGCAACCTGGATTGACCATATCTAGACCCACAGCTGGATGAGACATAAGGGTGGACACTCCTGGGGCTGAGAGGTTTGGTGAGGTTGGGTGAGCAAACGCAGACCCTTTAAAGTAATACTGCGTGCTACCCATCGCATGGGTCCCAAATCTCCAGGTTCAAGGGCATCTTCCTGCATCGAAAACATGCATGAGAAACCCAGAAGATGGTACACCGTGTGATGGGGAAAGGTTTCTAAAACGCACCTCATTTCTCATCTCCTTGTGCTCGGGTTCGCCATTCCAGCCACTTTACTAGCAATCTCCCTACTTGGAGCATCAGCACCTTTAACCTCCTGTTCCGTACAGGTTGCAATTTGTCCTGAGGATGAACGGGAAGACGGGGAACCAATGAGAGACGAGCTCTTGGTGCTGGGACAGGCACAGGTCACTCTATTTTCCCATCAGGAAGAAGAATTAACCACAGGCTCAGCCTGCCCCCCGGAACCAGAACAGGGCCTGAAGCCATCCTGCGCTTTTGCGGCCAGCTCCCGAAAAAGCGACCTGTAAAATGGAGCTTCAGGGCACTGCAATTCACAAACCTGCAGAGTTATAAATGATAACTCTCGTCCACAAATATATTGAGGGAAGGCAAAGAAGAGGATTTGAAATCAAGGCAGAATTGCAGGAAACAGATTTCAGGAGGTAGATTCGAATCGCCTTTAAAGCACATGAAAAGCGGCAAAACGTTGACAATGATGCCCTTGGCCAAAAAGGGCGTATGCGTTTTTTCCTGAATATATTCAGGAAAAAACGCATACGCCCTTTTTGGCCAACCAAGCAACCTGGAAAGGCAAATCAGCGCTACAAAGAAGTCTCGCTTCCCATCGGTCAAAAGGGCCATGCTGAAAAAAGTGTCAAAACCAGAAATGCAGGACAGGCCATGGAGAAATGGGAGCCTTGCTACACTGATGGGCGGGATGTAAATTGCCAACAGCCACTCTGGAGAAGTGTACGGTGTGTCCTGAAACTTCTAAGAAACACAGCTTAGAGAGCATAGGGCACTTCCACGCATGGGGGGATAAAGTGGGAAAATTGAAAATCAGCAAGACACAAGCACCCCAAAGTTTAGGGCTGCTCTGTTGACAAGGACCTCCACTTCATTCCACCTTAAATATCCCAGGAAAGCGAAAAATGGATCAAAAAGTTGTGGTCCTTATGTACAATGGAATATCACTCAGCCATGAAATCAATGTCATAAGGCTAGTAGCAGCATGATGAGTGGATTTAGGTAAGACGATTCTAAGTGAAATAAGTCACACAGAAAAGGACACTTCTCATAAGGTGTCACTTATAGAGGGAATGTAAAAACCGTTACACTTGAACTGAATTACAAAACAGAACAGAGTCACACATGCAGAAAACACACTATGGCTGCTTAACGGGAAAGGTGAGGTGGGGTGATACATAAAACAAGAGTTTCAAATTAGCTCAGATACCGTTCCATAAACCCAATATGTAATAGACAAGACCTACTCCTTGCTCAGAGAACTGGACTCAACACGCCCGATTCACCGCACAAGAATATATCTGACTAGTAATAATCTTAAAACCTATGTATTGATATCTCTCTGTTAGTGTGTCAAGTGGGTGTAAAGCGGCATAAACACAGCCGTGAAAAGCAGCTAAACCCCATTATAAAAATAAATTACTTTTCAAAACCCATGAAACAAAGACAGGGAAAGAGAGAGAAATTCTTACACAATTCGTTCAGGGGCTGTGATGCAACCTGGATTGACCATATCTAGACCCACAGCTGGATGAGACATAAGGGTGGACACTCCTGGGGCTGAGAGGTTTGGTGAGGTTGGGTGAGCAAACGCAGACCCTTTAAAGTAATACTGCGTGCTACCCATCGCATGGGTCCCAAATCTCCAGGTTCAAGGGCATCTTCCTGCATCGAAAACATGCATGAGAAACCCAGAAGATGGTACACCGTGTGATGGGGAAAGGTTTCTAAAACGCACCTCATTTCTCATCTCCTTGTGCTCGGGTTCACCATTCCAGCCACTTTACTAGCAATCTCCCTACTTGGAGCATCAGCACCTTTAACCTCCTGTTCCGTACAGGTTGCAATTTGTCCTGAGGATGAACGGGAAGACGGGGAACCAATGAGAGACGAGCTCTTGGTGCTGGGACAGGCACAGGTCACTCTATTTTCCCATCAGGAAGAAGAATTAACCACAGGCTCCGCCTGCCCCCCGGAACCAGAACAGGGCCTGAAGCCATCCTGCGCTTTTGCGGCCAGCTCCCGAAAAGCGACCTGTAAAATGGAGCTTCAGGGCACTGCAATTCACAAACCTGCAGAGTTATAAATGATAACTCTCGTCCACAAATATATTGAGGGAAGGCAAAGAAGAGGATTTGAAATCAAGGCAGAATTGCAGGAAACAGATTTCAGGAGGTAGATTCGAATCGCCTTTAAAGCACATGAAAAGCGGCAAAACGTTGACAATGATGCCCTTGGCCAAAAAGGGCGTATGCGTTTTTTCCTGAATATATTCAGGAAAAAACGCATACGCCCTTTTTGGCCAACCAAGCAACCTGGAAAGGCAAATCAGCGCTACAAAGAAGTCTCGCTTCCCATCGGTCAAAAGGGCCATGCTGAAAAAAGTGTCAAAACCAGAAATGCAGGACAGGCCATGGAGAAATGGGAGCCTTGCTACACTGATGGGCGGGATGTAAATTGCCAACAGCCACTCTGGAGAAGTGTACGGTGTGTCCTGAAACTTCTAAGAAACACAGCTTAGAGAGCATAGGGCACTTCCACGCATGGGGGGATAAAGTGGGAAAATTGAAAATCAGCAAGACACAAGCACCCCAAAGTTTAGGGCTGCTCTGTTGACAAGGACCTCCACTTCATTCCACCTTAAATATCCCAGGAAAGCGAAAAATGGATCAAAAAGTTGTGGTCCTTATGTACAATGGAATATCACTCAGCCATGAAATCAATGTCATAAGGCTAGTAGCAGCATGATGAGTGGATTTAGGTAAGACGATTCTAAGTGAAATAAGTCACACAGAAAAGGACACTTCTCATAAGGTGTCACTTATAGAGGGAATGTAAAAACCGTTACACTTGAACTGAATTACAAAACAGAACAGAGTCACACATGCAGAAAACACACTATGGCTGCTTAACGGGAAAGGTGAGGTGGGGTGATACATAAAACAAGAGTTTCAAATTAGCTCAGATACCGTTCCATAAACCCAATATGTAATAGACAAGACCTACTCCTTGCTCAGAGAACTGGACTCAACACGCCCGATTCACCGCACAAGAATATATCTGACTAGTAATAATCTTAAAACCTATGTATTGATATCTCTCTGTTAGTGTGTCAAGTGGGTGTAAAGCGGCATAAACACAGCCGTGAAAAGCAGCTAAACCCCATTATAAAAATAAATTACTTTTCAAAACCCATGAAACAAAGACAGGGAAAGAGAGAGAAATTCTTACACAATTCGTTCAGGGGCTGTGATGCAACCTGGATTGACCATATCTAGACCCACAGCTGGATGAGACATAAGGGTGGACACTCCTGGGGCTGAGAGGTTTGGTGAGGTTGGGTGAGCAAACGCAGACCCTTTAAAGTAATACTGCGTGCTACCCATCGCATGGGTCCCAAATCTCCAGGTTCAAGGGCATCTTCCTGCATCGAAAACATGCATGAGAAACCCAGAAGATGGTACACCGTGTGATGGGGAAAGGTTTCTAAAACGCACCTCATTTCTCATCTCCTTGTGCTCGGGTTCGCCATTCCAGCCACTTTACTAGCAATCTCCCTACTTGGAGCATCAGCACCTTTAACCTCCTGTTCCGTACAGGTTGCAATTTGTCCTGAGGATGAACGGGAAGACGGGGAACCAATGAGAGACGAGCTCTTGGTGCTGGGACAGGCACAGGTCACTCTATTTTCCCATCAGGAAGAAGAATTAACCACAGGCTCAGCCTGCCCCCCGGAACCAGAACAGGGCCTGAAGCCATCCTGCGCTTTTGCGGCCAGCTCCCGAAAAAGCGACCTGTAAAATGGAGCTTCAGGGCACTGCAATTCACAAACCTGCAGAGTTATAAATGATAACTCTCGTCCACAAATATATTGAGGGAAGGCAAAGAAGAGGATTTGAAATCAAGGCAGAATTGCAGGAAACAGATTTCAGGAGGTAGATTCGAATCGCCTTTAAAGCACATGAAAAGCGGCAAAACGTTGACAATGATGCCCTTGGCCAAAAAGGGCGTATGCGTTTTTTCCTGAATATATTCAGGAAAAAACGCATACGCCCTTTTTGGCCAACCAAGCAACCTGGAAAGGCAAATCAGCGCTACAAAGAAGTCTCGCTTCCCATCGGTCAAAAGGGCCATGCTGAAAAAAGTGTCAAAACCAGAAATGCAGGACAGGCCATGGAGAAATGGGAGCCTTGCTACACTGATGGGCGGGATGTAAATTGCCAACAGCCACTCTGGAGAAGTGTACGGTGTGTCCTGAAACTTCTAAGAAACACAGCTTAGAGAGCATAGGGCACTTCCACGCATGGGGGGATAAAGTGGGAAAATTGAAAATCAGCAAGACACAAGCACCCCAAAGTTTAGGGCTGCTCTGTTGACAAGGACCTCCACTTCATTCCACCTTAAATATCCCAGGAAAGCGAAAAATGGATCAAAAAGTTGTGGTCCTTATGTACAATGGAATATCACTCAGCCATGAAATCAATGTCATAAGGCTAGTAGCAGCATGATGAGTGGATTTAGGTAAGACGATTCTAAGTGAAATAAGTCACACAGAAAAGGACACTTCTCATAAGGTGTCACTTATAGAGGGAATGTAAAAACCGTTACACTTGAACTGAATTACAAAACAGAACAGAGTCACACATGCAGAAAACACACTATGGCTGCTTAACGGGAAAGGTGAGGTGGGGTGATACATAAAACAAGAGTTTCAAATTAGCTCAGATACCGTTCCATAAACCCAATATGTAATAGACAAGACCTACTCCTTGCTCACAGAACTGGACTCAACACGCCCGATTCACCGCACAAGAATATATCTGACTAGTAATAATCTTAAAACCTATGTATTGATATCTCTCTGTTAGTGTGTCAAGTGGGTGTAAAGCGGCATAAACACAGCCGTGAAAAGCAGCTAAACCCCATTATAAAAATAAATTACTTTTCAAAACCCATGAAACAAAGACAGGGAAAGAGAGAGAAATTCTTACACAATTCGTTCAGGGGCTGTGATGCAACCTGGATTGACCATATCTAGACCCACAGCTGGATGAGACATAAGGGTGGACACTCCTGGGGCTGAGAGGTTTGGTGAGGTTGGGTGAGCAAACGCAGACCCTTTAAAGTAATACTGCGTGCTACCCATCGCATGGGTCCCAAATCTCCAGGTTCAAGGGCATCTTCCTGCATCGAAAACATGCATGAGAAACCCAGAAGATGGTACACCGTGTGATGGGGAAAGGTTTCTAAAACGCACCTCATTCCTCATCTCCTTGTGCTCGGGTTCGCCATTCCAGCCACTTTACTAGCAATCTCCCTACTTGGAGCATCAGCACCTTTAACCTCCTGTTCCGTACAGGTTGCAATTTTTCCTGAGGATGAACGGGAAGACGGGGAACCAATGAGAGACTAGCTCTTGGTGTTGGGACAGGCACAGGTCACTCTATTTTCCCATCAGGAAGAAGAATTAACCACAGGCTCCGCCTGCCCCCCGAAACCAAAACAGGGCCTGAAGCCATCCTGCGCTTTTGCGGCCAGCTCCCAAAAAAGCGACTTGTAAAATGGAGCTTCAGGGCACTGCAATTCACAAACCTGCAGAGTTATAAATGATAACTCTCGTCCACAAATATATTGAGGGAAGGCAAAGAAGAGGATTTGAAATCAAGGCAGAATTGCAGGAAACAGATTTCAGGAGGTAGATTCGAATCGCCTTTAAAGCACATGAAAAGCGGCAAAACGTTGACAATGATGCCCTTGGCCAAAAAGGGCGTATGCGTTTTTTCCTGAATATATTCAGGAAAAAACGCATACGCCCTTTTTGGCCAACCAAGCAACCTGGAAAGGCAAATCAGCGCTACAAAGAAGTCTCGCTTCCCATCGGTCAAAAGGGCCATGCTGAAAAAAGTGTCAAAACCAGAAATGCAGGACAGGCCATGGAGAAATGGGAGCCTTGCTACACTGATGGGCGGGATGTAAATTGCCAACAGCCACTCTGGAGAAGTGTACGGTGTGTCCTGAAACTTCTAAGAAACACAGCTTAGAGAGCATAGGGCACTTCCACGCATGGGGGGATAAAGTGGGAAAATTGAAAATCAGCAAGACACAAGCACCCCAAAGTTTAGGGCTGCTCTGTTGACAAGGACCTCCACTTCATTCCACCTTAAATATCCCAGGAAAGCGAAAAATGGATCAAAAAGTTGTGGTCCTTATGTACAATGGAATATCACTCAGCCATGAAATCAATGTCATAAGGCTAGTAGCAGCATGATGAGTGGATTTAGGTAAGACGATTCTAAGTGAAATAAGTCACACAGAAAAGGACACTTCTCATAAGGTGTCACTTATAGAGGGAATGTAAAAACCGTTACACTTGAACTGAATTACAAAACAGAACAGAGTCACACATGCAGAAAACACACTATGGCTGCTTAACGGGAAAGGTGAGGTGGGGTGATACATAAAACAAGAGTTTCAAATTAGCTCAGATACCGTTCCATAAACCCAATATGTAATAGACAAGACCTACTCCTTGCTCAGAGAACTGGACTCAACACGCCCGATTCACCGCACAAGAATATATCTGACTAGTAATAATCTTAAAACCTATGTATTGATATCTCTCTGTTAGTGTGTCAAGTGGGTGTAAAGCGGCATAAACACAGCCGTGAAAAGCAGCTAAACCCCATTATAAAAATAAATTACTTTTAAAAACCCATGAAACAAAGACAGGGAAAGAGAGAGAAATTCTTACACAATTCGTTCAGGGGCTGTGATGCAACCTGGATTGACCATATCTAGACCCACAGCTGGATGAGACATAAGGGTGGACACTCCTGGGGCTGAGAGGTTTGGTGAGGTTGGGTGAGCAAACGCAGACCCTTTAAAGTAATACTGCGTGCTACCCATCGCATGGGTCCCAAATCTCCAGGTTCAAGGGCATCTTCCTGCATCGAAAACATGCATGAGAAACCCAGAAGATGGTACACCGTGTGATGGGGAAAGGTTTCTAAAACGCACCTCATTTCTCATCTCCTTGTGCTCGGGTTCGCCATTCCAGCCACTTTACTAGTAAT
Organism: Balaenoptera physalus; assembly: GCF_965194825.1. Taxonomy (NCBI): domain Eukaryota; kingdom Metazoa; phylum Chordata; class Mammalia; order Artiodactyla; family Balaenopteridae; genus Balaenoptera; species Balaenoptera physalus. Next base: position 149,195 of record NW_028126428.1, read on the forward strand.
CTCCCTACTTGGAGCATCAGCACCTTTAACCTCCTGTTCCGTACAGGTTGCAATTTGTCCTGAGGATGAACGGGAAGACGGGGAACCAATGAGAGACTAGCTATTGGTGTTGGGACAGGCACAGGTCACTCTATTTTCCCATCAGGAAGAAGAATTAACCACAGGCTCCGCCTGCCCCCCGGAACCAGAACAGGGCCTGAAGCCATCCTGCGCTTTTGCGGCCAGCTCCCAAAAAAGCGACTTGTAAAATGGAGCTTCAGGGCACTGCAATTCACAAACCTGCAGAGTTATAAATGATAACTCTCGTCCACAAATATATTGAGGGAAGGCAAAGAAGAGGATTTGAAATCAAGGCAGAATTGCAGGAAACAGATTTCAGGAGGTAGATTCGAATCGCCTTTAAAGCACATGAAAAGCGGCAAAACGTTGACAATGATGCCCTTGGCCAAAAAGGTCGTATGCGTTTTTTCCTGAATATATTCAGGAAAAAATGCATACGCCCTTTTTGGCCAACCAAGCAACCTGGAAAGGCAAATCAGCGCTACAAAGAAGTCTCGCTTCCCATCGGTCAAAAGGGCCATGCTGAAAAAAGTGTCAAAACCAGAAATGCAGGACAGGCCATGGAGAAATGGGAGCCTTGCTACACTGATGGGCGGGATGTAAATTGCCAACAGCCACTCTGGAGAAGTGTACGGTGTGTCCTGAAACTTCTAAGAAACACAGCTTAGAGAGCATAGGGCACTTCCACGCATGGGGGGATAAAGTGGGAAAATTGAAAATCAGCAAGACACAAGCACCCCAAAGTTTAGGGCTGCTCTGTTGACAAGGACCTCCACTTCATTCCACCTTAAATATCCCAGGAAAGCGAAAAATGGATCAAAAAGTTGTGGTCCTTATGTACAATGGAATATCACTCAGCCATGAAATCAATGTCATAAGGCTAGTAGCAGCATGATGAGTGGATTTAGGTAAGACGATTCTAAGTGAAATAAGTCACACAGAAAAGGACACTTCTCATAAGGTGTCACTTATAGAGGGAATGTAAAAACCGTTACACTTGAACTGAATTACAAAACAGAACAGAGTCACACATGCAGAAAACACACTATGGCTGCTTAACGGGAAAGGTGAGGTGGGGTGATACATAAAACAAGAGTTTCAAATTAGCTCAGATACCGTTCCATAAACCCAATATGTAATAGACAAGACCTACTCCTTGCTCAGAGAACTGGACTCAACACGCCCGATTCACCGCACAAGAATATATCTGACTAGTAATAATCTTAAAACCTATGTATTGATATCTCTCTGTTAGTGTGTCAAGTGGGTGTAAAGCGGCATAAACACAGCCGTGAAAAGCAGCTAAACCCCATTATAAAAATAAATTACTTTTAAAAACCCATGAAACAAAGACAGGGAAAGAGAGAGATATTCTTACACAATTCGTTCAGGGGCTGTGATGCAACCTGGATTGACCATATCTAGACCCACAGCTGGATGAGACATAAGGGTGGACACTCCTGGGGCTGAGAGGTTTGGTGAGGTTGGGTGAGCAAACGCAGACCCTTTAAAGTAATACTGCGTGCTACCCATCGCATGGGTCCCAAATCTCCAGGTTCAAGGGCATCTTCCTGCATCGAAAACATGCATGAGAAACCCAGAAGATGGTACACCGTGTGATGGGGAAAGGTTTCTAAAACGCACCTCATTCCTCATCTCCTTGTGCTCGGGTTCGCCATTCCAGCCACTTTACTAGCAATCTCCCTACTTGGAGCATCAGCACCTTTAACCTCCTGTTCCGTACAGGTTGCAATTTGTCCTGAGGATGAACGGGAAGACGGGGAACCAATGAGAGACGAGCTCTTGGTGCTGGGACAGGCACAGGTCACTCTATTTTCCCATCAGGAAGAAGAATTAACCACAGGCTCCGCCTGCCCCCCGGAACCAGAACAGGGCCTGAAGCCATCCTGCGCTTTTGCGGCCAGCTCCCGAAAAGCGACCTGTAAAATGGAGCTTCAGGGCACTGCAATTCACAAACCTGCAGAGTTATAAATGATAACTCTCGTCCACAAATATATTGAGGGAAGGCAAAGAAGAGGATTTGAAATCAAGGCAGAATTGCAGGAAACAGATTTCAGGAGGTAGATTCGAATCGCCTTTAAAGCACATGAAAAGCGGCAAAACGTTGACAATGATGCCCTTGGCCAAAAAGGGCGTATGCGTTTTTTCCTGAATATATTCAGGAAAAAACGCATACGCCCTTTTTGGCCAACCAAGCAACCTGGAAAGGCAAATCAGCGCTACAAAGAAGTCTCGCTTCCCATCGGTCAAAAGGGCCATGCTGAAAAAAGTGTCAAAACCAGAAATGCAGGACAGGCCATGGAGAAATGGGAGCCTTGCTACACTGATGGGCGGGATGTAAATTGCCAACAGCCACTCTGGAGAAGTGTACGGTGTGTCCTGAAACTTCTAAGAAACACAGCTTAGAGAGCATAGGGCACTTCCACGCATGGGGGGATAAAGTGGGAAAATTGAAAATCAGCAAGACACAAGCACCCCAAAGTTTAGGGCTGCTCTGTTGACAAGGACCTCCACTTCATTCCACCTTAAATATCCCAGGAAAGCGAAAAATGGATCAAAAAGTTGTGGTCCTTATGTACAATGGAATATCACTCAGCCATGAAATCAATGTCATAAGGCTAGTAGCAGCATGATGAGTGGATTTAGGTAAGACGATTCTAAGTGAAATAAGTCACACAGAAAAGGACACTTCTCATAAGGTGTCACTTATAGAGGGAATGTAAAAACCGTTACACTTGAACTGAATTACAAAACAGAACAGAGTCACACATGCAGAAAACACACTATGGCTGCTTAACGGGAAAGGTGAGGTGGGGTGATACATAAAACAAGAGTTTCAAATTAGCTCAGATACCGTTCCATAAACCCAATATGTAATAGACAAGACCTACTCCTTGCTCAGAGAACTGGACTCAACACGCCCGATTCACCGCACAAGAATATATCTGACTAGTAATAATCTTAAAACCTATGTATTGATATCTCTCTGTTAGTGTGTCAAGTGGGTGTAAAGCGGCATAAACACAGCCGTGAAAAGCAGCTAAACCCCATTATAAAAATAAATTACTTTTCAAAACCCATGAAACAAAGACAGGGAAAGAGAGAGAAATTCTTACACAATTCGTTCAGGGGCTGTGATGCAACCTGGATTGACCATATCTAGACCCACAGCTGGATGAGACATAAGGGTGGACACTCCTGGGGCTGAGAGGTTTGGTGAGGTTGGGTGAGCAAACGCAGACCCTTTAAAGTAATACTGCGTGCTACCCATCGCATGGGTCCCAAATCTCCAGGTTCAAGGGCATCTTCCTGCATCGAAAACATGCATGAGAAACCCAGAAGATGGTACACCGTGTGATGGGGAAAGGTTTCTAAAACGCACCTCATTTCTCATCTCCTTGTGCTCGGGTTCGCCATTCCAGCCACTTTACTAGCAATCTCCCTACTTGGAGCATCAGCACCTTTAACCTCCTGTTCCGTACAGGTTGCAATTTGTCCTGAGGATGAACGGGAAGACGGGGAACCAATGAGAGACGAGCTCTTGGTGCTGGGACAGGCACAGGTCACTCTATTTTCCCATCAGGAAGAAGAATTAACCACAGGCTCAGCCTGCCCCCCGGAACCAGAACAGGGCCTGAAGCCATCCTGCGCTTTTGCGGCCAGCTCCCGAAAAAGCGACCTGTAAAATGGAGCTTCAGGGCACTGCAATTCACAAACCTGCAGAGTTATAAATGATAACTCTCGTCCACAAATATATTGAGGGAAGGCAAAGAAGAGGATTTGAAATCAAGGCAGAATTGCAGGAAACAGATTTCAGGAGGTAGATTCGAATCGCCTTTAAAGCACATGAAAAGCGGCAAAACGTTGACAATGATGCCCTTGGCCAAAAAGGGCGTATGCGTTTTTTCCTGAATATATTCAGGAAAAAACGCATACGCCCTTTTTGGCCAACCAAGCAACCTGGAAAGGCAAATCAGCGCTACAAAGAAGTCTCGCTTCCCATCGGTCAAAAGGGCCATGCTGAAAAAAGTGTCAAAACCAGAAATGCAGGACAGGCCATGGAGAAATGGGAGCCTTGCTACACTGATGGGCGGGATGTAAATTGCCAACAGCCACTCTGGAGAAGTGTACGGTGTGTCCTGAAACTTCTAAGAAACACAGCTTAGAGAGCATAGGGCACTTCCACGCATGGGGGGATAAAGTGGGAAAATTGAAAATCAGCAAGACACAAGCACCCCAAAGTTTAGGGCTGCTCTGTTGACAAGGACCTCCACTTCATTCCACCTTAAATATCCCAGGAAAGCGAAAAATGGATCAAAAAGTTGTGGTCCTTATGTACAATGGAATATCACTCAGCCATGAAATCAATGTCATAAGGCTAGTAGCAGCATGATGAGTGGATTTAGGTAAGACGATTCTAAGTGAAATAAGTCACACAGAAAAGGACACTTCTCATAAGGTGTCACTTATAGAGGGAATGTAAAAACCGTTACACTTGAACTGAATTACAAAACAGAACAGAGTCACACATGCAGAAAACACACTATGGCTGCTTAACGGGAAAGGTGAGGTGGGGTGATACATAAAACAAGAGTTTCAAATTAGCTCAGATACCGTTCCATAAACCCAATATGTAATAGACAAGACCTACTCCTTGCTCAGAGAACTGGACTCAACACGCCCGATTCACCGCACAAGAATATATCTGACTAGTAATAATCTTAAAACCTATGTATTGATATCTCTCTGTTAGTGTGTCAAGTGGGTGTAAAGCGGCATAAACACAGCCGTGAAAAGCAGCTAAACCCCATTATAAAAATAAATTACTTTTCAAAACCCATGAAACAAAGACAGGGAAAGAGAGAGAAATTCTTACACAATTCGTTCAGGGGCTGTGATGCAACCTGGATTGACCATATCTAGACCCACAGCTGGATGAGACATAAGGGTGGACACTCCTGGGGCTGAGAGGTTTGGTGAGGTTGGGTGAGCAAACGCAGACCCTTTAAAGTAATACTGCGTGCTACCCATCGCATGGGTCCCAAATCTCCAGGTTCAAGGGCATCTTCCTGCATCGAAAACATGCATGAGAAACCCAGAAGATGGTACACCGTGTGATGGGGAAAGGTTTCTAAAACGCACCTCATTTCTCATCTCCTTGTGCTCGGGTTCACCATTCCAGCCACTTTACTAGCAATCTCCCTACTTGGAGCATCAGCACCTTTAACCTCCTGTTCCGTACAGGTTGCAATTTGTCCTGAGGATGAACGGGAAGACGGGGAACCAATGAGAGACGAGCTCTTGGTGCTGGGACAGGCACAGGTCACTCTATTTTCCCATCAGGAAGAAGAATTAACCACAGGCTCCGCCTGCCCCCCGGAACCAGAACAGGGCCTGAAGCCATCCTGCGCTTTTGCGGCCAGCTCCCGAAAAGCGACCTGTAAAATGGAGCTTCAGGGCACTGCAATTCACAAACCTGCAGAGTTATAAATGATAACTCTCGTCCACAAATATATTGAGGGAAGGCAAAGAAGAGGATTTGAAATCAAGGCAGAATTGCAGGAAACAGATTTCAGGAGGTAGATTCGAATCGCCTTTAAAGCACATGAAAAGCGGCAAAACGTTGACAATGATGCCCTTGGCCAAAAAGGGCGTATGCGTTTTTTCCTGAATATATTCAGGAAAAAACGCATACGCCCTTTTTGGCCAACCAAGCAACCTGGAAAGGCAAATCAGCGCTACAAAGAAGTCTCGCTTCCCATCGGTCAAAAGGGCCATGCTGAAAAAAGTGTCAAAACCAGAAATGCAGGACAGGCCATGGAGAAATGGGAGCCTTGCTACACTGATGGGCGGGATGTAAATTGCCAACAGCCACTCTGGAGAAGTGTACGGTGTGTCCTGAAACTTCTAAGAAACACAGCTTAGAGAGCATAGGGCACTTCCACGCATGGGGGGATAAAGTGGGAAAATTGAAAATCAGCAAGACACAAGCACCCCAAAGTTTAGGGCTGCTCTGTTGACAAGGACCTCCACTTCATTCCACCTTAAATATCCCAGGAAAGCGAAAAATGGATCAAAAAGTTGTGGTCCTTATGTACAATGGAATATCACTCAGCCATGAAATCAATGTCATAAGGCTAGTAGCAGCATGATGAGTGGATTTAGGTAAGACGATTCTAAGTGAAATAAGTCACACAGAAAAGGACACTTCTCATAAGGTGTCACTTATAGAGGGAATGTAAAAACCGTTACACTTGAACTGAATTACAAAACAGAACAGAGTCACACATGCAGAAAACACACTATGGCTGCTTAACGGGAAAGGTGAGGTGGGGTGATACATAAAACAAGAGTTTCAAATTAGCTCAGATACCGTTCCATAAACCCAATATGTAATAGACAAGACCTACTCCTTGCTCAGAGAACTGGACTCAACACGCCCGATTCACCGCACAAGAATATATCTGACTAGTAATAATCTTAAAACCTATGTATTGATATCTCTCTGTTAGTGTGTCAAGTGGGTGTAAAGCGGCATAAACACAGCCGTGAAAAGCAGCTAAACCCCATTATAAAAATAAATTACTTTTCAAAACCCATGAAACAAAGACAGGGAAAGAGAGAGAAATTCTTACACAATTCGTTCAGGGGCTGTGATGCAACCTGGATTGACCATATCTAGACCCACAGCTGGATGAGACATAAGGGTGGACACTCCTGGGGCTGAGAGGTTTGGTGAGGTTGGGTGAGCAAACGCAGACCCTTTAAAGTAATACTGCGTGCTACCCATCGCATGGGTCCCAAATCTCCAGGTTCAAGGGCATCTTCCTGCATCGAAAACAGGCATGAGAAACCCAGAAGATGGTACACCGTGTGATGGGGAAAGGTTTCTAAAACGCACCTCATTTCTCATCTCCTTGTGCTCGGGTTCGCCATTCCAGCCACTTTACTAGCAATCTCCCTACTTGGAGCATCAGCACCTTTAACCTCCTGTTCCGTACAGGTTGAAATTTGTCCTGAGGATGAACGGGAAGACGGGGAACCAATGAGAGACGAGCTCTTGGTGCTGGGACAGGCACAGGTCACTCTATTTTCCCATCAGGAAGAAGAATTAACCACAGGCTCAGCCTGCCCCCCGGAACCAGAACAGGGCCTGAAGCCATCCTGCGCTTTTGCGGCCAGCTCCCGAAAAAGCGACCTGTAAAATGGAGCTTCAGGGCACTGCAATTCACAAACCTGCAGAGTTATAAATGATAACTCTCGTCCACAAATATATTGAGGGAAGGCAAAGAAGAGGATTTGAAATCAAGGCAGAATTGCAGGAAACAGATTTCAGGAGGTAGATTCGAATCGCCTTTAAAGCACATGAAAAGCGGCAAAACGTTGACAATGATGCCCTTGGCCAAAAAGGGCGTATGCGTTTTTTCCTGAATATATTCAGGAAAAAACGCATACGCCCTTTTTGGCCAACCAAGCAACCTGGAAAGGCAAATCAGCGCTACAAAGAAGTCTCGCTTCCCATCGGTCAAAAGGGCCATGCTGAAAAAAGTGTCAAAACCAGAAATGCAGGACAGGCCATGGAGAAATGGGAGCCTTGCTACACTGATGGGCGGGATGTAAATTGCCAACAGCCACTCTGGAGAAGTGTACGGTGTGTCCTGAAACTTCTAAGAAACACAGCTTAGAGAGCATAGGGCACTTCCACGCATGGGGGGATAAAGTGGGAAAATTGAAAATCAGCAAGACACAAGCACCCCAAAGTTTAGGGCTGCTCTGTTGACAAGGACCTCCACTTCATTCCACCTTAAATATCCCAGGAAAGCGAAAAATGGATCAAAAAGTTGTGGTCCTTATGTACAATGGAATATCACTCAGCCATGAAATCAATGTCATAAGGCTAGTAGCAGCATGATGAGTGGATTTAGGTAAGACGATTCTAAGTGAAATAAGTCACACAGAAAAGGACACTTCTCATAAGGTGTCACTTATAGAGGGAATGTAAAAACCGTTACACTTGAACTGAATTACAAAACAGAACAGAGTCACACATGCAGAAAACACACTATGGCTGCTTAACGGGAAAGGTGAGGTGGGGTGATACATAAAACAAGAGTTTCAAATTAGCTCAGATACCGTTCCATAAACCCAATATGTAATAGACAAGACCTACTCCTTGCTCAGAGAACTGGACTCAACACGCCCGATTCACCGCACAAGAATATATCTGACTAGTAATAATCTTAAAACCTATGTATTGATATCTCTCTGTTAGTGTGTCAAGTGGGTGTAAAGCGGCATAAACACAGCCGTGAAAAGCAGCTAAACCCCATTATAAAAATAAATTACTTTTCAAAACCCATGAAACAAAGACAGGGAAAGAGAGAGAAATTCTTACACAATTCGTTCAGGGGCTGTGATGCAACCTGGATTGACCATATCTAGACCCACAGCTGGATGAGACATAAGGGTGGACACTCCTGGGGCTGAGAGGTTTGGTGAGGTTGGGTGAGCAAACGCAGACCCTTTAAAGTAATACTGCGTGCTACCCATCGCATGGGTCCCAAATCTCCAGGTTCAAGGGCATCTTCCTGCATCGAAAACATGCATGAGAAACCCAGAAGATGGTACACCGTGTGATGGGGAAAGGTTTCTAAAACGCACCTCATTTCTCATCTCCTTGTGCTCGGGTTCGCCATTCCAGCCACTTTACTAGCAATCTCCCTACTTGGAGCATCAGCACCTTTAACCTCCTGTTCCGTACAGGTTGCAATTTGTCCTGAGGATGAACGGGAAGACGGGGAACCAATGAGAGACTAGCTCTTGGTGTTGGGACAGGCACAGGTCACTCTATTTTCCCATCAGGAAGAAGAATTAACCACAGGCTCCGCCTGCCCCCCGAAACCAAAACAGGGCCTGAAGCCATCCTGCGCTTTTGCGGCCAGCTCCCAAAAAAGCGACTTGTAAAATGGAGCTTCAGGGCACTGCAATTCACAAACCTGCAGAGTTATAAATGATAACTCTCGTCCACAAATATATTGAGGGAAGGCAAAGAAGAGGATTTGAAATCAAGGCAGAATTGCAGGAAACAGATTTCAGGAGGTAGATTCGAATCGCCTTTAAAGCACATGAAAAGCGGCAAAACGTTGACAATGATGCCCTTGGCCAAAAAGGGCGTATGCGTTTTTTCCTGAATATATTCAGGAAAAAACGCATACGCCCTTTTTGGCCAACCAAGCAACCTGGAAAGGCAAATCAGCGCTACAAAGAAGTCTCGCTTCCCATCGGTCAAAAGGGCCATGCTGAAAAAAGTGTCAAAACCAGAAATGCAGGACAGGCCATGGAGAAATGGGAGCCTTGCTACACTGATGGGCGGGATGTAAATTGCCAACAGCCACTCTGGAGAAGTGTACGGTGTGTCCTGAAACTTCTAAGAAACACAGCTTAGAGAGCATAGGGCACTTCCACGCATGGGGGGATAAAGTGGGAAAATTGAAAATCAGCAAGACACAAGCACCCCAAAGTTTAGGGCTGCTCTGTTGACAAGGACCTCCACTTCATTCCACCTTAAATATCCCAGGAAAGCGAAAAATGGATCAAAAAGTTGTGGTCCTTATGTACAATGGAATATCACTCAGCCATGAAATCAATGTCATAAGGCTAGTAGCAGCATGATGAGTGGATTTAGGTAAGACGATTCTAAGTGAAATAAGTCACACAGAAAAGGACACTTCTCATAAGGTGTCACTTATAGAGGGAATGTAAAAACCGTTACACTTGAACTGAATTACAAAACAGAACAGAGTCACACATGCAGAAAACACACTATGGCTGCTTAACGGGAAAGGTGAGGTGGGGTGATACATAAAACAAGAGTTTCAAATTAGCTCAGATACCGTTCCATAAACCCAATATGTAATAGACAAGACCTACTCCTTGCTCAGAGAACTGGACTCAACACGCCCGATTCACCGCACAAGAATATATCTGACTAGTAATAATCTTAAAACCTATGTATTGATATCTCTCTGTTAGTGTGTCAAGTGGGTGTAAAGCGGCATAAACACAGCCGTGAAAAGCAGCTAAACCCCATTATAAAAATAAATTACTTTTCAAAACCCATGAAACAAAGACAGGGAAAGAGAGAGAAATTCTTACACAATTCGTTCAGGGGCTGTGATGCAACCTGGATTGACCATATCTAGACCCACAGCTGGATGAGACATAAGGGTGGACACTCCTGGGGCTGAGAGGTTTGGTGAGGTTGGGTGAGCAAACGCAGACCCTTTAAAGTAATACTGCGTGCTACCCATCGCATGGGTCCCAAATCTCCAGGTTCAAGGGCATCTTCCTGCATCGAAAACATGCATGAGAAACCCAGAAGATGGTACACCGTGTGATGGGGAAAGGTTTCTAAAACGCACCTCATTTCTCATCTCCTTGTGCTCGGGTTCACCATTCCAGCCACTTTACTAGCAATCTCCCTACTTGGAGCATCAGCACCTTTAACCTCCTGTTCCGTACAGGTTGCAATTTGTCCTGAGGATGAACGGGAAGACGGGGAACCAATGAGAGACGAGCTCTTGGTGCTGGGACAGGCACAGGTCACTCTATTTTCCCATCAGGAAGAAGAATTAACCACAGGCTCCGCCTGCCCCCCGGAACCAGAACAGGGCCTGAAGCCATCCTGCGCTTTTGCGGCCAGCTCCCGAAAAGCGACCTGTAAAATGGAGCTTCAGGGCACTGCAATTCACAAACCTGCAGAGTTATAAATGATAACTCTCGTCCACAAATATATTGAGGGAAGGCAAAGAAGAGGATTTGAAATCAAGGCAGAATTGCAGGAAACAGATTTCAGGAGGTAGATTCGAATCGCCTTTAAAGCACATGAAAAGCGGCAAAACGTTGACAATGATGCCCTTGGCCAAAAAGGGCGTATGCGTTTTTTCCTGAATATATTCAGGAAAAAACGCATACGCCCTTTTTGGCCAACCAAGCAACCTGGAAAGGCAAATCAGCGCTACAAAGAAGTCTCGCTTCCCATCGGTCAAAAGGGCCATGCTGAAAAAAGTGTCAAAACCAGAAATGCAGGACAGGCCATGGAGAAATGGGAGCCTTGCTACACTGATGGGCGGGATGTAAATTGCCAACAGCCACTCTGGAGAAGTGTACGGTGTGTCCTGAAACTTCTAAGAAACACAGCTTAGAGAGCATAGGGCACTTCCACGCATGGGGGGATAAAGTGGGAAAATTGAAAATCAGCAAGACACAAGCACCCCAAAGTTTAGGGCTGCTCTGTTGACAAGGACCTCCACTTCATTCCACCTTAAATATCCCAGGAAAGCGAAAAATGGATCAAAAAGTTGTGGTCCTTATGTACAATGGAATATCACTCAGCCATGAAATCAATGTCATAAGGCTAGTAGCAGCATGATGAGTGGATTTAGGTAAGACGATTCTAAGTGAAATAAGTCACACAGAAAAGGACACTTCTCATAAGGTGTCACTTATAGAGGGAATGTAAAAACCGTTACACTTGAACTGAATTACAAAACAGAACAGAGTCACACATGCAGAAAACACACTATGGCTGCTTAACGGGAAAGGTGAGGTGGGGTGATACATAAAACAAGAGTTTCAAATTAGCTCAGATACCGTTCCATAAACCCAATATGTAATAGACAAGACCTACTCCTTGCTCAGAGAACTGGACTCAACACGCCCGATTCACCGCACAAGAATATATCTGACTAGTAATAATCTTAAAACCTATGTATTGATATCTCTCTGTTAGTGTGTCAAGTGGGTGTAAAGCGGCATAAACACAGCCGTGAAAAGCAGCTAAACCCCATTATAAAAATAAATTACTTTTCAAAACCCATGAAACAAAGACAGGGAAAGAGAGAGAAATTCTTACACAATTCGTTCAGGGGCTGTGATGCAACCTGGATTGACCATATCTAGACCCACAGCTGGATGAGACATAAGGGTGGACACTCCTGGGGCTGAGAGGTTTGGTGAGGTTGGGTGAGCAAACGCAGACCCTTTAAAGTAATACTGCGTGCTACCCATCGCATGGGTCCCAAATCTCCAGGTTCAAGGGCATCTTCCTGCATCGAAAACATGCATGAGAAACCCAGAAGATGGTACACCGTGTGATGGGGAAAGGTTTCTAAAACGCACCTCATTTCTCATCTCCTTGTGCTCGGGTTCGCCATTCCAGCCACTTTACTAGCAATCTCCCTACTTGGAGCATCAGCACCTTTAACCTCCTGTTCCGTACAGGTTGCAATTTGTCCTGAGGATGAACGGGAAGACGGGGAACCAATGAGAGACTAGCTCTTGGTGTTGGGACAGGCACAGGTCACTCTATTTTCCCATCAGGAAGAAGAATTAACCACAGGCTCCGCCTGCCCCCCGAAACCAAAACAGGGCCTGAAGCCATCCTGCGCTTTTGCGGCCAGCTCCCAAAAAAGCGACTTGTAAAATGGAGCTTCAGGGCACTGCAATTCACAAACCTGCAGAGTTATAAATGATAACTCTCGTCCACAAATATATTGAGGGAAGGCAAAGAAGAGGATTTGAAATCAAGGCAGAATTGCAGGAAACAGATTTCAGGAGGTAGATTCGAATCGCCTTTAAAGCACATGAAAAGCGGCAAAACGTTGACAATGATGCCCTTGGCCAAAAAGGGCGTATGCGTTTTTTCCTGAATATATTCAGGAAAAAACGCATACGCCCTTTTTGGCCAACCAAGCAACCTGGAAAGGCAAATCAGCGCTACAAAGAAGTCTCGCTTCCCATCGGTCAAAAGGGCCATGCTGAAAAAAGTGTCAAAACCAGAAATGCAGGACAGGCCATGGAGAAATGGGAGCCTTGCTACACTGATGGGCGGGATGTAAATTGCCAACAGCCACTCTGGAGAAGTGTACGGTGTGTCCTGAAACTTCTAAGAAACACAGCTTAGAGAGCATAGGGCACTTCCACGCATGGGGGGATAAAGTGGGAAAATTGAAAATCAGCAAGACACAAGCACCCCAAAGTTTAGGGCTGCTCTGTTGACAAGGACCTCCACTTCATTCCACCTTAAATATCCCAGGAAAGCGAAAAATGGATCAAAAAGTTGTGGTCCTTATGTACAATGGAATATCACTCAGCCATGAAATCAATGTCATAAGGCTAGTAGCAGCATGATGAGTGGATTTAGGTAAGACGATTCTAAGTGAAATAAGTCACACAGAAAAGGACACTTCTCATAAGGTGTCACTTATAGAGGGAATGTAAAAACCGTTACACTTGAACTGAATTACAAAACAGAACAGAGTCACACATGCAGAAAACACACTATGGCTGCTTAACGGGAAAGGTGAGGTGGGGTGATACATAAAACAAGAGTTTCAAATTAGCTCAGATACCGTTCCATAAACCCAATATGTAATAGACAAGACCTACTCCTTGCTCAGAGAACTGGACTCAACACGCCCGATTCACCGCACAAGAATATATCTGACTAGTAATAATCTTAAAACCTATGTATTGATATCTCTCTGTTAGTGTGTCAAGTGGGTGTAAAGCGGCATAAACACAGCCGTGAAAAGCAGCTAAACCCCATTATAAAAATAAATTACTTTTAAAAACCCATGAAACAAAGACAGGGAAAGAGAGAGAAATTCTTACACAATTCGTTCAGGGGCTGTGATGCAACCTGGATTGACCATATCTAGACCCACAGCTGGATGAGACATAAGGGTGGACACTCCTGGGGCTGAGAGGTTTGGTGAGGTTGGGTGAGCAAACGCAGACCCTTTAAAGTAATACTGCGTGCTACCCATCGCATGGGTCCCAAATCTCCAGGTTCAAGGGCATCTTCCTGCATCGAAAACATGCATGAGAAACCCAGAAGATGGTACACCGTGTGATGGGGAAAGGTTTCTAAAACGCACCTCATTTCTCATCTCCTTGTGCTCGGGTTCGCCATTCCAGCCACTTTACTAGTAATCTCCCTACTTGGAGAATCAGCACCTTTAACCTCCTGTTCCGTACAGGTTGCAATTTGTCCTGAGGATGAACGGGAAGACGGGGAACCAATGAGAGACTAGCTATTGGTGTTGGGACAGGCACAGGTCACTCTATTTTCCCATCAGGAAGAAGAATTAACCACAGGCTCCGCCTGCCCCCCGGAACCAGAACAGGGCCTGAAGCCATCCTGCGCTTTTGCGGCCAGCTCCCAAAAAAGCGACTTGTAAAATGGAGCTTCAGGGCACTGCAATTCACAAACCTGCAGAGTTATAAATGATAACTCTCGTCCACAAATATATTGAGGGAAGGCAAAGAAGAGGATTTGAAATCAAGGCAGAATTGCAGGAAACAGATTTCAGGAGGTAGATTCGAATCGCCTTTAAAGCACATGAAAAGCGGCAAAACGTTGACAATGATGCCCTTGGCCAAAAAGGGCGTATGCGTTTTTTCCTGAATATATTCAGGAAAAAACGCATACGCCCTTTTTGGCCAACCAAGCAACCTGGAAAGGCAAATCAGCGCTACAAAGAAGTCTCGCTTCCCATCGGTCAAAAGGGCCATGCTGAAAAAAGTGTCAAAACCAGAAATGCAGGACAGGCCATGGAGAAATGGGAGCCTTGCTACACTGATGGGCGGGATGTCAATTGCCAACAGCCACTCTGGAGAAGTGTACGGTGTGTCCTGAAACTTCTAAGAAACACAGCTTAGAGAGCATAGGGCACTTCCACGCATGGGGGGATAAAGTGGGAAAATTGAAAATCAGCAAGACACAAGCACCCCAAAGTTTAGGGCTGCTCTGTTGACAAGGACCTCCACTTCATTCCACCTTAAATATCCCAGGAAAGCGAAAAATGGATCAAAAAGTTGTGGTCCTTATGTACAATGGAATATCACTCAGCCATGAAATCAATGTCATAAGGCTAGTAGCAGCATGATGAGTGGATTTAGGTAAGACGATTCTAAGTGAAATAAGTCACACAGAAAAGGACACTTCTCATAAGGTGTCACTTATAGAGGGAATGTAAAAACCGTTACACTTGAACTGAATTACAAAACAGAACAGAGTCACACATGCAGAAAACACACTATGGCTGCTTAACGGGAAAGGTGAGGTGGGGTGATACATAAAACAAGAGTTTCAAATTAGCTCAGATACCGTTCCATAAACCCAATATGTAATAGACAAGACCTACTCCTTGCTCAGAGAACTGGACTCAACACGCCCGATTCACCGCACAAGAATATATCTGACTAGTAATAATCTTAAAACCTATGTATTGATATCTCTCTGTTAGTGTGTCAAGTGGGTGTAAAGCGGCATAAACACAGCCGTGAAAAGCAGCTAAACCCCATTATAAAAATAAATTACTTTTCAAAACCCATGAAACAAAGACAGGGAAAGAGAGAGAAATTCTTACACAATTCGTTCAGGGGCTGTGATGCAACCTGGATTGACCATATCTAGACCCACAGCTGGATGAGACATAAGGGTGGACACTCCTGGGGCTGAGAGGTTTGGTGAGGTTGGGTGAGCAAACGCAGACCCTTTAAAGTAATACTGCGTGCTACCCATCGCATGGGTCCCAAATCTCCAGGTTCAAGGGCATCTTCCTGCATCGAAAACATGCATGAGAAACCCAGAAGATGGTACACCGTGTGATGGGGAAAGGTTTCTAAAACGCACCTCATTTCTCATCTCCTTGTGCTCGGGTTCGCCATTCCAGCCACTTTACTAGCAATCTCCCTACTTGGAGCATCAGCACCTTTAACCTCCTGTTCCGTACAGGTTGCAATTTGTCCTGAGGATGAACGGGAAGACGGGGAACCAATGAGAGACGAGCTCTTGGTGCTGGGACAGGCACAGGTCACTCTATTTTCCCATCAGGAAGAAGAATTAACCACAGGCTCAGCCTGCCCCCCGGAACCAGAACAGGGCCTGAAGCCATCCTGCGCTTTTGCGGCCAGCTCCCGAAAAGCGACCTGTAAAATGGAGCTTCAGGGCACTGCAATTCACAAACCTGCAGAGTTATAAATGATAACTCTCGTCCACAAATATATTGAGGGAAGGCAAAGAAGAGGATTTGAAATCAAGGCAGAATTGCAGGAAACAGATTTCAGGAGGTAGATTCGAATCGCCTTTAAAGCACATGAAAAGCGGCAAAACGTTGACAATGATGCCCTTGGCCAAAAAGGGCGTATGCGTTTTTTCCTGAATATATTCAGGAAAAAACGCATACGCCCTTTTTGGCCAACCAAGCAACCTGGAAAGGCAAATCAGCGCTACAAAGAAGTCTCGCTTCCCATCGGTCAAAAGGGCCATGCTGAAAAAAGTGTCAAAACCAGAAATGCAGGACAGGCCATGGAGAAATGGGAGCCTTGCTACACTGATGGGCGGGATGTAAATTGCCAACAGCCACTCTGGAGAAGTGTACGGTGTGTCCTGAAACTTCTAAGAAACACAGCTTAGAGAGCATAGGGCACTTCCACGCATGGGGGGATAAAGTGGGAAAATTGAAAATCAGCAAGACACAAGCACCCCAAAGTTTAGGGCTGCTCTGTTGACAAGGACCTCCACTTCATTCCACCTTAAATATCCCAGGAAAGCGAAAAATGGATCAAAAAGTTGTGGTCCTTATGTACAATGGAATATCACTCAGCCATGAAATCAATGTCATAAGGCTAGTAGCAGCATGATGAGTGGATTTAGGTAAGACGATTCTAAGTGAAATAAGTCACACAGAAAAGGACACTTCTCATAAGGTGTCACTTATAGAGGGAATGTAAAAACCGTTACACTTGAACTGAATTACAAAACAGAACAGAGTCACACATGCAGAAAACACACTATGGCTGCTTAACGGGAAAGGTGAGGTGGGGTGATACATAAAACAAGAGTTTCAAATTAGCTCAGATACCATTCCATAAACCCAATATGTAATAGACAAGACCTACTCCTTGCTCAGAGAACTGGACTCAACACGCCCGATTCACCGCACAAGAATATATCTGACTAGTAATAATCTTAAAACCTATGTATTGATATCTCTCTGTTAGTGTGTCAAGTGGGTGTAAAGCGGCATAAACACAGCCGTGAAAAGCAGCTAAACCCCATTATAAAAATAAATTACTTTTCAAAACCCATGAAACAAAGACAGGGAAAGAGAGAGAAATTCTTACACAATTCGTTCAGGGGCTGTGATGCAACCTGGATTGACCATATCTAGACCCACAGCTGGATGAGACATAAGGGTGGACACTCCTGGGGCTGAGAGGTTTGGTGAGGTTGGGTGAGCAAACGCAGACCCTTTAAAGTAATACTGCGTGCTACCCATCGCATGGGTCCCAAATCTCCAGGTTCAAGGGCATCTTCCTGCATCAAAAACATGCATGAGAAACCCAGAAGATGGTACACCGTGTGATGGGGAAAGGTTTCTAAAACGCACCTCATTTCTCATCTCCTTGTGCTCGGGTTCGCCATTCCAGCCACTTTACTAGCAATCTCCCTACTTGGAGCATCAGCACCTTTAACCTCCTGTTCCGTACAGGTTGCAATTTGTCCTGAGGATGAACGGGAAGACGGGGAACCAATGAGAGACGAGCTCTTGGTGCTGGGACAGGCACAGGTCACTCTATTTTCCCATCAGGAAGAAGAATTAACCACAGGCTCAGCCTGCCCCCCGGAACCAGAACAGGGCCTGAAGCCATCCTGCGCTTTTGCGGCCAGCTCCCGAAAAAGCGACCTGTAAAATGGAGCTTCAGGGCACTGCAATTCACAAACCTGCAGAGTTATAAATGATAACTCTCGTCCACAAATATATTGAGGGAAGGCAAAGAAGAGGATTTGAAATCAAGGCAGAATTGCAGGAAACAGATTTCAGGAGGTAGATTCGAATCGCCTTTAAAGCACATGAAAAGCGGCAAAACGTTGACAATGATGCCCTTGGCCAAAAAGGGCGTATGCGTTTTTTCCTGAATATATTCAGGAAAAAACGCATACGCCCTTTTTGGCCAACCAAGCAACCTGGAAAGGCAAATCAGCGCTACAAAGAAGTCTCGCTTCCCATCGGTCAAAAGGGCCATGCTGAAAAAAGTGTCAAAACCAGAAATGCAGGACAGGCCATGGAGAAATGGGAGCCTTGCTACACTGATGGGCGGGATGTAAATTGCCAACAGCCACTCTGGAGAAGTGTACGGTGTGTCCTGAAACTTCTAAGAAACACAGCTTAGAGAGCATAGGGCACTTCCACGCATGGGGGGATAAAGTGGGAAAATTGAAAATCAGCAAGACACAAGCACCCCAAAGTTTAGGGCTGCTCTGTTGACAAGGACCTCCACTTCATTCCACCTTAAATATCCCAGGAAAGCGAAAAATGGATCAAAAAGTTGTGGTCCTTATGTACAATGGAATATCACTCAGCCATGAAATCAATGTCATAAGGCTAGTAGCAGCATGATGAGTGGATTTAGGTAAGACGATTCTAAGTGAAATAAGTCACACAGAAAAGGACACTTCTCATAAGGTGTCACTTATAGAGGGAATGTAAAAACCGTTACACTTGAACTGAATTACAAAACAGAACAGAGTCACACATGCAGAAAACACACTATGGCTGCTTAACGGGAAAGGTGAGGTGGGGTGATACATAAAACAAGAGTTTCAAATTAGCTCAGATACCGTTCCATAAACCCAATATGTAATAGACAAGACCTACTCCTTGCTCAGAGAACTGGACTCAACACGCCCGATTCACCGCACAAGAATATATCTGACTAGTAATAATCTTAAAACCTATGTATTGATATCTCTCTGTTAGTGTGTCAAGTGGGTGTAAAGCGGCATAAACACAGCCGTGAAAAGCAGCTAAACCCCATTATAAAAATAAATTACTTTTCAAAACACATGAAACAAAGACAGGGAAAGAGAGAGAAATTCTTACACAATTCGTTCAGGGGCTGTGATGCAACCTGGATTGACCATATCTAGACCCACAGCTGGATGAGACATAAGGGTGGACACTCCTGGGGCTGAGAGGTTTGGTGAGGTTGGGTGAGCAAACGCAGACCCTTTAAAGTAATACTGCGTGCTACCCATCGCATGGGTCCCAAATCTCCAGGTTCAAGGGCATCTTCCTGCATCGAAAACATGCATGAGAAACCCAGAAGATGGTACACCGTGTGATGGGGAAAGGTTTCTAAAACGCACCTCATTTCTCATCTCCTTGTGCTCGGGTTCACCATTCCAGCCACTTTACTAGCAATCTCCCTACTTGGAGCATCAGCACCTTTAACCTCCTGTTCCGTACAGGTTGCAATTTGTCCTGAGGATGAACGGGAAGACGGGGAACCAATGAGAGACGAGCTCTTGGTGCTGGGACAGGCACAGGTCACTCTATTTTCCCATCAGGAAGAAGAATTAACCACAGGCTCAGCCTGCCCCCCGGAACCAGAACAGGGCCTGAAGACATCCTGCGCTTTTGCGGCCAGCTCCCGAAAAGCGACCTGTAAAATGGAGCTTCAGGGCACTGCAATTCACAAACCTGCAGAGTTATAAATGATAACTCTCGTCCACAAATATATTGAGGGAAGGCAAAGAAGAGGATTTGAAATCAAGGCAGAATTGCAGGAAACAGATTTCAGGAGGTAGATTCGAATCGCCTTTAAAGCACATGAAAAGCGGCAAAACGTTGACAATGATGCCCTTGGCCAAAAAGGGCGTATGCGTTTTTTCCTGAATATATTCAGGAAAAAACGCATACGCCCTTTTTGGCCAACCAAGCAACCTGGAAAGGCAAATCAGCGCTACAAAGAAGTCTCGCTTCCCATCGGTCAAAAGGGCCATGCTGAAAAAAGTGTCAAAACCAGAAATGCAGGACAGGCCATGGAGAAATGGGAGCCTTGCTACACTGATGGGCGGGATGTAAATTGCCAACAGCCACTCTGGAGAAGTGTACGTTGTGTCCTGAAACTTCTAAGAAACACAGCTTAGAGAGCATAGGGCACTTCCACGCATGGGGGGATAAAGTGGGAAAATTGAAAATCAGCAAGACACAAGCACCCCAAAGTTTAGGGCTGCTCTGTTGACAAGGACCTCCACTTCATTCCACCTTAAATATCCCAGGAAAGCGAAAAATGGATCAAAAAGTTGTGGTCCTTATGTACAATGGAATATCACTCAGCCATGAAATCAATGTCATAAGGCTAGTAGCAGCATGATGAGTGGATTTAGGTAAGACGATTCTAAGTGAAATAAGTCACACAGAAAAGGACACTTCTCATAAGGTGTCACTTATAGAGGGAATGTAAAAACCGTTACACTTGAACTGAATTACAAAACAGAACAGAGTCACACATGCAGAAAACACACTATGGCTGCTTAACGGGAAAGGTGAGGTGGGGTGATACATAAAACAAGAGTTTCAAATTAGCTCAGATACCGTTCCATAAACCCAATATGTAATAGACAAGACCTACTCCTTGCTCAGAGAACTGGACTCAACACGCCCGATTCACCGCACAAGAATATATCTGACTAGTAATAATCTTAAAACCTATGTATTGATATCTCTCTGTTAGTGTGTCAAGTGGGTGTAAAGCGGCATAAACACAGCCGTGAAAAGCAGCTAAACGCCATTATAAAAATAAATTACTTTTAAAAACCCATGAAACAAAGACAGGGAAAGAGAGAGAAATTCTTACACAATTCGTTCAGGGGCTGTGATGCAACCTGGATTGACCATATCTAGACCCACAGCTGGATGAGACATAAGGGTGGACACTCCTGGGGCTGAGAGGTTTGGTGAGGTTGGGTGAGCAAACGCAGACCCTTTAAAGTAATACTGCGTGCTACCCATCGCATGGGTCCCAAATCTCCAGGTTCAAGGGCATCTTCCTGCATCGAAAACATGCATGAGAAACCCAGAAGATGGTACACCGTGTGATGGGGAAAGGTTTCTAAAACGCACCTCATTTCTCATCTCCTTGTGCTCGGGTTCGCCATTCCAGCCACTTTACTAGCAATCTCCCTACTTGGAGCATCAGCACCTTTAACCTCCTGTTCCGTACAGGTTGCAATTTGTCCTGAGGATGAACGGGAAGACGGGGAACCAATGAGAGACGAGCTCTTGGTGCTGGGACAGGCACAGGTCACTCTATTTTCCCATCAGGAAGAAGAATTAACCACAGGCTCAGCCTGCCCCCCGGAACCAGAACAGGGCCTGAAGCCATCCTGCGCTTTTGCGGCCAGCTCCCGAAAAAGCGACCTGTAAAATGGAGCTTCAGGGCACTGCAATTCACAAACCTGCAGAGTTATAAATGATAACTCTCGTCCACAAATATATTGAGGGAAGGCAAAGAAGAGGATTTGAAATCAAGGCAGAATTGCAGGAAACAGATTTCAGGAGGTAGATTCGAATCGCCTTTAAAGCACATGAAAAGCGGCAAAACGTTGACAATGATGCCCTTGGCCAAAAAGGGCGTATGCGTTTTTTCCTGAATATATTCAGGAAAAAATGCATACGCCCTTTTTGGCCAACCAAGCAACCTGGAAAGGCAAATCAGCGCTACAAAGAAGTCTCGCTTCCCATCGGTCAAAAGGGCCATGCTGAAAAAAGTGTCAAAACCAGAAATGCAGGACAGGCCATGGAGAAATGGGAGCCTTGCTACACTGATGGGCGGGATGTAAATTGCCAACAGCCACTCTGGAGAAGTGTACGGTGTGTCCTGAAACATCTAAGAAACACAGCTTAGAGAGCATAGGGCACTTCCACGCATGGGGGGATAAAGTGGAAAAATTGAAAATCAGCAAGACACAAGCACCCCAAAGTTTAGGGCTGCTCTGTTGACAAGGACCTCCACTTCATTCCACCTTAAATATCCCAGGAAAGCGAAAAATGGATCAAAAAGTTGTGGTCCTTATGTACAATGGAATATCACTCAGCCATGAAATCAATGTCATAAGGCTAGTAGCAGCATGATGAGTGGATTTAGGTAAGACGATTCTAAGTGAAATAAGTCACACAGAAAAGGACACTTCTCATAAGGTGTCACTTATAGAGGGAATGTAAAAACCGTTACACTTGAACTGAATTACAAAACAGAACAGAGTCACACATGCAGAAAACACACTATGGCTGCTTAACGGGAAAGGTGAGGTGGGGTGATACATAAAACAAGAGTTTCAAATTAGCTCAGATACCGTTCCATAAACCCAATATGTAATAGACAAGACCTACTCCTTGCTCAGAGAACTGGACTCAACACGCCCGATTCACCGCACAAGAATATATCTGACTAGTAATAATCTTAAAACCTATGTATTGATATCTCTCTGTTAGTGTGTCAAGTGGGTGTAAAGCGGCATAAACACAGCCGTGAAAAGCAGCTAAACCCCATTATAAAAATAAATTACTTTTCAAAACCCATGAAACAAAGACAGGGAAAGAGAGAGAAATTCTTACACAATTCGTTCAGGGGCTGTGATGCAACCTGGATTGACCATATCTAGACCCACAGCTGGATGAGACATAAGGGTGGACACTCCTGGGGCTGAGAGGTTTGGTGAGGTTGGGTGAGCAAACGCAGACCCTTTAAAGTAATACTGCGTGCTACCCATCGCATGGGTCCCAAATCTCCAGGTTCAAGGGCATCTTCCTGCATCGAAAACATGCATGAGAAACCCAGAAGATGGTACACCGTGTGATGGGGAAAGGTTTCTAAAACGCACCTCATTTCTCATCTCCTTGTGCTCGGGTTCGCCATTCCAGCCACTTTACTAGCAATCTCCCTACTTGGAGCATCAGCACCTTTAACCTCCTGTTCCGTACAGGTTGCAATTTGTCCTGAGGATGAACGGGAAGACGGGGAACCAATGAGAGACGAGCTCTTGGTGCTGGGACAGGCACAGGTCACTCTATTTTCCCATCAGGAAGAAGAATTAACCACAGGCTCAGCCTGCCCCCCGGAACCAGAACAGGGCCTGAAGCCATCCTGCGCTTTTGCGGCCAGCTCCCGAAAAAGCGACCTGTAAAATGGAGCTTCAGGGCACTGCAATTCACAAACCTGCAGAGTTATAAATGATAACTCTCGTCCACAAATATATTGAGGGAAGGCAAAGAAGAGGATTTGAAATCAAGGCAGAATTGCAGGAAACAGATTTCAGGAGGTAGATTCGAATCGCCTTTAAAGCACATGAAAAGCGGCAAAACGTTGACAATGATGCCCTTGGCCAAAAAGGGCGTATGCGTTTTTTCCTGAATATATTCAGGAAAAAATGCATACGCCCTTTTTGGCCAACCAAGCAACCTGGAAAGGCAAATCAGCGCTACAAAGAAGTCTCGCTTCCCATCGGTCAAAAGGGCCATGCTGAAAAAAGTGTCAAAACCAGAAATGCAGGACAGGCCATGGAGAAATGGGAGCCTTGCTACACTGATGGGCGGGATGTAAATTGCCAACAGCCACTCTGGAGAAGTGTACGGTGTGTCCTGAAACATCTAAGAAACACAGCTTAGAGAGCATAGGGCACTTCCACGCATGGGGGGATAAAGTGGAAAAATTGAAAATCAGCAAGACACAAGCACCCCAAAGTTTAGGGCTGCTCTGTTGACAAGGACCTCCACTTCATTCCACCTTAAATATCCCAGGAAAGCGAAAAATGGATCAAAAAGTTGTGGTCCTTATGTACAATGGAATATCACTCAGCCATGAAATCAATGTCATAAGGCTAGTAGCAGCATGATGAGTGGATTTAGGTAAGACGATTCTAAGTGAAATAAGTCACACAGAAAAGGACACTTCTCATAAGGTGTCACTTATAGAGGGAATGTAAAAACCGTTACACTTGAACTGAATTACAAAACAGAACAGAGTCACACATGCAGAAAACACACTATGGCTGCTTAACGGGAAAGGTGAGGTGGGGTGATACATAAAACAAGAGTTTCAAATTAGCTCAGATACCGTTCCATAAACCCAATATGTAATAGACAAGACCTACTCCTTGCTCAGAGAACTGGACTCAACACGCCCGATTCACCGCACAAGAATATATCTGACTAGTAATAATCTTAAAACCTATGTATTGATATCTCTCTGTTAGTGTGTCAAGTGGGTGTAAAGCGGCATAAACACAGCCGTGAAAAGCAGCTAAACCCCATTATAAAAATAAATTACTTTTCAAAACCCATGAAACAAAGACAGGGAAAGAGAGAGAAATTCTTACACAATTCGTTCAGGGGCTGTGATGCAACCTGGATTGACCATATCTAGACCCACAGCTGGATGAGACATAAGGGTGGACACTCCTGGGGCTGAGAGGTTTGGTGAGGTTGGGTGAGCAAACGCAGACCCTTTAAAGTAATACTGCGTGCTACCCATCGCATGGGTCCCAAATCTCCAGGTTCAAGGGCATCTTCCTGCATCGAAAACATGCATGAGAAACCCAGAAGATGGTACACCGTGTGATGGGGAAAGGTTTCTAAAACGCACCTCATTTCTCATCTCCTTGTGCTCGGGTTCGCCATTCCAGCCACTTTACTAGTAATCTCCCTACTTGGAGAATCAGCACCTTTAACCTCCTGTTCCGTACAGGTTGCAATTTGTCCTGAGGATGAACGGGAAGACGGGGAACCAATGAGAGACGAGCTATTGGTGTTGGGACAGGCACAGGTCACTCTATTTTCCCATCAGGAAGAAGAATTAACCACAGGCTCCACCTGCCCCCCGGAACCAGAACAGGGCCTGAAGCCATCCTGCGCTTTTGCGGCCAGCTCCCAAAAAAGCGACTTGTAAAATGGAGCTTCAGGGCACTGCAATTCAAAAACCTGCAGAGTTATAAATGATAACTCTCGTCCACAAATATATTGAGGGAAGGCAAAGAAGAGGATTTGAAATCAAGGCAGAATTGCAGGAAACAGATTTCAGGAGGTAGATTCGAATCGCCTTTAAAGCACATGAAAAGCGGCAAAACGTTGACAATGATGCCCTTGGCCAAAAAGGGCGTATGCGTTTTTTCCTGAATATATTCAGGAAAAAACGCATACGCCCTTTTTGGCCAACCAAGCAACCTGGAAAGGCAAATCAGCGCTACAAAGAAGTCTCGCTTCCCATCGGTCAAAAGGGCCATGCTGAAAAAAGTGTCAAAACCAGAAATGCAGGACAGGCCATGGAGAAATGGGAGCCTTGCTACACTGATGGGCGGGATGTAAATTGCCAACAGCCACTCTGGAGAAGTGTACGGTGTGTCCTGAAACTTCTAAGAAACACAGCTTAGAGAGCATAGGGCACTTCCACGCATGGGGGGATAAAGTGGGAAAATTGAAAATCAGCAAGACACAAGCACCCCAAAGTTTAGGGCTGCTCTGTTGACAAGGACCTCCACTTCATTCCACCTTAAATATCCCAGGAAAGCGAAAAATGGATCAAAAAGTTGTGGTCCTTATGTACAATGGAATATCACTCAGCCATGAAATCAATGTCATAAGGCTAGTAGCAGCATGATGAGTGGATTTAGGTAAGACGATTCTAAGTGAAATAAGTCACACAGAAAAGGACACTTCTCATAAGGTGTCACTTATAGAGGGAATGTAAAAACCGTTACACTTGAACTGAATTACAAAACAGAACAGAGTCACACATGCAGAAAACACACTATGGCTGCTTAACGGGAAAGGTGAGGTGGGGTGATACATAAAACAAGAGTTTCAAATTAGCTCAGATACCGTTCCATAAACCCAATATGTAATAGACAAGACCTACTCCTTGCTCAGAGAACTGGACTCAACACGCCCGATTCACCGCACAAGAATATATCTGACTAGTAATAATCTTAAAACCTATGTATTGATATCTCTCTGTTAGTGTGTCATGTGGGTGTAAAGCGGCATAAACACAGCCGTGAAAAGCAGCTAAACCCCATTATAAAAATAAATTACTTTTCAAAACCCATGAAACAAAGACAGGGAAAGAGAGAGAAATTCTTACACAATTCGTTCAGGGGCTGTGATGCAACCTGGATTGACCATATCTAGACCCACAGCTGGATGAGACATAAGGGTGGACACTCCTGGGGCTGAGAGGTTTGGTGAGGTTGGGTGAGCAAACGCAGACCCTTTAAAGTAATACTGCGTGCTACCCATCGCATGGGTCCCAAATCTCCAGGTTCAAGGGCATCTTCCTGCATCGAAAACATGCATGAGAAACCCAGAAGATGGTACACCGTGTGATGGGGAAAGGTTTCTAAAACGCACCTCATTTCTCATCTCCTTGTGCTCGGGTTCGCCATTCCAGCCACTTTACTAGTAATCTCCCTACTTGGAGAATCAGCACCTTTAACCTCCTGTTCCGTACAGGTTGCAATTTGTCCTGAGGATGAACGGGAAGACGGGGAACCAATGAGAGACTAGCTATTGGTGTTGGGACAGGCACAGGTCACTCTATTTTCCCATCAGGAAGAAGAATTAACCACAGGCTCCGCCTGCCCCCCGGAACCAGAACAGGGCCTGAAGCCATCCTGCGCTTTTGCGGCCAGCTCCCAAAAAAGCGACTTGTAAAATGGAGCTTCAGGGCACTGCAATTCACAAACCTGCAGAGTTATAAATGATAACTCTCGTCCACAAATATATTGAGGGAAGGCAAAGAAGAGGATTTGAAATCAAGGCAGAATTGCAGGAAACAGATTTCAGGAGGTAGATTCGAATCGCCTTTAAAGCACATGAAAAGCGGCAAAACGTTGACAATGATGCCCTTGGCCAAAAAGGGCGTATGCGTTTTTTCCTGAATATATTCAGGAAAAAACGCATACGCCCTTTTTGGCCAACCAAGCAACCTGGAAAGGCAAATCAGCGCTACAAAGAAGTCTCGCTTCCCATCGGTCAAAAGGGCCATGCTGAAAAAAGTGTCAAAACCAGAAATGCAGGACAGGCCATGGAGAAATGGGAGCCTTGCTACACTGATGGGCGGGATGTAAATTGCCAACAGCCACTCTGGAGAAGTGTACGGTGTGTCCTGAAACTTCTAAGAAACACAGCTTAGAGAGCATAGGGCACTTCCACGCATGGGGGGATAAAGTGGGAAAATTGAAAATCAGCAAGACACAAGCACCCCAAAGTTTAGGGCTGCTCTGTTGACAAGGACCTCCACTTCATTCCACCTTAAATATCCCAGGAAAGCGAAAAATGGATCAAAAAGTTGTGGTCCTTATGTACAATGGAATATCACTCAGCCATGAAATCAATGTCATAAGGCTAGTAGCAGCATGATGAGTGGATTTAGGTAAGACGATTCTAAGTGAAATAAGTCACACAGAAAAGGACACTTCTCATAAGGTGTCACTTATAGAGGGAATGTAAAAACCGTTACACTTGAACTGAATTACAAAACAGAACAGAGTCACACATGCAGAAAACACACTATGGCTGCTTAACGGGAAAGGTGAGGTGGGGTGATACATAAAACAAGAGTTTCAAATTAGCTCAGATACCGTTCCATAAACCCAATATGTAATAGACAAGACCTACTCCTTGCTCAGAGAACTGGACTCAACACGCCCGATTCACCGCACAAGAATATATCTGACTAGTAATAATCTTAAAACCTATGTATTGATATCTCTCTGTTAGTGTGTCAAGTGGGTGTAAAGCGGCATAAACACAGCCGTGAAAAGCAGCTAAACCCCATTATAAAAATAAATTACTTTTCAAAACCCATGAAACAAAGACAGGGAAAGAGAGAGAAATTCTTACACAATTCGTTCAGGGGCTGTGATGCAACCTGGATTGACCATATCTAGACCCACAGCTGGATGAGACATAAGGGTGGACACTCCTGGGGCTGAGAGGTTTGGTGAGGTTGGGTGAGCAAACGCAGACCCTTTAAAGTAATACTGCGTGCTACCCATCGCATGGGTCCCAAATCTCCAGGTTCAAGGGCATCTTCCTGCATCGAAAACATGCATGAGAAACCCAGAAGATGGTACACCGTGTGATGGGGAAAGGTTTCTAAAACGCACCTCATTTCTCATCTCCTTGTGCTCGGGTTCGCCATTCCAGCCACTTTACTAGTAATCTCCCTACTTGGAGAATCAGCACCTTTAACCTCCTGTTCCGTACAGGTTGCAATTTGTCCTGAGGATGAACGGGAAGACGGGGAACCAATGAGAGACTAGCTATTGGTGTTGGGACAGGCACAGGTCACTCTATTTTCCCATCAGGAAGAAGAATTAACCACAGGCTCCGCCTGCCCCCCGGAACCAGAACAGGGCCTGAAGCCATCCTGCGCTTTTGCGGCCAGCTCCCAAAAAAGCGACTTGTAAAATGGAGCTTCAGGGCACTGCAATTCACAAACCTGCAGAGTTATAAATGATAACTCTCGTCCACAAATATATTGAGGGAAGGCAAAGAAGAGGATTTGAAATCAAGGCAGAATTGCAGGAAACAGATTTCAGGAGGTAGATTCGAATCGCCTTTAAAGCACATGAAAAGCGGCAAAACGTTGACAATGATGCCCTTGGCCAAAAAGGGCGTATGCGTTTTTTCCTGAATATATTCAGGAAAAAACGCATACGCCCTTTTTGGCCAACCAAGCAACCTGGAAAGGCAAATCAGCGCTACAAAGAAGTCTCGCTTCCCATCGGTCAAAAGGGCCATGCTGAAAAAAGTGTCAAAACCAGAAATGCAGGACAGGCCATGGAGAAATGGGAGCCTTGCTACACTGATGGGCGGGATGTAAATTGCCAACAGCCACTCTGGAGAAGTGTACGGTGTGTCCTGAAACTTCTAAGAAACACAGCTTAGAGAGCATAGGGCACTTCCACGCATGGGGGGATAAAGTGGGAAAATTGAAAATCAGCAAGACACAAGCACCCCAAAGTTTAGGGCTGCTCTGTTGACAAGGACCTCCACTTCATTCCACCTTAAATATCCCAGGAAAGCGAAAAATGGATCAAAAAGTTGTGGTCCTTATGTACAATGGAATATCACTCAGCCATGAAATCAATGTCATAAGGCTAGTAGCAGCATGATGAGTGGATTTAGGTAAGACGATTCTAAGTGAAATAAGTCACACAGAAAAGGACACTTCTCATAAGGTGTCACTTATAGAGGGAATGTAAAAACCGTTACACTTGAACTGAATTACAAAACAGAACAGAGTCACACATGCAGAAAACACACTATGGCTGCTTAACGGGAAAGGTGAGGTGGGGTGATACATAAAACAAGAGTTTCAAATTAGCTCAGATACCGTTCCATAAACCCAATATGTAATAGACAAGACCTACTCCTTGCTCAGAGAACTGGACTCAACACGCCCGATTCACCGCACAAGAATATATCTGACTAGTAATAATCTTAAAACCTATGTATTGATATCTCTCTGTTAGTGTGTCAAGTGGGTGTAAAGCGGCATAAACACAGCCGTGAAAAGCAGCTAAACCCCATTATAAAAATAAATTACTTTTCAAAACCCATGAAACAAAGACAGGGAAAGAGAGAGAAATTCTTACACAATTCGTTCAGGGGCTGTGATGCAACCTGGATTGACCATATCTAGACCCACAGCTGGATGAGACATAAGGGTGGACACTCCTGGGGCTGAGAGGTTTGGTGAGGTTGGGTGAGCAAACGCAGACCCTTTAAAGTAATACTGCGTGCTACCCATCGCATGGGTCCCAAATCTCCAGGTTCAAGGGCATCTTCCTGCATCGAAAACATGCATGAGAAACCCAGAAGATGGTACACCGTGTGATGGGGAAAGGTTTCTAAAACGCACCTCATTTCTCATCTCCTTGTGCTCGGGTTCGCCATTCCAGCCACTTTACTAGCAATCTCCCTACTTGGAGCATCAGCACCTTTAACCTCCTGTTCCGTACAGGTTGCAATTTGTCCTGAGGATGAACGGGAAGACGGGGAACCAATGAGAGACTAGCTATTGGTGTTGGGACAGGCACAGGTCACTCTATTTTCCCATCAGGAAGAAGAATTAACCACAGGCTCCGCCTGCCCCCCGGAACCAGAACAGGGCCTGAAGCCATCCTGCGCTTTTGCGGCCAGCTCCCAAAAAAGCGACTTGTAAAATGGAGCTTCAGGGCACTGCAATTCACAAACCTGCAGAGTTATAAATGATAACTCTCGTCCACAAATATATTGAGGGAAGGCAAAGAAGAGGATTTGAAATCAAGGCAGAATTGCAGGAAACAGATTTCAGGAGGTAGATTCGAATCGCCTTTAAAGCACATGAAAAGCGGCAAAACGTTGACAATGATGCCCTTGGCCAAAAAGGGCGTATGCGTTTTTTCCTGAATATATTCAGGAAAAAACGCATACGCCCTTTTTGGCCAACCAAGCAACCTGGAAAGGCAAATCAGCGCTACAAAGAAGTCTCGCTTCCCATCGGTCAAAAGGGCCATGCTGAAAAAAGTGTCAAAACCAGAAATGCAGGACAGGCCATGGAGAAATGGGAGCCTTGCTACACTGATGGGCGGGATGTAAATTGCCAACAGCCACTCTGGAGAAGTGTACGGTGTGTCCTGAAACTTCTAAGAAACACAGCTTAGAGAGCATAGGGCACTTCCACGCATGGGGGGATAAAGTGGGAAAATTGAAAATCAGCAAGACACAAGCACCCCAAAGTTTAGGGCTGCTCTGTTGACAAGGACCTCCACTTCATTCCACCTTAAATATCCCAGGAAAGCGAAAAATGGATCAAAAAGTTGTGGTCCTTATGTACAATGGAATATCACTCAGCCATGAAATCAATGTCATAAGGCTAGTAGCAGCATGATGAGTGGATTTAGGTAAGACGATTCTAAGTGAAATAAGTCACACAGAAAAGGACACTTCTCATAAGGTGTCACTTATAGAGGGAATGTAAAAACCGTTACACTTGAACTGAATTACAAAACAGAAAAGAGTCACACATGCAGAAAACTCACTATGGCTGCTTAACGGGAAAGGTGAGGTGGGGTGATACATAAAACAAGAGTTTCAAATTAGCTCAGATACCGTTCCATAAACCCAATATGTAATAGACAAGACCTACTCCTTGCTCAGAGAACTGGACTCAACACGCCCGATTCACCGCACAAGAATATATCTGACTAGTAATAATCTTAAAACCTATGTATTGATATCTCTCTGTTAGTGTGTCAAGTGGGTGTAAAGCGGCATAAACACAGCCGTGAAAAGCAGCTAAACCCCATTATAAAAATAAATTACTTTTCAAAACCCATGAAACAAAGACAGGGAAAGAGAGAGAAATTCTTACACAATTCGTTCAGGGGCTGTGATGCAACCTGGATTGACCATATCTAGACCCACAGCTGGATGAGACATAAGGGTGGACACTCCTGGGGCTGAGAGGTTTGGTGAGGTTGGGTGAGCAAACGCAGACCCTTTAAAGTAATACTGCGTGCTACCCATCGCATGGGTCCCAAATCTCCAGGTTCAAGGGCATCTTCCTGCATCGAAAACATGCATGAGAAACCCAGAAGATGGTACACCGTGTGATGGGGAAAGGTTTCTAAAATGCACCTCATTTCTCATCTCCTTGTGCTCGGGTTCGCCATTCCAGCCACTTTACTAGCAATCTCCCTACTTGGAGCATCAGCACCTTTAACCTCCTGTTCCGTACAGGTTGCAATTTGTCCTGAGGATGAACGGGAAGACGGGGAACCAATGAGAGACTAGCTATTGGTGTTGGGACAGGCACAGGTCACTCTATTTTCCCATCAGGAAGAAGAATTAACCACAGGCTCCGCCTGCCCCCCGGAACCAGAACAGGGCCTGAAGCCATCCTGCGCTTTTGCGGCCAGCTCCCGAAAAAGCGACTTGTAAAATGGAGCTTCAGGGCACTGCAATTCACAAACCTGCAGAGTTATAAATGATAACTCTCGTCCACAAATATATTGAGGGAAGGCAAAGAAGAGGATTTGAAATCAAGGCAGAATTGCAGGAAACAGATTTCAGGAGGTAGATTCGAATCGCCTTTAAAGCACATGAAAAGCGGCAAAACGTTGACAATGATGCCCTTGGCCAAAAAGGGCGTATGCGTTTTTTCCTGAATATATTCAGGAAAAAACGCATACGCCCTTTTTGGCCAACCAAGCAACCTGGAAAGGCAAATCAGCGCTACAAAGAAGTCTCGCTTCCCATCGGTCAAAAGGGCCATGCTGAAAAAAGTGTCAAAACCAGAAATGCAGGACAGGCCATGGAGAAATGGGAGCCTTGCTACACTGATGGGCGGGATGTAAATTGCCAACAGCCACTCTGGAGAAGTGTACGGTGTGTCCTGAAACTTCTAAGAAACACAGCTTAGAGAGCATAGGGCACTTCCACGCATGGGGGGATAAAGTGGGAAAATTGAAAATCAGCAAGACACAAGCACCCCAAAGTTTAGGGCTGCTCTGTTGACAAGGACCTCCACTTCATTCCACCTTAAATATCCCAGGAAAGCGAAAAATGGATCAAAAAGTTGTGGTCCTTATGTACAATGGAATATCACTCAGCCATGAAATCAATGTCATAAGGCTAGTAGCAGCATGATGAGTGGATTTAGGTAAGACGATTCTAAGTGAAATAAGTCACACAGAAAAGGACACTTCTCATAAGGTGTCACTTATAGAGGGAATGTAAAAACCGTTACACTTGAACTGAATTACAAAACAGAACAGAGTCACACATGCAGAAAACACACTATGGCTGCTTAACGGGAAAGGTGAGGTGGGGTGATACATAAAACAAGAGTTTCAAATTAGCTCAGATA
Source organism: Balaenoptera physalus (assembly GCF_965194825.1). Classification (NCBI taxonomy): domain Eukaryota; kingdom Metazoa; phylum Chordata; class Mammalia; order Artiodactyla; family Balaenopteridae; genus Balaenoptera; species Balaenoptera physalus. The sequence continues at coordinate 182,045 of NW_028126428.1, forward strand.
CCGTTCCATAAACCCAATATGTAATAGACAAGACCTACTCCTTGCTCAGAGAACTGGACTCAACACGCCCGATTCACCGCACAAGAATATATCTGACTAGTAATAATCTTAAAACCTATGTATTGATATCTCTCTGTTAGTGTGTCAAGTGGGTGTAAAGCGGCATAAACACAGCCGTGAAAAGCAGCTAAACCTCATTATAAAAATAAATTACTTTTCAAAACCCATGAAACAAAGACAGGGAAAGAGAGAGAAATTCTTACACAATTCGTTCAGGGGCTGTGACGCAACCTGGATTGACCATATCTAGACCCACAGCTGGATGAGACCTAAGGGTGGACACTCCTGGGGCTGAGAGGTTTGGTGAGGTTGGGTGAGCAAACGCAGACCCTTTAAAGTAATACTGCGTGCTACCCATCGCATGGGTCCCAAATCTCCAGGTTCAAGGGCATCTTCCTGCATCGAAAACATGCATGAGAAACCCAGAAGATGGTACACCGTGTGATGGGGAAAGGTTTCTAAAACGCACCTCATTTCTCATCTCCTTGTGCTCGGGTTCGCCATTCCAGCCACTTTACTAGCAATCTCCCTACTTGGAGCATCAGCACCTTTAACCTCCTGTTCCGTACAGGTTGCAATTTGTCCTGAGGATGAACGGGAAGACGGGGAACCAATGAGAGACTAGCTCTTGGTGCTTGGACAGGCACAGGTCACTCTATTTTCCCATCAGGAAGAAGAATTAACCACAGGCTCCGCCTGCCCCCCGGAACCAGAACAGGGCCTGAAGCCATCCTGCGCTTTTGCGCCCAGCTCCCGAAAAAGCGACCTGTAAAATGGAGCTTCAGGGCACTGCAATTCACAAACCTGCAGAGTTATAAATGATAACTCTCGTCCACAAATATATGGAGGGAAGGCAAAGAAGAGGATTTGAAATCAAGGCAGAATTGCAGGAAACAGATTTCAGGAGGTAGATTCGAATCGCCTTTAAAGCACATGAAAAGCGGCAAAACGTTGACAATGATGCCCTTGGCCAAAAAGGGCGTATGCGTTTTTTCCTGAATATATTCAGGAAAAAACGCATACGCCCTTTTTGGCCAACCAAGCAACCTGGAAAGGCAAATCAGCGCTACAAAGAAGTCTCGCTTCCCATCGGTCAAAAGGGCCATGCTGAAAAAAGTGTCAAAACCAGAAATGCAGGACAGGCCATGGAGAAATGAGAGCCTTGCTACACTGATGGGCGGGATGTAAATTGCCAACAGCCACTCTGGAGAAGTGTACGGTGTGTCCTGAAACTTCTAAGAAACACAGCTTAGAGAGCATAAGGCACTTCCACGCATGGGGGGATAAAGTGGGAAAATTGAAAATCAGCAAGACACAAGCACCCCAAAGTTTAGGGCTGCTCTGTTGACAAGGACCTCCACTTCATTCCACCTTAAATATCCCAGGAAAGCGAAAAATGGATCAAAAAGTTGTGGTCCTTATGTACAATGGAATATCACTCAGCCATGAAATCAATGTCATAAGGCTAGTAGCAGCATGATGAGTGGATTTAGGTAAGACGATTCTAAGTGAAATAAGTCACACAGAAAAGGACACTTCTCATAAGGTGTCACTTATAGAGGGAATGTAAAAACCGTTACACTTGAACTGAATTACAAAACAGAACAGAGTCACACATGCAGAAAACTCACTATGGCTGCTTAACGGGAAAGGTGAGGTGGGGTGATACATAAAACAAGAGTTTCAAATTAGCTCAGATACCGTTCCATAAACCCAATATGTAATAGACAAGACCTACTCCTTGCTCAGAGAACTGGACTCAACACGCCCGATTCACCGCACAAGAATATATCTGACTAGTAATAATCTTAAAACCTATGTATTGATATCTCTCTGTTAGTGTGTCAAGTGGGTGTAAAGCGGCATAAACACAGCCGTGAAAAGCAGCTAAACCCCATTATAAAAATAAATTACTTTTCAAAACCCATGAAACAAAGACAGGGAAAGAGAGAGAAATTCTTACACAATTCGTTCAGGGGCTGTGATGCAACCTGGATTGACCATATCTAGACCCACAGCTGGATGAGACATAAGGGTGGACACTCCTGGGGCTGAGAGGTTTGGTGAGGTTGGGTGAGCAAACGCAGACCCTTTAAAGTAATACTGCGTGCTACCCATCGCATGGGTCCCAAATCTCCAGGTTCAAGGGCATCTTCCTGCATCGAAAACATGCATGAGAAACCCAGAAGATGGTACACCGTGTGATGGGGAAAGGTTTCTAAAACGCACCTCATTTCTCATCTCCTTGTGCTCGGGTTCGCCATTCCAGCCACTTTACTAGCAATCTCCCTACTTGGAGCATCAGCACCTTTAACCTCCTGTTCCGTACAGGTTGCAATTTGTCCTGAGGATGAACGGGAAGACGGGGAACCAATGAGAGACTAGCTCTTGGTGTTGGGACAGGCACAGGTCACTCTATTTTCCCATCAGGAAGAAGAATTAACCACAGGCTCCGCCTGCCCCCCGAAACCAAAACAGGGCCTGAAGCCATCCTGCGCTTTTGCGGCCAGCTCCCAAAAAAGCGACCTGTAAAATGGAGCTTCAGGGCACTGCAATTCACAAACCTGCAGAGTTATAAATGATAACTCTCGTCCACAAATATATTGAGGGAAGGCAAAGAAGAGGATTTGAAATCAAGGCAGAATTGCAGGAAACAGATTTCAGGAGGTAGATTCGAATCGCCTTTAAAGCACATGAAAAGCGGCAAAACGTTGACAATGATGCCCTTGGCCAAAAAGGGCGTATGCGTTTTTTCCTGAATATATTCAGGAAAAAACGCATACGCCCTTTTTGGCCAACCAAGCAACCTGGAAAGGCAAATCAGCACTACAAAGAAGTCTCGCTTCCCATCGGTCAAAAGGGCCATGCTGAAAAAAGTGTCAAAACCAGAAATGCAGGACAGGCCATGGAGAAATGGGAGCCTTGCTACACTGATGGGCGGGATGTAAATTGCCAACAGCCACTCTGGAGAAGTGTACGGTGTGTCCTGAAACATCTAAGAAACACAGCTTAGAGAGCATAGGGCACTTCCACGCATGGGGGGATAAAGTGGGAAAATTGAAAATCAGCAAGACACAAGCACCCCAAAGTTTAGGGCTGCTCTGTTGACAAGGACCTCCACTTCATTCCACCTTAAATATCCCAGGAAAGCGAAAAATGGATCAAAAAGTTGTGGTCCTTATGTACAATGGAATATCACTCAGCCATGAAATCAAAGTCATAAGGCTAGTAGCAGCATGATGAGTGGATTTAGGTAAGACGATTCTAAGTGAAATAAGTCACACAGAAAAGGACACTTCTCATAAGGTGTCACTTATAGAGGGAATGTAAAAACGTTACACTTGAACTGAATTACAAAACAGAACAGAGTCACACATGCAGAAAACACACTATGGCTGCTTAACGGGAAAGGTGAGGTGGGGTGATACATAAAACAAGAGTTTCAAATTAGCTCAGATACCGTTCCATGAACCCAATATGTAATAGACAAGACCTACTCCTTGCTCAGAGAACTGGACTAAACACGCCCGATTCACCGCACAAGAATATATCTGACTAGTAATAATCTTAAAACCTATGTATTGATATCTCTCTGTTAGTGTGTCAAGTGGGTGTAAAGCGGCATAAACACAGCCGTGAAAAGCAGCTAAACCCCATTATAAAAATAAAGTACTTTTAAAAACCCGTGAAACAAAGACAGTGAAAGAGAGAGAAATTCTTACAAAATTCGTTCAGGGGCTGTGACGCAACCTGGATTGACCATATCTAGACCCACAGCTGGATGAGACCTAAGGGTGGACACTCCTGGGGCTGAGAGGTTTGGTGAGGTTGGGTGAGCAAACGCAGACCCTTTAAAGTAATACTGCGTGCTACCCATCGCATGGGTCCCAAATCTCCAGGTTCAAGGGCATCTTCCTACATCGAAAACATGCATGAGAAACCCAGAAGATGGTACACCGTGTGATGGGGAAAGGTTTCTAAAACGCACCTCATTTCTCATCTCCTTGTGCTCGGGTTCGCCATTCCAGCCACTTTACTAGCAATCTCCCTACTTGGAGCATCAGCACCTTTAACCTCCTGTTCCGTACAGGTTGCAATTTGTCCTGAGGATGAACGGGAAGACGGGGAACCAATGAGAGACTAGCTCTTGGTGCTTGGACAGGCACAGGTCACTCTATTTTCCCATCAGGAAGAAGAATTAACCACAGGCTCCGCCTGCCCCCCGGAACCAGAACAGGGCCTGAAGCCATCCTGCGCTTTTGCGGCCAGCTCCCGAAAAAGCGACCTGTAAAATGGAGCTTCAGGGCACTGCAATTCACAAACCTGCAGAGTTATAAATGATAACTCTCGTCCACAAATATATGGAGGGAAGGCAAAGAAGAGGATTTGAAATCAAGGCAGAATTGCAGGAAACAGATTTTAGGAGGTAGATTCGAATCGCCTTTAAAGCACATGAAAAGCGGCAAAACGTTGACAATGATGCCCTTGGCCAAAAAGGGCGTATGCGTTTTTTCCTGAATATATTCAGGAAAAAACGCATACGCCCTTTTTGGCCAACCAAGCAACCTGGAAAGGCAAATCAGCGCTACAAAGAAGTCTCGCTTCCCATCGGTCAAAAGGGCCATGCTGAAAAAAGTGTCAAAACCAGAAATGCAGGACAGGCCATGGAGAAATGAGAGCCTTGCTACACTGATGGGCGGGATGTAAATTGCCAACAGCCACTCTGGAGAAGTGTACGGTGTGTCCTGAAACTTCTAAGAAACACAGCTTAGAGAGCATAGGGCACTTCCACGCATGGGGGGATAAAGTGGGAAAATTGAAAATCAGCAAGACACAAGCACCCCAAAGTTTAGGGCTGCTCTGTTGACAAGGACCTCCACTTCATTCCACCTTAAATATCCCAGGAAAGCGAAAAATGGATCAAAAAGTTGTGGTCCTTATGTACAATGGAATATCACTCAGCCATGAAATCAATGTCATAAGGCTAGTAGCAGCATGATGAGTGGATTTAGGTAAGACGATTCTAAGTGAAATAAGTCACACAGAAAAGGACACTTCTCATAAGGTGTCACTTATAGAGGGAATGTAAAAACCGTTACACTTGAACTGAATTACAAAACAGAACAGAGTCACACATGCAGAAAACACACTATGGCTGCTTAACGGGAAAGGTGAGGTGGGGTGATACATAAAACAAGAGTTTCAAATTAGCTCAGATACCGTTCCATAAACCCAATATGTAATAGACAAGACCTACTCCTTGCTCAGAGAACTGGACTCAACACGCCCGATTCACCGCACAAGAATATATCTGACTAGTAATAATCTTAAAACCTATGTATTGATATCTCTCTGTTAGTGTGTCAAGTGGGTGTAAAGCGGCATAAACACAGCCGTGAAAAGCAGCTAAACCCCATTATAAAAATAAATTACTTTTCAAAACCCATGAAACAAAGACAGGGAAAGAGAGAGAAATTCTTACACAATTCGTTCAGGGGCTGTGATGCAACCTGAATTGACCATATCTAGACCCACAGCTGGATGAGACATAAGGGTGGACACTCCTGGGGCTGAGAGGTTTGGTGAGGTTGGGTGAGCAAACGCAGACCCTTTAAAGTAATACTGCGTGCTACCCATCGCATGGGTCCCAAATCTCCAGGTTCAAGGGCATCTTCCTGCATCGAAAACATGCATGAGAAACCCAGAAGATGGTACACCGTGTGATGGGGAAAGGTTTCTAAAACGCACCTCATTTCTCATCTCCTTGTGCTCGGGTTCGCCATTCCAGCCACTTTACTAGCAATCTCCCTACTTGGAGCATCAGCACCTTTAACCTCCTGTTCCGTACAGGTTGCAATTTGTCCTGAGGATGAACGGGAAGACGGGGAACCAATGAGAGACTAGCTATTGGTGTTGGGACAGGCACAGGTCACTCTATTTTCCCATCAGGAAGAAGAATTAACCACAGGCTCCGCCTGCCCCCCGGAACCAGAAGAGGGCCTGAAGCCATCCTGCGCTTTTGCGGCCAGCTCCCAAAAAAGCGACTTGTAAAATGGAGCTTCAGGGCACTGCAATTCACAAACCTGCAGAGTTATAAATGATAACTCTCGTCCACAAATATATTGAGGGAAGGCAAAGAAGAGGATTTGAAATCAAGGCAGAATTGCAGGAAACAGATTTCAGGAGGTAGATTCGAATCGCCTTTAAAGCACATGAAAAGCGGCAAAACGTTGACAATGATGCCCTTGGCCAAAAAGGGCGTATGCGTTTTTTCCTGAATATATTCAGGAAAAAACGCATACGCCCTTTTTGGCCAACCAAGCAACCTGGAAAGGCAAATCAGCGCTACAAAGAAGTCTCGCTTCCCATCGGTCAAAAGGGCCATGCTGAAAAAAGTGTCAAAACCAGAAATGCAGGACAGGCCATGGAGAAATGAGAGCCTTGCTACACTGATGGGCGGGATGTAAATTGCCAACAGCCACTCTGGAGAAGTGTACGGTGTGTCCTGAAACTTCTAAGAAACACAGCTTAGAGAGCATAGGGCACTTCCACGCATGGGGGGATAAAGTGGGAAAATTGAAAATCAGCAAGACACAAGCACCCCAAAGTTTAGGGCTGCTCTGTTGACAAGGACCTCCACTTCATTCCACCTTAAATATCCCAGGAAAGCGAAAAATGGATCAAAAAGTTGTGGTCCTTATGTACAATGGAATATCACTCAGCCATGAAATCAATGTCATAAGGCTAGTAGCAGCATGATGAGTGGATTTAGGTAAGACGATTCTAAGTGAAATAAGTCACACAGAAAAGGACACTTCTCATAAGGTGTCACTTATAGAGGGAATGTAAAAACCGTTACACTTGAACTGAATTACAAAACAGAACAGAGTCACACATGCAGAAAACACACTATGGCTGCTTAACGGGAAAGGTGAGGTGGGGTGATACATAAAACAAGAGTTTCAAATTAGCTCAGATACCGTTCCATAAACCCAATATGTAATAGACAAGACCTACTCCTTGCTCAGAGAACTGGACTCAACACGCCCGATTCACCGCACAAGAATATATCTGACTAGTAATAATCTTAAAACCTATGTATTGATATCTCTCTGTTAGTGTGTCAAGTGGGTGTAAAGCGGCATAAACACAGCCGTGAAAAGCAGCTAAACCCCATTATAAAAATAAATTACTTTTAAAAACCCATGAAACAAAGACAGGGAAAGAGAGAGATATTCTTACACAATTCGTTCAGGGGCTGTGATGCAACCTGGATTGACCATATCTAGACCCACAGCTGGATGAGACATAAGGGTGGACACTCCTGGGGCTGAGAGGTTTGGTGAGGTTGGGTGAGCAAACGCAGACCCTTTAAAGTAATACTGCGTGCTACCCATCGCATGGGTCCCAAATCTCCAGGTTCAAGGGCATCTTCCTGCATCGAAAACATGCATGAGAAACCCAGAAGATGGTACACCGTGTGATGGGGAAAGGTTTCTAAAACGCACCTCATTCCTCATCTCCTTGTGCTCGGGTTCGCCATTCCAGCCACTTTACTAGCAATCTCCCTACTTGGAGCATCAGCACCTTTAACCTCCTGTTCCGTACAGGTTGCAATTTTTCCTGAGGATGAACGGGAAGACGGGGAACCAATGAGAGACTAGCTCTTGGTGTTGGGACAGGCACAGGTCACTCTATTTTCCCATCAGGAAGAAGAATTAACCACAGGCTCAGCCTGCCCCCCGGAACCAGAACAGGGCCTGAAGCCATCCTGCGCTTTTGCGGCCAGCTCCCGAAAAAGCGACCTGTAAAATGGAGCTTCAGGGCACTGCAATTCACAAACCTGCAGAGTTATAAATGATAACTCTCGTCCACAAATATATGGAGGGAAGGCAAAGAAGAGGATTTGAAATCAAGGCAGAATTGCAGGAAACAGATTTCAGGAGGTAGATTCGAATCGCCTTTAAAGCACATGAAAAGCGGCAAAACGTTGACAATGATGTCCTTGGCCAAAAAGGGCGTATGCGTTTTTTCCTGAATATATTCAGGAAAAAACGCATACGCCCTTTTTGGCCAACCAAGCAACCTGGAAAGGCAAATCAGCGCTACAAAGAAGTCTCGCTTCCCATCGGTCAAAAGGGCCATGCTGAAAAAAGTGTCAAAACCAGAAATGCAGGACAGGCCATGGAGAAATGAGAGCCTTGCTACACTGATGGGCGGGATGTAAATTGCCAACAGCCACTCTGGAGAAGTGTACGGTGTGTCCTGAAACTTCTAAGAAACACAGCTTAGAGAGCATAGGGCACTTCCACGCATGGGGGGATAAAGTGGGAAAATTGAAAATCAGCAAGACACAAGCACCCCAAAGTTTAGGGCTGCTCTGTTGACAAGGACCTCCACTTCATTCCACCTTAAATATCCCAGGAAAGCGAAAAATGGATCAAAAAGTTGTGGTCCTTATGTACAATGGAATATCACTCAGCCATGAAATCAATGTCATAAGGCTAGTAGCAGCATGATGAGTGGATTTAGGTAAGACGATTCTAAGTGAAATAAGTCACACAGAAAAGGACACTTCTCATAAGGTGTCACTTATAGAGGGAATGTAAAAACCGTTACACTTGAACTGAATTACAAAACAGAACAGAGTCACACATGCAGAAAACACACTATGGCTGCTTAACGGGAAAGGTGAGGTGGGGTGATACATAAAACAAGAGTTTCAAATTAGCTCAGATACCGTTCCATAAACCCAATATGTAATAGACAAGACCTACTCCTTGCTCAGAGAACTGGACTCAACACGCCCGATTCACCGCACAAGAATATATCTGACTAGTAATAATCTTAAAACCTATGTATTGATATCTCTCTGTTAGTGTGTCAAGTGGGTGTAAAGCGGCATAAACACAGCCGTGAAAAGCAGCTAAACCCCATTATAAAAATAAATTACTTTTCAAAACCCATGAAACAAAGACAGGGAAAGAGAGAGAAATTCTTACACAATTCGTTCAGGGGCTGTGATGCAACCTGGATTGACCATATCTAGACCCACAGCTGGATGAGACATAAGGGTGGACACTCCTGGGGCTGAGAGGTTTGGTGAGGTTGGGTGAGCAAACGCAGACCCTTTAAAGTAATACTGCGTGCTACCCATCGCATGGGTCCCAAATCTCCAGGTTCAAGGGCATCTTCCTGCATCGAAAACATGCATGAGAAACCCAGAAGATGGTACACCGTGTGATGGGGAAAGGTTTCTAAAACGCACCTCATTTCTCATCTCCTTGTGCTCGGGTTCGCCATTCCAGCCACTTTACTAGTAATCTCCCTACTTGGAGAATCAGCACCTTTAACCTCCTGTTCCGTACAGGTTGCAATTTGTCCTGAGGATGAACGGGAAGACGGGGAACCAATGAGAGACTAGCTATTGGTGTTGGGACAGGCACAGGTCACTCTATTTTCCCATCAGGAAGAAGAATTAACCACAGGCTCCGCCTGCCCCCCGGAACCAGAAGAGGGCCTGAAGCCATCCTGCGCTTTTGCGGCCAGCTCCCAAAAAAGCGACTTGTAAAATGGAGCTTCAGGGCACTGCAATTCACAAACCTGCAGAGTTATAAATGATAACTCTCGTCCACAAATATATTGAGGGAAGGCAAAGAAGAGGATTTGAAATCAAGGCAGAATTGCAGGAAACAGATTTCAGGAGGTAGATTCGAATCGCCTTTAAAGCACATGAAAAGCGGCAAAACGTTGACAATGATGCCCTTGGCCAAAAAGGGCGTATGCGTTTTTTCCTGAATATATTCAGGAAAAAACGCATACGCCCTTTTTGGCCAACCAAGCAACCTGGAAAGGCAAATCAGCGCTACAAAGAAGTCTCGCTTCCCATCGGTCAAAAGGGCCATGCTGAAAAAAGTGTCAAAACCAGAAATGCAGGACAGGCCATGGAGAAATGGGAGCCTTGCTACACTGATGGGCGGGATGTAAATTGCCAACAGCCACTCTGGAGAAGTGTACGGTGTGTCCTGAAACTTCTAAGAAACACAGCTTAGAGAGCATAGGGCACTTCCACGCATGGGGGGATAAAGTGGGAAAATTGAAAATCAGCAAGACACAAGCACCCCAAAGTTTAGGGCTGCTCTGTTGACAACGTCCTCCACTTCATTCCACCTTAAATATCCCAGGAAAGCGAAAAATGGATCAAAAAGTTGTGGTCCTTATGTACAATGGAATATCACTCAGCCATGAAATCAATGTCATAAGGCTAGTAGCAGCATGATGAGTGGATTTAGGTAAGACGATTCTAAGTGAAATAAGTCACACAGAAAAGGACACTTCTCATAAGGTGTCACTTATAGAGGGAATGTAAAAACCGTTACACTTGAACTGAATTACAAAACAGAACAGAGTCACACATGCAGAAAACACACTATGGCTGCTTAACGGGAAAGGTGAGGTGGGGTGATACATAAAACAAGAGTTTCAAATTAGCTCAGATACCGTTCCATAAACCCAATATGTAATAGACAAGACCTACTCCTTGCTCAGAGAACTGGACTCAACACGCCCGATTCACCGCACAAGAATATATCTGACTAGTAATAATCTTAAAACCTATGTATTGATATCTCTCTGTTAGTGTGTCAAGTGGGTGTAAAGCGGCATAAACACAGCCGTGAAAAGCAGCTAAACCCCATTATAAAAATAAATTACTTTTCAAAACCCATGAAACAAAGACAGGGAAAGAGAGAGATATTCTTACACAATTCGTTCAGGGGCTGTGATGCAACCTGGATTGACCATATCTAGACCCACAGCTGGATGAGACATAAGGGTGGACACTCCTGGGGCTGAGAGGTTTGGTGAGGTTGGGTGAGCAAACGCAGACCCTTTAAAGTAATACTGCGTGCTACCCATCGCATGGGTCCCAAATCTCCAGGTTCAAGGGCATCTTCCTGCATCGAAAACATGCATGAGAAACCCAGAAGATGGTACACCGTGTGATGGGGAAAGGTTTCTAAAACGCACCTCATTCCTCATCTCCTTGTGCTCGGGTTCGCCATTCCAGCCACTTTACTAGCAATCTCCCTACTTGGAGCATCAGCACCTTTAACCTCCTGTTCCGTACAGGTTGCAATTTTTCCTGAGGATGAACGGGAAGACGGGGAACCAATGAGAGACTAGCTCTTGGTGTTGGGACAGGCACAGGTCACTCTATTTTCCCATCAGGAAGAAGAATTAACCACAGGCTCCGCCTGCCCCCCGAAACCAAAACAGGGCCTGAAGCCATCCTGCGCTTTTGCGGCCAGCTCCCAAAAAAGCGACTTGTAAAATGGAGCTTCAGGGCACTGCAATTCACAAACCTGCAGAGTTATAAATGATAACTCTCGTCCACAAATATATTGAGGGAAGGCAAAGAAGAGGATTTGAAATCAAGGCAGAATTGCAGGAAACAGATTTCAGGAGGTAGATTCGAATCGCCTTTAAAGCACATGAAAAGCGGCAAAACGTTGACAATGATGCCCTTGGCCAAAAAGGGCGTATGCGTTTTTTCCTGAATATATTCAGGAAAAAACGCATACGCCCTTTTTGGCCAACCAAGCAACCTGGAAAGGCAAATCAGCGCTACAAAGAAGTCTCGCTTCCCATCGGTCAAAAGGGCCATGCTGAAAAAAGTGTCAAAACCAGAAATGCAGGACAGGCCATGGAGAAATGGGAGCCTTGCTACACTGATGGGCGGGATGTAAATTGCCAACAGCCACTCTGGAGAAGTGTACGGTGTGTCCTGAAACTTCTAAGAAACACAGCTTAGAGAGCATAGGGCACTTCCACGCATGGGGGGATAAAGTGGGAAAATTGAAAATCAGCAAGACACAAGCACCCCAAAGTTTAGGGCTGCTCTGTTGACAAGGACCTCCACTTCATTCCACCTTAAATATCCCAGGAAAGCGAAAAATGGATCAAAAAGTTGTGGTCCTTATGTACAATGGAATATCACTCAGCCATGAAATCAATGTCATAAGGCTAGTAGCAGCATGATGAGTGGATTTAGGTAAGACGATTCTAAGTGAAATAAGTCACACAGAAAAGGACACTTCTCATAAGGTGTCACTTATAGAGGGAATGTAAAAACCGTTACACTTGAACTGAATTACAAAACAGAACAGAGTCACACATGCAGAAAACACACTATGGCTGCTTAACGGGAAAGGTGAGGTGGGGTGATACATAAAACAAGAGTTTCAAATTAGCTCAGATACCGTTCCATAAACCCAATATGTAATAGACAAGACCTACTCCTTGCTCAGAGAACTGGACTCAACACGCCCGATTCACCGCACAAGAATATATCTGACTAGTAATAATCTTAAAACCTATGTATTGATATCTCTCTGTTAGTGTGTCAAGTGGGTGTAAAGCGGCATAAACACAGCCGTGAAAAGCAGCTAAACCCCATTATAAAAATAAATTACTTTTAAAAACCCATGAAACAAAGACAGGGAAAGAGAGAGAAATTCTTACACAATTCGTTCAGGGGCTGTGATGCAACCTGGATTGACCATATCTAGACCCACAGCTGGATGAGACATAAGGGTGGACACTCCTGGGGCTGAGAGGTTTGGTGAGGTTGGGTGAGCAAACGCAGACCCTTTAAAGTAATACTGCGTGCTACCCATCGCATGGGTCCCAAATCTCCAGGTTCAAGGGCATCTTCCTGCATCGAAAACATGCATGAGAAACCCAGAAGATGGTACACCGTGTGATGGGGAAAGGTTTCTAAAACGCACCTCATTTCTCATCTCCTTGTGCTCGGGTTCGCCATTCCAGCCACTTTACTAGTAATCTCCCTACTTGGAGCATCAGCACCTTTAACCTCCTGTTCCGTACAGGTTGCAATTTGTCCTGAGGATGAACGGGAAGACGGGGAACCAATGAGAGACTAGCTCTTGGTGTTGGGACAGGCACAGGTCACTCTATTTTCCCATCAGGAAGAAGAATTAACCACAGGCTCAGCCTGCCCCCCGGAACCAGAACAGGGCCTGAAGCCATCCTGCGCTTTTGCGGCCAGCTCCCAAAAAAGCGACTTGTAAAATGGAGCTTCAGGGCACTGCAATTCACAAACCTGCAGAGTTATAAATGATAACTCTCGTCCACAAATATATTGAGGGAAGGCAAAGAAGAGGATTTGAAATCAAGGCAGAATTGCAGGAAACAGATTTCAGGAGGTAGATTCGAATCGCCTTTAAAGCACATGAAAAGCGGCAAAACGTTGACAATGATGCCCTTGGCCAAAAAGGGCGTATGCGTTTTTTCCTGAATATATTCAGGAAAAAATGCATACGCCCTTTTTGGCCAACCAAGCAACCTGGAAAGGCAAATCAGCGCTACAAAGAAGTCTCGCTTCCCATCGGTCAAAAGGGCCATGCTGAAAAAAGTGTCAAAACCAGAAATGCAGGACAGGCCATGGAGAAATGGGAGCCTTGCTACACTGATGGGCGGGATGTAAATTGCCAACAGCCACTCTGGAGAAGTGTACGGTGTGTCCTGAAACTTCTAAGAAACACAGCTTAGAGAGCATAGGGCACTTCCACGCATGGGGGGATAAAGTGGGAAAATTGAAAATCAGCAAGACACAAGCACCCCAAAGTTTAGGGCTGCTCTGTTGACAAGGACCTCCACTTCATTCCACCTTAAATATCCCAGGAAAGCGAAAAATGGATCAAAAAGTTGTGGTCCTTATGTACAATGGAATATCACTCAGCCATGAAATCAATGTCATAAGGCTAGTAGCAGCATGATGAGTGGATTTAGGTAAGACGATTCTAAGTGAAATAAGTCACACAGAAAAGGACACTTCTCATAAGGTGTCACTTATAGAGGGAATGTAAAAACCGTTACACTTGAACTGAATTACAAAACAGAACAGAGTCACACATGCAGAAAACACACTATGGCTGCTTAACGGGAAAGGTGAGGTGGGGTGATACATAAAACAAGAGTTTCAAATTAGCTCAGATACCGTTCCATAAACCCAATATGTAATAGACAAGACCTACTCCTTGCTCAGAGAACTGGACTCAACACGCCCGATTCACCGCACAAGAATATATCTGACTAGTAATAATCTTAAAACCTATGTATTGATATCTCTCTGTTAGTGTGTCAAGTGGGTGTAAAGCGGCATAAACACAGCCGTGAAAAGCAGCTAAACCCCATTATAAAAATAAATTACTTTTAAAAACCCATGAAACAAAGACAGGGAAAGAGAGAGATATTCTTACACAATTCGTTCAGGGGCTGTGATGCAACCTGGATTGACCATATCTAGACCCACAGCTGGATGAGACATAAGGGTGGACACTCCTGGGGCTGAGAGGTTTGGTGAGGTTGGGTGAGCAAACGCAGACCCTTTAAAGTAATACTGCGTGCTACCCATCGCATGGGTCCCAAATCTCCAGGTTCAAGGGCATCTTCCTGCATCGAAAACATGCATGAGAAACCCAGAAGATGGTACACCGTGTGATGGGGAAAGGTTTCTAAAACGCACCTCATTCCTCATCTCCTTGTGCTCGGGTTCGCCATTCCAGCCACTTTACTAGCAATCTCCCTACTTGGAGCATCAGCACCTTTAACCTCCTGTTCCGTACAGGTTGCAATTTTTCCTGAGGATGAACGGGAAGACGGGGAACCAATGAGAGACTAGCTCTTGGTGTTGGGACAGGCACAGGTCACTCTATTTTCCCATCAGGAAGAAGAATTAACCACAGGCTCCGCCTGCCCCCCGAAACCAAAACAGGGCCTGAAGCCATCCTGCGCTTTTGCGGCCAGCTCCCAAAAAAGCGACTTGTAAAATGGAGCTTCAGGGCACTGCAATTCACAAACCTGCAGAGTTATAAATGATAACTCTCGTCCACAAATATATTGAGGGAAGGCAAAGAAGAGGATTTGAAATCAAGGCAGAATTGCAGGAAACAGATTTCAGGAGGTAGATTCGAATCGCCTTTAAAGCACATGAAAAGCGGCAAAACGTTGACAATGATGCCCTTGGCCAAAAAGGGCGTATGCGTTTTTTCCTGAATATATTCAGGAAAAAACGCATACGCCCTTTTTGGCCAACCAAGCAACCTGGAAAGGCAAATCAGCGCTACAAAGAAGTCTCGCTTCCCATCGGTCAAAAGGGCCATGCTGAAAAAAGTGTCAAAACCAGAAATGCAGGACAGGCCATGGAGAAATGGGAGCCTTGCTACACTGATGGGCGGGATGTAAATTGCCAACAGCCACTCTGGAGAAGTGTACGGTGTGTCCTGAAACTTCTAAGAAACACAGCTTAGAGAGCATAGGGCACTTCCACGCATGGGGGGATAAAGTGGGAAAATTGAAAATCAGCAAGACACAAGCACCCCAAAGTTTAGGGCTGCTCTGTTGACAAGGACCTCCACTTCATTCCACCTTAAATATCCCAGGAAAGCGAAAAATGGATCAAAAAGTTGTGGTCCTTATGTACAATGGAATATCACTCAGCCATGAAATCAATGTCATAAGGCTAGTAGCAGCATGATGAGTGGATTTAGGTAAGACGATTCTAAGTGAAATAAGTCACACAGAAAAGGACACTTCTCATAAGGTGTCACTTATAGAGGGAATGTAAAAACCGTTACACTTGAACTGAATTACAAAACAGAACAGAGTCACACATGCAGAAAACACACTATGGCTGCTTAACGGGAAAGGTGAGGTGGGGTGATACATAAAACAAGAGTTTCAAATTAGCTCAGATACCGTTCCATAAACCCAATATGTAATAGACAAGACCTACTCCTTGCTCAGAGAACTGGACTCAACACGCCCGATTCACCGCACAAGAATATATCTGACTAGTAATAATCTTAAAACCTATGTATTGATATCTCTCTGTTAGTGTGTCAAGTGGGTGTAAAGCGGCATAAACACAGCCGTGAAAAGCAGCTAAACCCCATTATAAAAATAAATTACTTTTAAAAACCCATGAAACAAAGACAGGGAAAGAGAGAGAAATTCTTACACAATTCGTTCAGGGGCTGTGATGCAACCTGGATTGACCATATCTAGACCCACAGCTGGATGAGACATAAGGGTGGACACTCCTGGGGCTGAGAGGTTTGGTGAGGTTGGGTGAGCAAACGCAGACCCTTTAAAGTAATACTGCGTGCTACCCATCGCATGGGTCCCAAATCTCCAGGTTCAAGGGCATCTTCCTGCATCGAAAACATGCATGAGAAACCCAGAAGATGGTACACCGTGTGATGGGGAAAGGTTTCTAAAACGCACCTCATTTCTCATCTCCTTGTGCTCGGGTTCGCCATTCCAGCCACTTTACTAGCAATCTCCCTACTTGGAGCATCAGCACCTTTAACCTCCTGTTCCGTACAGGTTGCAATTTGTCCTGAGGATGAACGGGAAGACGGGGAACCAATGAGAGACTAGCTATTGGTGTTGGGACAGGCACAGGTCACTCTATTTTCCCATCAGGAAGAAGAATTAACCACAGGCTCCGCCTGCCCCCCGGAACCAGAACAGGGCCTGAAGCCATCCTGCGCTTTTGCGGCCAGCTCCCAAAAAAGCGACTTGTAAAATGGAGCTTCAGGGCACTGCAATTCACAAACCTGCAGAGTTATAAATGATAACTCTCGTCCACAAATATATTGAGGGAAGGCAAAGAAGAGGATTTGAAATCAAGGCAGAATTGCAGGAAACAGATTTCAGGAGGTAGATTCGAATCGCCTTTAAAGCACATGAAAAGCGGCAAAACGTTGACAATGATGCCCTTGGCCAAAAAGGGCGTATGCGTTTTTTCCTGAATATATTCAGGAAAAAACGCATACGCCCTTTTTGGCCAACCAAGCAACCTGGAAAGGCAAATCAGCGCTACAAAGAAGTCTCGCTTCCCATCGGTCAAAAGGGCCATGCTGAAAAAAGTGTCAAAACCAGAAATGCAGGACAGGCCATGGAGAAATGGGAGCCTTGCTACACTGATGGGCGGGATGTAAATTGCCAACAGCCACTCTGGAGAAGTGTACGGTGTGTCCTGAAACATCTAAGAAACACAGCTTAGAGAGCATAGGGCACTTCCACGCATGGGGGGATAAAGTGGGAAAATTGAAAATCAGCAAGACACAAGCACCCCAAAGTTTAGGGCTGCTCTGTTGACAAGGACCTCCACTTCATTCCACCTTAAATATCCCAGGAAAGCGAAAAATGGATCAAAAAGTTGTGGTCCTTATGTACAATGGAATATCACTCAGCCATGAAATCAATGTCATAAGGCTAGTAGCAGCATGATGAGTGGATTTAGGTAAGACGATTCTAAGTGAAATAAGTCACACAGAAAAGGACACTTCTCATAAGGTGTCACTTATAGAGGGAATGTAAAAACCGTTACACTTGAACTGAATTACAAAACAGAACAGAGTCACACATGCAGAAAACACACTATGGCTGCTTAACGGGAAAGGTGAGGTGGGGTGATACATAAAACAAGAGTTTCAAATTAGCTCAGATACCGTTCCATAAACCCAATATGTAATAGACAAGACCTACTCCTTGCTCAGAGAACTGGACTCAACACGCCCGATTCACCGCACAAGAATATATCTGACTAGTAATAATCTTAAAACCTATGTATTGATATCTCTCTGTTAGTGTGTCAAGTGGGTGTAAAGCGGCATAAACACAGCCGTGAAAAGCAGCTAAACCCCATTATAAAAATAAATTACTTTTAAAAACCCATGAAACAAAGACAGGGAAAGAGAGAGAAATTCTTACACAATTCGTTCAGGGGCTGTGATGCAACCTGGATTGACCATATCTAGACCCACAGCTGGATGAGACATAAGGGTGGACACTCCTGGGGCTGAGAGGTTTGGTGAGGTTGGGTGAGCAAACGCAGACCCTTTAAAGTAATACTGCGTGCTACCCATCGCATGGGTCCCAAATCTCCAGGTTCAAGGGCATCTTCCTGCATCGAAAACATGCATGAGAAACCCAGAAGATGGTACACCGTGTGATGGGGAAAGGTTTCTAAAACGCACCTCATTTCTCATCTCCTTGTGCTCGGGTTCGCCATTCCAGCCACTTTACTAGCAATCTCCCTACTTGGAGCATCAGCACCTTTAACCTCCTGTTCCGTACAGGTTGCAATTTGTCCTGAGGATGAACGGGAAGACGGGGAACCAATGAGAGACTAGCTCTTGGTGTTGGGACAGGCACAGGTCACTCTATTTTCCCATCAGGAAGAAGAATTAACCACAGGCTCCGCCTGCCCCCCGAAACCAAAACAGGGCCTGAAGCCATCCTGCGCTTTTGCGGCCAGCTCCCAAAAAAGCGACTTGTAAAATGGAGCTTCAGGGCACTGCAATTCACAAACCTGCAGAGTTATAAATGATAACTCTCGTCCACAAATATATTGAGGGAAGGCAAAGAAGAGGATTTGAAATCAAGGCAGAATTGCAGGAAACAGATTTCAGGAGGTAGATTCGAATCGCCTTTAAAGCACATGAAAAGCGGCAAAACGTTGACAATGATGCCCTTGGCCAAAAAGGGCGTATGCGTTTTTTCCTGAATATATTCAGGAAAAAACGCATACGCCCTTTTTGGCCAACCAAGCAACCTGGAAAGGCAAATCAGCGCTACAAAGAAGTCTCGCTTCCCATCGGTCAAAAGGGCCATGCTGAAAAAAGTGTCAAAACCAGAAATGCAGGACAGGCCATGGAGAAATGGAAGCCTTGCTACACTGATGGGCGGGATGTAAATTGCCAACAGCCACTCTGGAGAAGTGTACGGTGTGTCCTGAAACATCTAAGAAACACAGCTTAGAGAGCATAGGGCACTTCCACGCATGGGGGGATAAAGTGGGAAAATTGAAAATCAGCAAGACACAAGCACCCCAAAGTTTAGGGCTGCTCTGTTGACAAGGACCTCCACTTCATTCCACCTTAAATATCCCAGGAAAGCGAAAAATGGATCAAAAAGTTGTGGTCCTTATGTACAATGGAATATCACTCAGCCATGAAATCAATGTCATAAGGCTAGTAGCAGCATGATGAGTGGATTTAGGTAAGACGATTCTAAGTGAAATAAGTCACACAGAAAAGGACACTTCTCATAAGGTGTCACTTATAGAGGGAATGTAAAAACCGTTACACTTGAACTGAATTACAAAACAGAACAGAGTCACACATGCAGAAAACACACTATGGCTGCTTAACGGGAAAGGTGAGGTGGGGTGATACATAAAACAAGAGTTTCAAATTAGCTCAGATACCGTTCCATAAACCCAATATGTAATAGACAAGACCTACTCCTTGCTCAGAGAACTGGACTCAACACGCCCGATTCACCGCACAAGAATATATCTGACTAGTAATAATCTTAAAACCTATGTATTGATATCTCTCTGTTAGTGTGTCAAGTGGGTGTAAAGCGGCATAAACACAGCCGTGAAAAGCAGCTAAACCCCATTATAAAAATAAATTACTTTTAAAAACCCATGAAACAAAGACAGGGAAAGAGAGAGAAATTCTTACACAATTCGTTCAGGGGCTGTGATGCAACCTGGATTGACCATATCTAGACCCACAGCTGGATGAGACATAAGGGTGGACACTCCTGGGGCTGAGAGGTTTGGTGAGGTTGGGTGAGCAAACGCAGACCCTTTAAAGTAATACTGCGTGCTACCCATCGCATGGGTCCCAAATCTCCAGGTTCAAGGGCATCTTCCTGCATCGAAAACATGCATGAGAAACCCAGAAGATGGTACACCGTGTGATGGGGAAAGGTTTCTAAAACGCACCTCATTTCTCATCTCCTTGTGCTCGGGTTCGCCATTCCAGCCACTTTACTAGCAATCTCCCTACTTGGAGCATCAGCACCTTTAACCTCCTGTTCCGTACAGGTTGCAATTTGTCCTGAGGATGAACGGGAAGACGGGGAACCAATGAGAGACTAGCTCTTGGTGTTGGGACAGGCACAGGTCACTCTATTTTCCCATCAGGAAGAAGAATTAACCACAGGCTCCGCCTGCCCCCCGAAACCAAAACAGGGCCTGAAGCCATCCTGCGCTTTTGCGGCCAGCTCCCAAAAAAGCGACTTGTAAAATGGAGCTTCAGGGCACTGCAATTCACAAACCTGCAGAGTTATAAATGATAACTCTCGTCCACAAATATATTGAGGGAAGGCAAAGAAGAGGATTTGAAATCAAGGCAGAATTGCAGGAAACAGATTTCAGGAGGTAGATTCGAATCGCCTTTAAAGCACATGAAAAGCGGCAAAACGTTGACAATGATGCCCTTGGCCAAAAAGGGCGTATGCGTTTTTTCCTGAATATATTCAGGAAAAAACGCATACGCCCTTTTTGGCCAACCAAGCAACCTGGAAAGGCAAATCAGCGCTACAAAGAAGTCTCGCTTCCCATCGGTCAAAAGGGCCATGCTGAAAAAAGTGTCAAAACCAGAAATGCAGGACAGGCCATGGAGAAATGGGAGCCTTGCTACACTGATGGGCGGGATGTAAATTGCCAACAGCCACTCTGGAGAAGTGTACGGTGTGTCCTGAAACTTCTAAGAAACACAGCTTAGAGAGCATAGGGCACTTCCACGCATGGGGGGATAAAGTGGGAAAATTGAAAATCAGCAAGACACAAGCACCCCAAAGTTTAGGGCTGCTCTGTTGACAAGGACCTCCACTTCATTCCACCTTAAATATCCCAGGAAAGCGAAAAATGGATCAAAAAGTTGTGGTCCTTATGTACAATGGAATATCACTCAGCCATGAAATCAATGTCATAAGGCTAGTAGCAGCATGATGAGTGGATTTAGGTAAGACGATTCTAAGTGAAATAAGTCACACAGAAAAGGACACTTCTCATAAGGTGTCACTTATAGAGGGAATGTAAAAACCGTTACACTTGAACTGAATTACAAAACAGAACAGAGTCACACATGCAGAAAACACACTATGGCTGCTTAACGGGAAAGGTGAGGTGGGGTGATACATAAAACAAGAGTTTCAAATTAGCTCAGATACCGTTCCATAAACCCAATATGTAATAGACAAGACCTACTCCTTGCTCAGAGAACTGGACTCAACACGCCCGATTCACCGCACAAGAATATATCTGACTAGTAATAATCTTAAAACCTATGTATTGATATCTCTCTGTTAGTGTGTCAAGTGGGTGTAAAGCGGCATAAACACAGCCGTGAAAAGCAGCTAAACCCCATTATAAAAATAAATTACTTTTCAAAACCCATGAAACAAAGACAGGGAAAGAGAGAGAAATTCTTACACAATTCGTTCAGGGGCTGTGATGCAACCTGGATTGACCATATCTAGACCCACAGCTGGATGAGACATAAGGGTGGACACTCCTGGGGCTGAGAGGTTTGGTGAGGTTGGGTGAGCAAACGCAGACCCTTTAAAGTAATACTGCGTGCTACCCATCGCATGGGTCCCAAATCTCCAGGTTCAAGGGCATCTTCCTGCATCGAAAACATGCATGAGAAACCCAGAAGATGGTACACCGTGTGATGGGGAAAGGTTTCTAAAACGCACCTCATTTCTCATCTCCTTGTGCTCGGGTTCGCCATTCCAGCCACTTTACTAGCAATCTCCCTACTTGGAGCATCAGCACCTTTAACCTCCTGTTCCGTACAGGTTGCAATTTGTCCTGAGGATGAACGGGAAGACGGGGAACCAATGAGAGACTAGCTCTTGGTGTTGGGACAGGCACAGGTCACTCTATTTTCCCATCAGGAAGAAGAATTAACCACAGGCTCCGCCTGCCCCCCGAAACCAAAACAGGGCCTGAAGCCATCCTGCGCTTTTGCGGCCAGCTCCCAAAAAAGCGACTTGTAAAATGGAGCTTCAGGGCACTGCAATTCACAAACCTGCAGAGTTATAAATGATAACTCTCGTCCACAAATATATTGAGGGAAGGCAAAGAAGAGGATTTGAAATCAAGGCAGAATTGCAGGAAACAGATTTCAGGAGGTAGATTCGAATCGCCTTTAAAGCACATGAAAAGCGGCAAAACGTTGACAATGATGCCCTTGGCCAAAAAGGGCGTATGCGTTTTTTCCTGAATATATTCAGGAAAAAACGCATACGCCCTTTTTGGCCAACCAAGCAACCTGGAAAGGCAAATCAGCGCTACAAAGAAGTCTCGCTTCCCATCGGTCAAAAGGGCCATGCTGAAAAAAGTGTCAAAACCAGAAATGGAGGACAGGCCATGGAGAAATGGGAGCCTTGCTACACTGATGGGCGGGATGTAAATTGCCAACAGCCACTCTGGAGAAATGTACGGTGTGTCCTGAAACTTCTAAGAAACACAGCTTAGAGAGCATAGGGCACTTCCACGCATGGGGGGATAAAGTGGGAAAATTGAAAATCAGCAAGACACAAGCACCCCAAAGTTTAGGGCTGCTCTGTTGACAAGGACCTCCACTTCATTCCACCTTAAATATCCCAGGAAAGCGAAAAATGGATCAAAAAGTTGTGGTCCTTATGTACAATGGAATATCACTCAGCCATGAAATCAATGTCATAAGGCTAGTAGCAGCATGATGAGTGGATTTAGGTAAGACGATTCTAAGTGAAATAAGTCACACAGAAAAGGACACTTCTCATAAGGTGTCACTTATAGAGGGAATGTAAAAACCGTTACACTTGAACTGAATTACAAAACAGAACAGAGTCACACATGCAGAAAACACACTATGGCTGCTTAACGGGAAAGGTGAGGTGGGGTGATACATAAAACAAGAGTTTCAAATTAGCTCAGATACCGTTCCATAAACCCAATATGTAATAGACAAGACCTACTCCTTGCTCAGAGAACTGGACTCAACACGCCCGATTCACCGCACAAGAATATATCTGACTAGTAATAATCTTAAAACCTATGTATTGATATCTCTCTGTTAGTGTGTCAAGTGGGTGTAAAGCGGCATAAACACAGCCGTGAAAAGCAGCTAAACCCCATTATAAAAATAAATTACTTTTAAAAACCCATGAAACAAAGACAGGGAAAGAGAGAGATATTCTTACACAATTCGTTCAGGGGCTGTGATGCAACCTGGATTGACCATATCTAGACCCACAGCTGGATGAGACATAAGGGTGGACACTCCTGGGGCTGAGAGGTTTGGTGAGGTTGGGTGAGCAAACGCAGACCCTTTAAAGTAATACTGCGTGCTACCCATCGCATGGGTCCCAAATCTCCAGGTTCAAGGGCATCTTCCTGCATCGAAAACATGCATGAGAAACCCAGAAGATGGTACACCGTGTGATGGGGAAAGGTTTCTAAAACGCACCTCATTCCTCATCTCCTTGTGCTCGGGTTCGCCATTCCAGCCACTTTACTAGCAATCTCCCTACTTGGAGCATCAGCACCTTTAACCTCCTGTTCCGTACAGGTTGCAATTTGTCCTGAGGATGAACGGGAAGACGGGGAACCAATGAGAGACTAGCTCTTGGTGTTGGGACAGGCACAGGTCACTCTATTTTCCCATCAGGAAGAAGAATTAACCACAGGCTCAGCCTGCCCCCCGGAACCAGAACAGGGCCTGAAGCCATCCTGCGCTTTTGCGGCCAGCTCCCGAAAAAGCGACCTGTAAAATGGAGCTTCAGGGCACTGCAATTCACAAACCTGCAGAGTTATAAATGATAACTCTCGTCCACAAATATATGGAGGGAAGGCAAAGAAGAGGATTTGAAATCAAGGCAGAATTGCAGGAAACAGATTTCAGGAGGTAGATTCGAATCGCCTTTAAAGCACATGAAAAGCGGCAAAACGTTGACAATGATGCCCTTGGCCAAAAAGGGCGTATGCGTTTTTTCCTGAATATATTCAGGAAAAAACGCATACGCCCTTTTTGGCCAACCAAGCAACCTGGAAAGGCAAATCAGCGCTACAAAGAAGTCTCGCTTCCCATCGGTCAAAAGGGCCATGCTGAAAAAAGTGTCAAAACCAGAAATGCAGGACAGGCCATGGAGAAATGAGAGCCTTGCTACACTGATGGGCGGGATGTAAATTGCCAACAGCCACTCTGGAGAAGTGTACGGTGTGTCCTGAAACTTCTAAGAAACACAGCTTAGAGAGCATAGGGCACTTCCACGCATGGGGGGATAAAGTGGGAAAATTGAAAATCAGCAAGACACAAGCACCCCAAAGTTTAGGGCTGCTCTGTTGACAAGGACCTCCACTTCATTCCACCTTAAATATCCCAGGAAAGCGAAAAATGGATCAAAAAGTTGTGGTCCTTATGTACAATGGAATATCACTCAGCCATGAAATCAATGTCATAAGGCTAGTAGCAGCATGATGAGTGGATTTAGGTAAGACGATTCTAAGTGAAATAAGTCACACAGAAAAGGACACTTCTCATAAGGTGTCACTTATAGAGGGAATGTAAAAACCGTTACACTTGAACTGAATTACAAAACAGAACAGAGTCACACATGCAGAAAACACACTATGGCTGCTTAACGGGAAAGGTGAGGTGGGGTGATACATAAAACAAGAGTTTCAAATTAGCTCAGATACCGTTCCATAAACCCAATATGTAATAGACAAGACCTACTCCTTGCTCAGAGAACTGGACTCAACACGCCCGATTCACCGCACAAGAATATATCTGACTAGTAATAATCTTAAAACCTATGTATTGATATCTCTCTGTTAGTGTGTCAAGTGGGTGTAAAGCGGCATAAACACAGCCGTGAAAAGCAGCTAAACCCCATTATAAAAATAAATTACTTTTAAAAACCCATGAAACAAAGACAGGGAAAGAGAGAGAAATTCTTACACAATTCGTTCAGGGGCTGTGATGCAACCTGGATTGACCATATCTAGACCCACAGCTGGATGAGACATAAGGGTGGACACTCCTGGGGCTGAGAGGTTTGGTGAGGTTGGGTGAGCAAACGCAGACCCTTTAAAGTAATACTGCGTGCTACCCATCGCATGGGTCCCAAATCTCCAGGTTCAAGGGCATCTTCCTGCATCGAAAACATGCATGAGAAACCCAGAAGATGGTACACCGTGTGATGGGGAAAGGTTTCTAAAACGCACCTCATTTCTCATCTCCTTGTGCTCGGGTTCGCCATTCCAGCCACTTTACTAGCAATCTCCCTACTTGGAGAATCAGCACCTTTAACCTCCTGTTCCGTACAGGTTGCAATTTGTCCTGAGGATGAACGGGAAGACGGGGAACCAATGAGAGACTAGCTATTGGTGTTGGGACAGGCACAGGTCACTCTATTTTCCCATCAGGAAGAAGAATTAACCACAGGCTCCGCCTGCCCCCCGGAACCAGAAGAGGGCCTGAAGCCATCCTGCGCTTTTGCGGCCAGCTCCCAAAAAAGCGACTTGTAAAATGGAGCTTCAGGGCACTGCAATTCACAAACCTGCAGAGTTATAAATGATAACTCTCGTCCACAAATATATTGAGGGAAGGCAAAGAAGAGGATTTGAAATCAAGGCAGAATTGCAGGAAACAGATTTCAGGAGGTAGATTCGAATCGCCTTTAAAGCACATGAAAAGCGGCAAAACGTTGACAATGATGCCCTTGGCCAAAAAGGGCGTATGCGTTTTTTCCTGAATATATTCAGGAAAAAACGCATACGCCCTTTTTGGCCAACCAAGCAACCTGGAAAGGCAAATCAGCGCTACAAAGAAGTCTCGCTTCCCATCGGTCAAAAGGGCCATGCTGAAAAAAGTGTCAAAACCAGAAATGCAGGACAGGCCATGGAGAAATGGGAGCCTTGCTACACTGATGGGCGGGATGTAAATTGCCAACAGCCACTCTGGAGAAGTGTACGGTGTGTCCTGAAACTTCTAAGAAACACAGCTTAGAGAGCATAGGGCACTTCCACGCATGGGGGGATAAAGTGGGAAAATTGAAAATCAGCAAGACACAAGCACCCCAAAGTTTAGGGCTGCTCTGTTGACAAGGACCTCCACTTCATTCCACCTTAAATATCCCAGGAAAGCGAAAAATGGATCAAAAAGTTGTGGTCCTTATGTACAATGGAATATCACTCAGCCATGAAATCAATGTCATAAGGCTAGTAGCAGCATGATGAGTGGATTTAGGTAAGACGATTCTAAGTGAAATAAGTCACACAGAAAAGGACACTTCTCATAAGGTGTCACTTATAGAGGGAATGTAAAAACCGTTACACTTGAACTGAATTACAAAACAGAACAGAGTCACACATGCAGAAAACACACTATGGCTGCTTAACGGGAAAGGTGAGGTGGGGTGATACATAAAACAAGAGTTTCAAATTAGCTCAGATACCGTTCCATAAACCCAATATGTAATAGACAAGACCTACTCCTTGCTCAGAGAACTGGACTCAACACGCCCGATTCACCGCACAAGAATATATCTGACTAGTAATAATCTTAAAACCTATGTATTGATATCTCTCTGTTAGTGTGTCAAGTGGGTGTAAAGCGGCATAAACACAGCCGTGAAAAGCAGCTAAACCCCATTATAAAAATAAATTACTTTTCAAAACCCATGAAACAAAGACAGGGAAAGAGAGAGATATTCTTACACAATTCGTTCAGGGGCTGTGATGCAACCTGGATTGACCATATCTAGACCCACAGCTGGATGAGACATAAGGGTGGACACTCCTGGGGCTGAGAGGTTTGGTGAGGTTGGGTGAGCAAACGCAGACCCTTTAAAGTAATACTGCGTGCTACCCATCGCATGGGTCCCAAATCTCCAGGTTCAAGGGCATCTTCCTGCATCGAAAACATGCATGAGAAACCCAGAAGATGGTACACCGTGTGATGGGGAAAGGTTTCTAAAACGCACCTCATTCCTCATCTCCTTGTGCTCGGGTTCGCCATTCCAGCCACTTTACTAGCAATCTCCCTACTTGGAGCATCAGCACCTTTAACCTCCTGTTCCGTACAGGTTGCAATTTTTCCTGAGGATGAACGGGAAGACGGGGAACCAATGAGAGACTAGCTCTTGGTGTTGGGACAGGCACAGGTCACTCTATTTTCCCATCAGGAAGAAGAATTAACCACAGGCTCCGCCTGCCCCCCGAAACCAAAACAGGGCCTGAAGCCATCCTGCGCTTTTGCGGCCAGCTCCCAAAAAAGCGACTTGTAAAATGGAGCTTCAGGGCACTGCAATTCACAAACCTGCAGAGTTATAAATGATAACTCTCGTCCACAAATATATTGAGGGAAGGCAAAGAAGAGGATTTGAAATCAAGGCAGAATTGCAGGAAACAGATTTCAGGAGGTAGATTCGAATCGCCTTTAAAGCACATGAAAAGCGGCAAAACGTTGACAATGATGCCCTTGGCCAAAAAGGGCGTATGCGTTTTTTCCTGAATATATTCAGGAAAAAACGCATACGCCCTTTTTGGCCAACCAAGCAACCTGGAAAGGCAAATCAGCGCTACAAAGAAGTCTCGCTTCCCATCGGTCAAAAGGGCCATGCTGAAAAAAGTGTCAAAACCAGAAATGCAGGACAGGCCATGGAGAAATGGGAGCCTTGCTACACTGATGGGCGGGATGTAAATTGCCAACAGCCACTCTGGAGAAGTGTACGGTGTGTCCTGAAACTTCTAAGAAACACAGCTTAGAGAGCATAGGGCACTTCCACGCATGGGGGGATAAAGTGGGAAAATTGAAAATCAGCAAGACACAAGCACCCCAAAGTTTAGGGCTGCTCTGTTGACAAGGACCTCCACTTCATTCCACCTTAAATATCCCAGGAAAGCGAAAAATGGATCAAAAAGTTGTGGTCCTTATGTACAATGGAATATCACTCAGCCATGAAATCAATGTCATAAGGCTAGTAGCAGCATGATGAGTGGATTTAGGTAAGACGATTCTAAGTGAAATAAGTCACACAGAAAAGGACACTTCTCATAAGGTGTCACTTATAGAGGGAATGTAAAAACCGTTACACTTGAACTGAATTACAAAACAGAACAGAGTCACACATGCAGAAAACACACTATGGCTGCTTAACGGGAAAGGTGAGGTGGGGTGATACATAAAACAAGAGTTTCAAATTAGCTCAGATACCGTTCCATAAACCCAATATGTAATAGACAAGACCTACTCCTTGCTCAGAGAACTGGACTCAACACGCCCGATTCACCGCACAAGAATATATCTGACTAGTAATAATCTTAAAACCTATGTATTGATATCTCTCTGTTAGTGTGTCAAGTGGGTGTAAAGCGGCATAAACACAGCCGTGAAAAGCAGCTAAACCCCATTATAAAAATAAATTACTTTTAAAAACCCATGAAACAAAGACAGGGAAAGAGAGAGATATTCTTACACAATTCGTTCAGGGGCTGTGATGCAACCTGGATTGACCATATCTAGACCCACAGCTGGATGAGACATAAGGGTGGACACTCCTGGGGCTGAGAGGTTTGGTGAGGTTGGGTGAGCAAACGCAGACCCTTTAAAGTAATACTGCGTGCTACCCATCGCATGGGTCCCAAATCTCCAGGTTCAAGGGCATCTTCCTGCATCGAAAACATGCATGAGAAACCCAGAAGATGGTACACCGTGTGATGGGGAAAGGTTTCTAAAACGCACCTCATTTCTCATCTCCTTGTGCTCGGGTTCGCCATTCCAGCCACTTTACTAGCAATCTCCCTACTTGGAGCATCAGCACCTTTAACCTCCTGTTCCGTACAGGTTGCAATTTGTCCTGAGGATGAACGGGAAGACGGGGAACCAATGAGAGACTAGCTCTTGGTGTTGGGACAGGCACAGGTCACTCTATTTTCCCATCAGGAAGAAGAATTAACCACAGGCTCAGCCTGCCCCCCGGAACCAGAACAGGGCCTGAAGCCATCCTGCGCTTTTGCGGCCAGCTCCCAAAAAAGCGACTTGTAAAATGGAGCTTCAGGGCACTGCAATTCACAAACCTGCAGAGTTATAAATGATAACTCTCGTCCACAAATATATTGAGGGAAGGCAAAGAAGAGGATTTGAAATCAAGGCAGAATTGCAGGAAACAGATTTCAGGAGGTAGATTCGAATCGCCTTTAAAGCACATGAAAAGCGGCAAAACGTTGACAATGATGCCCTTGGCCAAAAAGGGCGTATGCGTTTTTTCCTGAATATATTCAGGAAAAAACGCATACGCCCTTTTTGGCCAACCAAGCAACCTGGAAAGGCAAATCAGCGCTACAAAGAAGTCTCGCTTCCCATCGGTCAAAAGGGCCATGCTGAAAAAAGTGTCAAAACCAGAAATGCAGGACAGGCCATGGAGAAATGGGAGCCTTGCTACACTGATGGGCGGGATGTAAATTGCCAACAGCCACTCTGGAGAAGTGTACGGTGTGTCCTGAAACTTCTAAGAAACACAGCTTAGAGAGCATAGGGCACTTCCACGCATGGGGGGATAAAGTGGGAAAATTGAAAATCAGCAAGACACAAGCACCCCAAAGTTTAGGGCTGCTCTGTTGACAAGGACCTCCACTTCATTCCACCTTAAATATCCCAGGAAAGCGAAAAATGGATCAAAAAGTTGTGGTCCTTATGTACAATGGAATATCACTCAGCCATGAAATCAATGTCATAAGGCTAGTAGCAGCATGATGAGTGGATTTAGGTAAGACGATTCTAAGTGAAATAAGTCACACAGAAAAGGACACTTCTCATAAGGTGTCACTTATAGAGGGAATGTAAAAACCGTTACACTTGAACTGAATTACAAAACAGAACAGAGTCACACATGCAGAAAACACACTATGGCTGCTTAACGGGAAAGGTGAGGTGGGGTGATACATAAAACAAGAGTTTCAAATTAGCTCAGATACCGTTCCATAAACCCAATATGTAATAGACAAGACCTACTCCTTGCTCAGAGAACTGGACTCAACACGCCCGATTCACCGCACAAGAATATATCTGACTAGTAATAATCTTAAAACCTATGTATTGATATCTCTCTGTTAGTGTGTCAAGTGGGTGTAAAGCGGCATAAACACAGCCGTGAAAAGCAGCTAAACCCCATTATAAAAATAAATTACTTTTAAAAACCCATGAAACAAAGACAGGGAAAGAGAGAGATATTCTTACACAATTCGTTCAGGGGCTGTGATGCAACCTGGATTGACCATATCTAGACCCACAGCTGGATGAGACATAAGGGTGGACACTCCTGGGGCTGAGAGGTTTGGTGAGGTTGGGTGAGCAAACGCAGACCCTTTAAAGTAATACTGCGTGCTACCCATCGCATGGGTCCCAAATCTCCAGGTTCAAGGGCATCTTCCTGCATCGAAAACATGCATGAGAAACCCAGAAGATGGTACACCGTGTGATGGGGAAAGGTTTCTAAAACGCACCTCATTCCTCATCTCCTTGTGCTCGGGTTCGCCATTCCAGCCACTTTACTAGCAATCTCCCTACTTGGAGCATCAGCACCTTTAACCTCCTGTTCCGTACAGGTTGCAATTTTTCCTGAGGATGAACGGGAAGACGGGGAACCAATGAGAGACTAGCTCTTGGTGTTGGGACAGGCACAGGTCACTCTATTTTCCCATCAGGAAGAAGAATTAACCACAGGCTCCGCCTGCCCCCCGAAACCAAAACAGGGCCTGAAGCCATCCTGCGCTTTTGCGGCCAGCTCCCAAAAAAGCGACTTGTAAAATGGAGCTTCAGGGCACTGCAATTCACAAACCTGCAGAGTTATAAATGATAACTCTCGTCCACAAATATATTGAGGGAAGGCAAAGAAGAGGATTTGAAATCAAGGCAGAATTGCAGGAAACAGATTTCAGGAGGTAGATTCGAATCGCCTTTAAAGCACATGAAAAGCGGCAAAACGTTGACAATGATGCCCTTGGCCAAAAAGGGCGTATGCGTTTTTTCCTGAATATATTCAGGAAAAAACGCATACGCCCTTTTTGGCCAACCAAGCAACCTGGAAAGGCAAATCAGCGCTACAAAGAAGTCTCGCTTCCCATCGGTCAAAAGGGCCATGCTGAAAAAAGTGTCAAAACCAGAAATGCAGGACAGGCCATGGAGAAATGGGAGCCTTGCTACACTGATGGGCGGGATGTAAATTGCCAACAGCCACTCTGGAGAAGTGTACGGTGTGTCCTGAAACTTCTAAGAAACACAGCTTAGAGAGCATAGGGCACTTCCACGCATGGGGGGATAAAGTGGGAAAATTGAAAATCAGCAAGACACAAGCACCCCAAAGTTTAGGGCTGCTCTGTTGACAAGGACCTCCACTTCATTCCACCTTAAATATCCCAGGAAAGCGAAAAATGGATCAAAAAGTTGTGGTCCTTATGTACAATGGAATATCACTCAGCCATGAAATCAATGTCATAAGGCTAGTAGCAGCATGATGAGTGGATTTAGGTAAGACGATTCTAAGTGAAATAAGTCACACAGAAAAGGACACTTCTCATAAGGTGTCACTTATAGAGGGAATGTAAAAACCGTTACACTTGAACTGAATTACAAAACAGAACAGAGTCACACATGCAGAAAACACACTATGGCTGCTTAACGGGAAAGGTGAGGTGGGGTGATACATAAAACAAGAGTTTCAAATTAGCTCAGATACCGTTCCATAAACCCAATATGTAATAGACAAGACCTACTCCTTGCTCAGAGAACTGGACTCAACACGCCCGATTCACCGCACAAGAATATATCTGACTAGTAATAATCTTAAAACCTATGTATTGATATCTCTCTGTTAGTGTGTCAAGTGGGTGTAAAGCGGCATAAACACAGCCGTGAAAAGCAGCTAAACCCCATTATAAAAATAAATTACTTTTAAAAACCCATGAAACAAAGACAGGGAAAGAGAGAGAAATTCTTACACAATTCGTTCAGGGGCTGTGATGCAACCTGGATTGACCATATCTAGACCCACAGCTGGATGAGACATAAGGGTGGACACTCCTGGGGCTGAGAGGTTTGGTGAGGTTGGGTGAGCAAACGCAGACCCTTTAAAGTAATACTGCGTGCTACCCATCGCATGGGTCCCAAATCTCCAGGTTCAAGGGCATCTTCCTGCATCGAAAACATGCATGAGAAACCCAGAAGATGGTACACCGTGTGATGGGGAAAGGTTTCTAAAACGCACCTCATTTCTCATCTCCTTGTGCTCGGGTTCGCCATTCCAGCCACTTTACTAGCAATCTCCCTACTTGGAGCATCAGCACCTTTAACCTCCTGTTCCGTACAGGTTGCAATTTGTCCTGAGGATGAACGGGAAGACGGGGAACCAATGAGAGACTAGCTATTGGTGTTGGGACAGGCACAGGTCACTCTATTTTCCCATCAGGAAGAAGAATTAACCACAGGCTCCGCCTGCCCCCCGGAACCAGAACAGGGCCTGAAGCCATCCTGCGCTTTTGCGGCCAGCTCCCAAAAAAGCGACTTGTAAAATGGAGCTTCAGGGCACTGCAATTCACAAACCTGCAGAGTTATAAATGATAACTCTCGTCCACAAATATATTGAGGGAAGGCAAAGAAGAGGATTTGAAATCAAGGCAGAATTGCAGGAAACAGATTTCAGGAGGTAGATTCGAATCGCCTTTAAAGCACATGAAAAGCGGCAAAACGTTGACAATGATGCCCTTGGCCAAAAAGGTCGTATGCGTTTTTTCCTGAATATATTCAGGAAAAAACGCATACGCCCTTTTTGGCCAACCAAGCAACCTGGAAAGGCAAATCAGCGCTACAAAGAAGTCTCGCTTCCCATCGGTCAAAAGGGCCATGCTGAAAAAAGTGTCAAAACCAGAAATGCAGGACAGGCCATGGAGAAATGGGAGCCTTGCTACACTGATGGGCGGGATGTAAATTGCCAACAGCCACTCTGGAGAAGTGTACGGTGTGTCCTGAAACATCTAAGAAACACAGCTTAGAGAGCATAGGGCACTTCCACGCATGGGGGGATAAAGTGGGAAAATTGAAAATCAGCAAGACACAAGCACCCCAAAGTTTAGGGCTGCTCTGTTGACAAGGACCTCCACTTCATTCCACCTTAAATATCCCAGGAAAGCGAAAAATGGATCAAAAAGTTGTGGTCCTTATGTACAATGGAATATCACTCAGCCATGAAATCAATGTCATAAGGCTAGTAGCAGCATGATGAGTGGATTTAGGTAAGACGATTATAAGTGAAATAAGTCACACAGAAAAGGACACTTCTCATAAGGTGTCACTTATAGAGGGAATGTAAAAACCGTTACACTTGAACTGAATTACAAAACAGAACAGAGTCACACATGCAGAAAACACACTATGGCTGCTTAACGGGAAAGGTGAGGTGGGGTGATACATAAAACAAGAGTTTCAAATTAGCTCAGATACCGTTCCATAAACCCAATATGTAATAGACAAGACCTACTCCTTGCTCAGAGAACTGGACTCAACACGCCCGATTCACCGCACAAGAATATATCTGACTAGTAATAATCTTAAAACCTATGTATTGATATCTCTCTGTTAGTGTGTCAAGTGGGTGTAAAGCGGCATAAACACAGCCGTGAAAAGCAGCTAAACCCCATTATAAAAATAAATTACTTTTAAAAACCCATGAAACAAAGACAGGGAAAGAGAGAGAAATTCTTACACAATTCGTTCAGGGGCTGTGATGCAACCTGGATTGACCATATCTAGACCCACAGCTGGATGAGACATAAGGGTGGACACTCCTGGGGCTGAGAGGTTTGGTGAGGTTGGGTGAGCAAACGCAGACCCTTTAAAGTAATACTGCGTGCTACCCATCGCATGGGTCCCAAATCTCCAGGTTCAAGGGCATCTTCCTGCATCGAAAACATGCATGAGAAACCCAGAAGATGGTACACCGTGTGATGGGGAAAGGTTTCTAAAACGCACCTCATTTCTCATCTCCTTGTGCTCGGGTTCGCCATTCCAGCCACTTTACTAGCAATCTCCCTACTTGGAGCATCAGCACCTTTAACCTCCTGTTCCGTACAGGTTGCAATTTGTCCTGAGGATGAACGGGAAGACGGGGAACCAATGAGAGACTAGCTCTTGGTGTTGGGACAGGCACAGGTCACTCTATTTTCCCATCAGGAAGAAGAATTAACCACAGGCTCCGCCTGCCCCCCGAAACCAAAACAGGGCCTGAAGCCATCCTGCGCTTTTGCGGCCAGCTCCCAAAAAAGCGACTTGTAAAATGGAGCTTCAGGGCACTGCAATTCACAAACCTGCAGAGTTATAAATGATAACTCTCGTCCACAAATATATTGAGGGAAGGCAAAGAAGAGGATTTGAAATCAAGGCAGAATTGCAGGAAACAGATTTCAGGAGGTAGATTCGAATCGCCTTTAAAGCACATGAAAAGCGGCAAAACGTTGACAATGATGCCCTTGGCCAAAAAGGGCGTATGCGTTTTTTCCTGAATATATTCAGGAAAAAACGCATACGCCCTTTTTGGCCAACCAAGCAACCTGGAAAGGCAAATCAGCGCTACAAAGAAGTCTCGCTTCCCATCGGTCAAAAGGGCCATGCTGAAAAAAGTGTCAAAACCAGAAATGGAGGACAGGCCATGGAGAAATGGGAGCCTTGCTACACTGATGGGCGGGATGTAAATTGCCAACAGCCACTCTGGAGAAATGTACGGTGTGTCCTGAAACTTCTAAGAAACACAGCTTAGAGAGCATAGGGCACTTCCACGCATGGGGGGATAAAGTGGGAGAATTGAAAATCAGCAAGACACAAGCACCCCAAAGTTTAGGGCTGCTCTGTTGACAAGGACCTCCACTTCATTCCACCTTAAATATCCCAGGAAAGCGAAAAATGGATCAAAAAGTTGTGGTCCTTATGTACAATGGAATATCACTCAGCCATGAAATCAATGTCATAAGGCTAGTAGCAGCATGATGAGTGGATTTAGGTAAGACGATTCTAAGTGAAATAAGTCACACAGAAAAGGACACTTCTCATAAGGTGTCACTTATAGAGGGAATGTAAAAACCGTTACACTTGAACTGAATTACAAAACAGAACAGAGTCACACATGCAGAAAACACACTATGGCTGCTTAACGGGAAAGGTGAGGTGGGGTGATACATAAAACAAGAGTTTCAAATTAGCTCAGATACCGTTCCATAAACCCAATATGTAATAGACAAGACCTACTCCTTGCTCAGAGAACTGGACTCAACACGCCCGATTCACCGCACAAGAATATATCTGACTAGTAATAATCTTAAAACCTATGTATTGATATCTCTCTGTTAGTGTGTCAAGTGGGTGTAAAGCGGCATAAACACAGCCGTGAAAAGCAGCTAAACCCCATTATAAAAATAAATTACTTTTAAAAACCCATGAAACAAAGACAGGGAAAGAGAGAGATATTCTTACACAATTCGTTCAGGGGCTGTGATGCAACCTGGATTGACCATATCTAGACCCACAGCTGGATGAGACATAAGGGTGGACACTCCTGGGGCTGAGAGGTTTGGTGAGGTTGGGTGAGCAAACGCAGACCCTTTAAAGTAATACTGCGTGCTACCCATCGCATGGGTCCCAAATCTCCAGGTTCAAGGGCATCTTCCTGCATCGAAAACATGCATGAGAAACCCAGAAGATGGTACACCGTGTGATGGGGAAAGGTTTCTAAAACTCACCTCATTCCTCATCTCCTTGTGCTCGGGTTCGCCATTCCAGCCACTTTACTAGCAATCTCCCTACTTGGAGCATCAGCACCTTTAACCTCCTGTTCCGTACAGGTTGCAATTTGTCCTGAGGATGAACGGGAAGACGGGGAACCAATGAGAGACTAGCTCTTGGTGTTGGGACAGGCACAGGTCACTCTATTTTCCCATCAGGAAGAAGAATTAACCACAGGCTCAGCCTGCCCCCCGGAACCAGAACAGGGCCTGAAGCCATCCTGCGCTTTTGCGGCCAGCTCCCGAAAAAGCGACCTGTAAAATGGAGCTTCAGGGCACTGCAATTCACAAACCTGCAGAGTTATAAATGATAACTCTCGTCCACAAATATATGGAGGGAAGGCAAAGAAGAGGATTTGAAATCAAGGCAGAATTGCAGGAAACAGATTTCAGGAGGTAGATTCGAATCGCCTTTAAAGCACATGAAAAGCGGCAAAACGTTGACAATGATGCCCTTGGCCAAAAAGGGCGTATGCGTTTTTTCCTGAATATATTCAGGAAAAACGCATACGCCCTTTTTGGCCAACCAAGCAACCTGGAAAGGCAAATCAGCGCTACAAAGAAGTCTCGCTTCCCATCGGTCAAAAGGGCCATGCTGAAAAAAGTGTCAAAACCAGAAATGCAGGACAGGCCATGGAGAAATGAGAGCCTTGCTACACTGATGGGCGGGATGTAAATTGCCAACAGCCACTCTGGAGAAGTGTACGGTGTGTCCTGAAACTTCTAAGAAACACAGCTTAGAGAGCATAGGGCACTTCCACGCATGGGGGGATAAAGTGGGAAAATTGAAAATCAGCAAGACACAAGCACCCCAAAGTTTAGGGCTGCTCTGTTGACAAGGACCTCCACTTCATTCCACTTAAATATCCCAGGAAAGCGAAAAATGGATCAAAAAGTTGTGGTCCTTATGTACAATGGAATATCACTCAGCCATGAAATCAATGTCATAAGGCTAGTAGCAGCATGATGAGTGGATTTAGGTAAGACGATTCTAAGTGAAATAAGTCACACAGAAAAGGACACTTCTCATAAGGTGTCACTTATAGAGGGAATGTAAAACCGTTACACTTGAACTGAATTACAAAACAGAACAGAGTCACACATGCAGAAAACACACTATGGCTGCTTAACGGG
The DNA here is from genome assembly GCF_965194825.1 of Balaenoptera physalus. Taxonomy (NCBI): domain Eukaryota; kingdom Metazoa; phylum Chordata; class Mammalia; order Artiodactyla; family Balaenopteridae; genus Balaenoptera; species Balaenoptera physalus. The sequence continues at coordinate 218,949 of NW_028126428.1, forward strand.
AAAGGTGAGGTGGGGTGATACATAAAACAAGAGTTTCAAATTAGCTCAGATACCGTTCCATAAACCCAATATGTAATAGACAAGACCTACTCCTTGCTCAGAGAACTGGACTCAACACGCCCGATTCACCGCACAAGAATATATCTGACTAGTAATAATCTTAAAACCTATGTATTGATATCTCTCTGTTAGTGTGTCAAGTGGGTGTAAAGCGGCATAAACACAGCCGTGAAAAGCAGCTAAACCCCATTATAAAAATAAATTACTTTTAAAAACCCATGAAACAAAGACAGGGAAAGAGAGAGAAATTCTTACACAATTCGTTCAGGGGCTGTGATGCAACCTGGATTGACCATATCTAGACCCACAGCTGGATGAGACATAAGGGTGGACACTCCTGGGGCTGAGAGGTTTGGTGAGGTTGGGTGAGCAAACGCAGACCCTTTAAAGTAATACTGCGTGCTACCCATCGCATGGGTCCCAAATCTCCAGGTTCAAGGGCATCTTCCTGCATCGAAAACATGCATGAGAAACCCAGAAGATGGTACACCGTGTGATGGGGAAAGGTTTCTAAAACGCACCTCATTTCTCATCTCCTTGTGCTCGGGTTCGCCATTCCAGCCACTTTACTAGCAATCTCCCTACTTGGAGAATCAGCACCTTTAACCTCCTGTTCCGTACAGGTTGCAATTTGTCCTGAGGATGAACGGGAAGACGGGGAACCAATGAGAGACTAGCTATTGGTGTTGGGACAGGCACAGGTCACTCTATTTTCCCATCAGGAAGAAGAATTAACCACAGGCTCCGCCTGCCCCCCGGAACCAGAAGAGGGCCTGAAGCCATCCTGCGCTTTTGCGGCCAGCTCCCAAAAAAGCGACTTGTAAAATGGAGCTTCAGGGGGGCACTGCAATTCACAAACCTGCAGAGTTATAAATGATAACTCTCGTCCACAAATATATTGAGGGAAGGCAAAGAAGAGGATTTGAAATCAAGGCAGAATTGCAGGAAACAGATTTCAGGAGGTAGATTCGAATCGCCTTTAAAGCACATGAAAAGCGGCAAAACGTTGACAATGATGCCCTTGGCCAAAAAGGGCGTATGCGTTTTTTCCTGAATATATTCAGGAAAAAACGCATACGCCCTTTTTGGCCAACCAAGCAACCTGGAAAGGCAAATCAGCGCTACAAAGAAGTCTCGCTTCCCATCGGTCAAAAGGGCCATGCTGAAAAAAGTGTCAAAACCAGAAATGCAGGACAGGCCATGGAGAAATGGGAGCCTTGCTACACTGATGGGCGGGATGTAAATTGCCAACAGCCACTCTGGAGAAGTGTACGGTGTGTCCTGAAACTTCTAAGAAACACAGCTTAGAGAGCATAGGGCACTTCCACGCATGGGGGGATAAAGTGGGAAAATTGAAAATCAGCAAGACACAAGCACCCCAAAGTTTAGGGCTGCTCTGTTGACAAGGACCTCCACTTCATTCCACCTTAAATATCCCAGGAAAGCGAAAAATGGATCAAAAAGTTGTGGTCCTTATGTACAATGGAATATCACTCAGCCATGAAATCAATGTCATAAGGCTAGTAGCAGCATGATGAGTGGATTTAGGTAAGACGATTCTAAGTGAAATAAGTCACACAGAAAAGGACACTTCTCATAAGGTGTCACTTATAGAGGGAATGTAAAAACCGTTACACTTGAACTGAATTACAAAACAGAACAGAGTCACACATGCAGAAAACACACTATGGCTGCTTAACGGGAAAGGTGAGGTGGGGTGATACATAAAACAAGAGTTTCAAATTAGCTCAGATACCGTTCCATAAACCCAATATGTAATAGACAAGACCTACTCCTTGCTCAGAGAACTGGACTCAACACGCCCGATTCACCGCACAAGAATATATCTGACTAGTAATAATCTTAAAACCTATGTATTGATATCTCTCTGTTAGTGTGTCAAGTGGGTGTAAAGCGGCATAAACACAGCCGTGAAAAGCAGCTAAACCCCATTATAAAAATAAATTACTTTTCAAAACCCATGAAACAAAGACAGGGAAAGAGAGAGATATTCTTACACAATTCGTTCAGGGGCTGTGATGCAACCTGGATTGACCATATCTAGACCCACAGCTGGATGAGACATAAGGGTGGACACTCCTGGGGCTGAGAGGTTTGGTGAGGTTGGGTGAGCAAACGCAGACCCTTTAAAGTAATACTGCGTGCTACCCATCGCATGGGTCCCAAATCTCCAGGTTCAAGGGCATCTTCCTGCATCGAAAACATGCATGAGAAACCCAGAAGATGGTACACCGTGTGATGGGGAAAGGTTTCTAAAACGCACCTCATTCCTCATCTCCTTGTGCTCGGGTTCGCCATTCCAGCCACTTTACTAGCAATCTCCCTACTTGGAGCATCAGCACCTTTAACCTCCTGTTCCGTACAGGTTGCAATTTTTCCTGAGGATGAACGGGAAGACGGGGAACCAATGAGAGACTAGCTCTTGGTGTTGGGACAGGCACAGGTCACTCTATTTTCCCATCAGGAAGAAGAATTAACCACAGGCTCCGCCTGCCCCCCGAAACCAAAACAGGGCCTGAAGCCATCCTGCGCTTTTGCGGCCAGCTCCCAAAAAAGCGACTTGTAAAATGGAGCTTCAGGGCACTGCAATTCACAAACCTGCAGAGTTATAAATGATAACTCTCGTCCACAAATATATTGAGGGAAGGCAAAGAAGAGGATTTGAAATCAAGGCAGAATTGCAGGAAACAGATTTCAGGAGGTAGATTCGAATCGCCTTTAAAGCACATGAAAAGCGGCAAAACGTTGACAATGATGCCCTTGGCCAAAAAGGGCGTATGCGTTTTTTCCTGAATATATTCAGGAAAAAACGCATACGCCCTTTTTGGCCAACCAAGCAACCTGGAAAGGCAAATCAGCGCTACAAAGAAGTCTCGCTTCCCATCGGTCAAAAGGGCCATGCTGAAAAAAGTGTCAAAACCAGAAATGCAGGACAGGCCATGGAGAAATGGGAGCCTTGCTACACTGATGGGCGGGATGTAAATTGCCAACAGCCACTCTGGAGAAGTGTACGGTGTGTCCTGAAACTTCTAAGAAACACAGCTTAGAGAGCATAGGGCACTTCCACGCATGGGGGGATAAAGTGGGAAAATTGAAAATCAGCAAGACACAAACACCCCAAAGTTTAGGGCTGCTCTGTTGACAAGGACCTCCACTTCATTCCACCTTAAATATCCCAGGAAAGCGAAAAATGGATCAAAAAGTTGTGGTCCTTATGTACAATGGAATATCACTCAGCCATGAAATCAATGTCATAAGGCTAGTAGCAGCATGATGAGTGGATTTAGGTAAGACGATTCTAAGTGAAATAAGTCACACAGAAAAGGACACTTCTCATAAGGTGTCACTTATAGAGGGAATGTAAAAACCGTTACACTTGAACTGAATTACAAAACAGAACAGAGTCACACATGCAGAAAACACACTATGGCTGCTTAACGGGAAAGGTGAGGTGGGGTGATACATAAAACAAGAGTTTCAAATTAGCTCAGATACCGTTCCATAAACCCAATATGTAATAGACAAGACCTACTCCTTGCTCAGAGAACTGGACTCAACACGCCCGATTCACCGCACAAGAATATATCTGACTAGTAATAATCTTAAAACCTATGTATTGATATCTCTCTGTTAGTGTGTCAAGTGGGTGTAAAGCGGCATAAACACAGCCGTGAAAAGCAGCTAAACCCCATTATAAAAATAAATTACTTTTAAAAACCCATGAAACAAAGACAGGGAAAGAGAGAGAAATTCTTACACAATTCGTTCAGGGGCTGTGATGCAACCTGGATTGACCATATCTAGACCCACAGCTGGATGAGACATAAGGGTGGACACTCCTGGGGCTGAGAGGTTTGGTGAGGTTGGGTGAGCAAACGCAGACCCTTTAAAGTAATACTGCGTGCTACCCATCGCATGGGTCCCAAATCTCCAGGTTCAAGGGCATCTTCCTGCATCGAAAACATGCATGAGAAACCCAGAAGATGGTACACCGTGTGATGGGGAAAGGTTTCTAAAACGCACCTCATTCCTCATCTCCTTGTGCTCGGGTTCGCCATTCCAGCCACTTTACTAGCAATCTCCCTACTTGGAGCATCAGCACCTTTAACCTCCTGTTCCGTACAGGTTGCAATTTTTCCTGAGGATGAACGGGAAGACGGGGAACCAATGAGAGACTAGCTCTTGGTGTTGGGACAGGCACAGGTCACTCTATTTTCCCATCAGGAAGAAGAATTAACCACAGGCTCCGCCTGCCCCCCGAAACCAAAACAGGGCCTGAAGCCATCCTGCGCTTTTGCGGCCAGCTCCCAAAAAAGCGACTTGTAAAATGGAGCTTCAGGGCACTGCAATTCACAAACCTGCAGAGTTATAAATGATAACTCTCGTCCACAAATATATTGAGGGAAGGCAAAGAAGAGGATTTGAAATCAAGGCAGAATTGCAGGAAACAGATTTCAGGAGGTAGATTCGAATCGCCTTTAAAGCACATGAAAAGCGGCAAAACGTTGACAATGATGCCCTTGGCCAAAAAGGGCGTATGCGTTTTTTCCTGAATATATTCAGGAAAAAACGCATACGCCCTTTTTGGCCAACCAAGCAACCTGGAAAGGCAAATCAGCGCTACAAAGAAGTCTCGCTTCCCATCGGTCAAAAGGGCCATGCTGAAAAAAGTGTCAAAACCAGAAATGCAGGACAGGCCATGGAGAAATGGGAGCCTTGCTACACTGATGGGCGGGATGTAAATTGCCAACAGCCACTCTGGAGAAGTGTACGGTGTGTCCTGAAACTTCTAAGAAACACAGCTTAGAGAGCATAGGGCACTTCCACGCATGGGGGGATAAAGTGGGAAAATTGAAAATCAGCAAGACACAAGCACCCCAAAGTTTAGGGCTGCTCTGTTGACAAGGACCTCCACTTCATTCCACCTTAAATATCCCAGGAAAGCGAAAAATGGATCAAAAAGTTGTGGTCCTTATGTACAATGGAATATCACTCAGCCATGAAATCAATGTCATAAGGCTAGTAGCAGCATGATGAGTGGATTTAGGTAAGACGATTCTAAGTGAAATAAGTCACACAGAAAAGGACACTTCTCATAAGGTGTCACTTATAGAGGGAATGTAAAAACCGTTACACTTGAACTGAATTACAAAACAGAACAGAGTCACACATGCAGAAAACACACTATGGCTGCTTAACGGGAAAGGTGAGGTGGGGTGATACATAAAACAAGAGTTTCAAATTAGCTCAGATACCGTTCCATAAACCCAATATGTAATAGACAAGACCTACTCCTTGCTCAGAGAACTGGACTCAACACGCCCGATTCACCGCACAAGAATATATCTGACTAGTAATAATCTTAAAACCTATGTATTGATATCTCTCTGTTAGTGTGTCAAGTGGGTGTAAAGCGGCATAAACACAGCCGTGAAAAGCAGCTAAACCCCATTATAAAAATAAATTACTTTTCAAAACCCATGAAACAAAGACAGGGAAAGAGAGAGAAATTCTTACACAATTCGTTCAGGGGCTGTGATGCAACCTGGATTGACCATATCTAGACCCACAGCTGGATGAGACATAAGGGTGGACACTCCTGGGGCTGAGAGGTTTGGTGAGGTTGGGTGAGCAAACGCAGACCCTTTAAAGTAATACTGCGTGCTACCCATCGCATGGGTCCCAAATCTCCAGGTTCAAGGGCATCTTCCTGCATCGAAAACATGCATGAGAAACCCAGAAGATGGTACACCGTGTGATGGGGAAAGGTTTCTAAAACGCACCTCATTTCTCATCTCCTTGTGCTCGGGTTCGCCATTCCAGCCACTTTACTAGCAATCTCCCTACTTGGAGCATCAGCACCTTTAACCTCCTGTTCCGTACAGGTTGCAATTTGTCCTGAGGATGAACGGGAAGACGGGGAACCAATGAGAGACTAGCTATTGGTGTTGGGACAGGCACAGGTCACTCTATTTTCCCATCAGGAAGAAGAATTAACCACAGGCTCCGCCTGCCCCCCGGAACCAGAACAGGGCCTGAAGCCATCCTGCGCTTTTGCGGCCAGCTCCCAAAAAAGCGACTTGTAAAATGGAGCTTCAGGGCACTGCAATTCACAAACCTGCAGAGTTATAAATGATAACTCTCGTCCACAAATATATTGAGGGAAGGCAAAGAAGAGGATTTGAAATCAAGGCAGAATTGCAGGAAACAGATTTCAGGAGGTAGATTCGAATCGCCTTTAAAGCACATGAAAAGCGGCAAAACGTTGACAATGATGCCCTTGGCCAAAAAGGTCGTATGCGTTTTTTCCTGAATATATTCAGGAAAAAACGCATACGCCCTTTTTGGCCAACCAAGCAACCTGGAAAGGCAAATCAGCGCTACAAAGAAGTCTCGCTTCCCATCGGTCAAAAGGGCCATGCTGAAAAAAGTGTCAAAACCAGAAATGCAGGACAGGCCATGGAGAAATGGGAGCCTTGCTACACTGATGGGCGGGATGTAAATTGCCAACAGCCACTCTGGAGAAGTGTACGGTGTGTCCTGAAACATCTAAGAAACACAGCTTAGAGAGCATAGGGCACTTCCACGCATGGGGGGATAAAGTGGGAAAATTGAAAATCAGCAAGACACAAGCACCCCAAAGTTTAGGGCTGCTCTGTTGACAAGGACCTCCACTTCATTCCACCTTAAATATCCCAGGAAAGCGAAAAATGGATCAAAAAGTTGTGGTCCTTATGTACAATGGAATATCACTCAGCCATGAAATCAATGTCATAAGGCTAGTAGCAGCATGATGAGTGGATTTAGGTAAGACGATTATAAGTGAAATAAGTCACACAGAAAAGGACACTTCTCATAAGGTGTCACTTATAGAGGGAATGTAAAAACCGTTACACTTGAACTGAATTACAAAACAGAACAGAGTCACACATGCAGAAAACACACTATGGCTGCTTAACGGGAAAGGTGAGGTGGGGTGATACATAAAACAAGAGTTTCAAATTAGCTCAGATACCGTTCCATAAACCCAATATGTAATAGACAAGACCTACTCCTTGCTCAGAGAACTGGACTCAACACGCCCGATTCACCGCACAAGAATATATCTGACTAGTAATAATCTTAAAACCTATGTATTGATATCTCTCTGTTAGTGTGTCAAGTGGGTGTAAAGCGGCATAAACACAGCCGTGAAAAGCAGCTAAACCCCATTATAAAAATAAATTACTTTTAAAAACCCATGAAACAAAGACAGGGAAAGAGAGAGAAATTCTTACACAATTCGTTCAGGGGCTGTGATGCAACCTGGATTGACCATATCTAGACCCACAGCTGGATGAGACATAAGGGTGGACACTCCTGGGGCTGAGAGGTTTGGTGAGGTTGGGTGAGCAAACGCAGACCCTTTAAAGTAATACTGCGTGCTACCCATCGCATGGGTCCCAAATCTCCAGGTTCAAGGGCATCTTCCTGCATCGAAAACATGCATGAGAAACCCAGAAGATGGTACACCGTGTGATGGGGAAAGGTTTCTAAAACGCACCTCATTTCTCATCTCCTTGTGCTCGGGTTCGCCATTCCAGCCACTTTACTAGCAATCTCCCTACTTGGAGCATCAGCACCTTTAACCTCCTGTTCCGTACAGGTTGCAATTTGTCCTGAGGATGAACGGGAAGACGGGGAACCAATGAGAGACTAGCTCTTGGTGTTGGGACAGGCACAGGTCACTCTATTTTCCCATCAGGAAGAAGAATTAACCACAGGCTCCGCCTGCCCCCCGAAACCAAAACAGGGCCTGAAGCCATCCTGCGCTTTTGCGGCCAGCTCCCAAAAAAGCGACTTGTAAAATGGAGCTTCAGGGCACTGCAATTCACAAACCTGCAGAGTTATAAATGATAACTCTCGTCCACAAATATATTGAGGGAAGGCAAAGAAGAGGATTTGAAATCAAGGCAGAATTGCAGGAAACAGATTTCAGGAGGTAGATTCGAATCGCCTTTAAAGCACATGAAAAGCGGCAAAACGTTGACAATGATGCCCTTGGCCAAAAAGGGCGTATGCGTTTTTTCCTGAATATATTCAGGAAAAAACGCATACGCCCTTTTTGGCCAACCAAGCAACCTGGAAAGGCAAATCAGCGCTACAAAGAAGTCTCGCTTCCCATCGGTCAAAAGGGCCATGCTGAAAAAAGTGTCAAAACCAGAAATGGAGGACAGGCCATGGAGAAATGGGAGCCTTGCTACACTGATGGGCGGGATGTAAATTGCCAACAGCCACTCTGGAGAAATGTACGGTGTGTCCTGAAACTTCTAAGAAACACAGCTTAGAGAGCATAGGGCACTTCCACGCATGGGGGGATAAAGTGGGAAAATTGAAAATCAGCAAGACACAAGCACCCCAAAGTTTAGGGCTGCTCTGTTGACAAGGACCTCCACTTCATTCCACCTTAAATATCCCAGGAAAGCGAAAAATGGATCAAAAAGTTGTGGTCCTTATGTACAATGGAATATCACTCAGCCATGAAATCAATGTCATAAGGCTAGTAGCAGCATGATGAGTGGATTTAGGTAAGACGATTCTAAGTGAAATAAGTCACACAGAAAAGGACACTTCTCATAAGGTGTCACTTATAGAGGGAATGTAAAAACCGTTACACTTGAACTGAATTACAAAACAGAACAGAGTCACACATGCAGAAAACACACTATGGCTGCTTAACGGGAAAGGTGAGGTGGGGTGATACATAAAACAAGAGTTTCAAATTAGCTCAGATACCGTTCCATAAACCCAATATGTAATAGACAAGACCTACTCCTTGCTCAGAGAACTGGACTCAACACGCCCGATTCACCGCACAAGAATATATCTGACTAGTAATAATCTTAAAACCTATGTATTGATATCTCTCTGTTAGTGTGTCAAGTGGGTGTAAAGCGGCATAAACACAGCCGTGAAAAGCAGCTAAACCCCATTATAAAAATAAATTACTTTTAAAAACCCATGAAACAAAGACAGGGAAAGAGAGAGATATTCTTACACAATTCGTTCAGGGGCTGTGATGCAACCTGGATTGACCATATCTAGACCCACAGCTGGATGAGACATAAGGGTGGACACTCCTGGGGCTGAGAGGTTTGGTGAGGTTGGGTGAGCAAACGCAGACCCTTTAAAGTAATACTGCGTGCTACCCATCGCATGGGTCCCAAATCTCCAGGTTCAAGGGCATCTTCCTGCATCGAAAACATGCATGAGAAACCCAGAAGATGGTACACCGTGTGATGGGGAAAGGTTTCTAAAACGCACCTCATTCCTCATCTCCTTGTGCTCGGGTTCGCCATTCCAGCCACTTTACTAGCAATCTCCCTACTTGGAGCATCAGCACCTTTAACCTCCTGTTCCGTACAGGTTGCAATTTGTCCTGAGGATGAACGGGAAGACGGGGAACCAATGAGAGACTAGCTCTTGGTGTTGGGACAGGCACAGGTCACTCTATTTTCCCATCAGGAAGAAGAATTAACCACAGGCTCAGCCTGCCCCCCGGAACCAGAACAGGGCCTGAAGCCATCCTGCGCTTTTGCGGCCAGCTCCCGAAAAAGCGACCTGTAAAATGGAGCTTCAGGGCACTGCAATTCACAAACCTGCAGAGTTATAAATGATAACTCTCGTCCACAAATATATGGAGGGAAGGCAAAGAAGAGGATTTGAAATCAAGGCAGAATTGCAGGAAACAGATTTCAGGAGGTAGATTCGAATCGCCTTTAAAGCACATGAAAAGCGGCAAAACGTTGACAATGATGCCCTTGGCCAAAAAGGGCGTATGCGTTTTTTCCTGAATATATTCAGGAAAAAACGCATACGCCCTTTTTGGCCAACCAAGCAACCTGGAAAGGCAAATCAGCGCTACAAAGAAGTCTCGCTTCCCGTCGGTCAAAAGGGCCATGCTGAAAAAAGTGTCAAAACCAGAAATGCAGGACAGGCCATGGAGAAATGAGAGCCTTGCTACACTGATGGGCGGGATGTAAATTGCCAACAGCCACTCTGGAGAAGTGTACGGTGTGTCCTGAAACTTCTAAGAAACACAGCTTAGAGAGCATAGGGCACTTCCACGCATGGGGGGATAAAGTGGGAAAATTGAAAATCAGCAAGACACAAGCACCCCAAAGTTTAGGGCTGCTCTGTTGACAAGGACCTCCACTTCATTCCACCTTAAATATCCCAGGAAAGCGAAAAATGGATCAAAAAGTTGTGGTCCTTATGTACAATGGAATATCACTCAGCCATGAAATCAATGTCATAAGGCTAGTAGCAGCATGATGAGTGGATTTAGGTAAGACGATTCTAAGTGAAATAAGTCACACAGAAAAGGACACTTCTCATAAGGTGTCACTTATAGAGGGAATGTAAAAACCGTTACACTTGAACTGAATCACAAAACAGAACAGAGTCACACATGCAGAAAACACACTATGGCTGCTTAACGGGAAAGGTGAGGTGGGGTGATACATAAAACAAGAGTTTCAAATTAGCTCAGATACCGTTCCATAAACCCAATATGTAATAGACAAGACCTACTCCTTGCTCAGAGAACTGGACTCAACACGCCCGATTCACCGCACAAGAATATATCTGACTAGTAATAATCTTAAAACCTATGTATTGATATCTCTCTGTTAGTGTGTCAAGTGGGTGTAAAGCGGCATAAACACAGCCGTGAAAAGCAGCTAAACCCCATTATAAAAATAAATTACTTTTAAAAACCCATGAAACAAAGACAGGGAAAGAGAGAGAAATTCTTACACAATTCGTTCAGGGGCTGTGATGCAACCTGGATTGACCATATCTAGACCCACAGCTGGATGAGACATAAGGGTGGACACTCCTGGGGCTGAGAGGTTTGGTGAGGTTGGGTGAGCAAACGCAGACCCTTTAAAGTAATACTGCGTGCTACCCATCGCATGGGTCCCAAATCTCCAGGTTCAAGGGCATCTTCCTGCATCGAAAACATGCATGAGAAACCCAGAAGATGGTACACCGTGTGATGGGGAAAGGTTTCTAAAACGCACCTCATTTCTCATCTCCTTGTGCTCGGGTTCGCCATTCCAGCCACTTTACTAGCAATCTCCCTACTTGGAGAATCAGCACCTTTAACCTCCTGTTCCGTACAGGTTGCAATTTGTCCTGAGGATGAACGGGAAGACGGGGAACCAATGAGAGACTAGCTATTGGTGTTGGGACAGGCACAGGTCACTCTATTTTCCCATCAGGAAGAAGAATTAACCACAGGCTCCGCCTGCCCCCCGGAACCAGAAGAGGGCCTGAAGCCATCCTGCGCTTTTGCGGCCAGCTCCCAAAAAAGCGACTTGTAAAATGGAGCTTCAGGGCACTGCAATTCACAAACCTGCAGAGTTATAAATGATAACTCTCGTCCACAAATATATTGAGGGAAGGCAAAGAAGAGGATTTGAAATCAAGGCAGAATTGCAGGAAACAGATTTCAGGAGGTAGATTCGAATCGCCTTTAAAGCACATGAAAAGCGGCAAAACGTTGACAATGATGCCCTTGGCCAAAAAGGGCGTATGCGTTTTTTCCTGAATATATTCAGGAAAAAACGCATACGCCCTTTTTGGCCAACCAAGCAACCTGGAAAGGCAAATCAGCGCTACAAAGAAGTCTCGCTTCCCATCGGTCAAAAGGGCCATGCTGAAAAAAGTGTCAAAACCAGAAATGCAGGACAGGCCATGGAGAAATGGGAGCCTTGCTACACTGATGGGCGGGATGTAAATTGCCAACAGCCACTCTGGAGAAGTGTACGGTGTGTCCTGAAACTTCTAAGAAACACAGCTTAGAGAGCATAGGGCACTTCCACGCATGGGGGGATAAAGTGGGAAAATTGAAAATCAGCAAGACACAAGCACCCCAAAGTTTAGGGCTGCTCTGTTGACAAGGACCTCCACTTCATTCCACCTTAAATATCCCAGGAAAGCGAAAAATGGATCAAAAAGTTGTGGTCCTTATGTACAATGGAATATCACTCAGCCATGAAATCAATGTCATAAGGCTAGTAGCAGCATGATGAGTGGATTTAGGTAAGACGATTCTAAGTGAAATAAGTCACACAGAAAAGGACACTTCTCATAAGGTGTCACTTATAGAGGGAATGTAAAAACCGTTACACTTGAACTGAATTACAAAACAGAACAGAGTCACACATGCAGAAAACACACTATGGCTGCTTAACGGGAAAGGTGAGGTGGGGTGATACATAAAACAAGAGTTTCAAATTAGCTCAGATACCGTTCCATAAACCCAATATGTAATAGACAAGACCTACTCCTTGCTCAGAGAACTGGACTCAACACGCCCGATTCACCGCACAAGAATATATCTGACTAGTAATAATCTTAAAACCTATGTATTGATATCTCTCTGTTAGTGTGTCAAGTGGGTGTAAAGCGGCATAAACACAGCCGTGAAAAGCAGCTAAACCCCATTATAAAAATAAATTACTTTTCAAAACCCATGAAACAAAGACAGGGAAAGAGAGAGATATTCTTACACAATTCGTTCAGGGGCTGTGATGCAACCTGGATTGACCATATCTAGACCCACAGCTGGATGAGACATAAGGGTGGACACTCCTGGGGCTGAGAGGTTTGGTGAGGTTGGGTGAGCAAACGCAGACCCTTTAAAGTAATACTGCGTGCTACCCATCGCATGGGTCCCAAATCTCCAGGTTCAAGGGCATCTTCCTGCATCGAAAACATGCATGAGAAACCCAGAAGATGGTACACCGTGTGATGGGGAAAGGTTTCTAAAACGCACCTCATTCCTCATCTCCTTGTGCTCGGGTTCGCCATTCCAGCCACTTTACTAGCAATCTCCCTACTTGGAGCATCAGCACCTTTAACCTCCTGTTCCGTACAGGTTGCAATTTTTCCTGAGGATGAACGGGAAGACGGGGAACCAATGAGAGACTAGCTCTTGGTGTTGGGACAGGCACAGGTCACTCTATTTTCCCATCAGGAAGAAGAATTAACCACAGGCTCCGCCTGCCCCCCGAAACCAAAACAGGGCCTGAAGCCATCCTGCGCTTTTGCGGCCAGCTCCCAAAAAAGCGACTTGTAAAATGGAGCTTCAGGGCACTGCAATTCACAAACCTGCAGAGTTATAAATGATAACTCTCGTCCACAAATATATTGAGGGAAGGCAAAGAAGAGGATTTGAAATCAAGGCAGAATTGCAGGAAACAGATTTCAGGAGGTAGATTCGAATCGCCTTTAAAGCACATGAAAAGCGGCAAAACGTTGACAATGATGCCCTTGGCCAAAAAGGGCGTATGCGTTTTTTCCTGAATATATTCAGGAAAAAACGCATACGCCCTTTTTGGCCAACCAAGCAACCTGGAAAGGCAAATCAGCGCTACAAAGAAGTCTCGCTTCCCATCGGTCAAAAGGGCCATGCTGAAAAAAGTGTCAAAACCAGAAATGCAGGACAGGCCATGGAGAAATGGGAGCCTTGCTACACTGATGGGCGGGATGTAAATTGCCAACAGCCACTCTGGAGAAGTGTACGGTGTGTCCTGAAACTTCTAAGAAACACAGCTTAGAGAGCATAGGGCACTTCCACGCATGGGGGGATAAAGTGGGAAAATTGAAAATCAGCAAGACACAAACACCCCAAAGTTTAGGGCTGCTCTGTTGACAAGGACCTCCACTTCATTCCACCTTAAATATCCCAGGAAAGCGAAAAATGGATCAAAAAGTTGTGGTCCTTATGTACAATGGAATATCACTCAGCCATGAAATCAATGTCATAAGGCTAGTAGCAGCATGATGAGTGGATTTAGGTAAGACGATTCTAAGTGAAATAAGTCACACAGAAAAGGACACTTCTCATAAGGTGTCACTTATAGAGGGAATGTAAAAACCGTTACACTTGAACTGAATTACAAAACAGAACAGAGTCACACATGCAGAAAACACACTATGGCTGCTTAACGGGAAAGGTGAGGTGGGGTGATACATAAAACAAGAGTTTCAAATTAGCTCAGATACCGTTCCATAAACCCAATATGTAATAGACAAGACCTACTCCTTGCTCAGAGAACTGGACTCAACACGCCCGATTCACCGCACAAGAATATATCTGACTAGTAATAATCTTAAAACCTATGTATTGATATCTCTCTGTTAGTGTGTCAAGTGGGTGTAAAGCGGCATAAACACAGCCGTGAAAAGCAGCTAAACCCCATTATAAAAATAAATTACTTTTAAAAACCCATGAAACAAAGACAGGGAAAGAGAGAGAAATTCTTACACAATTCGTTCAGGGGCTGTGATGCAACCTGGATTGACCATATCTAGACCCACAGCTGGATGAGACATAAGGGTGGACACTCCTGGGGCTGAGAGGTTTGGTGAGGTTGGGTGAGCAAACGCAGACCCTTTAAAGTAATACTGCGTGCTACCCATCGCATGGGTCCCAAATCTCCAGGTTCAAGGGCATCTTCCTGCATCGAAAACATGCATGAGAAACCCAGAAGATGGTACACCGTGTGATGGGGAAAGGTTTCTAAAACGCACCTCATTCCTCATCTCCTTGTGCTCGGGTTCGCCATTCCAGCCACTTTACTAGCAATCTCCCTACTTGGAGCATCAGCACCTTTAACCTCCTGTTCCGTACAGGTTGCAATTTTTCCTGAGGATGAACGGGAAGACGGGGAACCAATGAGAGACTAGCTCTTGGTGTTGGGACAGGCACAGGTCACTCTATTTTCCCATCAGGAAGAAGAATTAACCACAGGCTCCGCCTGCCCCCCGAAACCAAAACAGGGCCTGAAGCCATCCTGCGCTTTTGCGGCCAGCTCCCAAAAAAGCGACTTGTAAAATGGAGCTTCAGGGCACTGCAATTCACAAACCTGCAGAGTTATAAATGATAACTCTCGTCCACAAATATATTGAGGGAAGGCAAAGAAGAGGATTTGAAATCAAGGCAGAATTGCAGGAAACAGATTTCAGGAGGTAGATTCGAATCGCCTTTAAAGCACATGAAAAGCGGCAAAACGTTGACAATGATGCCCTTGGCCAAAAAGGGCGTATGCGTTTTTTCCTGAATATATTCAGGAAAAAACGCATACGCCCTTTTTGGCCAACCAAGCAACCTGGAAAGGCAAATCAGCGCTACAAAGAAGTCTCGCTTCCCATCGGTCAAAAGGGCCATGCTGAAAAAAGTGTCAAAACCAGAAATGCAGGACAGGCCATGGAGAAATGGGAGCCTTGCTACACTGATGGGCGGGATGTAAATTGCCAACAGCCACTCTGGAGAAGTGTACGGTGTGTCCTGAAACTTCTAAGAAACACAGCTTAGAGAGCATAGGGCACTTCCACGCATGGGGGGATAAAGTGGGAAAATTGAAAATCAGCAAGACACAAGCACCCCAAAGTTTAGGGCTGCTCTGTTGACAAGGACCTCCACTTCATTCCACCTTAAATATCCCAGGAAAGCGAAAAATGGATCAAAAAGTTGTGGTCCTTATGTACAATGGAATATCACTCAGCCATGAAATCAATGTCATAAGGCTAGTAGCAGCATGATGAGTGGATTTAGGTAAGACGATTCTAAGTGAAATAAGTCACACAGAAAAGGACACTTCTCATAAGGTGTCACTTATAGAGGGAATGTAAAAACCGTTACACTTGAACTGAATTACAAAACAGAACAGAGTCACACATGCAGAAAACACACTATGGCTGCTTAACGGGAAAGGTGAGGTGGGGTGATACATAAAACAAGAGTTTCAAATTAGCTCAGATACCGTTCCATAAACCCAATATGTAATAGACAAGACCTACTCCTTGCTCAGAGAACTGGACTCAACACGCCCGATTCACCGCACAAGAATATATCTGACTAGTAATAATCTTAAAACCTATGTATTGATATCTCTCTGTTAGTGTGTCAAGTGGGTGTAAAGCGGCATAAACACAGCCGTGAAAAGCAGCTAAACCCCATTATAAAAATAAATTACTTTTCAAAACCCATGAAACAAAGACAGGGAAAGAGAGAGAAATTCTTACACAATTCGTTCAGGGGCTGTGATGCAACCTGGATTGACCATATCTAGACCCACAGCTGGATGAGACATAAGGGTGGACACTCCTGGGGCTGAGAGGTTTGGTGAGGTTGGGTGAGCAAACGCAGACCCTTTAAAGTAATACTGCGTGCTACCCATCGCATGGGTCCCAAATCTCCAGGTTCAAGGGCATCTTCCTGCATCGAAAACATGCATGAGAAACCCAGAAGATGGTACACCGTGTGATGGGGAAAGGTTTCTAAAACGCACCTCATTTCTCATCTCCTTGTGCTCGGGTTCGCCATTCCAGCCACTTTACTAGCAATCTCCCTACTTGGAGCATCAGCACCTTTAACCTCCTGTTCCGTACAGGTTGCAATTTGTCCTGAGGATGAACGGGAAGACGGGGAACCAATGAGAGACTAGCTATTGGTGTTGGGACAGGCACAGGTCACTCTATTTTCCCATCAGGAAGAAGAATTAACCACAGGCTCCGCCTGCCCCCCGGAACCAGAACAGGGCCTGAAGCCATCCTGCGCTTTTGCGGCCAGCTCCCAAAAAAGCGACTTGTAAAATGGAGCTTCAGGGCACTGCAATTCACAAACCTGCAGAGTTATAAATGATAACTCTCGTCCACAAATATATTGAGGGAAGGCAAAGAAGAGGATTTGAAATCAAGGCAGAATTGCAGGAAACAGATTTCAGGAGGTAGATTCGAATCGCCTTTAAAGCACATGAAAAGCGGCAAAACGTTGACAATGATGCCCTTGGCCAAAAAGGTCGTATGCGTTTTTTCCTGAATATATTCAGGAAAAAACGCATACGCCCTTTTTGGCCAACCAAGCAACCTGGAAAGGCAAATCAGCGCTACAAAGAAGTCTCGCTTCCCATCGGTCAAAAGGGCCATGCTGAAAAAAGTGTCAAAACCAGAAATGCAGGACAGGCCATGGAGAAATGGGAGCCTTGCTACACTGATGGGCGGGATGTAAATTGCCAACAGCCACTCTGGAGAAGTGTACGGTGTGTCCTGAAACATCTAAGAAACACAGCTTAGAGAGCATAGGGCACTTCCACGCATGGGGGGATAAAGTGGGAAAATTGAAAATCAGCAAGACACAAGCACCCCAAAGTTTAGGGCTGCTCTGTTGACAAGGACCTCCACTTCATTCCACCTTAAATATCCCAGGAAAGCGAAAAATGGATCAAAAAGTTGTGGTCCTTATGTACAATGGAATATCACTCAGCCATGAAATCAATGTCATAAGGCTAGTAGCAGCATGATGAGTGGATTTAGGTAAGACGATTCTAAGTGAAATAAGTCACACAGAAAAGGACACTTCTCATAAGGTGTCACTTATAGAGGGAATGTAAAAACCGTTACACTTGAACTGAATTACAAAACAGAACAGAGTCACACATGCAGAAAACACACTATGGCTGCTTAACGGGAAAGGTGAGGTGGGGTGATACATAAAACAAGAGTTTCAAATTAGCTCAGATACCGTTCCATAAACCCAATATGTAATAGACAAGACCTACTCCTTGCTCAGAGAACTGGACTCAACACGCCCGATTCACCGCACAAGAATATATCTGACTAGTAATAATCTTAAAACCTATGTATTGATATCTCTCTGTTAGTGTGTCAAGTGGGTGTAAAGCGGCATAAACACAGCCGTGAAAAGCAGCTAAACCCCATTATAAAAATAAATTACTTTTAAAAACCCATGAAACAAAGACAGGGAAAGAGAGAGAAATTCTTACACAATTCGTTCAGGGGCTGTGATGCAACCTGGATTGACCATATCTAGACCCACAGCTGGATGAGACATAAGGGTGGACACTCCTGGGGCTGAGAGGTTTGGTGAGGTTGGGTGAGCAAACGCAGACCCTTTAAAGTAATACTGCGTGCTACCCATCGCATGGGTCCCAAATCTCCAGGTTCAAGGGCATCTTCCTGCATCGAAAACATGCATGAGAAACCCAGAAGATGGTACACCGTGTGATGGGGAAAGGTTTCTAAAACGCACCTCATTTCTCATCTCCTTGTGCTCGGGTTCGCCATTCCAGCCACTTTACTAGCAATCTCCCTACTTGGAGCATCAGCACCTTTAACCTCCTGTTCCGTACAGGTTGCAATTTGTCCTGAGGATGAACGGGAAGACGGGGAACCAATGAGAGACTAGCTCTTGGTGTTGGGACAGGCACAGGTCACTCTATTTTCCCATCAGGAAGAAGAATTAACCACAGGCTCCGCCTGCCCCCCGAAACCAAAACAGGGCCTGAAGCCATCCTGCGCTTTTGCGGCCAGCTCCCAAAAAAGCGACTTGTAAAATGGAGCTTCAGGGCACTGCAATTCACAAACCTGCAGAGTTATAAATGATAACTCTCGTCCACAAATATATTGAGGGAAGGCAAAGAAGAGGATTTGAAATCAAGGCAGAATTGCAGGAAACAGATTTCAGGAGGTAGATTCGAATCGCCTTTAAAGCACATGAAAAGCGGCAAAACGTTGACAATGATGCCCTTGGCCAAAAAGGGCGTATGCGTTTTTTCCTGAATATATTCAGGAAAAAACGCATACGCCCTTTTTGGCCAACCAAGCAACCTGGAAAGGCAAATCAGCGCTACAAAGAAGTCTCGCTTCCCATCGGTCAAAAGGGCCATGCTGAAAAAAGTGTCAAAACCAGAAATGCAGGACAGGCCATGGAGAAATGGGAGCCTTGCTACACTGATGGGCGGGATGTAAATTGCCAACAGCCACTCTGGAGAAGTGTACGGTGTGTCCTAAAACTTCTAAGAAACACAGCTTAGAGAGCATAGGGCACTTCCACGCATGGGGGGATAAAGTGGGAAAATTGAAAATCAGCAAGACACAAGCACCCCAAAGTTTAGGGCTGCTCTGTTGACAAGGACCTCCACTTCATTCCACCTTAAATATCCCAGGAAAGCGAAAAATGGATCAAAAAGTTGTGGTCCTTATGTACAATGGAATATCACTCAGCCATGAAATCAATGTCATAAGGCTAGTAGCAGCATGATGAGTGGATTTAGGTAAGACGATTCTAAGTGAAATAAGTCACACAGAAAAGGACACTTCTCATAAGGTGTCACTTATAGAGGGAATGTAAAAACCGTTACACTTGAACTGAATTACAAAACAGAACAGAGTCACACATGCAGAAAACACACTATGGCTGCTTAACGGGAAAGGTGAGGTGGGGTGATACATAAAACAAGAGTTTCAAATTAGCTCAGATACCGTTCCATAAACCCAATATGTAATAGACAAGACCTACTCCTTGCTCAGAGAACTGGACTCAACACGCCCGATTCACCGCACAAGAATATATCTGACTAGTAATAATCTTAAAACCTATGTATTGATATCTCTCTGTTAGTGTGTCAAGTGGGTGTAAAGCGGCATAAACACAGCCGTGAAAAGCAGCTAAACCCCATTATAAAAATAAATTACTTTTCAAAACCCATGAAACAAAGACAGGGAAAGAGAGAGAAATTCTTACACAATTCGTTCAGGGGCTGTGATGCAACCTGGATTGACCATATCTAGACCCACAGCTGGATGAGACATAAGGGTGGACACTCCTGGGGCTGAGAGGTTTGGTGAGGTTGGGTGAGCAAACGCAGACCCTTTAAAGTAATACTGCGTGCTACCCATCGCATGGGTCCCAAATCTCCAGGTTCAAGGGCATCTTCCTGCATCGAAAACATGCATGAGAAACCCAGAAGATGGTACACCGTGTGATGGGGAAAGGTTTCTAAAACGCACCTCATTTCTCATCTCCTTGTGCTCGGGTTCGCCATTCCAGCCACTTTACTAGCAATCTCCCTACTTGGAGCATCAGCACCTTTAACCTCCTGTTCCGTACAGGTTGCAATTTGTCCTGAGGATGAACGGGAAGACGGGGAACCAATGAGAGACTAGCTCTTGGTGTTGGGACAGGCACAGGTCACTCTATTTTCCCATCAGGAAGAAGAATTAACCACAGGCTCCGCCTGCCCCCCGAAACCAAAACAGGGCCTGAAGCCATCCTGCGCTTTTGCGGCCAGCTCCCAAAAAAGCGACTTGTAAAATGGAGCTTCAGGGCACTGCAATTCACAAACCTGCAGAGTTATAAATGATAACTCTCGTCCACAAATATATTGAGGGAAGGCAAAGAAGAGGATTTGAAATCAAGGCAGAATTGCAGGAAACAGATTTCAGGAGGTAGATTCGAATCGCCTTTAAAGCACATGAAAAGCGGCAAAACGTTGACAATGATGCCCTTGGCCAAAAAGGGCGTATGCGTTTTTTCCTGAATATATTCAGGAAAAAACGCATACGCCCTTTTTGGCCAACCAAGCAACCTGGAAAGGCAAATCAGCGCTACAAAGAAGTCTCGCTTCCCATCGGTCAAAAGGGCCATGCTGAAAAAAGTGTCAAAACCAGAAATGGAGGACAGGCCATGGAGAAATGGGAGCCTTGCTACACTGATGGGCGGGATGTAAATTGCCAACAGCCACTCTGGAGAAATGTACGGTGTGTCCTGAAACTTCTAAGAAACACAGCTTAGAGAGCATAGGGCACTTCCACGCATGGGGGGATAAAGTGGGAAAATTGAAAATCAGCAAGACACAAGCACCCCAAAGTTTAGGGCTGCTCTGTTGACAAGGACCTCCACTTCATTCCACCTTAAATATCCCAGGAAAGCGAAAAATGGATCAAAAAGTTGTGGTCCTTATGTACAATGGAATATCACTCAGCCATGAAATCAATGTCATAAGGCTAGTAGCAGCATGATGAGTGGATTTAGGTAAGACGATTCTAAGTGAAATAAGTCACACAGAAAAGGACACTTCTCATAAGGTGTCACTTATAGAGGGAATGTAAAAACCGTTACACTTGAACTGAATTACAAAACAGAACAGAGTCACACATGCAGAAAACACACTATGGCTGCTTAACGGGAAAGGTGAGGTGGGGTGATACATAAAACAAGAGTTTCAAATTAGCTCAGATACCGTTCCATAAACCCAATATGTAATAGACAAGACCTACTCCTTGCTCAGAGAACTGGACTCAACACGCCCGATTCACCGCACAAGAATATATCTGACTAGTAATAATCTTAAAACCTATGTATTGATATCTCTCTGTTAGTGTGTCAAGTGGGTGTAAAGCGGCATAAACACAGCCGTGAAAAGCAGCTAAACCCCATTATAAAAATAAATTACTTTTAAAAACCCATGAAACAAAGACAGGGAAAGAGAGAGAAATTCTTACACAATTCGTTCAGGGGCTGTGATGCAACCTGGATTGACCATATCTAGACCCACAGCTGGATGAGACATAAGGGTGGACACTCCTGGGGCTGAGAGGTTTGGTGAGGTTGGGTGAGCAAACGCAGACCCTTTAAAGTAATACTGCGTGCTACCCATCGCATGGGTCCCAAATCTCCAGGTTCAAGGGCATCTTCCTGCATCGAAAACATGCATGAGAAACCCAGAAGATGGTACACCGTGTGATGGGGAAAGGTTTCTAAAACGCACCTCATTTCTCATCTCCTTGTGCTCGGGTTCGCCATTCCAGCCACTTTACTAGTAATCTCCCTACTTGGAGAATCAGCACCTTTAACCTCCTGTTCCGTACAGGTTGCAATTTGTCCTGAGGATGAACGGGAAGACGGGGAACCAATGAGAGACTAGCTATTGGTGTTGGGACAGGCACAGGTCACTCTATTTTCCCATCAGGAAGAAGAATTAACCACAGGCTCAGCCTGCCCCCCGGAACCAGAACAGGGCCTGAAGCCATCCTGCGCTTTTGCGGCCACCTCCCAAAAAAGCGACTTGTAAAATGGAGCTTCAGGGCACTGCAATTCACAAACCTGCAGAGTTATAAATGATAACTCTCGTCCACAAATATATTGAGGGAAGGCAAAGAAGAGGATTTGAAATCAAGGCAGAATTGCAGGAAACAGATTTCAGGAGGTAGATTCGAATCGCCTTTAAAGCACATGAAAAGCGGCAAAACGTTGACAATGATGCCCTTGGCCAAAAAGGGCGTATGCGTTTTTTCCTGAATATATTCAGGAAAAAACGCATACGCCCTTTTTGGCCAACCAAGCAACCTGGAAAGGCAAATCAGCGCTACAAAGAAGTCTCGCTTCCCATTGGTCAAAAGGGCCATGCTGAAAAAAGTGTCAAAACCAGAAATGCAGGACAGGCCATGGAGAAATGGGAGCCTTGCTACACTGATGGGCGGGATGTAAATTGCCAACAGCCACTCTGGAGAAGTGTACGGTGTGTCCTGAAACTTCTAAGAAACACAGCTTAGAGAGCATAGGGCACTTCCACGCATGGGGGGATAAAGTGGGAAAATTGAAAATCAGCAAGACACAAGCACCCCAAAGTTTAGGGCTGCTCTGTTGACAAGGACCTCCACTTCATTCCACCTTAAATATCCCAGGAAAGCGAAAAATGGATCAAAAAGTTGTGGTCCTTATGTACAATGGAATATCACTCAGCCATGAAATCAATGTCATAAGGCTAGTAGCAGCATGATGAGTGGATTTAGGTAAGACGATTCTAAGTGAAATAAGTCACACAGAAAAGGACACTTCTCATAAGGTGTCACTTATAGAGGGAATGTAAAAACCGTTACACTTGAACTGAATTACAAAACAGAACAGAGTCACACATGCAGAAAACACACTATGGCTGCTTAACGGGAAAGGTGAGGTGGGGTGATACATAAAACAAGAGTTTCAAATTAGCTCAGATACCGTTCCATAAACCCAATATGTAATAGACAAGACCTACTCCTTGCTCAGAGAACTGGACTCAACACGCCCGATTCACCGCACAAGAATATATCTGACTAGTAATAATCTTAAAACCTATGTATTGATATCTCTCTGTTAGTGTGTCAAGTGGGTGTAAAGCGGCATAAACACAGCCGTGAAAAGCAGCTAAACCCCATTATAAAAATAAATTACATTTAAAAACCCATGAAACAAAGACAGGGAAAGAGAGAGAAATTCTTACACAATTCGTTCAGGGGCTGTGATGCAACCTGGATTGACCATATCTAGACCCACAGCTGGATGAGACATAAGGGTGGACACTCCTGGGGCTGAGAGGTTTGGTGAGGTTGGGTGAGCAAACGCAGACCCTTTAAAGTAATACTGCGTGCTACCCATCGCATGGGTCCCAAATCTCCAGGTTCAAGGGCATCTTCCTGCATCGAAAACATGCATGAGAAACCCAGAAGATGGTACACCGTGTGATGGGGAAAGGTTTCTAAAACGCACCTCATTTCTCATCTCCTTGTGCTCGGGTTCGCCATTCCAGCCACTTTACTAGCAATCTCCCTACTTGGAGCATCAGCACCTTTAACCTCCTGTTCCGTACAGGTTGCAATTTGTCCTGAGGATGAACGGGAAGACGGGGAACCAATGAGAGACTAGCTCTTGGTGTTGGGACAGGCACAGGTCACTCTATTTTCCCATCAGGAAGAAGAATTAACCACAGGCTCCGCCTGCCCCCCGAAACCAAAACAGGGCCTGAAGCCATCCTGCGCTTTTGCGGCCAGCTCCCAAAAAAGCGACTTGTAAAATGGAGCTTCAGGGCACTGCAATTCACAAACCTGCAGAGTTATAAATGATAACTCTCGTCCACAAATATATTGAGGGAAGGCAAAGAAGAGGATTTGAAATCAAGGCAGAATTGCAGGAAACAGATTTCAGGAGGTAGATTCGAATCGCCTTTAAAGCACATGAAAAGCGGCAAAACGTTGACAATGATGCCCTTGGCCAAAAAGGGCGTATGCGTTTTTTCCTGAATATATTCAGGAAAAAACGCATACGCCCTTTTTGGCCAACCAAGCAACCTGGAAAGGCAAATCAGCGCTACAAAGAAGTCTCGCTTCCCATCGGTCAAAAGGGCCATGCTGAAAAAAGTGTCAAAACCAGAAATGGAGGACAGGCCATGGAGAAATGGGAGCCTTGCTACACTGATGGGCGGGATGTAAATTGCCAACAGCCACTCTGGAGAAGTGTACGGTGTGTCCTGAAACTTCTAAGAAACACAGCTTAGAGAGCATAGGGCACTTCCACGCATGGGGGGATAAAGTGGGAAAATTGAAAATCAGCAAGACACAAGCACCCCAAAGTTTAGGGCTGCTCTGTTGACAAGGACCTCCACTTCATTCCACCTTAAATATCCCAGGAAAGCGAAAAATGGATCAAAAAGTTGTGGTCCTTATGTACAATGGAATATCACTCAGCCATGAAATCAATGTCATAAGGCTAGTAGCAGCATGATGAGTGGATTTAGGTAAGACGATTCTAAGTGAAATAAGTCACACAGAAAAGGACACTTCTCATAAGGTGTCACTTATAGAGGGAATGTAAAAACCGTTACACTTGAACTGAATTACAAAACAGAACAGAGTCACACATGCAGAAAACACACTATGGCTGCTTAACGGGAAAGGTGAGGTGGGGTGATACATAAAACAAGAGTTTCAAATTAGCTCAGATACCGTTCCATAAACCCAATATGTAATAGACAAGACCTACTCCTTGCTCAGAGAACTGGACTCAACACGCCCGATTCACCGCACAAGAATATATCTGACTAGTAATAATCTTAAAACCTATGTATTGATATCTCTCTGTTAGTGTGTCAAGTGGGTGTAAAGCGGCATAAACACAGCCGTGAAAAGCAGCTAAACCCCATTATAAAAATAAATTACTTTTAAAAACCCATGAAACAAAGACAGGGAAAGAGAGAGAAATTCTTACACAATTCGTTCAGGGGCTGTGATGCAACCTGGATTGACCATATCTAGACCCACAGCTGGATGAGACATAAGGGTGGACACTCCTGGGGCTGAGAGGTTTGGTGAGGTTGGGTGAGCAAACGCAGACCCTTTAAAGTAATACTGCGTGCTACCCATCGCATGGGTCCCAAATCTCCAGGTTCAAGGGCATCTTCCTGCATCGAAAACATGCATGAGAAACCCAGAAGATGGTACACCGTGTGATGGGGAAAGGTTTCTAAAACGCACCTCATTTCTCATCTCCTTGTGCTCGGGTTCGCCATTCCAGCCACTTTACTAGCAATCTCCCTACTTGGAGCATCAGCACCTTTAACCTCCTGTTCCGTACAGGTTGCAATTTGTCCTGAGGATGAACGGGAAGACGGGGAACCAATGAGAGACTAGCTCTTGGTGTTGGGACAGGCACAGGTCACTCTATTTTCCCATCAGGAAGAAGAATTAACCACAGGCTCCGCCTGCCCCCCGAAACCAAAACAGGGCCTGAAGCCATCCTGCGCTTTTGCGGCCAGCTCCCAAAAAAGCGACTTGTAAAATGGAGCTTCAGGGCACTGCAATTCACAAACCTGCAGAGTTATAAATGATAACTCTCGTCCACAAATATATTGAGGGAAGGCAAAGAAGAGGATTTGAAATCAAGGCAGAATTGCAGGAAACAGATTTCAGGAGGTAGATTCGAATCGCCTTTAAAGCACATGAAAAGCGGCAAAACGTTGACAATGATGCCCTTGGCCAAAAAGGGCGTATGCGTTTTTTCCTGAATATATTCAGGAAAAAACGCATACGCCCTTTTTGGCCAACCAAGCAACCTGGAAAGGCAAATCAGCGCTACAAAGAAGTCTCGCTTCCCATCGGTCAAAAGGGCCATGCTGAAAAAAGTGTCAAAACCAGAAATGGAGGACAGGCCATGGAGAAATGGGAGCCTTGCTACACTGATGGGCGGGATGTAAATTGCCAACAGCCACTCTGGAGAAGTGTACGGTGTGTCCTGAAACTTCTAAGAAACACAGCTTAGAGAGCATAGGGCACTTCCACGCATGGGGGGATAAAGTGGGAAAATTGAAAATCAGCAAGACACAAGCACCCCAAAGTTTAGGGCTGCTCTGTTGACAAGGACCTCCACTTCATTCCACCTTAAATATCCCAGGAAAGCGAAAAATGGATCAAAAAGTTGTGGTCCTTATGTACAATGGAATATCACTCAGCCATGAAATCAATGTCATAAGGCTAGTAGCAGCATGATGAGTGGATTTAGGTAAGACGATTCTAAGTGAAATAAGTCACACAGAAAAGGACACTTCTCATAAGGTGTCACTTATAGAGGGAATGTAAAAACCGTTACACTTGAACTGAATTACAAAACAGAACAGAGTCACACATGCAGAAAACACACTATGGCTGCTTAACGGGAAAGGTGAGGTGGGGTGATACATAAAACAAGAGTTTCAAATTAGCTCAGATACCGTTCCATAAACCCAATATGTAATAGACAAGACCTACTCCTTGCTCAGAGAACTGGACTCAACACGCCCGATTCACCGCACAAGAATATATCTGACTAGTAATAATCTTAAAACCTATGTATTGATATCTCTCTGTTAGTGTGTCAAGTGGGTGTAAAGCGGCATAAACACAGCCGTGAAAAGCAGCTAAACCCCATTATAAAAATAAATTACTTTTCAAAACCCATGAAACAAAGACAGGGAAAGAGAGAGAAATTCTTACACAATTCGTTCAGGGGCTGTGATGCAACCTGGATTGACCATATCTAGACCCACAGCTGGATGAGACATAAGGGTGGACACTCCTGGGGCTGAGAGGTTTGGTGAGGTTGGGTGAGCAAACGCAGACCCTTTAAAGTAATACTGCGTGCTACCCATCGCATGGGTCCCAAATCTCCAGGTTCAAGGGCATCTTCCTGCATCGAAAACATGCATGAGAAACCCAGAAGATGGTACACCGTGTGATGGGGAAAGGTTTCTAAAACGCACCTCATTTCTCATCTCCTTGTGCTCGGGTTCGCCATTCCAGCCACTTTACTAGTAATCTCCCTACTTGGAGAATCAGCACCTTTAACCTCCTGTTCCGTACAGGTTGCAATTTGTCCTGAGGATGAACGGGAAGACGGGGAACCAATGAGAGACTAGCTATTGGTGTTGGGACAGGCACAGGTCACTCTATTTTCCCATCAGGAAGAAGAATTAACCACAGGCTCCGCCTGCCCCCCGGAACCAGAAGAGGGCCTGAAGCCATCCTGCGCTTTTGCGGCCAGCTCCCGAAAAAGCGACCTGTAAAATGGAGCTTCAGGGCACTGCAATTCACAAACCTGCAGAGTTATAAATGATAACTCTCGTCCACAAATATATTGAGGGAAGGCAAAGAAGAGGATTTGAAATCAAGGCAGAATTGCAGGAAA
This sequence comes from Balaenoptera physalus, assembly GCF_965194825.1. NCBI lineage: Eukaryota > Metazoa > Chordata > Mammalia > Artiodactyla > Balaenopteridae > Balaenoptera > Balaenoptera physalus. The sequence goes on from NW_028126428.1 coordinate 246,358, forward strand.
CAGATTTCAGGAGGTAGATTCGAATCGCCTTTAAAGCACATGAAAAGCGGCAAAACGTTGACAATGATGCCCTTGGCCAAAAAGGGCGTATGCGTTTTTTCCTGAATATATTCAGGAAAAAACGCATACGCCCTTTTTGGCCAACCAAGCAACCTGGAAAGGCAAATCAGCGCTACAAAGAAGTCTCGCTTCCCATCGGTCAAAAGGGCCATGCTGAAAAAAGTGTCAAAACCAGAAATGCAGGACAGGCCATGGAGAAATGGGAGCCTTGCTACACTGATGGGCGGGATGTCAATTGCCAACAGCCACTCTGGAGAAGTGTACGGTGTGTCCTGAAACTTCTAAGAAACACAGCTTAGAGAGCATAGGGCACTTCCACGCATGGGGGGATAAAGTGGGAAAATTGAAAATCAGCAAGACACAAGCACCCCAAAGTTTAGGGCTGCTCTGTTGACAAGGACCTCCACTTCATTCCACCTTAAATATCCCAGGAAAGCGAAAAATGGATCAAAAAGTTGTGGTCCTTATGTACAATGGAATATCACTCAGCCATGAAATCAATGTCATAAGGCTAGTAGCAGCATGATGAGTGGATTTAGGTAAGACGATTCTAAGTGAAATAAGTCACACAGAAAAGGACACTTCTCATAAGGTGTCACTTATAGAGGGAATGTAAAAACCGTTACACTTGAACTGAATTACAAAACAGAACAGAGTCACACATGCAGAAAACACACTATGGCTGCTTAACGGGAAAGGTGAGGTGGGGTGATACATAAAACAAGAGTTTCAAATTAGCTCAGATACCGTTCCATAAACCCAATATGTAATAGACAAGACCTACTCCTTGCTCAGAGAACTGGACTCAACACGCCCGATTCACCGCACAAGAATATATCTGACTAGTAATAATCTTAAAACCTATGTATTGATATCTCTCTGTTAGTGTGTCAAGTGGGTGTAAAGCGGCATAAACACAGCCGTGAAAAGCAGCTAAACCCCATTATAAAAATAAATTACTTTTAAAAACCCATGAAACAAAGACAGGGAAAGAGAGAGAAATTCTTACACAATTCGTTCAGGGGCTGTGATGCAACCTGGATTGACCATATCTAGACCCACAGCTGGATGAGACATAAGGGTGGACACTCCTGGGGCTGAGAGGTTTGGTGAGGTTGGGTGAGCAAACGCAGACCCTTTAAAGTAATACTGCGTGCTACCCATCGCATGGGTCCCAAATCTCCAGGTTCAAGGGCATCTTCCTGCATCGAAAACATGCATGAGAAACCCAGAAGATGGTACACCGTGTGATGGGGAAAGGTTTCTAAAACGCACCTCATTTCTCATCTCCTTGTGCTCGGGTTCGCCATTCCAGCCACTTTACTAGTAATCTCCCTACTTGGAGAATCAGCACCTTTAACCTCCTGTTCCGTACAGGTTGCAATTTGTCCTGAGGATGAACGGGAAGACGGGGAACCAATGAGAGACTAGCTATTGGTGTTGGGACAGGCACAGGTCACTCTATTTTCCCATCAGGAAGAAGAATTAACCACAGGCTCCGCCTGCCCCCCGGAACCAGAAGAGGGCCTGAAGCCATCCTGCGCTTTTGCGGCCAGCTCCCAAAAAAGCGACTTGTAAAATGGAGCTTCAGGGCACTGCAATTCACAAACCTGCAGAGTTATAAATGATAACTCTCGTCCACAAATATATTGAGGGAAGGCAAAGAAGAGGATTTGAAATCAAGGCAGAATTGCAGGAAACAGATTTCAGGAGGTAGATTCGAATCGCCTTTAAAGCACATGAAAAGCGGCAAAACGTTGACAATGATGCCCTTGGCCAAAAAGGGCGTATGCGTTTTTTCCTGAATATATTCAGGAAAAAACGCATACGCCCTTTTTGGCCAACCAAGCAACCTGGAAAGGCAAATCAGCGCTACAAAGAAGTCTCGCTTCCCATCGGTCAAAAGGGCCATGCTGAAAAAAGTGTCAAAACCAGAAATGCAGGACAGGCCATGGAGAAATGGGAGCCTTGCTACACTGATGGGCGGGATGTCAATTGCCAACAGCCACTCTGGAGAAGTGTACGGTGTGTCCTGAAACTTCTAAGAAACACAGCTTAGAGAGCATAGGGCACTTCCACGCATGGGGGGATAAAGTGGGAAAATTGAAAATCAGCAAGACACAAGCACCCCAAAGTTTAGGGCTGCTCTGTTGACAAGGACCTCCACTTCATTCCACCTTAAATATCCCAGGAAAGCGAAAAATGGATCAAAAAGTTGTGGTCCTTATGTACAATGGAATATCACTCAGCCATGAAATCAATGTCATAAGGCTAGTAGCAGCATGATGAGTGGATTTAGGTAAGACGATTCTAAGTGAAATAAGTCACACAGAAAAGGACACTTCTCATAAGGTGTCACTTATAGAGGGAATGTAAAAACCGTTACACTTGAACTGAATTACAAAACAGAACAGAGTCACACATGCAGAAAACACACTATGGCTGCTTAACGGGAAAGGTGAGGTGGGGTGATACATAAAACAAGAGTTTCAAATTAGCTCAGATACCGTTCCATAAACCCAATATGTAATAGACAAGACCTACTCCTTGCTCAGAGAACTGGACTCAACACGCCCGATTCACCGCACAAGAATATATCTGACTAGTAATAATCTTAAAACCTATGTATTGATATCTCTCTGTTAGTGTGTCAAGTGGGTGTAAAGCGGCATAAACACAGCCGTGAAAAGCAGCTAAACCCCATTATAAAAATAAATTACTTTTCAAAACCCATGAAACAAAGACAGGGAAAGAGAGAGAAATTCTTACACAATTCGTTCAGGGGCTGTGATGCAACCTGGATTGACCATATCTAGACCCACAGCTGGATGAGACATAAGGGTGGACACTCCTGGGGCTGAGAGGTTTGGTGAGGTTGGGTGAGCAAACGCAGACCCTTTAAAGTAATACTGCGTGCTACCCATCGCATGGGTCCCAAATCTCCAGGTTCAAGGGCATCTTCCTGCATCGAAAACATGCATGAGAAACCCAGAAGATGGTACACCGTGTGATGGGGAAAGGTTTCTAAAACGCACCTCATTTCTCATCTCCTTGTGCTCGGGTTCGCCATTCCAGCCACTTTACTAGCAATCTCCCTACTTGGAGCATCAGCACCTTTAACCTCCTGTTCCGTACAGGTTGCAATTTGTCCTGAGGATGAACGGGAAGACGGGGAACCAATGAGAGACTAGCTCTTGGTGTTGGGACAGGCACAGGTCACTCTATTTTCCCATCAGGAAGAAGAATTAACCACAGGCTCCGCCTGCCCCCCGAAACCAAAACAGGGCCTGAAGCCATCCTGCGCTTTTGCGGCCAGCTCCCAAAAAAGCGACTTGTAAAATGGAGCTTCAGGGCACTGCAATTCACAAACCTGCAGAGTTATAAATGATAACTCTCGTCCACAAATATATTGAGGGAAGGCAAAGAAGAGGATTTGAAATCAAGGCAGAATTGCAGGAAACAGATTTCAGGAGGTAGATTCGAATCGCCTTTAAAGCACATGAAAAGCGGCAAAACGTTGACAATGATGCCCTTGGCCAAAAAGGGCGTATGCGTTTTTTCCTGAATATATTCAGGAAAAAATGCATACGCCCTTTTTGGCCAACCAAGCAACCTGGAAAGGCAAATCAGCGCTACAAAGAAGTCTCGCTTCCCATCGGTCAAAAGGGCCATGCTGAAAAAAGTGTCAAAACCAGAAATGCAGGACAGGCCATGGAGAAATGGGAGCCTTGCTACACTGATGGGCGGGATGTCAATTGCCAACAGCCACTCTGGAGAAGTGTACGGTGTGTCCTGAAACTTCTAAGAAACACAGCTTAGAGAGCATAGGGCACTTCCACGCATGGGGGGATAAAGTGGGAAAATTGAAAATCAGCAAGACACAAGCACCCCAAAGTTTAGGGCTGCTCTGTTGACAAGGACCTCCACTTCATTCCACCTTAAATATCCCAGGAAAGCGAAAAATGGATCAAAAAGTTGTGGTCCTTATGTACAATGGAATATCACTCAGCCATGAAATCAATGTCATAAGGCTAGTAGCAGCATGATGAGTGGATTTAGGTAAGACGATTCTAAGTGAAATAAGTCACACAGAAAAGGACACTTCTCATAAGGTGTCACTTATAGAGGGAATGTAAAAACCGTTACACTTGAACTGAATTACAAAACAGAACAGAGTCACACATGCAGAAAACACACTATGGCTGCTTAACGGGAAAGGTGAGGTGGGGTGATACATAAAACAAGAGTTTCAAATTAGCTCAGATACCGTTCCATAAACCCAATATGTAATAGACAAGACCTACTCCTTGCTCAGAGAACTGGACTCAACACGCCCGATTCACCGCACAAGAATATATCTGACTAGTAATAATCTTAAAACCTATGTATTGATATCTCTCTGTTAGTGTGTCAAGTGGGTGTAAAGCGGCATAAACACAGCCGTGAAAAGCAGCTAAACCCCATTATAAAAATAAATTACTTTTCAAAACCCATGAAACAAAGACAGGGAAAGAGAGAGAAATTCTTACACAATTCGTTCAGGGGCTGTGATGCAACCTGGATTGACCATATCTAGACCCACAGCTGGATGAGACATAAGGGTGGACACTCCTGGGGCTGAGAGGTTTGGTGAGGTTGGGTGAGCAAACGCAGACCCTTTAAAGTAATACTGCGTGCTACCCATCGCATGGGTACCAAATCTCCAGGTTCAAGGGCATCTTCCTGCATCGAAAACATGCATGAGAAACCCAGAAGATGGTACACCGTGTGATGGGGAAAGGTTTCTAAAACGCACCTCATTTCTCATCTCCTTGTGCTCGGGTTCGCCATTCCAGCCACTTTACTAGTAATCTCCCTACTTGGAGAATCAGCACCTTTAACCTCCTGTTCCGTACAGGTTGCAATTTGTCCTGAGGATGAACGGGAAGACGGGGAACCAATGAGAGACTAGCTATTGGTGTTGGGACAGGCACAGGTCACTCTATTTTCCCATCAGGAAGAAGAATTAACCACAGGCTCAGCCTGCCCCCCGGAACCAGAACAGGGCCTGAAGCCATCCTGCGCTTTTGCGGCCAGCTCCCAAAAAAGCGACTTGTAAAATGGAGCTTCAGGGCACTGCAATTCACAAACCTGCAGAGTTATAAATGATAACTCTCGTCCACAAATATATTGAGGGAAGGCAAAGAAGAGGATTTGAAATCAAGGCAGAATTGCAGGAAACAGATTTCAGGAGGTAGATTCGAATCGCCTTTAAAGCACATGAAAAGCGGCAAAACGTTGACAATGATGCCCTTGGCCAAAAAGGGCGTATGCGTTTTTTCCTGAATATATTCAGGAAAAAACGCATACGCCCTTTTTGGCCAACCAAGCAACCTGGAAAGGCAAATCAGCGCTACAAAGAAGTCTCGCTTCCCATTGGTCAAAAGGGCCATGCTGAAAAAAGTGTCAAAACCAGAAATGCAGGACAGGCCATGGAGAAATGGGAGCCTTGCTACACTGATGGGCGGGATGTAAATTGCCAACAGCCACTCTGGAGAAGTGTACGGTGTGTCCTGAAACTTCTAAGAAACACAGCTTAGAGAGCATAGGGCACTTCCACGCATGGGGGGATAAAGTGGGAAAATTGAAAATCAGCAAGACACAAGCACCCCAAAGTTTAGGGCTGCTCTGTTGACAAGGACCTCCACTTCATTCCACCTTAAATATCCCAGGAAAGCGAAAAATGGATCAAAAAGTTGTGGTCCTTATGTACAATGGAATATCACTCAGCCATGAAATCAATGTCATAAGGCTAGTAGCAGCATGATGAGTGGATTTAGGTAAGACGATTCTAAGTGAAATAAGTCACACAGAAAAGGACACTTCTCATAAGGTGTCACTTATAGAGGGAATGTAAAAACCGTTACACTTGAACTGAATTACAAAACAGAACAGAGTCACACATGCAGAAAACACACTATGGCTGCTTAACGGGAAAGGTGAGGTGGGGTGATACATAAAACAAGAGTTTCAAATTAGCTCAGATACCGTTCCATAAACCCAATATGTAATAGACAAGACCTACTCCTTGCTCAGAGAACTGGACTCAACACGCCCGATTCACCGCACAAGAATATATCTGACTAGTAATAATCTTAAAACCTATGTATTGATATCTCTCTGTTAGTGTGTCAAGTGGGTGTAAAGCGGCATAAACACAGCCGTGAAAAGCAGCTAAACCCCATTATAAAAATAAATTACATTTAAAAACCCATGAAACAAAGACAGGGAAAGAGAGAAAAATTCTTACACAATTCGTTCAGGGGCTGTGATGCAACCTGGATTGACCATATCTAGACCCACAGCTGGATGAGACATAAGGGTGGACACTCCTGGGGCTGAGAGGTTTGGTGAGGTTGGGTGAGCAAACGCAGACCCTTTAAAGTAATACTGCGTGCTACCCATCGCATGGGTCCCAAATCTCCAGGTTCAAGGGCATCTTCCTGCATCGAAAACATGCATGAGAAACCCAGAAGATGGTACACCGTGTGATGGGGAAAGGTTTCTAAAACGCACCTCATTTCTCATCTCCTTGTGCTCGGGTTCGCCATTCCAGCCACTTTACTAGCAATCTCCCTACTTGGAGCATCAGCACCTTTAACCTCCTGTTCCGTACAGGTTGCAATTTGTCCTGAGGATGAACGGGAAGACGGGGAACCAATGAGAGACTAGCTCTTGGTGTTGGGACAGGCACAGGTCACTCTATTTTCCCATCAGGAAGAAGAATTAACCACAGGCTCCGCCTGCCCCCCGAAACCAAAACAGGGCCTGAAGCCATCCTGCGCTTTTGCGGCCAGCTCCCAAAAAAGCGACTTGTAAAATGGAGCTTCAGGGCACTGCAATTCACAAACCTGCAGAGTTATAAATGATAACTCTCGTCCACAAATATATTGAGGGAAGGCAAAGAAGAGGATTTGAAATCAAGGCAGAATTGCAGGAAACAGATTTCAGGAGGTAGATTCGAATCGCCTTTAAAGCACATGAAAAGCGGCAAAACGTTGACAATGATGCCCTTGGCCAAAAAGGGCGTATGCGTTTTTTCCTGAATATATTCAGGAAAAAACGCATACGCCCTTTTTGGCCAACCAAGCAACCTGGAAAGGCAAATCAGCGCTACAAAGAAGTCTCGCTTCCCATCGGTCAAAAGGGCCATGCTGAAAAAAGTGTCAAAACCAGAAATGGAGGACAGGCCATGGAGAAATGGGAGCCTTGCTACACTGATGGGCGGGATGTAAATTGCCAACAGCCACTCTGGAGAAGTGTACGGTGTGTCCTGAAACTTCTAAGAAACACAGCTTAGAGAGCATAGGGCACTTCCACGCATGGGGGGATAAAGTGGGAAAATTGAAAATCAGCAAGACACAAGCACCCCAAAGTTTAGGGCTGCTCTGTTGACAAGGACCTCCACTTCATTCCACCTTAAATATCCCAGGAAAGCGAAAAATGGATCAAAAAGTTGTGGTCCTTATGTACAATGGAATATCACTCAGCCATGAAATCAATGTCATAAGGCTAGTAGCAGCATGATGAGTGGATTTAGGTAAGACGATTCTAAGTGAAATAAGTCACACAGAAAAGGACACTTCTCATAAGGTGTCACTTATAGAGGGAATGTAAAAACCGTTACACTTGAACTGAATTACAAAACAGAACAGAGTCACACATGCAGAAAACACACTATGGCTGCTTAACGGGAAAGGTGAGGTGGGGTGATACATAAAACAAGAGTTTCAAATTAGCTCAGATACCGTTCCATAAACCCAATATGTAATAGACAAGACCTACTCCTTGCTCAGAGAACTGGACTCAACACGCCCGATTCACCGCACAAGAATATATCTGACTAGTAATAATCTTAAAACCTATGTATTGATATCTCTCTGTTAGTGTGTCAAGTGGGTGTAAAGCGGCATAAACACAGCCGTGAAAAGCAGCTAAACCCCATTATAAAAATAAATTACTTTTCAAAACCCATGAAACAAAGACAGGGAAAGAGAGAGAAATTCTTACACAATTCGTTCAGGGGCTGTGATGCAACCTGGATTGACCATATCTAGACCCACAGCTGGATGAGACATAAGGGTGGACACTCCTGGGGCTGAGAGGTTTGGTGAGGTTGGGTGAGCAAACGCAGACCCTTTAAAGTAATACTGCGTGCTACCCATCGCATGGGTCCCAAATCTCCAGGTTCAAGGGCATCTTCCTGCATCGAAAACATGCATGAGAAACCCAGAAGATGGTACACCGTGTGATGGGGAAAGGTTTCTAAAACGCACCTCATTTCTCATCTCCTTGTGCTCGGGTTCGCCATTCCAGCCACTTTACTAGCAATCTCCCTACTTGGAGCATCAGCACCTTTAACCTCCTGTTCCGTACAGGTTGCAATTTGTCCTGAGGATGAACGGGAAGACGGGGAACCAATGAGAGACTAGCTCTTGGTGTTGGGACAGGCACAGGTCACTCTATTTTCCCATCAGGAAGAAGAATTAACCACAGGCTCCGCCTGCCCCCCGAAACCAAAACAGGGCCTGAAGCCATCCTGCGCTTTTGCGGCCAGCTCCCAAAAAAGCGACTTGTAAAATGGAGCTTCAGGGCACTGCAATTCACAAACCTGCAGAGTTATAAATGATAACTCTCGTCCACAAATATATTGAGGGAAGGCAAAGAAGAGGATTTGAAATCAAGGCAGAATTGCAGGAAACAGATTTCAGGAGGTAGATTCGAATCGCCTTTAAAGCACATGAAAAGCGGCAAAACGTTGACAATGATGCCCTTGGCCAAAAAGGGCGTATGCGTTTTTTCCTGAATATATTCAGGAAAAAACGCATACGCCCTTTTTGGCCAACCAAGCAACCTGGAAAGGCAAATCAGCGCTACAAAGAAGTCTCGCTTCCCATCGGTCAAAAGGGCCATGCTGAAAAAAGTGTCAAAACCAGAAATGGAGGACAGGCCATGGAGAAATGGGAGCCTTGCTACACTGATGGGCGGGATGTAAATTGCCAACAGCCACTCTGGAGAAGTGTACGGTGTGTCCTGAAACTTCTAAGAAACACAGCTTAGAGAGCATAGGGCACTTCCACGCATGGGGGGATAAAGTGGGAAAATTGAAAATCAGCAAGACACAAGCACCCCAAAGTTTAGGGCTGCTCTGTTGACAAGGACCTCCACTTCATTCCACCTTAAATATCCCAGGAAAGCGAAAAATGGATCAAAAAGTTGTGGTCCTTATGTACAATGGAATATCACTCAGCCATGAAATCAATGTCATAAGGCTAGTAGCAGCATGATGAGTGGATTTAGGTAAGACGATTCTAAGTGAAATAAGTCACACAGAAAAGGACACTTCTCATAAGGTGTCACTTATAGAGGGAATGTAAAAACCGTTACACTTGAACTGAATTACAAAACAGAACAGAGTCACACATGCAGAAAACACACTATGGCTGCTTAACGGGAAAGGTGAGGTGGGGTGATACATAAAACAAGAGTTTCAAATTAGCTCAGATACCGTTCCATAAACCCAATATGTAATAGACAAGACCTACTCCTTGCTCAGAGAACTGGACTCAACACGCCCGATTCACCGCACAAGAATATATCTGACTAGTAATAATCTTAAAACCTATGTATTGATATCTCTCTGTTAGTGTGTCAAGTGGGTGTAAAGCGGCATAAACACAGCCGTGAAAAGCAGCTAAACCCCATTATAAAAATAAATTACTTTTAAAAACCCATGAAACAAAGACAGGGAAAGAGAGAGAAATTCTTACACAATTCGTTCAGGGGCTGTGATGCAACCTGGATTGACCATATCTAGACCCACAGCTGGATGAGACATAAGGGTGGACACTCCTGGGGCTGAGAGGTTTGGTGAGGTTGGGTGAGCAAACGCAGACCCTTTAAAGTAATACTGCGTGCTACCCATCGCATGGGTCCCAAATCTCCAGGTTCAAGGGCATCTTCCTGCATCGAAAACATGCATGAGAAACCCAGAAGATGGTACACCGTGTGATGGGGAAAGGTTTCTAAAACGCACCTCATTTCTCATCTCCTTGTGCTCGGGTTCGCCATTCCAGCCACTTTACTAGTAATCTCCCTACTTGGAGAATCAGCACCTTTAACCTCCTGTTCCGTACAGGTTGCAATTTGTCCTGAGGATGAACGGGAAGACGGGGAACCAATGAGAGACTAGCTATTGGTGTTGGGACAGGCACAGGTCACTCTATTTTCCCATCAGGAAGAAGAATTAACCACAGGCTCCGCCTGCCCCCCGGAACCAGAAGAGGGCCTGAAGCCATCCTGCGCTTTTGCGGCCAGCTCCCAAAAAAGCGACTTGTAAAATGGAGCTTCAGGGCACTGCAATTCACAAACCTGCAGAGTTATAAATGATAACTCTCGTCCACAAATATATTGAGGGAAGGCAAAGAAGAGGATTTGAAATCAAGGCAGAATTGCAGGAAACAGATTTCAGGAGGTAGATTCGAATCGCCTTTAAAGCACATGAAAAGCGGCAAAACGTTGACAATGATGCCCTTGGCCAAAAAGGGCGTATGCGTTTTTTCCTGAATATATTCAGGAAAAAACGCATACGCCCTTTTTGGCCAACCAAGCAACCTGGAAAGGCAAATCAGCGCTACAAAGAAGTCTCGCTTCCCATCGGTCAAAAGGGCCATGCTGAAAAAAGTGTCAAAACCAGAAATGCAGGACAGGCCATGGAGAAATGGGAGCCTTGCTACACTGATGGGCGGGATGTCAATTGCCAACAGCCACTCTGGAGAAGTGTACGGTGTGTCCTGAAACTTCTAAGAAACACAGCTTAGAGAGCATAGGGCACTTCCACGCATGGGGGGATAAAGTGGGAAAATTGAAAATCAGCAAGACACAAGCACCCCAAAGTTTAGGGCTGCTCTGTTGACAAGGACCTCCACTTCATTCCACCTTAAATATCCCAGGAAAGCGAAAAATGGATCAAAAAGTTGTGGTCCTTATGTACAATGGAATATCACTCAGCCATGAAATCAATGTCATAAGGCTAGTAGCAGCATGATGAGTGGATTTAGGTAAGACGATTCTAAGTGAAATAAGTCACACAGAAAAGGACACTTCTCATAAGGTGTCACTTATAGAGGGAATGTAAAAACCGTTACACTTGAACTGAATTACAAAACAGAACAGAGTCACACATGCAGAAAACACACTATGGCTGCTTAACGGGAAAGGTGAGGTGGGGTGATACATAAAACAAGAGTTTCAAATTAGCTCAGATACCGTTCCATAAACCCAATATGTAATAGACAAGACCTACTCCTTGCTCAGAGAACTGGACTCAACACGCCCGATTCACCGCACAAGAATATATCTGACTAGTAATAATCTTAAAACCTATGTATTGATATCTCTCTGTTAGTGTGTCAAGTGGGTGTAAAGCGGCATAAACACAGCCGTGAAAAGCAGCTAAACCCCATTATAAAAATAAATTACTTTTAAAAACCCATGAAACAAAGACAGGGAAAGAGAGAGAAATTCTTACACAATTCGTTCAGGGGCTGTGATGCAACCTGGATTGACCATATCTAGACCCACAGCTGGATGAGACATAAGGGTGGACACTCCTGGGGCTGAGAGGTTTGGTGAGGTTGGGTGAGCAAACGCAGACCCTTTAAAGTAATACTGCGTGCTACCCATCGCATGGGTCCCAAATCTCCAGGTTCAAGGGCATCTTCCTGCATCGAAAACATGCATGAGAAACCCAGAAGATGGTACACCGTGTGATGGGGAAAGGTTTCTAAAACGCACCTCATTTCTCATCTCCTTGTGCTCGGGTTCGCCATTCCAGCCACTTTACTAGTAATCTCCCTACTTGGAGAATCAGCACCTTTAACCTCCTGTTCCGTACAGGTTGCAATTTGTCCTGAGGATGAACGGGAAGACGGGGAACCAATGAGAGACTAGCTATTGGTGTTGGGACAGGCACAGGTCACTCTATTTTCCCATCAGGAAGAAGAATTAACCACAGGCTCCGCCTGCCCCCCGGAACCAGAAGAGGGCCTGAAGCCATCCTGCGCTTTTGCGGCCAGCTCCCAAAAAAGCGACTTGTAAAATGGAGCTTCAGGGCACTGCAATTCACAAACCTGCAGAGTTATAAATGATAACTCTCGTCCACAAATATATTGAGGGAAGGCAAAGAAGAGGATTTGAAATCAAGGCAGAATTGCAGGAAACAGATTTCAGGAGGTAGATTCGAATCGCCTTTAAAGCACATGAAAAGCGGCAAAACGTTGACAATGATGCCCTTGGCCAAAAAGGGCGTATGCGTTTTTTCCTGAATATATTCAGGAAAAAACGCATACGCCCTTTTTGGCCAACCAAGCAACCTGGAAAGGCAAATCAGCGCTACAAAGAAGTCTCGCTTCCCATCGGTCAAAAGGGCCATGCTGAAAAAAGTGTCAAAACCAGAAATGCAGGACAGGCCATGGAGAAATGGGAGCCTTGCTACACTGATGGGCGGGATGTCAATTGCCAACAGCCACTCTGGAGAAGTGTACGGTGTGTCCTGAAACTTCTAAGAAACACAGCTTAGAGAGCATAGGGCACTTCCACGCATGGGGGGATAAAGTGGGAAAATTGAAAATCAGCAAGACACAAGCACCCCAAAGTTTAGGGCTGCTCTGTTGACAAGGACCTCCACTTCATTCCACCTTAAATATCCCAGGAAAGCGAAAAATGGATCAAAAAGTTGTGGTCCTTATGTACAATGGAATATCACTCAGCCATGAAATCAATGTCATAAGGCTAGTAGCAGCATGATGAGTGGATTTAGGTAAGACGATTCTAAGTGAAATAAGTCACACAGAAAAGGACACTTCTCATAAGGTGTCACTTATAGAGGGAATGTAAAAACCGTTACACTTGAACTGAATTACAAAACAGAACAGAGTCACACATGCAGAAAACACACTATGGCTGCTTAACGGGAAAGGTGAGGTGGGGTGATACATAAAACAAGAGTTTCAAATTAGCTCAGATACCGTTCCATAAACCCAATATGTAATAGACAAGACCTACTCCTTGCTCAGAGAACTGGACTCAACACGCCCGATTCACCGCACAAGAATATATCTGACTAGTAATAATCTTAAAACCTATGTATTGATATCTCTCTGTTAGTGTGTCAAGTGGGTGTAAAGCGGCATAAACACAGCCGTGAAAAGCAGCTAAACCCCATTATAAAAATAAATTACTTTTCAAAACCCATGAAACAAAGACAGGGAAAGAGAGAGAAATTCTTACACAATTCGTTCAGGGGCTGTGATGCAACCTGGATTGACCATATCTAGACCCACAGCTGGATGAGACATAAGGGTGGACACTCCTGGGGCTGAGAGGTTTGGTGAGGTTGGGTGAGCAAACGCAGACCCTTTAAAGTAATACTGCGTGCTACCCATCGCATGGGTCCCAAATCTCCAGGTTCAAGGGCATCTTCCTGCATCGAAAACATGCATGAGAAACCCAGAAGATGGTACACCGTGTGATGGGGAAAGGTTTCTAAAACGCACCTCATTTCTCATCTCCTTGTGCTCGGGTTCGCCATTCCAGCCACTTTACTAGCAATCTCCCTACTTGGAGCATCAGCACCTTTAACCTCCTGTTCCGTACAGGTTGCAATTTGTCCTGAGGATGAACGGGAAGACGGGGAACCAATGAGAGACTAGCTCTTGGTGTTGGGACAGGCACAGGTCACTCTATTTTCCCATCAGGAAGAAGAATTAACCACAGGCTCCGCCTGCCCCCCGAAACCAAAACAGGGCCTGAAGCCATCCTGCGCTTTTGCGGCCAGCTCCCAAAAAAGCGACTTGTAAAATGGAGCTTCAGGGCACTGCAATTCACAAACCTGCAGAGTTATAAATGATAACTCTCGTCCACAAATATATTGAGGGAAGGCAAAGAAGAGGATTTGAAATCAAGGCAGAATTGCAGGAAACAGATTTCAGGAGGTAGATTCGAATCGCCTTTAAAGCACATGAAAAGCGGCAAAACGTTGACAATGATGCCCTTGGCCAAAAAGGGCGTATGCGTTTTTTCCTGAATATATTCAGGAAAAAATGCATACGCCCTTTTTGGCCAACCAAGCAACCTGGAAAGGCAAATCAGCGCTACAAAGAAGTCTCGCTTCCCATCGGTCAAAAGGGCCATGCTGAAAAAAGTGTCAAAACCAGAAATGCAGGACAGGCCATGGAGAAATGGGAGCCTTGCTACACTGATGGGCGGGATGTAAATTGCCAACAGCCACTCTGGAGAAGTGTACGGTGTGTCCTGAAACATCTAAGAAACACAGCTTAGAGAGCATAGGGCACTTCCACGCATGGGGGGATAAAGTGGGAAAATTGAAAATCAGCAAGACACAAGCACCCCAAAGTTTAGGGCTGCTCTGTTGACAAGGACCTCCACTTCATTCCACCTTAAATATCCCAGGAAAGCGAAAAATGGATCAAAAAGTTGTGGTCCTTATGTACAATGGAATATCACTCAGCCATGAAATCAATGTCATAAGGCTAGTAGCAGCATGATGAGTGGATTTAGGTAAGACGATTCTAAGTGAAATAAGTCACACAGAAAAGGACACTTCTCATAAGGTGTCACTTATAGAGGGAATGTAAAAACCGTTACACTTGAACTGAATTACAAAACAGAACAGAGTCACACATGCAGAAAACACACTATGGCTGCTTAACGGGAAAGGTGAGGTGGGGTGATACATAAAACAAGAGTTTCAAATTAGCTCAGATACCGTTCCATAAACCCAATATGTAATAGACAAGACCTACTCCTTGCTCAGAGAACTGGACTCAACACGCCCGATTCACCGCACAAGAATATATCTGACTAGTAATAATCTTAAAACCTATGTATTGATATCTCTCTGTTAGTGTGTCAAGTGGGTGTAAAGCGGCATAAACACAGCCGTGAAAAGCAGCTAAACCCCATTATAAAAATAAATTACTTTTCAAAACCCATGAAACAAAGACAGGGAAAGAGAGAGAAATTCTTACACAATTCGTTCAGGGGCTGTGATGCAACCTGGATTGACCATATCTAGACCCACAGCTGGATGAGACATAAGGGTGGACACTCCTGGGGCTGAGAGGTTTGGTGAGGTTGGGTGAGCAAACGCAGACCCTTTAAAGTAATACTGCGTGCTACCCATCGCATGGGTCCCAAATCTCCAGGTTCAAGGGCATCTTCCTGCATCGAAAACATGCATGAGAAACCCAGAAGATGGTACACCGTGTGATGGGGAAAGGTTTCTAAAACGCACCTCATTTCTCATCTCCTTGTGCTCGGGTTCGCCATTCCAGCCACTTTACTAGTAATCTCCCTACTTGGAGAATCAGCACCTTTAACCTCCTGTTCCGTACAGGTTGCAATTTGTCCTGAGGATGAACGGGAAGACGGGGAACCAATGAGAGACTAGCTATTGGTGTTGGGACAGGCACAGGTCACTCTATTTTCCCATCAGGAAGAAGAATTAACCACAGGCTCCGCCTGCCCCCCGGAACCAGAACAGGGCCTGAAGCCATCCTGCGCTTTTGCGGCCAGCTCCCAAAAAAGCGACTTGTAAAATGGAGCTTCAGGGCACTGCAATTCACAAACCTGCAGAGTTATAAATGATAACTCTCGTCCACAAATATATTGAGGGAAGGCAAAGAAGAGGATTTGAAATCAAGGCAGAATTGCAGGAAACAGATTTCAGGAGGTAGATTCGAATCGCCTTTAAAGCACATGAAAAGCGGCAAAACGTTGACAATGATGCCCTTGGCCAAAAAGGGCGTATGCGTTTTTTCCTGAATATATTCAGGAAAAAACGCATACGCCCTTTTTGGCCAACCAAGCAACCTGGAAAGGCAAATCAGCGCTACAAAGAAGTCTCGCTTCCCATCGGTCAAAAGGGCCATGCTGAAAAAAGTGTCAAAACCAGAAATGCAGGACAGGCCATGGAGAAATGGGAGCCTTGCTACACTGATGGGCGGGATGTCAATTGCCAACAGCCACTCTGGAGAAGTGTACGGTGTGTCCTGAAACTTCTAAGAAACACAGCTTAGAGAGCATAGGGCACTTCCACGCATGGGGGGATAAAGTGGGAAAATTGAAAATCAGCAAGACACAAGCACCCCAAAGTTTAGGGCTGCTCTGTTGACAAGGACCTCCACTTCATTCCACCTTAAATATCCCAGGAAAGCGAAAAATGGATCAAAAAGTTGTGGTCCTTATGTACAATGGAATATCACTCAGCCATGAAATCAATGTCATAAGGCTAGTAGCAGCATGATGAGTGGATTTAGGTAAGACGATTCTAAGTGAAATAAGTCACACAGAAAAGGACACTTCTCATAAGGTGTCACTTATAGAGGGAATGTAAAAACCGTTACACTTGAACTGAATTACAAAACAGAACAGAGTCACACATGCAGAAAACACACTATGGCTGCTTAACGGGAAAGGTGAGGTGGGGTGATACATAAAACAAGAGTTTCAAATTAGCTCAGATACCGTTCCATAAACCCAATATGTAATAGACAAGACCTACTCCTTGCTCAGAGAACTGGACTCAACACGCCCGATTCACCGCACAAGAATATATCTGACTAGTAATAATCTTAAAACCTATGTATTGATATCTCTCTGTTAGTGTGTCAAGTGGGTGTAAAGCGGCATAAACACAGCCGTGAAAAGCAGCTAAACCCCATTATAAAAATAAATTACTTTTCAAAACCCATGAAACAAAGACAGGGAAAGAGAGAGAAATTCTTACACAATTCGTTCAGGGGCTGTGATGCAACCTGGATTGACCATATCTAGACCCACAGCTGGATGAGACATAAGGGTGGACACTCCTGGGGCTGAGAGGTTTGGTGAGGTTGGGTGAGCAAACGCAGACCCTTTAAAGTAATACTGCGTGCTACCCATCGCATGGGTCCCAAATCTCCAGGTTCAAGGGCATCTTCCTGCATCGAAAACATGCATGAGAAACCCAGAAGATGGTACACCGTGTGATGGGGAAAGGTTTCTAAAACGCACCTCATTTCTCATCTCCTTGTGCTCGGGTTCGCCATTCCAGCCACTTTACTAGTAATCTCCCTACTTGGAGAATCAGCACCTTTAACCTCCTGTTCCGTACAGGTTGCAATTTGTCCTGAGGATGAACGGGAAGACGGGGAACCAATGAGAGACTAGCTATTGGTGTTGGGACAGGCACAGGTCACTCTATTTTCCCATCAGGAAGAAGAATTAACCACAGGCTCCGCCTGCCCCCCGGAACCAGAACAGGGCCTGAAGCCATCCTGCGCTTTTGCGGCCAGCTCCCAAAAAAGCGACTTGTAAAATGGAGCTTCAGGGCACTGCAATTCACAAACCTGCAGAGTTATAAATGATAACTCTCGTCCACAAATATATTGAGGGAAGGCAAAGAAGAGGATTTGAAATCAAGGCAGAATTGCAGGAAACAGATTTCAGGAGGTAGATTCGAATCGCCTTTAAAGCACATGAAAAGCGGCAAAACGTTGACAATGATGCCCTTGGCCAAAAAGGGCGTATGCGTTTTTTCCTGAATATATTCAGGAAAAAACGCATACGCCCTTTTTGGCCAACCAAGCAACCTGGAAAGGCAAATCAGCGCTACAAAGAAGTCTCGCTTCCCATCGGTCAAAAGGGCCATGCTGAAAAAAGTGTCAAAACCAGAAATGCAGGACAGGCCATGGAGAAATGGGAGCCTTGCTACACTGATGGGCGGGATGTAAATTGCCAACAGCCACTCTGGAGAAGTGTACGGTGTGTCCTGAAACTTCTAAGAAACACAGCTTAGAGAGCATAGGGCACTTCCACGCATGGGGGGATAAAGTGGGAAAATTGAAAATCAGCAAGACACAAGCACCCCAAAGTTTAGGGCTGCTCTGTTGACAAGGACCTCCACTTCATTCCACCTTAAATATCCCAGGAAAGCGAAAAATGGATCAAAAAGTTGTGGTCCTTATGTACAATGGAATATCACTCAGCCATGAAATCAATGTCATAAGGCTAGTAGCAGCATGATGAGTGGATTTAGGTAAGACGATTCTAAGTGAAATAAGTCACACAGAAAAGGACACTTCTCATAAGGTGTCACTTATAGAGGGAATATAAAAACCGTTACACTTGAACTGAATTACAAAACAGAACAGAGTCACACATGCAGAAAACACACTATGGCTGCTTAACGGGAAAGGTGAGGTGGGGTGATACATAAAACAAGAGTTTCAAATTAGCTCAGATACCGTTCCATAAACCCAATATGTAATAGACAAGACCTACTCCTTGCTCAGAGAACTGGACTCAACACGCCCGATTCACCGCACAAGAATATATCTGACTAGTAATAATCTTAAAACCTATGTATTGATATCTCTCTGTTAGTGTGTCAAGTGGGTGTAAAGCGGCATAAACACAGCCGTGAAAAGCAGCTAAACCCCATTATAAAAATAAATAACTTTTAAAAACCCATGAAACAAAGACAGGGAAAGAGAGAGAAATTCTTACACAATTCGTTCAGGGGCTGTGATGCAACCTGGATTGACCATATCTAGACCCACAGCTGGATGAGACATAAGGGTGGACACTCCTGGGGCTGAGAGGTTTGGTGAGGTTGGGTGAGCAAACGCAGACCCTTTAAAGTAATACTGCGTGCTACCCATCGCATGGGTCCCAAATCTCCAGGTTCAAGGGCATCTTCCTGCATCGAAAACATGCATGAGAAACCCAGAAGACGGTACACCGTGTGATGGGGAAAGGTTTCTAAAACGCACCTCATTTCTCATCTCCTTGTGCTCGGGTTCGCCATTCCAGCCACTTTACTAGTAATCTCCCTACTTGGAGCATCAGCACCTTTAACCTCCTGTTCCGTACAGGTTGCAATTTGTCCTGAGGATGAACGGGAAGACGGGGAACCAATGAGAGACTAGCTCTTGGTGTTGGGACAGGCACAGGTCACTCTATTTTCCCATCAGGAAGAAGAATTAACCACAGGCTCAGCCTGCCCCCCGGAACCAGAACAGGGCCTGAAGCCATCCTGCGCTTTTGCGGCCAGCTCCCAAAAAAGCGACTTGTAAAATGGAGCTTCAGGGCACTGCAATTCACAAACCTGCAGAGTTATAAATGATAACTCTCGTCCACAAATATATTGAGGGAAGGCAAAGAAGAGGATTTGAAATCAAGGCAGAATTGCAGGAAACAGATTTCAGGAGGTAGATTCGAATCGCCTTTAAAGCACATGAAAAGCGGCAAAACGTTGACAATGATGCCCTTGGCCAAAAAGGGCGTATGCGTTTTTTCCTGAATATATTCAGGAAAAAACGCATACGCCCTTTTTGGCCAACCAAGCAACCTGGAAAGGCAAATCAGCGCTACAAAGAAGTCTCGCTTCCCATCGGTCAAAAGGGCCATGCTGAAAAAAGTGTCAAAACCAGAAATGCAGGACAGGCCATGGAGAAATGGGAGCCTTGCTACACTGATGGGCGGGATGTAAATTGCCAACAGCCACTCTGGAGAAGTGTACGGTGTGTCCTGAAACTTCTAAGAAACACAGCTTAGAGAGCATAGGGCACTTCCACGCATGGGGGGATAAAGTGGGAAAATTGAAAATCAGCAAGACACAAGCACCCCAAAGTTTAGGGCTGCTCTGTTGACAAGGACCTCCACTTCATTCCACCTTAAATATCCCAGGAAAGCGAAAAATGGATCAAAAAGTTGTGGTCCTTATGTACAATGGAATATCACTCAGCCATGAAATCAATGTCATAAGGCTAGTAGCAGCATGATGAGTGGATTTAGGTAAGACGATTCTAAGTGAAATAAGTCACACAGAAAAGGACACTTCTCATAAGGTGTCACTTATAGAGGGAATGTAAAAACCGTTACACTTGAACTGAATTACAAAACAGAACAGAGTCACACATGCAGAAAACACCCTATGGCTGCTTAACGGGAAAGGTGAGGTGGGGTGATACATAAAACAAGAGTTTCAAATTAGCTCAGATACCGTTCCATAAACCCAATATGTAATAGACAAGACCTACTCCTTGCTCAGAGAACTGGACTCAACACGCCCGATTCACCGCACAAGAATATATCTGACTAGTAATAATCTTAAAACCTATGTATTGATATCTCTCTGTTAGTGTGTCAAGTGGGTGTAAAGCGGCATAAACACAGCCGTGAAAAGCAGCTAAACCCCATTATAAAAATAAATTACTTTTAAAAACCCATGAAACAAAGACAGGGAAAGAGAGAGAAATTCTTACACAATTCGTTCAGGGGCTGTGATGCAACCTGGATTGACCATATCTAGACCCACAGCTGGATGAGACATAAGGGTGGACACTCCTGGGGCTGAGAGGTTTGGTGAGGTTGGGTGAGCAAACGCAGACCCTTTAAAGTAATACTGCGTGCTACCCATCGCATGGGTCCCAAATCTCCAGGTTCAAGGGCATCTTCCTGCATCGAAAACATGCATGAGAAACCCAGAAGATGGTACACCGTGTGATGGGGAAAGGTTTCTAAAACGCACCTCATTTCTCATCTCCTTGTGCTCGGGTTCGCCATTCCAGCCACTTTACTAGTAATCTCCCTACTTGGAGAATCAGCACCTTTAACCTCCTGTTCCGTACAGGTTGCAATTTGTCCTGAGGATGAACGGGAAGACGGGGAACCAATGAGAGACTAGCTATTGGTGTTGGGACAGGCACAGGTCACTCTATTTTCCCATCAGGAAGAAGAATTAACCACAGGCTCCGCCTGCCCCCCGGAACCAGAACAGGGCCTGAAGCCATCCTGCGCTTTTGCGGCCAGCTCCCAAAAAAGCGACTTGTAAAATGGAGCTTCAGGGCACTGCAATTCACAAACCTGCAGAGTTATAAATGATAACTCTCGTCCACAAATATATTGAGGGAAGGCAAAGAAGAGGATTTGAAATCAAGGCAGAATTGCAGGAAACAGATTTCAGGAGGTAGATTCGAATCGCCTTTAAAGCACATGAAAAGCGGCAAAACGTTGACAATGATGCCCTTGGCCAAAAAGGGCGTATGCGTTTTTTCCTGAATATATTCAGGAAAAAACGCATACGCCCTTTTTGGCCAACCAAGCAACCTGGAAAGGCAAATCAGCGCTACAAAGAAGTCTCGCTTCCCATCGGTCAAAAGGGCCATGCTGAAAAAAGTGTCAAAACCAGAAATGCAGGACAGGCCATGGAGAAATGGGAGCCTTGCTACACTGATGGGCGGGATGTAAATTGCCAACAGCCACTCTGGAGAAGTGTACGGTGTGTCCTGAAACTTCTAAGAAACACAGCTTAGAGAGCATAGGGCACTTCCACGCATGGGGGGATAAAGTGGGAAAATTGAAAATCAGCAAGACACAAGCACCCCAAAGTTTAGGGCTGCTCTGTTGACAAGGACCTCCACTTCATTCCACCTTAAATATCCCAGGAAAGCGAAAAATGGATCAAAAAGTTGTGGTCCTTATGTACAATGGAATATCACTCAGCCATGAAATCAATGTCATAAGGCTAGTAGCAGCATGATGAGTGGATTTAGGTAAGACGATTCTAAGTGAAATAAGTCACACAGAAAAGGACACTTCTCATAAGGTGTCACTTATAGAGGGAATGTAAAAACCGTTACACTTGAACTGAATTACAAAACAGAACAGAGTCACACATGCAGAAAACACACTATGGCTGCTTAACGGGAAAGGTGAGGTGGGGTGATACATAAAACAAGAGTTTCAAATTAGCTCAGATACCGTTCCATAAACCCAATATGTAATAGACAAGACCTACTCCTTGCTCAGAGAACTGGACTCAACACGCCCGATTCACCGCACAAGAATATATCTGACTAGTAATAATCTTAAAACCTATGTATTGATATCTCTCTGTTAGTGTGTCAAGTGGGTGTAAAGCGGCATAAACACAGCCGTGAAAAGCAGCTAAACCCCATTATAAAAATAAATTACTTTTAAAAACCCATGAAACAAAGACAGGGAAAGAGAGAGAAATTCTTACACAATTCGTTCAGGGGCTGTGATGCAACCTGGATTGACCATATCTAGACCCACAGCTGGATGAGACATAAGGGTGGACACTCCTGGGGCTGAGAGGTTTGGTGAGGTTGGGTGAGCAAACGCAGACCCTTTAAAGTAATACTGCGTGCTACCCATCGCATGGGTCCCAAATCTCCAGGTTCAAGGGCATCTTCCTGCATCGAAAACATGCATGAGAAACCCAGAAGATGGTACACCGTGTGATGGGGAAAGGTTTCTAAAACGCACCTCATTTCTCATCTCCTTGTGCTCGGGTTCGCCATTCCAGCCACTTTACTAGTAATCTCCCTACTTGGAGCATCAGCACCTTTAACCTCCTGTTCCGTACAGGTTGCAATTTGTCCTGAGGATGAATGGGAAGACGGGGAACCAATGAGAGACTAGCTCTTGGTGTTGGGACAGGCACAGGTCACTCTATTTTCCCATCAGGAAGAAGAATTAACCACAGGCTCAGCCTGCCCCCCGGAACCAGAACAGGGCCTGAAGCCATCCTGCGCTTTTGCGGCCAGCTCCCAAAAAAGCGACTTGTAAAATGGAGCTTCAGGGCACTGCAATTCACAAACCTGCAGAGTTATAAATGATAACTCTCGTCCACAAATATATTGAGGGAAGGCAAAGAAGAGGATTTGAAATCAAGGCAGAATTGCAGGAAACAGATTTCAGGAGGTAGATTCGAATCGCCTTTAAAGCACATGAAAAGCGGCAAAAAGTTGACAATGATGCCCTTGGCCAAAAAGGGCGTATGCGTTTTTTCCTGAATATATTCAGGAAAAAACGCATACGCCCTTTTTGGCCAACCAAGCAACCTGGAAAGGCAAATCAGCGCTACAAAGAAGTCTCGCTTCCCATCGGTCAAAAGGGCCATGCTGAAAAAAGTGTCAAAACCAGAAATGCAGGACAGGCCATGGAGAAATGGGAGCCTTGCTACACTGATGGGCGGGATGTAAATTGCCAACAGCCACTCTGGAGAAGTGTACGGTGTGTCCTGAAACTTCTAAGAAACACAGCTTAGAGAGCATAGGGCACTTCCACGCATGGGGGGATAAAGTGGGAAAATTGAAAATCAGCAAGACACAAGCACCCCAAAGTTTAGGGCTGCTCTGTTGACAAGGACCTCCACTTCATTCCACCTTAAATATCCCAGGAAAGCGAAAAATGGATCAAAAAGTTGTGGTCCTTATGTACAATGGAATATCACTCAGCCATGAAATCAATGTCATAAGGCTAGTAGCAGCATGATGAGTGGATTTAGGTAAGACGATTCTAAGTGAAATAAGTCACACAGAAAAGGACACTTCTCATAAGGTGTCACTTATAGAGGGAATGTAAAAACCGTTACACTTGAACTGAATTACAAAACAGAACAGAGTCACACATGCAGAAAACACACTATGGCTGCTTAACGGGAAAGGTGAGGTGGGGTGATACATAAAACAAGAGTTTCAAATTAGCTCAGATACCGTTCCATAAACCCAATATGTAATAGACAAGACCTACTCCTTGCTCAGAGAACTGGACTCAACACGCCCGATTCACCGCACAAGAATATATCTGACTAGTAATAATCTTAAAACCTATGTATTGATATCTCTCTGTTAGTGTGTCAAGTGGGTGTAAAGCGGCATAAACACAGCCGTGAAAAGCAGCTAAACCCCATTATAAAAATAAATTACTTTTCAAAACCCATGAAACAAAGACAGGGAAAGAGAGAGAAATTCTTACACAATTCGTTCAGGGGCTGTGATGCAACCTGGATTGACCATATCTAGACCCACAGCTGGATGAGACATAAGGGTGGACACTCCTGGGGCTGAGAGGTTTGGTGAGGTTGGGTGAGCAAACGCAGACCCTTTAAAGTAATACTGCGTGCTACCCATCGCATGGGTCCCAAATCTCCAGGTTCAAGGGCATCTTCCTGCATCGAAAACATGCATGAGAAACCCAGAAGATGGTACACCGTGTGATGGGGAAAGGTTTCTAAAACGCACCTCATTTCTCATCTCCTTGTGCTCGGGTTCGCCATTCCAGCCACTTTACTAGTAATCTCCCTACTTGGAGCATCAGCACCTTTAACCTCCTGTTCCGTACAGGTTGCAATTTGTCCTGAGGATGAACGGGAAGACGGGGAACCAATGAGAGACTAGCTCTTGGTGTTGGGACAGGCACAGGTCACTCTATTTTCCCATCAGGAAGAAGAATTAACCACAGGCTCAGCCTGCCCCCCGGAACCAGAACAGGGCCTGAAGCCATCCTGCGCTTTTGCGGCCAGCTCCCAAAAAAGCGACTTGTAAAATGGAGCTTCAGGGCACTGCAATTCACAAACCTGCAGAGTTATAAATGATAACTCTCGTCCACAAATATATTGAGGGAAGGCAAAGAAGAGGATTTGAAATCAAGGCAGAATTGCAGGAAACAGATTTCAGGAGGTAGATTCGAATCGCCTTTAAAGCACATGAAAAGCGGCAAAACGTTGACAATGATGCCCTTGGCCAAAAAGGTCGTATGCGTTTTTTCCTGAATATATTCAGGAAAAAATGCATACGCCCTTTTTGGCCAACCAAGCAACCTGGAAAGGCAAATCAGCGCTACAAAGAAGTCTCGCTTCCCATCGGTCAAAAGGGCCATGCTGAAAAAAGTGTCAAAACCAGAAATGCAGGACAGGCCATGGAGAAATGGGAGCCTTGCTACACTGATGGGCGGGATGTAAATTGCCAACAGCCACTCTGGAGAAGTGTACGGTGTGTCCTGAAACATCTAAGAAACACAGCTTAGAGAGCATAGGGCACTTCCACGCATGGGGGGATAAAGTGGGAAAATTGAAAATCAGCAAGACACAAGCACCCCAAAGTTTAGGGCTGCTCTGTTGACAAGGACCTCCACTTCATTCCACCTTAAATATCCCAGGAAAGCGAAAAATGGATCAAAAAGTTGTGGTCCTTATGTACAATGGAATATCACTCAGCCATGAAATCAATGTCATAAGGCTAGTAGCAGCATGATGAGTGGATTTAGGTAAGACGATTCTAAGTGAAATAAGTCACACAGAAAAGGACACTTCTCATAAGGTGTCACTTATAGAGGGAATGTAAAAACCGTTACACTTGAACTGAATTACAAAACAGAACAGAGTCACACATGCAGAAAACACACTATGGCTGCTTAACGGGAAAGGTGAGGTGGGGTGATACATAAAACAAGAGTTTCAAATTAGCTCAGATACTGTTCCATAAACCCAATATGTAATAGACAAGACCTACTCCTTGCTCAGAGAACTGGACTCAACACGCCCGATTCACCGCACAAGAATATATCTGACTAGTAATAATCTTAAAACCTATGTATTGATATCTCTCTGTTAGTGTGTCAAGTGGGTGTAAAGCGGCATAAACACAGCCGTGAAAAGCAGCTAAACCCCATTATAAAAATAAATTACTTTTCAAAACCCATGAAACAAAGACAGGGAAAGAGAGAGAAATTCTTACACAATTCGTTCAGGGGCTGTGATGCAACCTGGATTGACCATATCTAGACCCACAGCTGGATGAGACATAAGGGTGGACACTCCTGGGGCTGAGAGGTTTGGTGAGGTTGGGTGAGCAAACGCAGACCCTTTAAAGTAATACTGCATGCTACCCATCGCATGGGTACCAAATCTCCAGGTTCAAGGGCATCTTCCTGCATCGAAAACATGCATGAGAAACCCAGAAGATGGTACACCGTGTGATGGGGAAAGGTTTCTAAAACGCACCTCATTTCTCATCTCCTTGTGCTCGGGTTCGCCATTCCAGCCACTTTACTAGCAATCTCCCTACTTGGAGCATCAGCACCTTTAACCTCCTGTTCCGTACAGGTTGCAATTTGTCCTGAGGATGAACGGGAAGACGGGGAACCAATGAGAGACTAGCTCTTGGTGTTGGGACAGGCACAGGTCACTCTATTTTCCCATCAGGAAGAAGAATTAACCACAGGCTCCGCCTGCCCCCCGAAACCAGAACAGGGCCTGAAGCCATCCTGCGCTTTTGCGGCCAGCTCCCAAAAAAGCGACTTGTAAAATGGAGCTTCAGGGCACTGCAATTCACAAACCTGCAGAGTTATAAATGATAACTCTCGTCCACAAATATATTGAGGGAAGGCAAAGAAGAGGATTTGAAATCAAGGCAGAATTGCAGGAAACAGATTTCAGGAGGTAGATTCGAATCGCCTTTAAAGCACATGAAAAGCGGCAAAACGTTGACAATGATGCTCTTGGCCAAAAAGGGCGTATGCGTTTTTTCCTGAATATATTCAGGAAAAAACGCATACGCCCTTTTTGGCCAACCAAGCAACCTGGAAAGGCAAATCAGCGCTACAAAGAAGTCTCGCTTCCCATCGGTCAAAAGGGCCATGCTGAAAAAAGTGTCAAAACCAGAAATGCAGGACAGGCCATGGAGAAATGGGAGCCTTGCTACACTGATGGGCGGGATGTAAATTGCCAACAGCCACTCTGGAGAAGTGTACGGTGTGTCCTAAAACTTCTAAGAAACACAGCTTAGAGAGCATAGGGCACTTCCACGCATGGGGGGATAAAGTGGGAAAATTGAAAATCAGCAAGACACAAGCACCCCAAAGTTTAGGGCTGCTCTGTTGACAAGGACCTCCACTTCATTCCACCTTAAATATCCCAGGAAAGCGAAAAATGGATCAAAAAGTTGTGGTCCTTATGTACAATGGAATATCACTCAGCCATGAAATCAATGTCATAAGGCTAGTAGCAGCATGATGAGTGGATTTAGGTAAGACGATTCTAAGTGAAATAAGTCACACAGAAAAGGACACTTCTCATAAGGTGTCACTTATAGAGGGAATGTAAAAACCGTTACACTTGAACTGAATTACAAAACAGAACAGAGTCACACATGCAGAAAACACACTATGGCTGCTTAACGGGAAAGGTGAGGTGGGGTGATACATAAAACAAGAGTTTCAAATTAGCTCAGATACCGTTCCATAAACCCAATATGTAATAGACAAGACCTACTCCTTGCTCAGAGAACTGGACTCAACACGCCCGATTCACCGCACAAGAATATATCTGACTAGTAATAATCTTAAAACCTATGTATTGATATCTCTCTGTTAGTGTGTCAAGTGGGTGTAAAGCGGCATAAACACAGCCGTGAAAAGCAGCTAAACCCCATTATAAAAATAAATTACATTTAAAAACCCATGAAACAAAGACAGGGAAAGAGAGAGAAATTCTTACACAATTCGTTCAGGGGCTGTGATGCAACCTGGATTGACCATATCTAGACCCACAGCTGGATGAGACATAAGGGTGGACACTCCTGGGGCTGAGAGGTTTGGTGAGGTTGGGTGAGCAAACGCAGACCCTTTAAAGTAATACTGCGTGCTACCCATCGCATGGGTCCCAAATCTCCAGGTTCAAGGGCATCTTCCTGCATCGAAAACATGCATGAGAAACCCAGAAGATGGTACACCGTGTGATGGGGAAAGGTTTCTAAAACGCACCTCATTTCTCATCTCCTTGTGCTCGGGTTCGCCATTCCAGCCACTTTACTAGCAATCTCCCTACTTGGAGCATCAGCACCTTTAACCTCCTGTTCCGTACAGGTTGCAATTTGTCCTGAGGATGAACGGGAAGACGGGGAACCAATGAGAGACTAGCTCTTGGTGTTGGGACAGGCACAGGTCACTCTATTTTCCCATCAGGAAGAAGAATTAACCACAGGCTCCGCCTGCCCCCCGAAACCAAAACAGGGCCTGAAGCCATCCTGCGCTTTTGCGGCCAGCTCCCAAAAAAGCGACTTGTAAAATGGAGCTTCAGGGCACTGCAATTCACAAACCTGCAGAGTTATAAATGATAACTCTCGTCCACAAATATATTGAGGGAAGGCAAAGAAGAGGATTTGAAATCAAGGCAGAATTGCAGGAAACAGATTTCAGGAGGTAGATTCGAATCGCCTTTAAAGCACATGAAAAGCGGCAAAACGTTGACAATGATGCCCTTGGCCAAAAAGGGCGTATGCGTTTTTTCCTGAATATATTCAGGAAAAAACGCATACGCCCTTTTTGGCCAACCAAGCAACCTGGAAAGGCAAATCAGCGCTACAAAGAAGTCTCGCTTCCCATCGGTCAAAAGGGCCATGCTGAAAAAAGTGTCAAAACCAGAAATGCAGGACAGGCCATGGAGAAATGGGAGCCTTGCTACACTGATGGGCGGGATGTCAATTGCCAACAGCCACTCTGGAGAAGTGTACGGTGTGTCCTGAAACTTCTAAGAAACACAGCTTAGAGAGCATAGGGCACTTCCACGCATGGGGGGATAAAGTGGGAAAATTGAAAATCAGCAAGACACAAGCACCCCAAAGTTTAGGGCTGCTCTGTTGACAAGGACCTCCACTTCATTCCACCTTAAATATCCCAGGAAAGCGAAAAATGGATCAAAAAGTTGTGGTCCTTATGTACAATGGAATATCACTCAGCCATGAAATCAATGTCATAAGGCTAGTAGCAGCATGATGAGTGGATTTAGGTAAGACGATTCTAAGTGAAATAAGTCACACAGAAAAGGACACTTCTCATAAGGTGTCACTTATAGAGGGAATGTAAAAACCGTTACACTTGAACTGAATTACAAAACAGAACAGAGTCACACATGCAGAAAACACACTATGGCTGCTTAACGGGAAAGGTGAGGTGGGGTGATACATAAAACAAGAGTTTCAAATTAGCTCAGATACCGTTCCATAAACCCAATATGTAATAGACAAGACCTACTCCTTGCTCAGAGAACTGGACTCAACACGCCCGATTCACCGCACAAGAATATATCTGACTAGTAATAATCTTAAAACCTATGTATTGATATCTCTCTGTTAGTGTGTCAAGTGGGTGTAAAGCGGCATAAACACAGCCGTGAAAAGCAGCTAAACCCCATTATAAAAATAAATTACTTTTAAAAACCCATGAAACAAAGACAGGGAAAGAGAGAGAAATTCTTACACAATTCGTTCAGGGGCTGTGATGCAACCTGGATTGACCATATCTAGACCCACAGCTGGATGAGACATAAGGGTGGACACTCCTGGGGCTGAGAGGTTTGGTGAGGTTGGGTGAGCAAACGCAGACCCTTTAAAGTAATACTGCGTGCTACCCATCGCATGGGTCCCAAATCTCCAGGTTCAAGGGCATCTTCCTGCATCGAAAACATGCATGAGAAACCCAGAAGATGGTACACCGTGTGATGGGGAAAGGTTTCTAAAACGCACCTCATTTCTCATCTCCTTGTGCTCGGGTTCGCCATTCCAGCCACTTTACTAGCAATCTCCCTACTTGGAGCATCAGCACCTTTAACCTCCTGTTCCGTACAGGTTGCAATTTGTCCTGAGGATGAACGGGAAGACGGGGAACCAATGAGAGACTAGCTCTTGGTGTTGGGACAGGCACAGGTCACTCTATTTTCACATCAGGAAGAAGAATTAACCACAGGCTCCGCCTGCCCCCCGAAACCAAAACAGGGCCTGAAGCCATCCTGCGCTTTTGCGGCCAGCTCCCAAAAAAGCGACTTGTAAAATGGAGCTTCAGGGCACTGCAATTCACAAACCTGCAGAGTTATAAATGATAACTCTCGTCCACAAATATATTGAGGGAAGGCAAAGAAGAGGATTTGAAATCAAGGCAGAATTGCAGGAAACAGATTTCAGGAGGTAGATTCGAATCGCCTTTAAAGCACATGAAAAGCGGCAAAACGTTGACAATGATGCCCTTGGCCAAAAAGGTCGTATGCGTTTTTTCCTGAATATATTCAGGAAAAAACGCATACGCCCTTTTTGGCCAACCAAGCAACCTGGAAAGGCAAATCAGCGCTACAAAGAAGTCTCGCTTCCCATCGGTCAAAAGGGCCATGCTGAAAAAAGTGTCAAAACCAGAAATGCAGGACAGGCCATGGAGAAATGGGAGCCTTGCTACACTGATGGGCGGGATGTAAATTGCCAACAGCCACTCTGGAGAAGTGTACGGTGTGTCCTGAAACTTCTAAGAAACACAGCTTAGAGAGCATAGGGCACTTCCACGCATGGGGGGATAAAGTGGGAAAATTGAAAATCAGCAAGACACAAGCACCCCAAAGTTTAGGGCTGCTCTGTTGACAAGGACCTCCACTTCATTCCACCTTAAATATCCCAGGAAAGCGAAAAATGGATCAAAAAGTTGTGGTCCTTATGTACAATGGAATATCACTCAGCCATGAAATCAATGTCATAAGGCTAGTAGCAGCATGATGAGTGGATTTAGGTAAGACGATTCTAAGTGAAATAAGTCACACAGAAAAGGACACTTCTCATAAGGTGTCACTTATAGAGGGAATGTAAAAACCGTTACACTTGAACTGAATTACAAAACAGAACAGAGTCACACATGCAGAAAACACACTATGGCTGCTTAACGGGAAAGGTGAGGTGGGGTGATACATAAAACAAGAGTTTCAAATTAGCTCAGATACCGTTCCATAAACCCAATATGTAATAGACAAGACCTACTCCTTGCTCAGAGAACTGGACTCAACACGCCCGATTCACCGCACAAGAATATATCTGACTAGTAATAATCTTAAAACCTATGTATTGATATCTCTCTGTTAGTGTGTCAAGTGGGTGTAAAGCGGCATAAACACAGCCGTGAAAAGCAGCTAAACCCCATTATAAAAATAAATTACTTTTAAAAACCCATGAAACAAAGACAGGGAAAGAGAGAGAAATTCTTACACAATTCGTTCAGGGGCTGTGATGCAACCTGGATTGACCATATCTAGACCCACAGCTGGATGAGACATAAGGGTGGACACTCCTGGGGCTGAGAGGTTTGGTGAGGTTGGGTGAGCAAACGCAGACCCTTTAAAGTAATACTGCGTGCTACCCATCGCATGGGTCCCAAATCTCCAGGTTCAAGGGCATCTTCCTGCATCGAAAACATGCATGAGAAACCCAGAAGATGGTACACCGTGTGATGGGGAAAGGTTTCTAAAACGCACCTCATTTCTCATCTCCTTGTGCTCGGGTTCGCCATTCCAGCCACTTTACTAGTAATCTCCCTACTTGGAGCATCAGCACCTTTAACCTCCTGTTCCGTACAGGTTGCAATTTGTCCTGAGGATGAACGGGAAGACGGGGAACCAATGAGAGACTAGCTCTTGGTGTTGGGACAGGCACAGGTCACTCTATTTTCCCATCAGGAAGAAGAATTAACCACAGGCTCCGCCTGCCCCCCGGAACCAGAAGAGGGCCTGAAGCCATCCTGCGCTTTTGCGGCCAGCTCCCAAAAAAGCGACTTGTAAAATGGAGCTTCAGGGCACTGCAATTCACAAACCTGCAGAGTTATAAATGATAACTCTCGTCCACAAATATATTGAGGGAAGGCAAAGAAGAGGATTTGAAATCAAGGCAGAATTGCAGGAAACAGATTTCAGGAGGTAGATTCGAATCGCCTTTAAAGCACATGAAAAGCGGCAAAACGATGACAATGATGCCCTTGGCCAAAAAGGGCGTATACGTTTTTTCCTGAATATATTCAGGAAAAAACGCATACGCCCTTTTTGGCCAACCAAGCAACCTGGAAAGGCAAATCAGCGCTACAAAGAAGTCTCGCTTCCCATCGGTCAAAAGGGCCATGCTGAAAAAAGTGTCAAAACCAGAAATGCAGGACAGGCCATGGAGAAATGGGAGCCTTGCTACACTGATGGGCGGGATGTCAATTGCCAACAGCCACTCTGGAGAAGTGTACGGTGTGTCCTGAAACTTCTAAGAAACACAGCTTAGAGAGCACAGGGCACTTCCACGCATGGGGGGATAAAGTGGGAAAATTGAAAATCAGCAAGACACAAGCACCCCAAAGTTTAGGGCTGCTCTGTTGACAAGGACCTCCACTTCATTCCACCTTAAATATCCCAGGAAAGCGAAAAATGGATCAAAAAGTTGTGGTCCTTATGTACAATGGAATATCACTCAGCCATGAAATCAATGTCATAAGGCTAGTAGCAGCATGATGAGTGGATTTAGGTAAGACGATTCTAAGTGAAATAAGTCACACAGAAAAGGACACTTCTCATAAGGTGTCACTTATAGAGGGAATGTAAAAACCGTTACACTTGAACTGAATTACAAAACAGAACAGAGTCACACATGCAGAAAACACCCTATGGCTGCTTAACGGGAAAGGTGAGGTGGGGTGATACATAAAACAAGAGTTTCAAATTAGCTCAGATACCGTTCCATAAACCCAATATGTAATAGACAAGACCTACTCCTTGCTCAGAGAACTGGACTCAACACGCCCGATTCACCGCACAAGAATATATCTGACTAGTAATAATCTTAAAACCTATGTATTGATATCTCTCTGTTAGTGTGTCAAGTGGGTGTAAAGCGGCATAAACACAGCCGTGAAAAGCAGCTAAACCCCATTATAAAAATAAATTACTTTTCAAAACCCATGAAACAAAGACAGGGAAAGAGAGAGAAATTCTTACACAATTCGTTCAGGGGCTGTGATGCAACCTGGATTGACCATATCTAGACCCACAGCTGGATGAGACATAAGGGTGGACACTCCTGGGGCTGAGAGGTTTGGTGAGGTTGGGTGAGCAAACGCAGACCCTTTAAAGTAATACTGCGTGCTACCCATCGCATGGGTCCCAAATCTCCAGGTTCAAGGGCATCTTCCTGCATCGAAAACATGCATGAGAAACCCAGAAGATGGTACACCGTGTGATGGGGAAAGGTTTCTAAAACGCACCTCATTTCTCATCTCCTTGTGCTCGGGTTCGCCATTCCAGCCACTTTACTAGTAAACTCCCTACTTGGAGAATCAGCACCTTTAACCTCCTGTTCCGTACAGGTTGCAATTTGTCCTGAGGATGAACGGGAAGACGGGGAACCAATGAGAGACTAGCTATTGGTGTTGGGACAGGCACAGGTCACTCTATTTTCCCATCAGGAAGAAGAATTAACCACAGGCTCCGCCTGCCCCCCGGAACCAGAAGAGGGCCTGAAGCCATCCTGCGCTTTTGCGGCCAGCTCCCAAAAAAGCGACTTGTAAAATGGAGCTTCAGGGCACTGCAATTCACAAACCTGCAGAGTTATAAATGATAACTCTCGTCCACAAATATATTGAGGGAAGGCAAAGAAGAGGATTTGAAATCAAGGCAGAATTGCAGGAAACAGATTTCAGGAGGTAGATTCGAATCGCCTTTAAAGCACATGAAAAGCGGCAAAACGTTGACAATGATGCCCTTGGCCAAAAAGGGCGTATACGTTTTTTCCTGAATATATTCAGGAAAAAACGCATACGCCCTTTTTGGCCAACCAAGCAACCTGGAAAGGCAAATCAGCGCTACAAAGAAGTCTCGCTTCCCATCGGTCAAAAGGGCCATGCTGAAAAAAGTGTCAAAACCAGAAATGCAGGACAGGCCATGGAGAAATGGGAGCCTTGCTACACTGATGGGCGGGATGTCAATTGCCAACAGCCACTCTGGAGAAGTGTACGGTGTGTCCTGAAACTTCTAAGAAACACAGCTTAGAGAGCACAGGGCACTTCCACGCATGGGGGGATAAAGTGGGAAAATTGAAAATCAGCAAGACACAAGCACCCCAAAGTTTAGGGCTGCTCTGTTGACAAGGACCTCCACTTCATTCCACCTTAAATATCCCAGGAAAGCGAAAAATGGATCAAAAAGTTGTGGTCCTTATGTACAATGGAATATCACTCAGCCATGAAATCAATGTCATAAGGCTAGTAGCAGCATGATGAGTGGATTTAGGTAAGACGATTCTAAGTGAAATAAGTCACACAGAAAAGGACACTTCTCATAAGGTGTCACTTATAGAGGGAATGTAAAAACCGTTACACTTGAACTGAATTACAAAACAGAACAGAGTCACACATGCAGAAAACACCCTATGGCTGCTTAACGGGAAAGGTGAGGTGGGGTGATACATAAAACAAGAGTTTCAAATTAGCTCAGATACCGTTCCATAAACCCAATATGTAATAGACAAGACCTACTCCTTGCTCAGAGAACTGGACTCAACACGCCCGATTCACCGCACAAGAATATATCTGACTAGTAATAATCTTAAAACCTATGTATTGATATCTCTCTGTTAGTGTGTCAAGTGGGTGTAAAGCGGCATAAACACAGCCGTGAAAAGCAGCTAAACCCCATTATAAAAATAAATTACTTTTCAAAACCCATGAAACAAAGACAGGGAAAGAGAGAGAAATTCTTACACAATTCGTTCAGGGGCTGTGATGCAACCTGGATTGACCATATCTAGACCCACAGCTGGATGAGACATAAGGGTGGACACTCCTGGGGCTGAGAGGTTTGGTGAGGTTGGGTGAGCAAACGCAGACCCTTTAAAGTAATACTGCGTGCTACCCATCGCATGGGTCCCAAATCTCCAGGTTCAAGGGCATCTTCCTGCATCGAAAACATGCATGAGAAACCCAGAAGATGGTACACCGTGTGATGGGGAAAGGTTTCTAAAACGCACCTCATTTCTCATCTCCTTGTGCTCGGGTTCGCCATTCCAGCCACTTTACTAGCAATCTCCCTACTTGGAGAATCAGCACCTTTAACCTCCTGTTCCGTACAGGTTGCAATTTGTCCTGAGGATGAACGGGAAGACGGGGAACCAATGAGAGACTAGCTATTGGTGTTGGGACAGGCACAGGTCACTCTATTTTCCCATCAGGAAGAAGAATTAACCACAGGCTCCGCCTGCCCCCCGGAACCAGAACAGGGCCTGAAGCCATCCTGCGCTTTTGCGGCCAGCTCCCAAAAAAGCGACTTGTAAAATGGAGCTTCAGGGCACTGCAATTCACAAACCTGCAGAGTTATAAATGATAACTCTCGTCCACAAATATATTGAGGGAAGGCAAAGAAGAGGATTTGAAATCAAGGCAGAATTGCAGGAAACAGATTTCAGGAGGTAGATTCGAATCGCCTTTAAAGCACATGAAAAGCGGCAAAACGTTGACAATGATGCCCTTGGCCAAAAAGGTCGTATGCGTTTTTTCCTGAATATATTCAGGAAAAAACGCATACGCCCTTTTTGGCCAACCAAGCAACCTGGAAAGGCAAATCAGCGCTACAAAGAAGTCTCGCTTCCCATCGGTCAAAAGGGCCATGCTGAAAAAAGTGTCAAAACCAGAAATGCAGGACAGGCCATGGAGAAATGGGAGCCTTGCTACACTGATGGGCGGGATGTAAATTGCCAACAGCCACTCTGGAGAAGTGTACGGTGTGTCCTGAAACATCTAAGAAACACAGCTTAGAGAGCATAGGGCACTTCCACGCATGGGGGGATAAAGTGGGAAAATTGAAAATCAGCAAGACACAAGCACCCCAAAGTTTAGGGCTGCTCTGTTGACAAGGACCTCCACTTCATTCCACCTTAAATATCCCAGGAAAGCGAAAAATGGATCAAAAAGTTGTGGTCCTTATGTACAATGGAATATCACTCAGCCATGAAATCAATGTCATAAGGCTAGTAGCAGCATGATGAGTGGATTTAGGTAAGACGATTCTAAGTGAAATAAGTCACACAGAAAAGGACACTTCTCATAAGGTGTCACTTATAGAGGGAATGTAAAAACCGTTACACTTGAACTGAATTACAAAACAGAACAGAGTCACACATGCAGAAAACACACTATGGCTGCTTAACGGGAAAGGTGAGGTGGGGTGATACATAAAACAAGAGTTTCAAATTAGCTCAGATACCGTTCCATAAACCCAATATGTAATAGACAAGACCTACTCCTTGCTCAGAGAACTGGACTCAACACGCCCGATTCACCGCACAAGAATATATCTGACTAGTAATAATCTTAAAACCTATGTATTGATATCTCTCTGTTAGTGTGTCAAGTGGGTGTAAAGCGGCATAAACACAGCCGTGAAAAGCAGCTAAACCCCATTATAAAAATAAATTACTTTTAAAAACCCATGAAACAAAGACAGGGAAAGAGAGAGAAATTCTTACACAATTCGTTCAGGGGCTGTGATGCAACCTGGATTGACCATATCTAGACCCACAGCTGGATGAGACATAAGGGTGGACACTCCTGGGGCTGAGAGGTTTGGTGAGGTTGGGTGAGCAAACGCAGACCCTTTAAAGTAATATACTGCGTGCTACCCATCGCATGGGTCCCAAATCTCCAGGTTCAAGGGCATCTTCCTGCATCGAAAACATGCATGAGAAACCCAGAAGATGGTACACCGTGTGATGGGGAAAGGTTTCTAAAACGCACCTCATTTCTCATCTCCTTGTGCTCGGGTTCGCCATTCCAGCCACTTTACTAGCAATCTCCCTACTTGGAGCATCAGCACCTTTAACCTCCTGTTCCGTACAGGTTGCAATTTGTCCTGAGGATGAACGGGAAGACGGGGAACCAATGAGAGACTAGCTCTTGGTGTTGGGACAGGCACAGGTCACTCTATTTTCCCATCAGGAAGAAGAATTAACCACAGGCTCCGCCTGCCCCCCGAAACCAAAACAGGGCCTGAAGCCATCCTGCGCTTTTGCGGCCAGCTCCCAAAAAAGCGACTTGTAAAATGGAGCTTCAGGGCACTGCAATTCACAAACCTGCAGAGTTATAAATGATAACTCTCGTCCACAAATATATTGAGGGAAGGCAAAGAAGAGGATTTGAAATCAAGGCAGAATTGCAGGAAACAGATTTCAGGAGGTAGATTCGAATCGCCTTTAAAGCACATGAAAAGCGGCAAAACGTTGACAATGATGCCCTTGGCCAAAAAGGGCGTATGCGTTTTTTCCTGAATATATTCAGGAAAAAACGCATACGCCCTTTTTGGCCAACCAAGCAACCTGGAAAGGCAAATCAGCGCTACAAAGAAGTCTCGCTTCCCATCGGTCAAAAGGGCCATGCTGAAAAAAGTGTCAAAACCAGAAATGCAGGACAGGCCATGGAGAAATGGGAGCCTTGCTACACTGATGGGCGGGATGTAAATTGCCAACAGCCACTCTGGAGAAGTGTACGGTGTGTCCTGAAACTTCTAAGAAACACAGCTTAGAGAGCATAGGGCACTTCCACGCATGGGGGGATAAAGTGGGAAAATTGAAAATCAGCAAGACACAAGCACCCCAAAGTTTAGGGCTGCTCTGTTGACAAGGACCTCCACTTCATTCCACCTTAAATATCCCAGGAAAGCGAAAAATGGATCAAAAAGTTGTGGTCCTTATGTACAATGGAATATCACTCAGCCATGAAATCAATGTCATAAGGCTAGTAGCAGCATGATGAGTGGATTTAGGTAAGACGATTCTAAGTGAAATAAGTCACACAGAAAAGGACACTTCTCATAAGGTGTCACTTATAGAGGGAATGTAAAAACCGTTACACTTGAACTGAATTACAAAACAGAACAGAGTCACACATGCAGAAAACACACTATGGCTGCTTAACGGGAAAGGTGAGGTGGGGTGATACATAAAACAAGAGTTTCAAATTAGCTCAGATACCGTTCCATAAACCCAATATGTAATAGACAAGACCTACTCCTTGCTCAGAGAACTGGACTCAACACGCCCGATTCACCGCACAAGAATATATCTGACTAGTAATAATCTTAAAACCTATGTATTGATATCTCTCTGTTAGTGTGTCAAGTGGGTGTAAAGCGGCATAAACACAGCCGTGAAAAGCAGCTAAACCCCATTATAAAAATAAATTACTTTTAAAAACCCATGAAACAAAGACAGGGAAAGAGAGAGAAATTCTTACACAATTCGTTCAGGGGCTGTGATGCAACCTGGATTGACCATATCTAGACCCACAGCTGGATGAGACATAAGGGTGGACACTCCTGGGGCTGAGAGGTTTGGTGAGGTTGGGTGAGCAAACGCAGACCCTTTAAAGTAATACTGCGTGCTACCCATCGCATGGGTCCCAAATCTCCAGGTTCAAGGGCATCTTCCTGCATCGAAAACATGCATGAGAAACCCAGAAGATGGTACACCGTGTGATGGGGAAAGGTTTCTAAAACGCACCTCATTTCTCATCTCCTTGTGCTCGGGTTCGCCATTCCAGCCACTTTACTAGCAATCTCCCTACTTGGAGCATCAGCACCTTTAACCTCCTGTTCCGTACAGGTTGCAATTTGTCCTGAGGATGAACGGGAAGACGGGGAACCAATGAGAGACTAGCTCTTGGTGTTGGGACAGGCACAGGTCACTCTATTTTCCCATCAGGAAGAAGAATTAACCACAGGCTCCGCCTGCCCCCCGAAACCAAAACAGGGCCTGAAGCCATCCTGCGCTTTTGCGGCCAGCTCCCAAAAAAGCGACTTGTAAAATGGAGCTTCAGGGCACTGCAATTCACAAACCTGCAGAGTTATAAATGATAACTCTCGTCCACAAATATATTGAGGGAAGGCAAAGAAGAGGATTTGAAATCAAGGCAGAATTGCAGGAAACAGATTTCAGGAGGTAGATTCGAATCGCCTTTAAAGCACATGAAAAGCGGCAAAACGTTGACAATGATGCCCTTGGCCAAAAAGGGCGTATGCGTTTTTTCCTGAATATATTCAGGAAAAAACGCATACGCCCTTTTTGGCCAACCAAGCAACCTGGAAAGGCAAATCAGCGCTACAAAGAAGTCTCGCTTCCCATCGGTCAAAAGGGCCATGCTGAAAAAAGTGTCAAAACCAGAAATGCAGGACAGGCCATGGAGAAATGGGAGCCTTGCTACACTGATGGGCGGGATGTAAATTGCCAACAGCCACTCTGGAGAAGTGTACGGTGTGTCCTAAAACTTCTAAGAAACACAGCTTAGAGAGCATAGGGCACTTCCACGCATGGGGGGATAAAGTGGGAAAATTGAAAATCAGCAAGACACAAGCACCCCAAAGTTTAGGGCTGCTCTGTTGACAAGGACCTCCACTTCATTCCACCTTAAATATCCCAGGAAAGCGAAAAATGGATCAAAAAGTTGTGGTCCTTATGTACAATGGAATATCACTCAGCCATGAAATCAATGTCATAAGGCTAGTAGCAGCATGATGAGTGGATTTAGGTAAGACGATTCTAAGTGAAATAAGTCACACAGAAAAGGACACTTCTCATAAGGTGTCACTTATAGAGGGAATGTAAAAACCGTTACACTTGAACTGAATTACAAAACAGAACAGAGTCACACATGCAGAAAACACACTATGGCTGCTTAACGGGAAAGGTGAGGTGGGGTGATACATAAAACAAGAGTTTCAAATTAGCTCAGATACCGTTGCATAAACCCAATATGTAATAGACAAGACCTACTCCTTGCTCAGAGAACTGGACTCAACACGCCCGATTCACCGCACAAGAATATATCTGACTAGTAATAATCTTAAAACCTATGTATTGATATCTCTCTGTTAGTGTGTCAAGTGGGTGTAAAGCGGCATAAACACAGCCGTGAAAAGCAGCTAAACCCCATTATAAAAATAAATTACATTTAAAAACCCATGAAACAAAGACAGGGAAAGAGAGAGAAATTCTTACACAATTCGTTCAGGGGCTGTGATGCAACCTGGATTGACCATATCTAGACCCACAGCTGGATGAGACATAAGGGTGGACATTCCTGGGGCTGAGAGGTTTGGTGAGGTTGGGTGAGCAAACGCAGACCCTTTAAAGTAATACTGCGTGCTACCCATCGCATGGGTCCCAAATCTCCAGGTTCAAGGGCATCTTCCTGCATCGAAAACATGCATGAGAAACCCAGAAGATGGTACACCGTGTGATGGGGAAAGGTTTCTAAAACGCACCTCATTTCTCATCTCCTTGTGCTCGGGTTCGCCATTCCAGCCACTTTACTAGCAATCTCCCTACTTGGAGCATCAGCACCTTTAACCTCCTGTTCCGTACAGGTTGCAATTTGTCCTGAGGATGAACGGGAAGACGGGGAACCAATGAGAGACTAGCTCTTGGTGTTGGGACAGGCACAGGTCACTCTATTTTCCCATCAGGAAGAAGAATTAACCACAGGCTCCGCCTGCCCCCCGAAACCAAAACAGGGCCTGAAGCCATCCTGCGCTTTTGCGGCCAGCTCCCAAAAAAGCGACTTGTAAAATGGAGCTTCAGGGCACTGCAATTCACAAACCTGCAGAGTTATAAATGATAACTCTCGTCCACAAATATATTGAGGGAAGGCAAAGAAGAGGATTTGAAATCAAGGCAGAATTGCAGGAAACAGATTTCAGGAGGTAGATTCGAATCGCCTTTAAAGCACATGAAAAGCGGCAAAACGTTGACAATGATGCCCTTGGCCAAAAAGGGCGTATGCGTTTTTTCCTGAATATATTCAGGAAAAAACGCATACGCCCTTTTTGGCCAACCAAGCAACCTGGAAAGGCAAATCAGCGCTACAAAGAAGTCTCGCTTCCCATCGGTCAAAAGGGCCATGCTGAAAAAAGTGTCAAAACCAGAAATGCAGGACAGGCCATGGAGAAATGGGAGCCTTGCTACACTGATGGGCGGGATGTAAATTGCCAACAGCCACTCTGGAGAAGTGTACGGTGTGTCCTGAAACTTCTAAGAAACACAGCTTAGAGAGCATAGGGCACTTCCACGCATGGGGGGATAAAGTGGGAAAATTGAAAATCAGCAAGACACAAGCACCCCAAAGTTTAGGGCTGCTCTGTTGACAAGGACCTCCACTTCATTCCACCTTAAATATCCCAGGAAAGCGAAAAATGGATCAAAAAGTTGTGGTCCTTATGTACAATGGAATATCACTCAGCCATGAAATCAATGTCATAAGGCTAGTAGCAGCATGATGAGTGGATTTAGGTAAGACGATTCTAAGTGAAATAAGTCACACAGAAAAGGACACTTCTCATAAGGTGTCACTTATAGAGGGAATGTAAAAACCGTTACACTTGAACTGAATTACAAAACAGAACAGAGTCACACATGCAGAAAACACACTATGGCTGCTTAACGGGAAAGGTGAGGTGGGGTGATACATAAAACAAGAGTTTCAAATTAGCTCAGATACCGTTCCATAAACCCAATATGTAATAGACAAGACCTACTCCTTGCTCAGAGAACTGGACTCAACACGCCCGATTCACCGCACAAGAATATATCTGACTAGTAATAATCTTAAAACCTATGTATTGATATCTCTCTGTTAGTGTGTCAAGTGGGTGTAAAGCGGCATAAACACAGCCGTGAAAAGCAGCTAAACCCCATTATAAAAATAAATTACTTTTCAAAACCCATGAAACAAAGACAGGGAAAGAGAGAGAAATTCTTACACAATTCGTTCAGGGGCTGTGATGCAACCTGGATTGACCATATCTAGACCCACAGCTGGATGAGACATAAGGGTGGACACTCCTGGGGCTGAGAGGTTTGGTGAGGTTGGGTGAGCAAACGCAGACCCTTTAAAGTAATACTGCGTGCTACCCATCGCATGGGTCCCAAATCTCCAGGTTCAAGGGCATCTTCCTGCATCGAAAACATGCATGAGAAACCCAGAAGATGGTACACCGTGTGATGGGGAAAGGTTTCTAAAACGCACCTCATTTCTCATCTCCTTGTGCTCGGGTTCGCCATTCCAGCCACTTTACTAGCAATCTCCCTACTTGGAGCATCAGCACCTTTAACCTCCTGTTCCGTACAGGTTGCAATTTGTCCTGAGGATGAACGGGAAGACGGGGAACCAATGAGAGACTAGCTCTTGGTGTTGGGACTGGCACAGGTCACTCTATTTTCCCATCAGGAAGAAGAATTAACCACAGGCTCCGCCTGCCCCCCAAAACCAAAACAGGGCCTGAAGCCATCCTGCGCTTTTGCGGCCAGCTCCCAAAAAAGCGACTTGTAAAATGGAGCTTCAGGGCACTGCAATTCACAAACCTGCAGAGTTATAAATGATAACTCTCGTCCACAAATATATTGAGGGAAGGCAAAGAAGAGGATTTGAAATCAAGGCAGAATTGCAGGAAACAGATTTCAGGAGGTAGATTCGAATCGCCTTTAAAGCACATGAAAAGCGGCAAAACGTTGACAATGATGCCCTTGGCCAAAAAGGGCGTATGCGTTTTTTCCTGAATATATTCAGGAAAAAACGCATACGCCCTTTTTGGCCAACCAAGCAACCTGGAAAGGCAAATCAGCGCTACAAAGAAGTCTCGCTTCCCATCGGTCAAAAGGGCCATGCTGAAAAAAGTGTCAAAACCAGAAATGCAGGACAGGCCATGGAGAAATGGGAGCCTTGCTACACTGATGGGCGGGATGTAAATTGCCAACAGCCACTCTGGAGAAGTGTACGGTGTGTCCTGAAACTTCTAAGAAACACAGCTTAGAGAGCATAGGGCACTTCCACGCATGGGGGGATAAAGTGGGAAAATTGAAAATCAGCAAGACACAAGCACCCCAAAGTTTAGGGCTGCTCTGTTGACAAGGACCTCCACTTCATTCCACCTTAAATATCCCAGGAAAGCGAAAAATGGATCAAAAAGTTGTGGTCCTTATGTACAATGGAATATCACTCAGCCATGAAATCAATGTCATAAGGCTAGTAGCAGCATGATGAGTGGATTTAGGTAAGACGATTCTAAGTGAAATAAGTCACACAGAAAAGGACACTTCTCATAAGGTGTCACTTATAGAGGGAATGTAAAAACCGTTACACTTGAACTGAATTACAAAACAGAACAGAGTCACACATGCAGAAAACACACTATGGCTGCTTAACGGGAAAGGTGAGGTGGGGTGATACATAAAACAAGAGTTTCAAATTAGCTCAGATACCGTTCCATAAACCCAATATGTAATAGACAAGACCTACTCCTTGCTCAGAGAACTGGACTCAACACGCCCGATTCACCGCACAAGAATATATCTGACTAGTAATAATCTTAAAACCTATGTATTGATATCTCTCTGTTAGTGTGTCAAGTGGGTGTAAAGCGGCATAAACACAGCCGTGAAAAGCAGCTAAACCCCATTATAAAAATAAATTACTTTTCAAAACCCATGAAACAAAGACAGGGAAAGAGAGAGAAATTCTTACACAATTCGTTCAGGGGCTGTGATGCAACCTGGATTGACCATATCTAGACCCACAGCTGGATGAGACATAAGGGTGGACACTCCTTGGGCTGAGAGGTTTGGTGAGGTTGCGTGAGCAAACGCAGACCCTTTAAAGTAATACTGCGTGCTACCCATCGCATGGGTCCCAAATCTCCAGGTTCAAGGGCATCTTCCTGCATCGAAAACATGCATGAGAAACCCAGAAGATGGTACACCGTGTGATGGGGAAAGGTTTCTAAAACGCACCTCATTTCTCATCTCCTTGTGCTCGGGTTCGCCATTCCAGCCACTTTACTAGTAATCTCCCTACTTGGAGAATCAGCACCTTTAACCTCCTGTTCCGTACAGGTTGCAATTTGTCCTGAGGATGAACGGGAAGACGGGGAACCAATGAGAGACTAGCTATTGGTGTTGGGACAGGCACAGGTCACTCTATTTTCCCATCAGGAAGAAGAATTAAGCACAGGCTCCGCCTGCCCCCCGGAACCAGAACAGGGCCTGAAGCTATCCTGCGCTTTTGCGGCCAGCTCCCAAAAAAGCGACTTGTAAAATGGAGCTTCAGGGCACTGCAATTCACAAACCTGCAGAGTTATAAATGATAACTCTCGTCCACAAATATATTGAGGGAAGGCAAAGAAGAGGATTTGAAATCAAGGCAGAATTGCAGGAAACAGATTTCAGGAGGTAGATTCGAATCGCCTTTAAAGCACATGAAAAGCGGCAAAACGTTGACAATGATGCCCTTGGCCAAAAAGGGCGTATGCGTTTTTTCCTGAATATATTCAGGAAAAAACGCATACGCCCTTTTTGGCCAACCAAGCAACCTGGAAAGGCAAATCAGCGCTACAAAGAAGTCTCGCTTCCCATCGGTCAAAAGGGCCATGCTGAAAAAAGTGTCAAAACCAGAAATGCAGGACAGGCCATGGAGAAATGGGAGCCTTGCTACACTGATGGGCGGGATGTAAATTGCCAACAGCCACTCTGGAGAAGTGTACGGTGTGTCCTGAAACTTCTAAGAAACACAGCTTAGAGAGCATAGGGCACTTCCACGCATGGGGGGATAAAGTGGGAAAATTGAAAATCAGCAAGACACAAGCACCCCAAAGTTTAGGGCTGCTCTGTTGACAAGGACCTCCACTTCATTCCACCTTAAATATCCCAGGAAAGCGAAAAATGGATCAAAAAGTTGTGGTCCTTATGTACAATGGAATATCACTCAGCCATGAAATCAATGTCATAAGGCTAGTAGCAGCATGATGAGTGGATTTAGGTAAGACGATTCTAAGTGAAATAAGTCACACAGAAAAGGACACTTCTCATAAGGTGTCACTTATAGAGGGAATGTAAAAACCGTTACACTTGAACTGAATTACAAAACAGAACAGAGTCACACATGCAGAAAACACACTATGGCTGCTTAACGGGAAAGGTGAGGTGGGGTGATACATAAAACAAGAGTTTCAAATTAGCTCAGATACCGTTCCATAAACCCAATATGTAATAGACAAGACCTACT
The DNA here is from genome assembly GCF_965194825.1 of Balaenoptera physalus. Taxonomy (NCBI): domain Eukaryota; kingdom Metazoa; phylum Chordata; class Mammalia; order Artiodactyla; family Balaenopteridae; genus Balaenoptera; species Balaenoptera physalus. The sequence continues at coordinate 291,205 of NW_028126428.1, forward strand.
CCTTGCTCAGAGAACTGGACTCAACACGCCCGATTCACCGCACAAGAATATATCTGACTAGTAATAATCTTAAAACCTATGTATTGATATCTCTCTGTTAGTGTGTCAAGTGGGTGTAAAGCGGCATAAACACAGCCGTGAAAAGCAGCTAAACCCCATTATAAAAATAAATTACATTTAAAAACCCATGAAACAAAGACAGGGAAAGAGAGAGAAATTCTTACACAATTCGTTCAGGGGCTGTGATGCAACCTGGATTGACCATATCTAGACCCACAGCTGGATGAGACATAAGGGTGGACACTCCTGGGGCTGAGAGGTTTGGTGAGGTTGGGTGAGCAAACGCAGACCCTTTAAAGTAATACTGCGTGCTACCCATCGCATGGGTCCCAAATCTCCAGGTTCAAGGGCATCTTCCTGCATCGAAAACATGCATGAGAAACCCAGAAGATGGTACACCGTGTGATGGGGAAAGGTTTCTAAAACGCACCTCATTTCTCATCTCCTTGTGCTCGGGTTCGCCATTCCAGCCACTTTACTAGCAATCTCCCTACTTGGAGCATCAGCACCTTTAACCTCCTGTTCCGTACAGGTTGCAATTTGTCCTGAGGATGAACGGGAAGACGGGGAACCAATGAGAGACTAGCTCTTGGTGTTGGGACAGGCACAGGTCACTCTATTTTCCCATCAGGAAGAAGAATTAACCACAGGCTCCGCCTGCCCCCCGAAACCAAAACAGGGCCTGAAGCCATCCTGCGCTTTTGCGGCCAGCTCCCAAAAAAGCGACTTGTAAAATGGAGCTTCAGGGCACTGCAATTCACAAACCTGCAGAGTTATAAATGATAACTCTCGTCCACAAATATATTGAGGGAAGGCAAAGAAGAGGATTTGAAATCAAGGCAGAATTGCAGGAAACAGATTTCAGGAGGTAGATTCGAATCGCCTTTAAAGCACATGAAAAGCGGCAAAACGTTGACAATGATGCCCTTGGCCAAAAAGGGCGTATGCGTTTTTTCCTGAATATATTCAGGAAAAAACGCATACGCCCTTTTTGGCCAACCAAGCAACCTGGAAAGGCAAATCAGCGCTACAAAGAAGTCTCGCTTCCCATCGGTCAAAAGGGCCATGCTGAAAAAAGTGTCAAAACCAGAAATGCAGGACAGGCCATGGAGAAATGGGAGCCTTGCTACACTGATGGGCGGGATGTAAATTGCCAACAGCCACTCTGGAGAAGTGTACGTTGTGTCCTGAAACTTCTAAGAAACACAGCTTAGAGAGCATAGGGCACTTCCACGCATGGGGGGATAAAGTGGGAAAATTGAAAATCAGCAAGACACAAGCACCCCAAAGTTTAGGGCTGCTCTGTTGACAAGGACCTCCACTTCATTCCACCTTAAATATCCCAGGAAAGCGAAAAATGGATCAAAAAGTTGTGGTCCTTATGTACAATGGAATATCACTCAGCCATGAAATCAATGTCATAAGGCTAGTAGCAGCATGATGAGTGAATTTAGGTAAGACGATTCTAAGTGAAATAAGTCACACAGAAAAGGACACTTCTCATAAGGTGTCACTTATAGAGGGAATGTAAAAACCGTTACACTTGAACTGAATTACAAAACAGAACAGAGTCACACATGCAGAAAACACACTATGGCTGCTTAACGGGAAAGGTGAGGTGGGGTGATACATAAAACAAGAGTTTCAAATTAGCTCAGATACCGTTCCATGAACCCAATATGTTATAGACAAGACCTACTCCTTGCTCAGAGAACTGGACTCAACACGCCCGATTCACCGCACAAGAATATATCTGACTAGTAATAATCTTAAAACCTATGTATTGATATCTCTCTGTTAGTGTGTCAAGTGGGTGTAAAGCGGCATAAACACAGCCGTGAAAAGCAGCTAAACCCCATTATAAAAATAAATTACTTTTCAAAACCCATGAAACAAAGACAGGGAAAGAGAGAGAAATTCTTACACAATTCGTTCAGGGGCTGTGATGCAACCTGGATTGACCATATCTAGACCCACAGCTGGATGAGACATAAGGGTGGACACTCCTTGGGCTGAGAGGTTTGGTGAGGTTGCGTGAGCAAACGCAGACCCTTTAAAGTAATACTGCGTGCTACCCATCGCATGGGTCCCAAATCTCCAGGTTCAAGGGCATCTTCCTGCATCGAAAACATGCATGAGAAACCCAGAAGATGGTACACCGTGTGATGGGGAAAGGTTTCTAAAACGCACCTCATTTCTCATCTCCTTGTGCTCGGGTTCGCCATTCCAGCCACTTTACTAGTAATCTCCCTACTTGGAGAATCAGCACCTTTAACCTCCTGTTCCGTACAGGTTGCAATTTGTCCTGAGGATGAACGGGAAGACGGGGAACCAATGAGAGACTAGCTATTGGTGTTGGGACAGGCACAGGTCACTCTATTTTCCCATCAGGAAGAAGAATTAAGCACAGGCTCCGCCTGCCCCCCGGAACCAGAACAGGGCCTGAAGCTATCCTGCGCTTTTGCGGCCAGCTCCCAAAAAAGCGACTTGTAAAATGGAGCTTCAGGGCACTGCAATTCACAAACCTGCAGAGTTATAAATGATAACTCTCGTCCACAAATATATTGAGGGAAGGCAAAGAAGAGGATTTGAAATCAAGGCAGAATTGCAGGAAACAGATTTCAGGAGGTAGATTCGAATCGCCTTTAAAGCACATGAAAAGCGGCAAAACGTTGACAATGATGCCCTTGGCCAAAAAGGGCGTATGCGTTTTTTCCTGAATATATTCAGGAAAAAACGCATACGCCCTTTTTGGCCAACCAAGCAACCTGGAATGGCAAATCAGCGCTACAAAGAAGTCTCGCTTCCCATCGGTCAAAAGGGCCATGCTGAAAAAAGTGTCAAAACCAGAAATGCAGGACAGGCCATGGAGGAATGGGGCCTTGCTACACTGATGGGCGGGATGTAAATTGCCAACAGCCACTCTGGAGAAGTGTACGGTGTGTCCTGAAACATCTAAAGAACACAGCTTAGAGAGCATAGGGCACTTCCACGCATGGGGGGATAAAGTGGGAAAATTGAAAATCAGCAAGACACAAGCACCCCAAAGTTTAGGGCTGCTCTGTTGACAAGGACCTCCACTTCATTCCACCTTAAATATCCCAGGAAAGCGAAAAATGGATCAAAAAGTTGTGGTCCTTATGTACAATGGAATATCACTCAGCCATGAAATCAATGTCATAAGGCTAGTAGCAGCATGATGAGTGGATTTAGGTAAGACGATTCTAAGTGAAATAAGTCACACAGAAAAGGACACTTCTCATAAGGTGTCACTTATAGAGGGAATGTAAAAACCGTTACACTTGAACTGAATTACAAAACAGAACAGAGTCACACATGCAGAAAACACACTATGGCTGCTTAACGGGAAAGGTGAGGTGGGGTGATACATAAAACAAGAGTTTCAAATTAGCTCAGATACCGTTCCATGAACCCAATATGTAATAGACAAGACCTACTCCTTGCTCAGAGAACTGGACTCAACACGCCCGATTCACCGCACAAGAATATATCTGACTAGTAATAATCTTAAAACCTATGTATTGATATCTCTCTGTTAGTGTGTCAAGTGGGTGTAAAGCGGCATAAACACAGCCGTGAAAAGCAGCTAAACCCCATTATAAAAATAAATTACTTTTCAAAACCCATGAAACAAAGACAGGGAAAGAGAGAGAAATTCTTACACAATTCGTTCAGGGGCTGTGATGCAACCTGGATTGACCATATCTAGACCCACAGCTGGATGAGACATAAGGGTGGACACTCCTGGGGCTGAGAGGTTTGGTGAGGTTGGGTGAGCAAACGCAGACCCTTTAAAGTAATACTGCGTGCTACCCATCGCATGGGTCCCAAATCTCCAGGTTCAAGGGCATCTTCCTGCATCGAAAACATGCATGAGAAACCCAGAAGATGGTACACCGTGTGATGGGGAAAGGTTTCTAAAACGCACCTCATTTCTCATCTCCTTGTGCTCGGGTTCGCCATTCCAGCCACTTTACTAGCAATCTCCCTACTTGGAGCATCAGCACCTTTAACCTCCTGTTCCGTACAGGTTGCAATTTGTCCTGAGGATGAACGGGAAGACGGGGAACCAATGAGAGACTAGCTCTTGGTGTTGGGACAGGCACAGGTCACTCTATTTTCCCATCAGGAAGAAGAATTAACCACAGGCTCCGCCTGCCCCCCGAAACCAAAACAGGGCCTGAAGCCATCCTGCGCTTTTGCGGCCAGCTCCCAAAAAAGCGACTTGTAAAATGGAGCTTCAGGGCACTGCAATTCACAAACCTGCAGAGTTATAAATGATAACTCTCGTCCACAAATATATTGAGGGAAGGCAAAGAAGAGGATTTGAAATCAAGGCAGAATTGCAGGAAACAGATTTCAGGAGGTAGATTCGAATCGCCTTTAAAGCACATGAAAAGCGGCAAAACGTTGACAATGATGCCCTTGGCCAAAAAGGGCGTATGCGTTTTTTCCTGAATATATTCAGGAAAAAACGCATACGCCCTTTTTGGCCAACCAAGCAACCTGGAAAGGCAAATCAGCGCTACAAAGAAGTCTCGCTTCCCATCGGTCAAAAGGGCCATGCTGAAAAAAGTGTCAAAACCAGAAATGCAGGACAGGCCATGGAGAAATGGGAGCCTTGCTACACTGATGGGCGGGATGTAAATTGCCAACAGCCACTCTGGAGAAGTGTACGGTGTGTCCTGAAACTTCTAAGAAACACAGCTTAGAGAGCATAGGGCACTTCCACGCATGGGGGGATAAAGTGGGAAAATTGAAAATCAGCAAGACACAAGCACCCCAAAGTTTAGGGCTGCTCTGTTGACAAGGACCTCCACTTCATTCCACCTTAAATATCCCAGGAAAGCGAAAAATGGATCAAAAAGTTGTGGTCCTTATGTACAATGGAATATCACTCAGCCATGAAATCAATGTCATAAGGCTAGTAGCAGCATGATGAGTGGATTTAGGTAAGACGATTCTAAGTGAAATAAGTCACACAGAAAAGGACACTTCTCATAAGGTGTCACTTATAGAGGGAATGTAAAAACCGTTACACTTGAACTGAATTACAAAACAGAACAGAGTCACACATGCAGAAAACACACTATGGCTGCTTAACGGGAAAGGTGAGGTGGGGTGATACATAAAACAAGAGTTTCAAATTAGCTCAGATACCGTTCCATAAACCCAATATGTAATAGACAAGACCTACTCCTTGCTCAGAGAACTGGACTCAACACGCCCGATTCACCGCACAAGAATATATCTGACTAGTAATAATCTTAAAACCTATGTATTGATATCTCTCTGTTAGTGTGTCAAGTGGGTGTAAAGCGGCATAAACACAGCCGTGAAAAGCAGCTAAACCCCATTATAAAAATAAATTACTTTTCAAAACCCATGAAACAAAGACAGGGAAAGAGAGAGAAATTCTTACACAATTCGTTCAGGGGCTGTGATGCAACCTGGATTGACCATATCTAGACCCACAGCTGGATGAGACATAAGGGTGGACACTCCTGGGGCTGAGAGGTTTGGTGAGGTTGGGTGAGCAAACGCAGACCCTTTAAAGTAATACTGCGTGCTACCCATCGCATGGGTCCCAAATCTCCAGGTTCAAGGGCATCTTCCTGCATCGAAAACATGCATGAGAAACCCAGAAGATGGTACACCGTGTGATGGGGAAAGGTTTCTAAAACGCACCTCATTTCTCATCTCCTTGTGCTCGGGTTCGCCATTCCAGCCACTTTACTAGCAATCTCCCTACTTGGAGCATCAGCACCTTTAACCTCCTGTTCCGTACAGGTTGCAATTTGTCCTGAGGATGAACGGGAAGACGGGGAACCAATGAGAGACTAGCTCTTGGTGTTGGGACAGGCACAGGTCACTCTATTTTCCCATCAGGAAGAAGAATTAACCACAGGCTCCGCCTGCCCCCCGAAACCAAAACAGGGCCTGAAGCCATCCTGCGCTTTTGCGGCCAGCTCCCAAAAAAGCGACTTGTAAAATGGAGCTTCAGGGCACTGCAATTCACAAACCTGCAGAGTTATAAATGATAACTCTCGTCCACAAATATATTGAGGGAAGGCAAAGAAGAGGATTTGAAATCAAGGCAGAATTGCAGGAAACAGATTTCAGGAGGTAGATTCGAATCGCCTTTAAAGCACATGAAAAGCGGCAAAACGTTGACAATGATGCCCTTGGCCAAAAAGGGCGTATGCGTTTTTTCCTGAATATATTCAGGAAAAAACGCATACGCCCTTTTTGGCCAACCAAGCAACCTGGAAAGGCAAATCAGCGCTACAAAGAAGTCTCGCTTCCCATCGGTCAAAAGGGCCATGCTGAAAAAAGTGTCAAAACCAGAAATGCAGGACAGGCCATGGAGAAATGGGAGCCTTGCTACACTGATGGGCGGGATGTAAATTGCCAACAGCCACTCTGGAGAAGTGTACGGTGTGTCCTGAAACTTCTAAGAAACACAGCTTAGAGAGCATAGGGCACTTCCACGCATGGGGGGATAAAGTGGGAAAATTGAAAATCAGCAAGACACAAGCACCCCAAAGTTTAGGGCTGCTCTGTTGACAAGGACCTCCACTTCATTCCACCTTAAATATCCCAGGAAAGCGAAAAATGGATCAAAAAGTTGTGGTCCTTATGTACAATGGAATATCACTCAGCCATGAAATCAATGTCATAAGGCTAGTAGCAGCATGATGAGTGGATTTAGGTAAGACGATTCTAAGTGAAATAAGTCACACAGAAAAGGACACTTCTCATAAGGTGTCACTTATAGAGGGAATGTAAAAACCGTTACACTTGAACTGAATTACAAAACAGAACAGAGTCACACATGCAGAAAACACACTATGGCTGCTTAACGGGAAAGGTGAGGTGGGGTGATACATAAAACAAGAGTTTCAAATTAGCTCAGATACCGTTCCATAAACCCAATATGTAATAGACAAGACCTACTCCTTGCTCAGAGAACTGGACTCAACACGCCCGATTCACCGCACAAGAATATATCTGACTAGTAATAATCTTAAAACCTATGTATTGATATCTCTCTGTTAGTGTGTCAAGTGGGTGTAAAGCGGCATAAACACAGCCGTGAAAAGCAGCTAAACCCCATTATAAAAATAAATTACTTTTCAAAACCCATGAAACAAAGACAGGGAAAGAGAGAGAAATTCTTACACAATTCGTTCAGGGGCTGTGATGCAACCTGGATTGACCATATCTAGACCCACAGCTGGATGAGACATAAGGGTGGACACTCCTTGGGCTGAGAGGTTTGGTGAGGTTGCGTGAGCAAACGCAGACCCTTTAAAGTAATACTGCGTGCTACCCATCGCATGGGTCCCAAATCTCCAGGTTCAAGGGCATCTTCCTGCATCGAAAACATGCATGAGAAACCCAGAAGATGGTACACCGTGTGATGGGGAAAGGTTTCTAAAACGCACCTCATTTCTCATCTCCTTGTGCTCGGGTTCGCCATTCCAGCCACTTTACTAGTAATCTCCCTACTTGGAGAATCAGCACCTTTAACCTCCTGTTCCGTACAGGTTGCAATTTGTCCTGAGGATGAACGGGAAGACGGGGAACCAATGAGAGACTAGCTATTGGTGTTGGGACAGGCACAGGTCACTCTATTTTCCCATCAGGAAGAAGAATTAAGCACAGGCTCCGCCTGCCCCCCGGAACCAGAACAGGGCCTGAAGCTATCCTGTGCTTTTGCGGCCAGCTCCCAAAAAAGCGACTTGTAAAATGGAGCTTCAGGGCACTGCAATTCACAAACCTGCAGAGTTATAAATGATAACTCTCGTCCACAAATATATTGAGGGAAGGCAAAGAAGAGGATTTGAAATCAAGGCAGAATTGCAGGAAACAGATTTCAGGAGGTAGATTCGAATCGCCTTTAAAGCACATGAAAAGCGGCAAAACGTTGACAATGATGCCCTTGGCCAAAAAGGGCGTATGCGTTTTTTCCTGAATATATTCAGGAAAAAACGCATACGCCCTTTTTGGCCAACCAAGCAACCTGGAAAGGCAAATCAGCGCTACAAAGAAGTCTCGCTTCCCATCGGTCAAAAGGGCCATGCTGAAAAAAGTGTCAAAACCAGAAATGCAGGACAGGCCATGGAGAAATGGGAGCCTTGCTACACTGATGGGCGGGATGTAAATTGCCAACAGCCACTCTGGAGAAGTGTACGGTGTGTCCTAAAACTTCTAAGAAACACAGCTTAGAGAGCATAGGGCACTTCCACGCATGGAGGGATAAAGTGGGAAAATTGAAAATCAGCAAGACACAAGCACCCCAAAGTTTAGGGCTGCTCTGTTGACAAGGACCTCCACTTCATTCCACCTTAAATATCACAGGAAAGCGAAAAATGGATCAAAAAGTTGTGGTCCTTATGTACAATGGAATATCACTCAGCCATGAAATCAATGTCATAAGGCTAGTAGCAGCATGATGAGTGGATTTAGGTAAGACGATTCTAAGTGAAATAAGTCACACAGAAAAGGACACTTCTCATAAGGTGTCACTTATAGAGGGAATGTAAAAACCGTTACACTTGAACTGAATTACAAAACAGAACAGAGTCACACATGCAGAAAACACACTATGGCTGCTTAACGGGAAAGGTGAGGTGGGGTGATACATAAAACAAGAGTTTCAAATTAGCTCAGATACCGTTCCATAAACCCAATATGTAATAGACAAGACCTACTCCTTGCTCAGAGAACTGGACTCAACACGCCCGATTCACCGCACAAGAATATATCTGACTAGTAATAATCTTAAAACCTATGTATTGATATCTCTCTGTTAGTGTGTCAAGTGGGTGTAAAGCGGCATAAACACAGCCGTGAAAAGCAGCTAAACCCCATTATAAAAATAAATTACATTTAAAAACCCATGAAACAAAGACAGGGAAAGAGAGAGAAATTCTTACACAATTCGTTCAGGGGCTGTGATGCAACCTGGATTGACCATATCTAGACCCACAGCTGGATGAGACATAAGGGTGGACACTCCTAGGGCTGAGAGGTTTGGTGAGGTTGGGTGAGCAAACGCAGAACCTTTAAAGTAATACTGCGTGCTACCCATCGCATGGGTCCCAAATCTCCAGGTTCAAGGGCATCTTCCTGCATCGAAAACATGCATGAGAAACCCAGAAGATGGTACACCGTGTGATGGGGAAAGGTTTCTAAAACGCACCTCATTTCTCATCTCCTTGTGCTCGGGTTCGCCATTCCAGCCACTTTACTAGCAATCTCCCTACTTGGAGCATCAGCACCTTTAACCTCCTGTTCCGTACAGGTTGCAATTTGTCCTGAGGATGAACGGGAAGACGGGGAACCAATGAGAGACTAGCTCTTGGTGTTGGGACAGGCACAGGTCACTCTATTTTCCCATCAGGAAGAAGAATTAACCACAGGCTCCGCCTGCCCCCCGAAACCAAAACAGGGCCTGAAGCCATCCTGCGCTTTTGCGGCCAGCTCCCAAAAAAGCGACTTGTAAAATGGAGCTTCAGGGCACTGCAATTCACAAACCTGCAGAGTTATAAATGATAACTCTCGTCCACAAATATATTGAGGGAAGGCAAAGAAGAGGATTTGAAATCAAGGCAGAATTGCAGGAAACAGATTTCAGGAGGTAGATTCGAATCGCCTTTAAAGCACATGAAAAGCGGCAAAACGTTGACAATGATGCCCTTGGCCAAAAAGGGCGTATGCGTTTTTTCCTGAATATATTCAGGAAAAAACGCATACGCCCTTTTTGGCCAACCAAGCAACCTGGAAAGGCAAATCAGCGCTACAAAGAAGTCTCGCTTCCCATCGGTCAAAAGGGCCATGCTGAAAAAAGTGTCAAAACCAGAAATGCAGGACAGGCCATGGAGAAATGGGAGCCTTGCTACACTGATGGGCGGGATGTAAATTGCCAACAGCCACTCTGGAGAAGTGTACGGTGTGTCCTGAAACTTCTAAGAAACACAGCTTAGAGAGCATAGGGCACTTCCACGCATGGGGGGATAAAGTGGGAAAATTGAAAATCAGCAAGACACAAGCACCCCAAAGTTTAGGGCTGCTCTGTTGACAAGGACCTCCACTTCATTCCACCTTAAATATCCCAGGAAAGCGAAAAATGGATCAAAAAGTTGTGGTCCTTATGTACAATGGAATATCACTCAGCCATGAAATCAATGTCATAAGGCTAGTAGCAGCATGATGAGTGGATTTAGGTAAGACGATTCTAAGTGAAATAAGTCACACAGAAAAGGACACTTCTCATAAGGTGTCACTTATAGAGGGAATGTAAAAACCGTTACACTTGAACTGAATTACAAAACAGAACAGAGTCACACATGCAGAAAACACACTATGGCTGCTTAACGGGAAAGGTGAGGTGGGGTGATACATAAAACAAGAGTTTCAAATTAGCTCAGATACCGTTCCATAAACCCAATATGTAATAGACAAGACCTACTCCTTGCTCAGAGAACTGGACTCAACACGCCCGATTCACCGCACAAGAATATATCTGACTAGTAATAATCTTAAAACCTATGTATTGATATCTCTCTGTTAGTGTGTCAAGTGGGTGTAAAGCGGCATAAACACAGCCGTGAAAAGCAGCTAAACCCCATTATAAAAATAAATTACATTTAAAAACCCATGAAACAAAGACAGGGAAAGAGAGAGAAATTCTTACACAATTCGTTCAGGGGCTGTGATGCAACCTGGATTGACCATATCTAGACCCACAGCTGGATGAGACATAAGGGTGGACACTCCTGGGGCTGAGAGGTTTGGTGAGGTTGGGTGAGCAAACGCAGACCCTTTAAAGTAATACTGCGTGCTACCCATCGCATGGGTCCCAAATCTCCAGGTTCAAGGGCATCTTCCTGCATCGAAAACATGCATGAGAAACCCAGAAGATGGTACACCGTGTGATGGGGAAAGGTTTCTAAAACGCACCTCATTTCTCATCTCCTTGTGCTCGGGTTCGCCATTCCAGCCACTTTACTAGCAATCTCCCTACTTGGAGCATCAGCACCTTTAACCTCCTGTTCCGTACAGGTTGCAATTTGTCCTGAGGATGAACGGGAAGACGGGGAACCAATGAGAGACTAGCTCTTGGTGTTGGGACAGGCACAGGTCACTCTATTTTCCCATCAGGAAGAAGAATTAAGCACAGGCTCCGCCTGCCCCCCGGAACCAGAACAGGGCCTGAAGCTATCCTGCGCTTTTGCGGCCAGCTCCCAAAAAAGCGACTTGTAAAATGGAGCTTCAGGGCACTGCAATTCACAAACCTGCAGAGTTATAAATGATAACTCTCGTCCACAAATATATTGAGGGAAGGCAAAGAAGAGGATTTGAAATCAAGGCAGAATTGCAGGAAACAGATTTCAGGAGGTAGATTCGAATCGCCTTTAAAGCACATGAAAAGCGGCAAAACGTTGACAATGATGCCCTTGGCCAAAAAGGGCGTATGCGTTTTTTCCTGAATATATTCAGGAAAAAACGCATACGCCCTTTTTGGCCAACCAAGCAACCTGGAATGGCAAATCAGCGCTACAAAGAAGTCTCGCTTCCCATCGGTCAAAAGGGCCATGCTGAAAAAAGTGTCAAAACCAGAAATGCAGGACAGGCCATGGAGGAATGGGGCCTTGCTACACTGATGGGCGGGATGTAAATTGCCAACAGCCACTCTGGAGAAGTGTACGGTGTGTCCTGAAACATCTAAAGAACACAGCTTAGAGAGCATAGGGCACTTCCACGCATGGGGGGATAAAGTGGGAAAATTGAAAATCAGCAAGACACAAGCACCCCAAAGTTTAGGGCTGCTCTGTTGACAAGGACCTCCACTTCATTCCACCTTAAATATCCCAGGAAAGCGAAAAATGGATCAAAAAGTTGTGGTCCTTATGTACAATGGAATATCACTCAGCCATGAAATCAATGTCATAAGGCTAGTAGCAGCATGATGAGTGGATTTAGGTAAGACGATTCTAAGTGAAATAAGTCACACAGAAAAGGACACTTCTCATAAGGTGTCACTTATAGAGGGAATGTAAAAACCGTTACACTTGAACTGAATTACAAAACAGAACAGAGTCACACATGCAGAAAACACACTATGGCTGCTTAACGGGAAAGGTGAGGTGGGGTGATACATAAAACAAGAGTTTCAAATTAGCTCAGATACCGTTCCATAAACCCAATATGTAATAGACAAGACCTACTCCTTGCTCAGAGAACTGGACTCAACACGCCCGATTCACCGCACAAGAATATATCTGACTAGTAATAATCTTAAAACCTATGTATTGATATCTCTCTGTTAGTGTGTCAAGTGGGTGTAAAGCGGCATAAACACAGCCGTGAAAAGCAGCTAAACCCCATTATAAAAATAAATTACTTTTCAAAACCCATGAAACAAAGACAGGGAAAGAGAGAGAAATTCTTACACAATTCGTTCAGGGGCTGTGATGCAACCTGGATTGACCATATCTAGACCCACAGCTGGATGAGACATAAGGGTGGACACTCCTGGGGCTGAGAGGTTTGGTGAGGTTGGTTGAGCAAACGCAGACCCTTTAAAGTAATACTGCGTGCTACCCATCGCATGGGTCCCAAATCTCCAGGTTCAAGGGCATCTTCCTGCATCGAAAACATGCATGAGAAACCCAGAAGATGGTACACCGTGTGATGGGGAAAGGTTTCTAAAACGCACCTCATTTCTCATCTCCTTGTGCTCGGGTTCGCCATTCCAGCCACTTTACTAGCAATCTCCCTACTTGGAGCATCAGCACCTTTAACCTCCTGTTCCGTACAGGTTGCAATTTGTCCTGAGGATGAACGGGAAGACGGGGAACCAATGAGAGACTAGCTCTTGGTGTTGGGACAGGCACAGGTCACTCTATTTTCCCATCAGGAAGAAGAATTAACCACAGGCTCCGCCTGCCCCCCGAAACCAAAACAGGGCCTGAAGCCATCCTGCGCTTTTGCGGCCAGCTCCCAAAAAAGCGACTTGTAAAATGGAGCTTCAGGGCACTGCAATTCACAAACCTGCAGAGTTATAAATGATAACTCTCGTCCACAAATATATTGAGGGAAGGCAAAGAAGAGGATTTGAAATCAAGGCAGAATTGCAGGAAACAGATTTCAGGAGGTAGATTCGAATCGCCTTTAAAGCACATGAAAAGCGGCAAAACGTTGACAATGATGCCCTTGGCCAAAAAGGGCGTATGCGTTTTTTCCTGAATATATTCAGGAAAAAACGCATACGCCCTTTTTGGCCAACCAAGCAACCTGGAAAGGCAAATCAGCGCTACAAAGAAGTCTCGCTTCCCATCGGTCAAAAGGGCCATGCTGAAAAAAGTGTCAAAACCAGAAATGCAGGACAGGCCATGGAGAAATGGGAGCCTTGCTACACTGATGGGCGGGATGTAAATTGCCAACAGCCACTCTGGAGAAGTGTACGTTGTGTCCTGAAACTTCTAAGAAACACAGCTTAGAGAGCATAGGACACTTCCACGCATGGGGGGATAAAGTGGGAAAATTGAAAATCAGCAAGACACAAGCACCCCAAAGTTTAAGGCTGCTCTGTTGACAAGGACCTCCACTTCATTCCACCTTAAATATCCCAGGAAAGCGAAAAATGGATCAAAAATTTGTGGTCCTTATGTACAATGGAATATCACTCAGCCATGAAATCAATGTCATAAGGCTAGTAGCAGCATGATGAGTGGATTTAGGTAAGACGATTCTAAGTGAAATAAGTCACACAGAAAAGGACACTTCTCATAAGGTGTCACTTATAGAGGGAATGTAAAAACCGTTACACTTGAACTGAATTACAAAACAGAACAGAGTCACACATGCAGAAAACACACTATGGATGCTTAACGGGAAAGGTGAGGTGGGGTGATACATAAAACAAGAGTTTCAAATTAGCTCAGATACCGTTCCATGAACCCAATATGTAATAGACAAGACCTACTCCTTGCTCAGAGAACTGGACTCAACACGCCCGATTCACCGCACAAGAATATATCTGACTAGTAATAATCTTAAAACCTATGTATTGATATCTCTCTGTTAGTGTGTCAAGTGGGTGTAAAGCGGCATAAACACAGCCGTGAAAAGCAGCTAAACCCCATTATAAAAATAAATTACATTTAAAAACCCATGAAACAAAGATAGGGAAAGAGAGAGAAATTCTTACACAATTCGTTCAGGGGCTGTGATGCAACCTGGATTGACCATATCTAGACCCACAGCTGGATGAGACATAAGGGTGGACACTCCTGGGGCTGAGAGGTTTGGTGAGGTTGGGTGAGCAAACGCAGACCCTTTAAAGTAATACTGCGTGCTACCCATCGCATGGGTCCCAAATCTCCAGGTTCAAGGGCATCTTCCTGCATCGAAAACATGCATGAGAAACCCAGAAGATGGTACACCGTGTGATGGGGAAAGGTTTCTAAAACGCACCTCATTTCTCATCTCCTTGTGCTCGGGTTCGCCATTCCAGCCACTTTACTAGCAATCTCCCTACTTGGAGCATCAGCACCTTTAACCTCCTGTTCCGTACAGGTTGCAATTTGTCCTGAGGATGAACGGGAAGACGGGGAACCAATGAGAGACTAGCTCTTGGTGTTGGGACAGGCACAGGTCACTCTATTTTCCCATCAGGAAGAAGAATTAACCACAGGCTCCGCCTGCCCCCCGAAACCAAAACAGGGCCTGAAGCCATCCTGCGCTTTTGCGGCCAGCTCCCAAAAAAGCGACTTGTAAAATGGAGCTTCAGGGCACTGCAATTCACAAACCTGCAGAGTTATAAATGATAACTCTCGTCCACAAATATATTGAGGGAAGGCAAAGAAGAGGATTTGAAATCAAGGCAGAATTGCAGGAAACAGATTTCAGGAGGTAGATTCGAATCGCCTTTAAAGCACATGAAAAGCGGCAAAACGTTGACAATGATGCCCTTGGCCAAAAAGGGCGTATGCGTTTTTTCCTGAATATATTCAGGAAAAAACGCATACGCCCTTTTTGGCCAACCAAGCAACCTGGAAAGGCAAATCAGCTCTACAAAGAAGTCTCGCTTCCCATCGGTCAAAAGGGCCATGCTGAAAAAAGTGTCAAAACCAGAAATGCAGGACAGGCCATGGAGAAATGGGAGCCTTGCTACACTGATGGGCGGGATGTAAATTGCCAACAGCCACTCTGGAGAAGTGTACGTTGTGTCCTGAAACTTCTAAGAAACACAGCTTAGAGAGCATAGGGCACTTCCACGCATGGGGGGATAAAGTGGGAAAATTGAAAATCAGCAAGACACAAGCACCCCAAAGTTTAGGGCTGCTCTGTTGACAAGGACCTCCACTTCATTCCACCTTAAATATCCCAGGAAAGCGAAAAATGGATCAAAAAGTTGTGGTCCTTATGTACAATGGAATATCACTCAGCCATGAAATCAATGTCATAAGGCTAGTAGCAGCATGATGAGTGGATTTAGGTAAGACGATTCTAAGTGAAATAAGTCACACAGAAAAGGACACTTCTCATAAGGTGTCACTTATAGAGGGAATGTAAAAACCGTTACACTTGAACTGAATTACAAAACAGAACAGAGTCACACATGCAGAAAACACACTATGGCTGCTTAACGGGAAAGGTGAGGTGGGGTGATACATAAAACAAGAGTTTCAAATTAGCTCAGATACCGTTCCATGAACCCAATATGTAATAGACAAGACCTACTCCTTGCTCAGAGAACTGGACTCAACACGCCCGATTCACCGCACAAGAATATATCTGACTAGTAATAATCTTAAAACCTATGTATTGATATCTCTCTGTTAGTGTGTCAAGTGGGTGTAAAGCGGCATAAACACAGCCGTGAAAAGCAGCTAAACCCCATTATAAAAATAAATTACATTTAAAAACCCATGAAACAAAGACAGGGAAAGAGAGAGAAATTCTTACACAATTCGTTCAGGGGCTGTGATGCAACCTGGATTGACCATATCTAGACCCACAGCTGGATGAGACATAAGGGTGGACACTCCTGGGGCTGAGAGGTTTGGTGAGGTTGGGTGAGCAAACGCAGACCCTTTAAAGTAATACTGCGTGCTACCCATCGCATGGGTCCCAAATCTCCAGGTTCAAGGGCATCTTCCTGCATCGAAAACATGCATGAGAAACCCAGAAGATGGTACACCGAGTGATGGGGAAAGGTTTCTAAAACGCACCTCATTTCTCATCTCCTTGTGCTCGGGTTCGCCATTCCAGCCACTTTACTAGCAATCTCCCTACTTGGAGCATCAGCACCTTTAACCTCCTGTTCCGTACAGGTTGCAATTTGTCCTGAGGATGAACGGGAAGACGGGGAACCAATGAGAGACTAGCTCTTGGTGTTGGGACAGGCACAGGTCACTCTATTTTCCCATCAGGAAGAAGAATTAACCACAGGCTCCGCCTGCCCCCCGAAACCAAAACAGGGCCTGAAGCCATCCTGCGCTTTTGCGGCCAGCTCCCAAAAAAGCGACTTGTAAAATGGAGCTTCAGGGCACTGCAATTCACAAACCTGCAGAGTTATAAATGATAACTCTCGTCCACAAATATATTGAGGGAAGGCAAAGAAGAGGATTTGAAATCAAGGCAGAATTGCAGGAAACAGATTTCAGGAGGTAGATTCGAATCGCCTTTAAAGCACATGAAAAGCGGCAAAACGTTGACAATGATGCCCTTGGCCAAAAAGGGCGTATGCGTTTTTTCCTGAATATATTCAGGAAAAAACGCATACGCCCTTTTTGGCCAACCAAGCAACCTGGAAAGGCAAATCAGCGCTACAAAGAAGTCTCGCTTCCCATCGGTCAAAAGGGCCATGCTGAAAAAAGTGTCAAAACCAGAAATGCAGGACAGGCCATGGAGAAATGGGAGCCTTGCTACACTGATGGGCGGGATGTAAATTGCCAACAGCCACTCTGGAGAAGTGTACGTTGTGTCCTGAAACTTCTAAGAAACACAGCTTAGAGAGCACAGGGCACTTCCACGCATGGGGGGATAAAGTGGGAAAATTGAAAATCAGCAAGACACAAGCACCCCAAAGTTTAGGGCTGCTCTGTTGACAAGGACCTCCACTTCATTCCACCTTAAATATCCCAGGAAAGCGAAAAATGGATCAAAAAGTTGTGGTCCTTATGTACAATGGAATATCACTCAGCCATGAAATCAATGTCATAAGGCTAGTAGCAGCATGATGAGTGGATTTAGGTAAGACGATTCTAAGTGAAATAAGTCACACAGAAAAGGACACTTCTCATAAGGTGTCACTTATAGAGGGAATGTAAAAACCGTTACACTTGAACTGAATTACAAAACAGAACAGAGTCACACATGCAGAAAACACACTATGGCTGCTTAACGGGAAAGGTGAGGTGGGGTGATACATAAAACAAGAGTTTCAAATTAGCTCAGATACCGTTCCATGAACCCAATATGTAATAGACAAGACCTACTCCTTGCTCAGAGAACTGGACTCAACACGCCCGATTCACCGCACAAGAATATATCTGACTAGTAATAATCTTAAAACCTATGTATTGATATCTCTCTGTTAGTGTGTCAAGTGGGTGTAAAGCGGCATAAACACAGCCGTGAAAAGCAGCTAAACCCCATTATAAAAATAAATTACATTTAAAAACCCATGAAACAAAGACAGGGAAAGAGAGAGAAATTCTTACACAATTCGTTCAGGGGCTGTGATGCAACCTGGATTGACCATATCTAGACCCACAGCTGGATGAGACATAAGGGTGGACACTCCTGGGGCAGAGAGGTTTGGTGAGGTTGGCTGAGCAAACGCAGACCCTTTAAAGTAATACTGCGTGCTACCCATCGCATGGGTCCCAAATCTCCAGGTTCAAGGGCATCTTCCTGCATCGAAAACATGCATGAGAAACCCAGAAGATGGTACACCGTGTGATGGGGAAAGGTTTCTAAAACGCACCTCATTTCTCATCTCCTTGTGCTCGGGTTCGCCATTCCAGCCACTTTACTAGCAATCTCCCTACTTGGAGCATCAGCACCTTTAACCTCCTGTTCCGTACAGGTTGCAATTTGTCCTGAGGATGAACGGGAAGACGGGGAACCAATGAGAGACTAGCTCTTGGTGTTGGGACAGGCACAGGTCACTCTATTTTCCCATCAGGAAGAAGAATTAACCACAGGCTCCGCCTGCCCCCCGAAACCAAAACAGGGCCTGAAGCCATCCTGCGCTTTTGCGGCCAGCTCCCAAAAAAGCGACTTGTAAAATGGAGCTTCAGGGCACTACAATTCACAAACCTGCAGAGTTATAAATGATAACTCTCGTCCACAAATATATTGAGGGAAGGCAAAGAAGAGGATTTGAAATCAAGGCAGAATTGCAGGAAACAGATTTCAGGAGGTAGATTCGAATCGCCTTTAAAGCACATGAAAAGCGGCAAAACGTTGACAATGATGCCCTTGGCCAAAAAGGGCGTATGCGTTTTTTCCTGAATATATTCAGGAAAAAACGCATACGCCCTTTTTGGCCAACCAAGCAACCTGGAAAGGCAAATCAGCGCTACAAAGAAGTCTCGCTTCCCATCGGTCAAAAGGGCCATGCTGAAAAAAGTGTCAAAACCAGAAATGCAGGACAGGCCATGGAGGAATGGGGCCTTGCTACACTGATGGGCGGGATGTAAATTGCCAACAGCCACTCTGGAGAAGTGTACGGTGTGTCCTGAAACATCTAAAGAACACAGCTTAGAGAGCATAGGGCACTTCCACGCATGGGGGGATAAAGTGGGAAAATTGAAAATCAGCAAGACACAAGCACCCCAAAGTTTAGGGCTGCTCTGTTGACAAGGACCTCCACTTCATTCCACCTTAAATATCCCAGGAAAGCGAAAAATGGATCAAAAAGTTGTGGTCCTTATGTACAATGGAATATCACTCAGCCATGAAATCAATGTCATAAGGCTAGTAGCAGCATGATGAGTGGATTTAGGTAAGACGATTCTAAGTGAAATAAGTCACACAGAAAAGGACACTTCTCATAAGGTGTCACTTATAGAGGGAATGTAAAAACCGTTACACTTGAACTGAATTACAAAACAGAACAGAGTCACACATGCAGAAAACACACTATGGCTGCTTAACGGGAAAGGTGAGGTGGGGTGATACATAAAACAAGAGTTTCAAATTAGCTCAGATACCGTTCCATAAACCCAATATGTAATAGACAAGACCTACTCCTTGCTCAGAGAACTGGACTCAACACGCCCGATTCACCGCACAAGAATATATCTGACTAGTAATAATCTTAAAACCTATGTATTGATATCTCTCTGTTAGTGTGTCAAGTGGGTGTAAAGCGGCATAAACACAGCCGTGAAAAGCAGCTAAACCCCATTATAAAAATAAATTACATTTAAAAACCCATGAAACAAAGACAGGGAAAGAGAGAGAAATTCTTACACAATTCGTTCAGGGGCTGTGATGCAACCTGGATTGACCATATCTAGACCCACAGCTGGATGAGACATAAGGGTGGACACTCCTGGGGCTGAGAGGTTTGGTGAGGTTGGGTGAGCAAACGCAGACCCTTTAAAGTAATACTGCGTGCTACCCATCGCATGGGTCCCAAATCTCCAGGTTCAAGGGCATCTTCCTGCATCGAAAACATGCATGAGAAACCCAGAAGATGGTACACCGTGTGATGGGGAAAGGTTTCTAAAACGCACCTCATTTCTCATCTCCTTGTGCTCGGGTTCGCCATTCCAGCCACTTTACTAGCAATCTCCCTACTTGGAGCATCAGCACCTTTAACCTCCTGTTCCGTACAGGTTGCAATTTGTCCTGAGGATGAACGGGAAGACGGGGAACCAATGAGAGACTAGCTCTTGGTGTTGGGACAGGCACAGGTCACTCTATTTTCCCATCAGGAAGAAGAATTAACCACAGGCTCCGCCTGCCCCCCGAAACCAAAACAGGGCCTGAAGCCATCCTGCGCTTTTGCGGCCAGCTCCCAAAAAAGCGACTTGTAAAATGGAGCTTCAGGGCACTGCAATTCACAAACCTGCAGAGTTATAAATGATAACTCTCGTCCACAAATATATTGAGGGAAGGCAAAGAAGAGGATTTGAAATCAAGGCAGAATTGCAGGAAACAGATTTCAGGAGGTAGATTCGAATCGCCTTTAAAGCACATGAAAAGCGGCAAAACGTTGACAATGATGCCCTTGGCCAAAAAGGGCGTATGCGTTTTTTCCTGAATATATTCAGGAAAAAACGCATACGCCCTTTTTGGCCAACCAAGCAACCTGGAAAGGCAAATCAGCGCTACAAAGAAGTCTCGCTTCCCATCGGTCAAAAGGGCCATGCTGAAAAAAGTGTCAAAACCAGAAATGCAGGACAGGCCATGGAGGAATGGGGCCTTGCTACACTGATGGGCGGGATGTAAATTGCCAACAGCCACTCTGGAGAAGTGTACGGTGTGTCCTGAAACATCTAAAGAACACAGCTTAGAGAGCATAGGGCACTTCCACGCATGGGTGGATAAAGTGGGAAAATTGAAAATCAGCAAGACACAAGCACCCCAAAGTTTAGGGCTGCTCTGTTGACAAGGACCTCCACTTCATTCCACCTTAAATATCCCAGGAAAGCGAAAAATGGATCAAAAAGTTGTGGTCCTTATGTACAATGGAATATCACTCAGCCATGAAATCAATGTCATAAGGCTAGTAGCAGCATGATGAGTGGATTTAGGTAAGACGATTCTAAGTGAAATAAGTCACACAGAAAAGGACACTTCTCATAAGGTGTCACTTATAGAGGGAATGTAAAAACCGTTACACTTGAACTGAATTACAAAACAGAACAGAGTCACACATGCAGAAAACACACTATGGCTGCTTAACGGGAAAGGTGAGGTGGGGTGATACATAAAACAAGAGTTTCAAATTAGCTCAGATACCGTTCCATAAACCCAATATGTAATAGACAAGACCTACTCCTTGCTCAGAGAACTGGACTCAACACGCCCGATTCACCGCACAAGAATATATCTGACTAGTAATAATCTTAAAACCTATGTATTGATATCTCTCTGTTAGTGTGTCAAGTGGGTGTAAAGCGGCATAAACACAGCCGTGAAAAGCAGCTAAACCCCATTATAAAAATAAATTACATTTAAAAACCCATGAAACAAAGACAGGGAAAGAGAGAGAAATTCTTACACAATTCGTTCAGGGGCTGTGATGCAACCTGGATTGACCATATCTAGACCCACAGCTGGATGAGACATAAGGGTGGACACTCCTGGGGCTGAGAGGTTTGGTGAGGTTGGGTGAGCAAACGCAGACCCTTTAAAGTAATACTGCGTGCTACCCATCGCATGGGTCCCAAATCTCCAGGTTCAAGGGCATCTTCCTGCATCGAAAACATGCATGAGAAACCCAGAAGATGGTACACCGTGTGATGGGGAAAGGTTTCTAAAACGCACCTCATTTCTCATCTCCTTGTGCTCGGGTTCGCCATTCCAGCCACTTTACTAGCAATCTCCCTACTTGGAGCATCAGCACCTTTAACCTCCTGTTCCGTACAGGTTGCAATTTGTCCTGAGGATGAACGGGAAGACGGGGAACCAATGAGAGACTAGCTCTTGGTGTTGGGACAGGCACAGGTCACTCTATTTTCCCATCAGGAAGAAGAATTAACCACAGGCTCAGCCTGCCCCCCGGAACCAGAACAGGGCCTGAAGCCATCCTGCGCTTTTGCGGCCAGCTCCCAAAAAAGCGACTTGTAAAATGGAGCTTCAGGGCACTGCAATTCACAAACCTGCAGAGTTATAAATGATAACTCTCGTCCACAAATATATTGAGGGAAGGCAAAGAAGAGGATTTGAAATCAAGGCAGAATTGCAGGAAACAGATTTCAGGAGGTAGATTCGAATCGCCTTTAAAGCACATGAAAAACGGCAAAACGTTGACAATGATGCCCTTGGCCAAAAAGGGCGTATGCGTTTTTTCCTGAATATATTCAGGAAAAAACGCATACGCCCTTTTTGGCCAACCAAGCAACCTGGAAAGGCAAATCAGCGCTACAAAGATGTCTCGCTTCCCATCGGTCAAAAGGGCCATGCTGAAAAAAGTGTCAAAACCAGAAATGCAGGACAGGCCATGGAGAAATGGGAGCCTTGCTACACTGATGGGCGGGATGTAAATTGCCAACAGCCACTCTGGAGAAGTGTACGGTGTGTCCTGAAACATCTAAGAAACACAGCTTAGAGAGCATAGGGCACTTCCACGCATGGGGGGATAAAGTGGGAAAATTGAAAATCAGCAAGACACAAGCACCCCAAAGTTTAGGGCTGCTCTGTTGACAAGGACCTCCACTTCATTCCACCTTAAATATCCCAGGAAAGCGAAAAATGGATCAAAAAGTTGTGGTCCTTATGTACAATGGAATATCACTCAGCCATGAAATCAATGTCATAAGGCTAGTAGCAGCATGATGAGTGGATTTAGGTAAGACGATTCTAAGTGAAATAAGTCACACAGAAAAGGACACTTCTCATAAGGTGTCACTTATAGAGGGAATGTAAAAACCGTTACACTTGAACTGAATTACAAAACAGAACAGAGTCACACATGCAGAAAACACACTATGGCTGCTTAACGGGAAAGGTGAGGTGGGGTGATACATAAAACAAGAGTTTCAAATTAGCTCAGATACCGTTCCATAAACCCAATATGTAATAGACAAGACCTACTCCTTGCTCAGAGAACTGGACTCAACACGCCCGATTCACCGCACAAGAATATATCTGACTAGTAATAATCTTAAAACCTATGTATTGATATCTCTCTGTTAGTGTGTCAAGTGGGTGTAAAGCGGCATAAACACAGCCGTGAAAAGCAGCTAAACCCCATTATAAAAATAAATTACTTTTCAAATCCCATGAAACAAAGACAGGGAAAGAGAGAGAAATTCTTACACAATTCGTTCAGGGGCTGTGATGCAACCTGGATTGACCATATCTAGACCCACAGCTGGATGAGACATAAGGGTGGACACTCTTGGGGCTGAGAGGTTTGGTGAGGTTGGGTGAGCAAACGCAGACCCTTTAAAGTAATACTGCGTGCTACCCATCGCATGGGTCCCAAATCTCCAGGTTCAAGGGCATCTTCCTGCATCGAAAACATGCATGAGAAACCCAGAAGATGGTACACCGTGTGATGGGGAAAGGTTTCTAAAACGCACCTCATTTCTCATCTCCTTGTGCTCGGGTTCGCCATTCCAGCCACTTTACTAGCAATCTCCCTACTTGGAGAATCAGCACCTTTAACCTCCTGTTCCGTACAGGTTGCAAATTGTCCTGAGGATGAACGGGAAGACGGGGAACCAATGAGCGACTAGCTATTGGTGTTGGGACAGGCACAGGTCACTCTATTTTCCCATCAGGAAGAAGAATTAACCACAGGCTCCGCCTGCCCCCCGGAACCAGAACAGGT
This sequence comes from Balaenoptera physalus, assembly GCF_965194825.1. Classification (NCBI taxonomy): domain Eukaryota; kingdom Metazoa; phylum Chordata; class Mammalia; order Artiodactyla; family Balaenopteridae; genus Balaenoptera; species Balaenoptera physalus. Next base: position 314,822 of record NW_028126428.1, read on the forward strand.
ACTGAAGCCATCCTGCGCTTTTGCGGCCAGCTCCCAAAAAAGCGACTTGTAAAATGGAGCTTCAGGGCACTGCAATTCACAAACCTGCAGAGTTATAAATGATAACTCTCGTCCACAAATATATTGAGGGAAGGCAAAGAAGAGGATTTGAAATCAAGGCAGAATTGCAGGAAACAGATTTCAGGAGGTAGATTCGAATCGCCTTTAAAGCACATGAAAAGCGGCAAAACGTTGACAATGATGCCCTTGGCCAAAAAGGGCGTATGCGTTTTTTCCTGAATATATTCAGGAAAAAACGCATACGCCCTTTTTGGCCAACCAAGCAACCTGGAAAGGCAAATCAGCGCTACAAAGAAGTCTCGCTTCCCATCGGTCAAAAGGGCCATGCTGAAAAAAGTGTCAAAACCAGAAATGCAGGACAGGCCATGGAGAAATGGGAGCCTTGCTACACTGATGGGCGGGATGTAAATTGCCAACAGCCACTCTGGAGAAGTGTACGGTGTGTCCTGAAACATCTAAGAAACACAGCTTAGAGAGCATAGGGCACTTCCACGCATGGGGGGATAAAGTGGGAAAATTGAAAATCAGCAAGACACAAGCACCCCAAAGTTTAGGGCTGCTCTGTTGACAAGGACCTCCACTTCATTCCACCTTAAATATCCCAGGAAAGCGAAAAATGGATAAAAAAGTTGTGGTCCTTATGTACAATGGAATATCACTCAGCCATGAAATCAATGTCATAAGGCTAGTAGCAGCATGATGAGTGGATTTAGGTAAGACGATTCTAAGTGAAATAAGTCACACAGAAAAGGACACTTCTCATAAGGTGTCACTTATAGAGGGAATGTAAAAACCGTTACACTTGAACTGAATTACAAAACAGAACAGAGTCACACATGCAGAAAACACACTATGGCTGCTTAACGGGAAAGGTGAGGTGGGGTGATACATAAAACAAGAGTTTCAAATTAGCTCAGATACCGTTCCATAAACCCAATATGTAATAGACAAGACCTACTCCTTGCTCAGAGAACTGGACTCAACACGCCCGATTCACCGCACAAGAATATATCTGACTAGTAATAATCTTAAAACCTATGTATTGATATCTCTCTGTTAGTGTATCAAGTGGGTGTAAAGCGGCATAAACACAGCCGTGAAAAGCAGCTAAACCCCATTATAAAAATAAATTACCTTTAAAAACCCATGAAACAAAGACAGGGAAAGAGAGAGAAATTCTTACACAATTCGTTCAGGGGCTGTGATGCAACCTGGATTGACCATATCTAGACCCACAGCTGGATGAGACATAAGGGTGGACACTCCTGGGGCTGAGAGGTTTGGTGAGGTTGGGTGAGCAAACGCAGACCCTTTAAAGTAATACTGCGTGCTACCCATCGCATGGGTCCCAAATCTCCAGGTTCAAGGGCATCTTCCTGCATCGAAAACATGCATGAGAAACCCAGAAGATGGTACACCGTGTGATGGGGAAAGGTTTCTAAAACGCACCTCATTTCTCATCTCCTTGTGCTCGGGTTCGCCATTCCAGCCACTTTACTAGCAATCTCCCTACTTGGAGCATCAGCACCTTTAACCTCCTGTTCCGTACAGGTTGCAATTTGTCCTGAGGATGAACGGGAAGACGGGGAACCAATGAGAGACTAGCTCTTGGTGTTGGGACAGGCACAGGTCACTCTATTTTCCCATCAGGAAGAAGAATTAACCACAGGCTCAGCCTGCCCCCCGGAACCAGAACAGGGCCTGAAGCCATCCTGCGCTTTTGCGGCCAGCTCCCAAAAAAGCGACTTGTAAAATGGAGCTTCAGGGCACTGCAATTCACAAACCTGCAGAGTTATAAATGATAACTCTCGTCCACAAATATATTGAGGGAAGGCAAAGAAGAGGATTTGAAATCAAGGCAGAATTGCAGGAAACAGATTTCAGGAGGTAGATTCGAATCGCCTTTAAAGCACATGAAAAGCGGCAAAACGTTGACAATGATGCCCTTGGCCAAAAAGGGCGTATGCGTTTTTTCCTGAATATATTCAGGAAAAAACGCATACGCCCTTTTTGGCCAACCAAGCAACCTGGAAAGGCAAATCAGCGCTACAAAGAAGTCTCGCTTCCCATCGGTCAAAAGGGCCATGCTGAAAAAAGTGTCAAAACCAGAAATGCAGGACAGGCCATGGAGAAATGGGAGCCTTGCTACACTGATGGGCGGGATGTAAATTGCCAACAGCCACTCTGGAGAAGTGTACGTTGTGTCCTGAAACTTCTAAGAAACACAGCTTAGAGAGCATAGGGCACTTCCACGCATGGGGGGATAAAGTGGGAAAATTGAAAATCAGCAAGACACAAGCACCCCAAAGTTTAGGGCTGCTCTGTTGACAAGGACCTCCACTTCATTCCACCTTAAATATCCCAGGAAAGCGAAAAATGGATCAAAAAGTTGTGGTCCTTATGTACAATGGAATATCACTCAGCCATGAAATCAATGTCATAAGGCTAGTAGCAGCATGATGAGTGGATTTAGGTAAGACGATTCTAAGTGAAATAAGTCACACAGAAAAGGACACTTCTCATAAGGTGTCACTTATAGAGGGAATGTAAAAACCGTTACACTTGAACTGAATTACAAAACAGAACAGAGTCACACATGCAGAAAACACACTATGGCTGCTTAACGGGAAAGGTGAGGTGGGGTGATACATAAAACAAGAGTTTCAAATTAGCTCAGATACCGTTCCATGAACCCAATATGTTATAGACAAGACCTACTCCTTGCTCAGAGAACTGGACTCAACACGCCCGATTCACCGCACAAGAATATATCTGACTAGTAATAATCTTAAAACCTATGTATTGATATCTCTCTGTTAGTGTGTCAAGTGGGTGTAAAGCGGCATAAACACAGCCGTGAAAAGCAGCTAAACCCCATTATAAAAATAAATTACATTTAAAAACCCATGAAACAAAGACAGGGAAAGAGAGAGAAATTCTTACACAATTCGTTCAGGGGCTGTGATGCAACCTGGATTGACCATATCTAGACCCACAGCTGGATGAGACATAAGGGTGGACACTCCTGGGGCTGAGAGGTTTGGTGAGGTTGGGTGAGCAAACGCAGACCCTTTAAAGTAATACTGCGTGCTACCCATCGCATGGGTCCCAAATCTCCAGGTTCAAGGGCATCTTCCTGCATCGAAAACATGCATGAGAAACCCAGAAGATGGTACACCGTGTGATGGGGAAAGGTTTCTAAAACGCACCTCATTTCTCATCTCCTTGTGCTCGGGTTCGCCATTCCAGCCACTTTACTAGCAATCTCCCTACTTGGAGCATCAGCACCTTTAACCTCCTGTTCCGTACAGGTTGCAATTTGTCCTGAGGATGAACGGGAAGACGGGGAACCAATGAGAGACTAGCTCTTGGTGTTGGGACAGGCACAGGTCACTCTATTTTCCCATCAGGAAGAAGAATTAACCACAGGCTCCGCCTGCCCCCCGGAACCAGAAGAGGGCCTGAAGCCATCCTGCGCTTTTGCGGCCAGCTCCCAAAAAAGCGACTTGTAAAATGGAGCTTCAGGGCACTGCAATTCACAAACCTGCAGAGTTATAAATGATAACTCTCGTCCACAAATATATTGAGGGAAGGCAAAGAAGAGGATTTGAAATCAAGGCAGAATTGCAGGAAACAGATTTCAGGAGGTAGATTCGAATCGCCTTTAAAGCACATGAAAAGCGGCAAAACGTTGACAATGATGCCCTTGGCCAAAAAGGGCGTATGCGTTTTTTCCTGAATATATTCAGGAAAAAACGCATACGCCCTTTTTGGCCAACCAAGCAACCTGGAAAGGCAAATCAGCGCTACAAAGAAGTCTCGCTTCCCATCGGTCAAAAGGGCCATGCTGAAAAAAGTGTCAAAACCAGAAATGCAGGACAGGCCATGGAGGAATGGGGCCTTGCTACACTGATGGGCGGGATGTAAATTGCCAACAGCCACTCTGGAGAAGTGTACGGTGTGTCCTGAAACATCTAAAGAACACAGCTTAGAGAGCATAGGGCACTTCCACGCATGGGGGGATAAAGTGGGAAAATTGAAAATCAGCAAGACACAAGCACCCCAAAGTTTAGGGCTGCTCTGTTGACAAGGACCTCCACTTCATTCCACCTTAAATATCCCAGGAAAGCGAAAAATGGATCAAAAAGTTGTGGTCCTTATGTACAATGGAATATCACTCAGCCATGAAATCAATGTCATAAGGCTAGTAGCAGCATGATGAGTGGATTTAGGTAAGACGATTCTAAGTGAAATAAGTCACACAGAAAAGGACACTTCTCATAAGGTGTCACTTATAGAGGGAATGTAAAAACCGTTACACTTGAACTGAATTACAAAACAGAACAGAGTCACACATGCAGAAAACACACTATGGCTGCTTAACGGGAAAGGTGAGGTGGGGTGATACATAAAACAAGAGTTTCAAATTAGCTCAGATACCGTTCCATGAACCCAATATGTAATAGACAAGACCTACTCCTTGCTCAGAGAACTGGACTCAACACGCCCGATTCACCGCACAAGAATATATCTGACTAGTAATAATCTTAAAACCTATGTATTGATATCTCTCTGTTAGTGTGTCAAGTGGGTGTAAAGCGGCATAAACACAGCCGTGAAAAGCAGCTAAACCCCATTATAAAAATAAATTACTTTTCAAAACCCATGAAACAAAGACAGGGAAAGAGAGAGAAATTCTTACACAATTCGTTCAGGGGCTGTGATGCAACCTGGATTGACCATATCTAGACCCACAGCTGGATGAGACATAAGGGTGGACACTCCTGGGGCTGAGAGGTTTGGTGAGGTTGGGTGAGCAAACGCAGACCCTTTAAAGTAATACTGCGTGCTACCCATCGCATGGGTCCCAAATCTCCAGGTTCAAGGGCATCTTCCTGCATCGAAAACATGCATGAGAAACCCAGAAGATGGTACACCGTGTGATGGGGAAAGGTTTCTAAAACGCACCTCATTTCTCATCTCCTTGTGCTCGGGTTCGCCATTCCAGCCACTTTACTAGCAATCTCCCTACTTGGAGCATCAGCACCTTTAACCTCCTGTTCCGTACAGGTTGCAATTTGTCCTGAGGATGAACGGGAAGACGGGGAACCAATGAGAGACTAGCTCTTGGTGTTGGGACAGGCACAGGTCACTCTATTTTCCCATCAGGAAGAAGAATTAACCACAGGCTCAGCCTGCCCCCCGGAACCAGAACAGGGCCTGAAGCCATCCTGCGCTTTTGCGGCCAGCTCCCAAAAAAGCGACTTGTAAAATGGAGCTTCAGGGCACTGCAATTCACAAACCTGCAGAGTTATAAATGATAACTCTCGTCCACAAATATATTGAGGGAAGGCAAAGAAGAGGATTTGAAATCAAGGCAGAATTGCAGGAAACAGATTTCAGGAGGTAGATTCGAATCGCCTTTAAAGCACATGAAAAACGGCAAAACGTTGACAATGATGCCCTTGGCCAAAAAGGGCGTATGCGTTTTTTCCTGAATATATTCAGGAAAAAACGCATACGCCCTTTTTGGCCAACCAAGCAACCTGGAAAGGCAAATCAGCGCTACAAAGATGTCTCGCTTCCCATCGGTCAAAAGGGCCATGCTGAAAAAAGTGTCAAAACCAGAAATGCAGGACAGGCCATGGAGAAATGGGAGCCTTGCTACACTGATGGGCGGGATGTAAATTGCCAACAGCCACTCTGGAGAAGTGTACGGTGTGTCCTGAAACATCTAAGAAACACAGCTTAGAGAGCATAGGGCACTTCCACGCATGGGGGGATAAAGTGGGAAAATTGAAAATCAGCAAGACACAAGCACCCCAAAGTTTAGGGCTGCTCTGTTGACAAGGACCTCCACTTCATTCCACCTTAAATATCCCAGGAAAGCGAAAAATGGATCAAAAAGTTGTGGTCCTTATGTACAATGGAATATCACTCAGCCATGAAATCAATGTCATAAGGCTAGTAGCAGCATGATGAGTGGATTTAGGTAAGACGATTCTAAGTGAAATAAGTCACACAGAAAAGGACACTTCTCATAAGGTGTCACTTATAGAGGGAATGTAAAAACCGTTACACTTGAACTGAATTACAAAACAGAACAGAGTCACACATGCAGAAAACACACTATGGCTGCTTAACGGGAAAGGTGAGGTGGGGTGATACATAAAACAAGAGTTTCAAATTAGCTCAGATACCGTTCCATAAACCCAATATGTAATAGACAAGACCTACTCCTTGCTCAGAGAACTGGACTCAACACGCCCGATTCACCGCACAAGAATATATCTGACTAGTAATAATCTTAAAACCTATGTATTGATATCTCTCTGTTAGTGTGTCAAGTGGGTGTAAAGCGGCATAAACACAGCCGTGAAAAGCAGCTAAACCCCATTATAAAAATAAATTACTTTTCAAATCCCATGAAACAAAGACAGGGAAAGAGAGAGAAATTCTTACACAATTCGTTCAGGGGCTGTGATGCAACCTGGATTGACCATATCTAGACCCACAGCTGGATGAGACATAAGGGTGGACACTCTTGGGGCTGAGAGGTTTTGTGAGGTTGGGTGAGCAAACGCAGACCCTTTAAAGTAATACTGCGTGCTACCCATCGCATGGGTCCCAAATCTCCAGGTTCAAGGGCATCTTCCTGCATCGAAAACATGCATGAGAAACCCAGAAGATGGTACACCGTGTGATGGGGAAAGGTTTCTAAAACGCACCTCATTTCTCATCTCCTTGTGCTCGGGTTCGCCATTCCAGCCACTTTACTAGCAATCTCCCTACTTGGAGAATCAGCACCTTTAACCTCCTGTTCCGTACAGGTTGCAAATTGTCCTGAGGATGAACGGGAAGACGGGGAACCAATGAGCGACTAGCTATTGGTGTTGGGACAGGCACAGGTCACTCTATTTTCCCATCAGGAAGAAGAATTAACCACAGGCTCCGCCTGCCCCCCGGAACCAGAACAGGTACTGAAGCCATCCTGCGCTTTTGCGGCCAGCTCCCAAAAAAGCGACTTGTAAAATGGAGCTTCAGGGCACTGCAATTCACAAACCTGCAGAGTTATAAATGATAACTCTCGTCCACAAATATATTGAGGGAAGGCAAAGAAGAGGATTTGAAATCAAGGCAGAATTGCAGGAAACAGATTTCAGGAGGTAGATTCGAATCGCCTTTAAAGCACATGAAAAGCGGCAAAACGTTGACAATGATGCCCTTGGCCAAAAAGGGCGTATGCGTTTTTTCCTGAATATATTCAGGAAAAAACGCATACGCCCTTTTTGGCCAACCAAGCAACCTGGAAAGGCAAATCAGCGCTACAAAGAAGTCTCGCTTCCCATCGGTCAAAAGGGCCATGCTGAAAAAAGTGTCAAAACCAGAAATGCAGGACAGGCCATGGAGAAATGGGAGCCTTGCTACACTGATGGGCGGGATGTAAATTGCCAACAGCCACTCTGGAGAAGTGTACGGTGTGTCCTGAAACATCTAAGAAACACAGCTTAGAGAGCATAGGGCACTTCCACGCATGGGGGGATAAAGTGGGAAAATTGAAAATCAGCAAGACACAAGCACCCCAAAGTTTAGGGCTGCTCTGTTGACAAGGACCTCCACTTCATTCCACCTTAAATATCCCAGGAAAGCGAAATAGATAAAAAAGTTGTGGTCCTTATGTACAATGGAATATCACTCAGCCATGAAATCAATGTCATAAGGCTAGTAGCAGCATGATGAGTGGATTTAGGTAAGACGATTCTAAGTGAAATAAGTCACACAGAAAAGGACACTTCTCATAAGGTGTCACTTATAGAGGGAATGTAAAAACCGTTACACTTGAACTGAATTACAAAACAGAACAGAGTCACACATGCAGAAAACACACTATGGCTGCTTAACGGGAAAGGTGAGGTGGGGTGATACATAAAACAAGAGTTTCAAATTAGCTCAGATACCGTTCCATAAACCCAATATGTAATAGACAAGACCTACTCCTTGCTCAGAGAACTGGACTCAACACGCCCGATTCACCGCACAAGAATATATCTGACTAGTAATAATCTTAAAACCTATGTATTGATATCTCTCTGTTAGTGTATCAAGTGGGTGTAAAGCGGCATAAACACAGCTGTGAAAAGCAGCTAAACCCCATTATAAAAATAAATTACATTTAAAAACCCATGAAACAAAGACAGGGAAAGAGAGAGAAATTCTTACACAATTCGTTCAGGGGCTGTGATGCAACCTGGATTGACCATATCTAGACCCACAGCTGGATGAGACATAAGGGTGGACACTCCTGGGGCTGAGAGGTTTGGTGAGGTTGGGTGAGCAAACGCAGACCCTTTAAAGTAATACTGCGTGCTACCCATCACATGGGTCCCAAATCTCCAGGTTCAAGGGCATCTTCCTGCATCGAAAACATGCATGAGAAACCCAGAAGATGGTACACCGTGTGATGGGGAAAGGTTTCTAAAACGCACCTCATTTCTCATCTCCTTGTGCTCGGGTTCGCCATTCCAGCCACTTTACTAGCAATCTCCCTACTTGGAGCATCAGCACCTTTAACCTCCTGTTCCGTACAGGTTGCAATTTGTCCTGAGGATGAACGGGAAGACGGGGAACCAATGAGAGACTAGCTCTTGGTGTTGGGACAGGCACAGGTCACTCTATTTTCCCATCAGGAAGAAGAATTAACCACAGGCTCAGCCTGCCCCCCGGAACCAGAACAGGGCCTGAAGCCATCCTGCGCTTTTGCGGCCAGCTCCCAAAAAAGCGACTTGTAAAATGGAGCTTCAGGGCACTGCAATTCACAAACCTGCAGAGTTATAAATGATAACTCTCGTCCACAAATATATTGAGGGAAGGCAAAGAAGAGGATTTGAAATCAAGGCAGAATTGCAGGAAACAGATTTCAGGAGGTAGATTCGAATCGCCTTTAAAGCACATGAAAAGCGGCAAAACGTTGACAATGATGCCCTTGGCCAAAAAGGGCGTATGCGTTTTTTCCTGAATATATTCAGGAAAAAACGCATACGCCCTTTTTGGCCAACCAAGCAACCTGGAAAGGCAAATCAGCGCTACAAAGAAGTCTCGCTTCCCATCGGTCAAAAGGGCCATGCTGAAACAAGTGTCAAAACCAGAAATGCAGGACAGGCCATGGAGAAATGGGAGCCTTGCTACACTGATGGGCGGGATGTAAATTGCCAACAGCCACTCTGGAGAAGGGTACGGTGTGTCCTGAAACTTCTAAGAAACACAGCTTAGAGAGCATAGGGCACTTCCACGCATGGGGGGATAAAGTGGGAAAATTGAAAATCAGCAAGACACAAGCACCCCAAAGTTTAGGGCTGCTCTGTTGACAAGGACCTCCACTTCATTCCACCTTAAATATCCCAGGAAAGCGAAAAATGGATCAAAAAGTTGTGGTCCTTATGTACAATGGAATATCACTCAGCCATGAAATCAATGTCATAAGGCTAGTAGCAGCATGATGAGTGGATTTAGGTAAGACGATTCTAAGTGAAATAAGTCACACAGAAAAGGACACTTCTCATAAGGTGTCACTTATAGAGGGAATGTAAAAACCGTTACACTTGAACTGAATTACAAAACAGAACAGAGTCACACATGCAGAAAACACACTATGGCTGCTTAACGGGAAAGGTGAGGTGGGGTGATACATAAAACAAGAGTTTCAAATTAGCTCAGATACCGTTCCATAAACCCAATATGTAATAGACAAGACCTACTCCTTGCTCAGAGAAATGGACTCAACACGCCCGATTCACCGCACAAGAATATATCTGACTAGTAATAATCTTAAAACCTATGTATTGATATCTCTCTGTTAGTGTGTCAAGTGGGTGTAAAGCGGCATAAACACAGCCGTGAAAAGCAGCTAAACCCCATTATAAAAATAAATTACTTTTCAAAACCCATGAAACAAAGACAGGGAAAGAGAGAGAAATTCTTACACAATTCGTTCAGGGGCTGTGATGCAACCTGGATTGACCATATCTAGACCCACAGCTGGATGAGACATAAGGGTGGACACTCCTGGGGCTGAGAGGTTTGGTGAGGTTGGGTGAGCAAACGCAGACCCTTTAAAGTAATACTGCGTGCTACCCATCGCATGGGTCCCAAATCTCCAGGTTCAAGGGCATCTTCCTGCATCGAAAACATGCATGAGAAACCCAGAAGATGGTACACCGTGTGATGGGGAAAGGTTTCTAAAACGCACCTCATTTCTCATCTCCTTGTGCTCGGGTTCGCCATTCCAGCCACTTTACTAGCAATCTCCCTACTTGGAGCATCAGCACCTTTAACCTCCTGTTCCGTACAGGTTGCAATTTGTCCTGAGGATGAACGGGAAGACGGGGAACCAATGAGAGACTAGCTCTTGGTGTTGGGACAGGCACAGGTCACTCTATTTTCCCATCAGGAAGAAGAATTAACCACAGGCTCCGCCTGCCCCCCGAAACCAAAACAGGGCCTGAAGCCATCCTGCGCTTTTGCGGCCAGCTCCCAAAAAAGCGACTTGTAAAATGGAGCTTCAGGGCACTGCAATTCACAAACCTGCAGAGTTATAAATGATAACTCTCGTCCACAAATATATTGAGGGAAGGCAAAGAAGAGGATTTGAAATCAAGGCAGAATTGCAGGAAACAGATTTCAGGAGGTAGATTCGAATCGCCTTTAAAGCACATGAAAAGCGGCAAAACGTTGACAATGATGCCCTTGGCCAAAAAGGGCGTATGCGTTTTTTCCTGAATATATTCAGGAAAAAACGCATACGCCCTTTTTGGCCAACCAAGCAACCTGGAAAGGCAAATCAGCGCTACAAAGAAGTCTCGCTTCCCATCGGTCAAAAGGGCCATGCTGAAAAAAGTGTCAAAACCAGAAATGCAGGACAGGCCATGGAGAAATGGGAGCCTTGCTACACTGATGGGCGGGATGTAAATTGCCAACAGCCACTCTGGAGAAGTGTACGGTGTGTCCTGAAACTTCTAAGAAACACAGCTTGGAGAGCATAGGGCACTTCCACGCATGGGGGGATAAAGTGGGAAAATTGAAAATCAGCAAGACACAAGCACCCCAAAGTTTAGGGCTGCTCTGTTGACAAGGACCTCCACTTCATTCCACCTTAAATATCCCAGGAAAGCGAAAAATGGATCAAAAAGTTGTGGTCCTTATGTACAATGGAATATCACTCAGCCATGAAATCAATGTCATAAGGCTAGTAGCAGCATGATGAGTGGATTTAGGTAAGACGATTCTAAGTGAAATAAGTCACACAGAAAAGGACACTTCTCATAAGGTGTCACTTATAGAGGGAATGTAAAAACCGTTACACTTGATCTGAATTACAAAACAGAACAGAGTCACACATGCAGAAAACACACTATGGCTGCTTAACGGGAAAGGTGAGGTGGGGTGATACATAAAACAAGAGTTTCAAATTAGCTCAGATACCGTTCCATAAACCCAATATGTAATAGACAAGACCTACTCCTTGCTCAGAGAACTGGACTCAACACGCCCGATTCACCGCACAAGAATATATCTGACTAGTAATAATCTTAAAACCTATGTATTGATATCTCTCTGTTAGTGTGTCAAGTGGGTGTAAAGCGGCATAAACACAGCCGTGAAAAGCAGCTAAACCCCATTATAAAAATAAATTACTTTTCAAAACCCATGAAACAAAGACAGGGAAAGAGAGAGAAATTCTTACACAATTCGTTCAGGGGCTGTGATGCAACCTGGATTGACCATATCTAGACCCACAGCTGGATGAGACATAAGGGTGGACACTCCTGGGGCTGAGAGGTTTGGTGAGGTTGGGTGAGCAAACGCAGACCCTTTAAAGTAATACTGCGTGCTACCCATCGCATGGGTCCCAAATCTCCAGGTTCAAGGGCATCTTCCTGCATCGAAAACATGCATGAGAAACCCAGAAGATGGTACACCGTGTGATGGGGAAAGGTTTCTAAAACGCACCTCATTTCTCATCTCCTTGTGCTCGGGTTCGCCATTCCAGCCACTTTACTAGCAATCTCCCTACTTGGAGCATCAGCACCTTTAACCTCCTGTTCCGTACAGGTTGCAATTTGTCCTGAGGATGAACGGGAAGACGGGGAACCAATGAGAGACTAGCTCTTGGTGTTGGGACAGGCACAGGTCACTCTATTTTCCCATCAGGAAGAAGAATTAACCACAGGCTCCGCCTGCCCCCCGAAACCAAAACAGGGCCTGAAGCCATCCTGCGCTTTTGCGGCCAGCTCCCAAAAAAGCGACTTGTAAAATGGAGCTTCAGGGCACTGCAATTCACAAACCTGCAGAGTTATAAATGATAACTCTCGTCCACAAATATATTGAGGGAAGGCAAAGAAGAGGATTTGAAATCAAGGCAGAATTGCAGGAAACAGATTTCAGGAGGTAGATTCGAATCGCCTTTAAAGCACATGAAAAGCGGCAAAACGTTGACAATGATGCCCTTGGCCAAAAAGGGCGTATGCGTTTTTTCCTGAATATATTCAGGAAAAAACGCATACGCCCTTTTTGGCCAACCAAGCAACCTGGAAAGGCAAATCAGCGCTACAAAGAAGTCTCGCTTCCCATCGGTCAAAAGGGCCATGCTGAAAAAAGTGTCAAAACCAGAAATGCAGGACAGGCCATGGAGAAATGGGAGCCTTGCTACACTGATGGGCGGGATGTAAATTGCCAACAGCCACTCTGGAGAAGTGTACGGTGTGTCCTGAAACTTCTAAGAAACACAGCTTAGAGAGCATAGGGCACTTCCACGCATGGGGGGATAAAGTGGGAAAATTGAAAATCAGCAAGACACAAGCACCCCAAAGTTTAGGGCTGCTCTGTTGACAAGGACCTCCACTTCATTCCACCTTAAATATCCCAGGAAAGCGAAAAATGGATCAAAAAGTTGTGGTCCTTATGTACAATGGAATATCACTCAGCCATGAAATCAATGTCATAAGGCTAGTAGCAGCATGATGAGTGGATTTAGGTAAGACGATTCTAAGTGAAATAAGTCACACAGAAAAGGACACTTCTCATAAGGTGTCACTTATAGAGGGAATGTAAAAACCGTTACACTTGAACTGAATTACAAAACAGAACAGAGTCACACATGCAGAAAACACACTATGGCTGCTTAACGGGAAAGGTGAGGTGGGGTGACACATAAAACAAGAGTTTCAAATTAGCTCAGATACCGTTCCATAAACCCAATATGTAATAGACAAGACCTACTCCTTGCTCAGAGAACTGGACTCAACACGCCCGATTCACCGCACAAGAATATATCTGACTAGTAATAATCTTAAAACCTATGTATTGATATCTCTCTGTTAGTGTGTCAAGTGGGTGTAAAGCGGCATAAACACAGCCGTGAAAAGCAGCTAAACCCCATTATAAAAATAAATTACTTTTCAAAACCCATGAAACAAAGACAGGGAAAGAGAGAGAAATTCTTACACAATTCGTTCAGGGGCTGTGATGCAACCTGGATTGACCATATCTAGACCCACAGCTGGATGAGACATAAGGGTGGACACTCCTGGGGCTGAGAGGTTTGGTGAGGTTGGGTGAGCAAACGCAGACCCTTTAAAGTAATACTGCGTGCTACCCATCACATGGGTCCCAAATCTCCAGGTTCAAGGGCATCTTCCTGCATCGAAAACATGCATGAGAAACCCAGAAGATGGTACACCGTGTGATGGGGAAAGGTTTCTAAAACGCACCTCATTTCTCATCTCCTTGTGCTCGGGTTCGCCATTCCAGCCACTTTACTAGCAATCTCCCTACTTGGAGCATCAGCACCTTTAACCTCCTGTTCCGTACAGGTTGCAATTTGTCCTGAGGATGAACGGGAAGACGGGGAACCAATGAGAGACTAGCTCTTGGTGTTGGGACAGGCACAGGTCACTCTATTTTCCCATCAGGAAGAAGAATTAACCACAGGCTCAGCCTGCCCCCCGGAACCAGAACAGGGCCTGAAGCCATCCTGCGCTTTTGCGGCCAGCTCCCAAAAAAGCGACTTGTAAAATGGAGCTTCAGGGCACTGCAATTCACAAACCTGCAGAGTTATAAATGATAACTCTCGTCCACAAATATATTGAGGGAAGGCAAAGAAGAGGATTTGAAATCAAGGCAGAATTGCAGGAAACAGATTTCAGGAGGTAGATTCGAATCGCCTTTAAAGCACATGAAAAGCGGCAAAACGTTGACAATGATGCCCTTGGCCAAAAAGGGCGTATGCGTTTTTTCCTGAATATATTCAGGAAAAAACGCATACGCCCTTTTTGGCCAACCAAGCAACCTGGAAAGGCAAATCAGCGCTACAAAGAAGTCTCGCTTCCCATCGGTCAAAAGGGCCATGCTGAAACAAGTGTCAAAACCAGAAATGCAGGACAGGCCATGGAGAAATGGGAGCCTTGCTACACTGATGGGCGGGATGTAAATTGCCAACAGCCACTCTGGAGAAGGGTACGGTGTGTCCTGAAACTTCTAAGAAACACAGCTTAGAGAGCATAGGGCACTTCCACGCATGGGGGGATAAAGTGGGAAAATTGAAAATCAGCAAGACACAAGCACCCCAAAGTTTAGGGCTGCTCTGTTGACAAGGACCTCCACTTCATTCCACCTTAAATATCCCAGGAAAGCGAAAAATGGATCAAAAAGTTGTGGTCCTTATGTACAATGGAATATCACTCAGCCATGAAATCAATGTCATAAGGCTAGTAGCAGCATGATGAGTGGATTTAGGTAAGACGATTCTAAGTGAAATAAGTCACACAGAAAAGGACACTTCTCATAAGGTGTCACTTATAGAGGGAATGTAAAAACCGTTACACTTGAACTGAATTACAAAACAGAACAGAGTCACACATGCAGAAAACACACTATGGCTGCTTAACGGGAAAGGTGAGGTGGGGTGATACATAAAACAAGAGTTTCAAATTAGCTCAGATACCGTTCCATAAACCCAATATGTAATAGACAAGACCTACTCCTTGCTCAGAGAAATGGACTCAACACGCCCGATTCACCGCACAAGAATATATCTGACTAGTAATAATCTTAAAACCTATGTATTGATATCTCTCTGTTAGTGTGTCAAGTGGGTGTAAAGCGGCATAAACACAGCCGTGAAAAGCAGCTAAACCCCATTATAAAAATAAATTACTTTTCAAAACCCATGAAACAAAGACAGGGAAAGAGAGAGAAATTCTTACACAATTCGTTCAGGGGCTGTGATGCAACCTGGATTGACCATATCTAGACCCACAGCTGGATGAGACATAAGGGTGGACACTCCTGGGGCTGAGAGGTTTGGTGAGGTTGGGTGAGCAAACGCAGACCCTTTAAAGTAATACTGCGTGCTACCCATCGCATGGGTCCCAAATCTCCAGGTTCAAGGGCATCTTCCTGCATCGAAAACATGCATGAGAAACCCAGAAGATGGTACACCGTGTGATGGGGAAAGGTTTCTAAAACGCACCTCATTTCTCATCTCCTTGTGCTCGGGTTCGCCATTCCAGCCACTTTACTAGCAATCTCCCTACTTGGAGCATCAGCACCTTTAACCTCCTGTTCCGTACAGGTTGCAATTTGTCCTGAGGATGAACGGGAAGACGGGGAACCAATGAGAGACTAGCTCTTGGTGTTGGGACAGGCACAGGTCACTCTATTTTCCCATCAGGAAGAAGAATTAACCACAGGCTCCGCCTGCCCCCCGAAACCAAAACAGGGCCTGAAGCCATCCTGCGCTTTTGCGGCCAGCTCCCAAAAAAGCGACTTGTAAAATGGAGCTTCAGGGCACTGCAATTCACAAACCTGCAGAGTTATAAATGATAACTCTCGTCCACAAATATATTGAGGGAAGGCAAAGAAGAGGATTTGAAATCAAGGCAGAATTGCAGGAAACAGATTTCAGGAGGTAGATTCGAATCGCCTTTAAAGCACATGAAAAGCGGCAAAACGTTGACAATGATGCCCTTGGCCAAAAAGGGCGTATGCGTTTTTTCCTGAATATATTCAGGAAAAAACGCATACGCCCTTTTTGGCCAACCAAGCAACCTGGAAAGGCAAATCAGCGCTACAAAGAAGTCTCGCTTCCCATCGGTCAAAAGGGCCATGCTGAAAAAAGTGTCAAAACCAGAAATGCAGGACAGGCCATGGAGAAATGGGAGCCTTGCTACACTGATGGGCGGGATGTAAATTGCCAACAGCCACTCTGGAGAAGTGTACGGTGTGTCCTGAAACTTCTAAGAAACACAGCTTGGAGAGCATAGGGCACTTCCACGCATGGGGGGATAAAGTGGGAAAATTGAAAATCAGCAAGACACAAGCACCCCAAAGTTTAGGGCTGCTCTGTTGACAAGGACCTCCACTTCATTCCACCTTAAATATCCCAGGAAAGCGAAAAATGGATCAAAAAGTTGTGGTCCTTATGTACAATGGAATATCACTCAGCCATGAAATCAATGTCATAAGGCTAGTAGCAGCATGATGAGTGGATTTAGGTAAGACGATTCTAAGTGAAATAAGTCACACAGAAAAGGACACTTCTCATAAGGTGTCACTTATAGAGGGAATGTAAAAACCGTTACACTTGATCTGAATTACAAAACAGAACAGAGTCACACATGCAGAAAACACACTATGGCTGCTTAACGGGAAAGGTGAGGTGGGGTGATACATAAAACAAGAGTTTCAAATTAGCTCAGATACCGTTCCATAAACCCAATATGTAATAGACAAGACCTACTCCTTGCTCAGAGAACTGGACTCAACACGCCCGATTCACCGCACAAGAATATATCTGACTAGTAATAATCTTAAAACCTATGTATTGATATCTCTCTGTTAGTGTGTCAAGTGGGTGTAAAGCGGCATAAACACAGCCGTGAAAAGCAGCTAAACCCCATTATAAAAATAAATTACTTTTCAAAACCCATGAAACAAAGACAGGGAAAGAGAGAGAAATTCTTACACAATTCGTTCAGGGGCTGTGATGCAACCTGGATTGACCATATCTAGACCCACAGCTGGATGAGACATAAGGGTGGACACTCCTGGGGCTGAGAGGTTTGGTGAGGTTGGGTGAGCAAACGCAGACCCTTTAAAGTAATACTGCGTGCTACCCATCGCATGGGTCCCAAATCTCCAGGTTCAAGGGCATCTTCCTGCATCGAAAACATGCATGAGAAACCCAGAAGATGGTACACCGTGTGATGGGGAAAGGTTTCTAAAACGCACCTCATTTCTCATCTCCTTGTGCTCGGGTTCGCCATTCCAGCCACTTTACTAGCAATCTCCCTACTTGGAGCATCAGCACCTTTAACCTCCTGTTCCGTACAGGTTGCAATTTGTCCTGAGGATGAACGGGAAGACGGGGAACCAATGAGAGACTAGCTCTTGGTGTTGGGACAGGCACAGGTCACTCTATTTTCCCATCAGGAAGAAGAATTAACCACAGGCTCCGCCTGCCCCCCGAAACCAAAACAGGGCCTGAAGCCATCCTGCGCTTTTGCGGCCAGCTCCCAAAAAAGCGACTTGTAAAATGGAGCTTCAGGGCACTGCAATTCACAAACCTGCAGAGTTATAAATGATAACTCTCGTCCACAAATATATTGAGGGAAGGCAAAGAAGAGGATTTGAAATCAAGGCAGAATTGCAGGAAACAGATTTCAGGAGGTAGATTCGAATCGCCTTTAAAGCACATGAAAAGCGGCAAAACGTTGACAATGATGCCCTTGGCCAAAAAGGGCGTATGCGTTTTTTCCTGAATATATTCAGGAAAAAACGCATACGCCCTTTTTGGCCAACCAAGCAACCTGGAAAGGCAAATCAGCGCTACAAAGAAGTCTCGCTTCCCATCGGTCAAAAGGGCCATGCTGAAAAAAGTGTCAAAACCAGAAATGCAGGACAGGCCATGGAGAAATGGGAGCCTTGCTACACTGATGGGCGGGATGTAAATTGCCAACAGCCACTCTGGAGAAGTGTACGGTGTGTCCTGAAACTTCTAAGAAACACAGCTTAGAGAGCATAGGGCACTTCCACGCATGGGGGGATAAAGTGGGAAAATTGAAAATCAGCAAGACACAAGCACCCCAAAGTTTAGGGCTGCTCTGTTGACAAGGACCTCCACTTCATTCCACCTTAAATATCCCAGGAAAGCGAAAAATGGATCAAAAAGTTGTGGTCCTTATGTACAATGGAATATCACTCAGCCATGAAATCAATGTCATAAGGCTAGTAGCAGCATGATGAGTGGATTTAGGTAAGACGATTCTAAGTGAAATAAGTCACACAGAAAAGGACACTTCTCATAAGGTGTCACTTATAGAGGGAATGTAAAAACCGTTACACTTGAACTGAATTACAAAACAGAACAGAGTCACACATGCAGAAAACACACTATGGCTGCTTAACGGGAAAGGTGAGGTGGGGTGACACATAAAACAAGAGTTTCAAATTAGCTCAGATACCGTTCCATAAACCCAATATGTAATAGACAAGACCTACTCCTTGCTCAGAGAACTGGACTCAACACGCCCGATTCACCGCACAAGAATATATCTGACTAGTAATAATCTTAAAACCTATGTATTGATATCTCTCTGTTAGTGTGTCAAGTGGGTGTAAAGCGGCATAAACACAGCCGTGAAAAGCAGCTAAACCCCATTATAAAAATAAATTACTTTTCAAAACCCATGAAACAAAGACAGGGAAAGAGAGAGAAATTCTTACACAATTCGTTCAGGGGCTGTGATGCAACCTGGATTGACCATATCTAGACCCACAGCTGGATGAGACATAAGGGTGGACACTCCTGGGGCTGAGAGGTTTGGTGAGGTTGGGTGAGCAAACGCAGACCCTTTAAAGTAATACTGCGTGCTACCCATCGCATGGGTCCCAAATCTCCAGGTTCAAGGGCATCTTCCTGCATCGAAAACATGCATGAGAAACCCAGAAGATGGTACACCGTGTGATGGGGAAAGGTTTCTAAAACGCACCTCATTTCTCATCTCCTTGTGCTCGGGTTCGCCATTCCAGCCACTTTACTAGCAATCTCCCTACTTGGAGAATCAGCACCTTTAACCTCCTGTTCCGTACAGGTTGCAAATTGTCCTGAGGATGAACGGGAAGACGGGGAACCAATGAGCGACTAGCTATTGGTGTTGGGACAGGCACAGGTCACTCTATTTTCCCATCAGGAAGAAGAATTAACCACAGGCTCCGCCTGCCCCCCGGAACCAGAACAGGTACTGAAGCCATCCTGCGCTTTTGCGGCCAGCTCCCAAAAAAGCCACTTGTAAAATGGAGCTTCAGGGCACTGCAATTCACAAACCTGCAGAGTTATAAATGATAACTCTCGTCCACAAATATATTGAGGGAAGGCAAAGAA
This sequence comes from Balaenoptera physalus, assembly GCF_965194825.1. Taxonomy (NCBI): domain Eukaryota; kingdom Metazoa; phylum Chordata; class Mammalia; order Artiodactyla; family Balaenopteridae; genus Balaenoptera; species Balaenoptera physalus. The sequence continues at coordinate 334,320 of NW_028126428.1, forward strand.
GAGGATTTGAAATCAAGGCAGAATTGCAGGAAACAGATTTCAGGAGGTAGATTCGAATCGCCTTTAAAGCACATGAAAAGCGGCAAAACGTTGACAATGATGCCCTTGGCCAAAAAGGGCGTATGCGTTTTTTCCTGAATATATTCAGGAAAAAACGCATACGCCCTTTTTGGCCAACCAAGCAACCTGGAAAGGCAAATCAGCGCTACAAAGAAGTCTCGCTTCCCATCGGTCAAAAGGGCCATGCTGAAAAAAGTGTCAAAACCAGAAATGCAGGACAGGCCATGGAGAAATGGGAGCCTTGCTACACTGATGGGCGGGATGTAAATTGCCAACAGCCACTCTGGAGAAGTGTACGGTGTGTCCTGAAACATCTAAGAAACACAGCTTAGAGAGCATAGGGCACTTCCACGCATGGGGGGATAAAGTGGGAAAATTGAAAATCAGCAAGACACAAGCACCCCAAAGTTTAGGGCTGCTCTGTTGACAAGGACCTCCACTTCATTCCACCTTAAATATCCCAGGAAAGCGAAAAATGGATAAAAAAGTTGTGGTCCTTATGTACAATGGAATATCACTCAGCCATGAAATCAATGTCATAAGGCTAGTAGCAGCATGATGAGTGGATTTAGGTAAGACGATTCTAAGTGAAATAAGTCACACAGAAAAGGACACTTCTCATAAGGTGTCACTTATAGAGGGAATGTAAAAACCGTTACACTTGAACTGAATTACAAAACAGAACAGAGTCACACATGCAGAAAACACACTATGGCTGCTTAACGGGAAAGGTGAGGTGGGGTGATACATAAAACAAGAGTTTCAAATTAGCTCAGATACCGTTCCATAAACCCAATATGTAATAGACAAGACCTACTCCTTGCTCAGAGAACTGGACTCAACACGCCCGATTCACCGCACAAGAATATATCTGACTAGTAATAATCTTAAAACCTATGTATTGATATCTCTCTGTTAGTGTATCAAGTGGGTGTAAAGCGGCATAAACACAGCCGTGAAAAGCAGCTAAACCCCATTATAAAAATAAATTACATTTAAAAACCCATGAAACAAAGACAGGGAAAGAGAGAGAAATTCTTACACAATTCGTTCAGGGGCTGTGATGCAACCTGGATTGACCATATCTAGACCCACAGCTGGATGAGACATAAGGGTGGACACTCCTGGGGCTGAGAGGTTTGGTGAGGTTGGGTGAGCAAACGCAGACCCTTTAAAGTAATACTGCGTGCTACCCATCGCATGGGTCCCAAATCTCCAGGTTCAAGGGCATCTTCCTGCATCGAAAACATGCATGAGAAACCCAGAAGATGGTACACCGTGTGATGGGGAAAGGTTTCTAAAACGCACCTCATTTCTCATCTCCTTGTGCTCGGGTTCGCCATTCCAGCCACTTTACTAGCAATCTCCCTACTTGGAGCATCAGCACCTTTAACCTCCTGTTCCGTACAGGTTGCAATTTGTCCTGAGGATGAACGGGAAGACGGGGAACCAATGAGAGACTAGCTCTTGGTGTTGGGACAGGCACAGGTCACTCTATTTTCCCATCAGGAAGAAGAATTAACCACAGGCTCAGCCTGCCCCCCGGAACCAGAACAGGGCCTGAAGCCATCCTGCGCTTTTGCGGCCAGCTCCCAAAAAAGCGACTTGTAAAATGGAGCTTCAGGGCACTGCAATTCACAAACCTGCAGAGTTATAAATGATAACTCTCGTCCACAAATATATTGAGGGAAGGCAAAGAAGAGGATTTGAAATCAAGGCAGAATTGCAGGAAACAGATTTCAGGAGGTAGATTCGAATCGCCTTTAAAGCACATGAAAAGCGGCAAAACGTTGACAATGATGCCCTTGGCCAAAAAGGGCGTATGCGTTTTTTCCTGAATATATTCAGGAAAAAACGCATACGCCCTTTTTGGCCAACCAAGCAACCTGGAAAGGCAAATCAGCGCTACAAAGAAGTCTCGCTTCCCATCGGTCAAAAGGGCCATGCTGAAAAAAGTGTCAAAACCAGAAATGCAGGACAGGCCATGGAGAAATGGGAGCCTTGCTACACTGATGGGCGGGATGTAAATTGCCAACAGCCACTCTGGAGAAGGGTACGGTGTGTCCTGAAACTTCTAAGAAACACAGCTTAGAGAGCATAGGGCACTTCCACGCATGGGGGGATAAAGTGGGAAAATTGAAAATCAGCAAGACACAAGCACCCCAAAGTTTAGGGCTGCTCTGTTGACAAGGACCTCCACTTCATTCCACCTTAAATATCCCAGGAAAGCGAAAAATGGATCAAAAAGTTGTGGTCCTTATGTACAATGGAATATCACTCAGCCATGAAATCAATGTCATAAGGCTAGTAGCAGCATGATGAGTGGATTTAGGTAAGACGATTCTAAGTGAAATAAGTCACACAGAAAAGGACACTTCTCATAAGGTGTCACTTATAGAGGGAATGTAAAAACCGTTACACTTGAACTGAATTACAAAACAGAACAGAGTCACACATGCAGAAAACACACTATGGCTGCTTAACGGGAAAGGTGAGGTGGGGTGATACATAAAACAAGAGTTTCAAATTAGCTCAGATACCGTTCCATAAACCCAATATGTAATAGACAAGACCTACTCCTTGCTCAGAGAAATGGACTCAACACGCCCGATTCACCGCACAAGAATATATCTGACTAGTAATAATCTTAAAACCTATGTATTGATATCTCTCTGTTAGTGTGTCAAGTGGGTGTAAAGCGGCATAAACACAGCCGTGAAAAGCAGCTAAACCCCATTATAAAAATAAATTACTTTTCAAAACCCATGAAACAAAGACAGGGAAAGAGAGAGAAATTCTTACACAATTCGTTCAGGGGCTGTGATGCAACCTGGATTGACCATATCTAGACCCACAGCTGGATGAGACATAAGGGTGGACACTCCTGGGGCTGAGAGGTTTGGTGAGGTTGGGTGAGCAAACGCAGACCCTTTAAAGTAATACTGCGTGCTACCCATCGCATGGGTCCCAAATCTCCAGGTTCAAGGGCATCTTCCTGCATCGAAAACATGCATGAGAAACCCAGAAGATGGTACACCGTGTGATGGGGAAAGGTTTCTAAAACGCACCTCATTTCTCATCTCCTTGTGCTCGGGTTCGCCATTCCAGCCACTTTACTAGCAATCTCCCTACTTGGAGCATCAGCACCTTTAACCTCCTGTTCCGTACAGGTTGCAATTTGTCCTGAGGATGAACGGGAAGACGGGGAACCAATGAGAGACTAGCTCTTGGTGTTGGGACAGGCACAGGTCACTCTATTTTCCCATCAGGAAAAAGAATTAACCACAGGCTCCGCCTGCCCCCCGAAACCAAAACAGGGCCTGAAGCCATCCTGCGCTTTTGCGGCCAGCTCCCAAAAAAGCGACTTGTAAAATGGAGCTTCAGGGCACTGCAATTCACAAACCTGCAGAGTTATAAATGATAACTCTCGTCCACAAATATATTGAGGGAAGGCAAAGAAGAGGATTTGAAATCAAGGCAGAATTGCAGGAAACAGATTTCAGGAGGTAGATTCGAATCGCCTTTAAAGCACATGAAAAGCGGCAAAACGTTGACAATGATGCCCTTGGCCAAAAAGGGCGTATGCGTTTTTTCCTGAATATATTCAGGAAAAAACGCATACGCCCTTTTTGGCCAACCAAGCAACCTGGAAAGGCAAATCAGCGCTACAAAGAAGTCTCGCTTCCCATCGGTCAAAAGGGCCATGCTGAAAAAAGTGTCAAAACCAGAAATGCAGGACAGGCCATGGAGAAATGGGAGCCTTGCTACACTGATGGGCGAGATGTAAATTGCCAACAGCCACTCTGGAGAAGTGTACGGTGTGTCCTGAAACTTCTAAGAAACACAGCTTAGAGAGCATAGGGCACTTCCACGCATGGGGGGATAAAGTGGGAAAATTGAAAATCAGCAAGACACAAGCACCCCAAAGTTTAGGGCTGCTCTGTTGACAAGGACCTCCACTTCATTCCACCTTAAATATCCCAGGAAAGCGAAAAATGGATCAAAAAGTTGTGGTCCTTATGTACAATGGAATATCACTCAGCCATGAAATCAATGTCATAAGGCTAGTAGCAGCATGATGAGTGGATTTAGGTAAGACGATTCTAAGTGAAATAAGTCACACAGAAAAGGACACTTCTCATAAGGTGTCACTTATAGAGGGAATGTAAAAACCGTTACACTTGATCTGAATTACAAAACAGAACAGAGTCACACATGCAGAAAACACACTATGGCTGCTTAACGGGAAAGGTGAGGTGGGGTGATACATAAAACAAGAGTTTCAAATTAGCTCAGATACCGTTCCATAAACCCAATATGTAATAGACAAGACCTACTCCTTGCTCAGAGAACTGGACTCAACACGCCCGATTCACCGCACAAGAATATATCTGACTAGTAATAATCTTAAAACCTATGTATTGATATCTCTCTGTTAGTGTGTCAAGTGGGTGTAAAGCGGCATAAACACAGCCGTGAAAAGCAGCTAAACCCCATTATAAAAATAAATTACTTTTCAAAACCCATGAAACAAAGACAGGGAAAGAGAGAGAAATTCTTACACAATTCGTTCAGGGGCTGTGATGCAACCTGGATTGACCATATCTAGACCCACAGCTGGATGAGACATAAGGGTGGACACTCCTGGGGCTGAGAGGTTTGGTGAGGTTGGGTGAGCAAACGCAGACCCTTTAAAGTAATACTGCGTGCTACCCATCGCATGGGTCCCAAATCTCCAGGTTCAAGGGCATCTTCCTGCATCGAAAACATGCATGAGAAACCCAGAAGATGGTACACCGTGTGATGGGGAAAGGTTTCTAAAACGCACCTCATTTCTCATCTCCTTGTGCTCGGGTTCGCCATTCCAGCCACTTTACTAGCAATCTCCCTACTTGGAGCATCAGCACCTTTAACCTCCTGTTCCGTACAGGTTGCAATTTGTCCTGAGGATGAACGGGAAGACGGGGAACCAATGAGAGACTAGCTCTTGGTGTTGGGACAGGCACAGGTCACTCTATTTTCCCATCAGGAAGAAGAATTAACCACAGGCTCCGCCTGCCCCCCGAAACCAAAACAGGGCCTGAAGCCATCCTGTGCTTTTGCGGCCAGCTCCCAAAAAAGCGACTTGTAAAATGGAGCTTCAGGGCACTGCAATTCACAAACCTGCAGAGTTATAAATGATAACTCTCGTCCACAAATATATTGAGGGAAGGCAAAGAAGAGGATTTGAAATCAAGGCAGAATTGCAGGAAACAGATTTCAGGAGGTAGATTCGAATCGCCTTTAAAGCACATGAAAAGCGGCAAAACGTTGACAATGATGCCCTTGGCCAAAAAGGGCGTATGCGTTTTTTCCTGAATATATTCAGGAAAAAACGCATACGCCCTTTTTGGCCAACCAAGCAACCTGGAAAGGCAAATCAGCGCTACAAAGAAGTCTCGCTTCCCATCGGTCAAAAGGGCCATGCTGAAAAAAGTGTCAAAACCAGAAATGCAGGACAGGCCATGGAGAAATGGGAGCCTTGCTACACTGATGGGCGGGATGTAAATTGCCAACAGCCACTCTGGAGAAGTGTACGGTGTGTCCTGAAACTTCTAAGAAACACAGCTTAGAGAGCATAGGGCACTTCCACGCATGGGGGGATAAAGTGGGAAAATTGAAAATCAGCAAGACACAAGCACCCCAAAGTTTAGGGCTGCTCTGTTGACAAGGACCTCCACTTCATTCCACCTTAAATATCCCAGGAAAGCGAAAAATGGATCAAAAAGTTGTGGTCCTTATGTACAATGGAATATCACTCAGCCATGAAATCAATGTCATAAGGCTAGTAGCAGCATGATGAGTGGATTTAGGTAAGACGATTCTAAGTGAAATAAGTCACACAGAAAAGGACACCTCTCATAAGGTGTCACTTATAGAGGGAATGTAAAAACCGTTACACTTGAACTGAATTACAAAACAGAACAGAGTCACACATGCAGAAAACACACTATGGCTGCTTAACGGGAAAGGTGAGGTGGGGTGATACATAAAACAAGAGTTTCAAATTAGCTCAGATACCGTTCCATAAACCCAATATGTAATAGACAAGACCTACTCCTTGCTCAGAGAACTGGACTCAACACGCCCGATTCACCGCACAAGAATATATCTGACTAGTAATAATCTTAAAACCTATGTATTGATATCTCTCTGTTAGTGTGTCAAGTGGGTGTAAAGCGGCATAAACACAGCCGTGAAAAGCAGCTAAACCCCATTATAAAAATAAATTACTTTTCAAAACCAATGAAACAAAGACAGGGAAAGAGAGAGAAATTCTTACACAAATCGTTCAGGGGATGTGATGCAACCTGGATTGACCATATCTAGACCCACAGCTGGATGAGACATAAGGGTGGACACTCCTGGGGCTGAGAGGTTTGGTGAGGTTGGGTGAGCAAACGCAGACCCTTTAAAGTAATACTGTGTGCTACCCATCGCATGGGTCCCAAATCTCCAGGTTCAAGGGCATCTTCCTGCATCGAAAACATGCATGAGAAACCCAGAAGATGGTACACCGTGTGATGGGGAAAGGTTTCTAAAACGCACCTCATTTCTCATCTCCTTGTGCTCGGGTTCGCCATTCCAGCCACTTTACTAGCAATCTCCCTACTTGGAGCATCAGCACCTTTAACCTCCTGTTCCGTACAGGTTGCAATTTGTCCTGAGGATGAACGGGAAGACGGGGAACCAATGAGAGACTAGCTCTTGGTGTTGGGACAGGCACAGGTCACTCTATTTTCCCATCAGGAAGAAGAATTAACCACAGGCTCCGCCTGCCCCCCGAAACCAAAACAGGGCCTGAAGCCATCCTGCGCTTTTGCGGCCAGCTCCCAAAAAACCGACTTGTAAAATGGAGCTTCAGGGCACTGCAATTCACAAACCTGCAGAGTTATAAATGATAACTCTCGTCCACAAATATATTGAGGGAAGGCAAAGAAGAGGATTTGAAATCAAGGCAGAATTGCAGGAAACAGATTTCAGGAGGTAGATTCGAATCGCCTTTAAAGCACATGAAAAGCGGCAAAACGTTGACAATGATGCCCTTGGCCAAAAAGGGCGTATGCGTTTTTTCCTGAATATATTCAGGAAAAAACGCATACGCCCTTTTTGGCCAACCAAGCAACCTGGAAAGGCAAATCAGCGCTACAAAGAAGTCTCGCTTCCCATCGGTCAAAAGGGCCATGCTGAAAAAAGTGTCAAAACCAGAAATGCAGGACAGGCCATGGAGAAATGGGAGCCTTGCTACACTGATGGGCGGGATGTAAATTGCCAACAGCCACTCTGGAGAAGTGTACGGTGTGTCCTGAAACTTCTAAGAAACACAGCTTAGAGAGCATAGGGCACTTCCACGCATGGGGGGATAAAGTGGGAAAATTGAAAATCAGCAAGACACAAGCACCCCAAAGTTTAGGGCTGCTCTGTTGACAAGGACCTCCACTTCATTCCACCTTAAATATCCCAGGAAAGCGAAAAATGGATCAAAAAGTTGTGGTCCTTATGTACAATGGAATATCACTCAGCCATGAAATCAATGTCATAAGGCTAGTAGCAGCATGATGAGTGGATTTAGGTAAGACGATTCTAAGTGAAATAAGTCACACAGAAAAGGACACCTCTCATAAGGTGTCACTTATAGAGGGAATGTAAAAACCGTTACACTTGAACTGAATTACAAAACAGAACAGAGTCACACATGCAGAAAACACACTATGGCTGCTTAACGGGAAAGGTGAGGTGGGGTGATACATAAAACAAGAGTTTCAAATTAGCTCAGATACCGTTCCATAAACCCAATATGTAATAGACAAGACCTACTCCTTGCTCAGAGAACTGGACTCAACACGCCCGATTCACCGCACAAGAATATATCTGACTAGTAATAATCTTAAAACCTATGTATTGATATCTCTCTGTTAGTGTGTCAAGTGGGTGTAAAGCGGCATAAACACAGCCGTGAAAAGCAGCTAAACCCCATTATAAAAATAAATTACTTTTCAAAACCCATGAAACAAAGACAGGGAAAGAGAGAGAAATTCTTACACAAATCGTTCAGGGGATGTGATGCAACCTGGATTGACCATATCTAGACCCACAGCTGGATGAGACATAAGGGTGGACACTCCTGGGGCTGAGAGGTTTGGTGAGGTTGGGTGAGCAAACGCAGACCCTTTAAAGTAATACTGCGTGCTACCCATCGCATGGGTCCCAAATCTCCAGGTTCAAGGGCATCTTCCTGCATCGAAAACATGCATGAGAAACCCAGAAGATGGTACACCGTGTGATGGGGAAAGGTTTCTAAAACGCACCTCATTTCTCATCTCCTTGTGCTCGGGTTCGCCATTCCAGCCACTTTACTAGCAATCTCCCTACTTGGAGCATCAGCACCTTTAACCTCCTGTTCCGTACAGGTTGCAATTTGTCCTGAGGATGAACGGGAAGACGGGGAACCAATGAGAGACTAGCTCTTGGTGTTGGGACAGGCACAGGTCACTCTATTTTCCCATCAGGAAGAAGAATTAACCACAGGCTCCGCCTGCCCCCCGAAACCAAAACAGGGCCTGAAGCCATCCTGCGCTTTTGCGGCCAGCTCCCAAAAAAGCGACTTGTAAAATGGAGCTTCAGGGCACTGCAATTCACAAACCTGCAGAGTTATAAATGATAACTCTCGTCCACAAATATATTGAGGGAAGGCAAAGAAGAGGATTTGAAATCAAGGCAGAATTGCAGGAAACAGATTTCAGGAGGTAGATTCGAATCGCCTTTAAAGCACCTGAAAAGCGCCAAAACGTTGACAATGATGCCCTTGGCCAAAAAGGGCGTATGCGTTTTTTCCTGAATATATTCAGGAAAAAACGCATACGCCCTTTTTGGCCAACCAAGCAACCTGGAAAGGCAAATCAGCGCTACAAAGAAGTCTCGCTTCCCATCGGTCAAAAGGGCCATGCTGAAAAAAGTGTCAAAACCAGAAATGCAGGACAGGCCATGGAGAAATGGGAGCCTTGCTACACTGATGGGCGGGATGTAAATTGCCAACAGCCACTCTGGAGAAGTGTACGGTGTGTCCTGAAACTTCTAAGAAACACAGCTTAGAGAGCATAGGGCACTTCCACGCATGGGGGGATAAAGTGGGAAAATTGAAAATCAGCAAGACACAAGCACCCCAAAGTTTAGGGCTGCTCTGTTGACAAGGACCTCCACTTCATTCCACCTTAAATATCCCAGGAAAGCGAAAAATGGATCAAAAAGTTGTGGTCCTTATGTACAATGGAATATCACTCAGCCATGAAATCAATGTCATAAGGCTAGTAGCAGCATGATGAGTGGATTTAGGTAAGACGATTCTAAGTGAAATAAGTCACACAGAAAAGGACACTTCTCATAAGGTGTCACTTATAGAGGGAATGTAAAAACCGTTACACTTGAACTGAATTACAAAACAGAACAGAGTCACACATGCAGAAAACACACTATGGCTGCTTAACGGGAAAGGTGAGGTGGGGTGATACATAAAACAAGAGTTTCAAATTAGCTCAGATACCGTTCCATAAACCCAATATGTAATAGACAAGACCTACTCCTTGCTCAGAGAACTGGACTCAACACGCCCGATTCACCGCACAAGAATATATCTGACTAGTAATAATCTTAAAACCTATGTATTGATATCTCTCTGTTAGTGTGTCAAGTGGGTGTAAAGCGGCATAAACACAGCCGTGAAAAGCAGCTAAACCCCATTATAAAAATAAATTACTTTTCAAATCCCATGAAACAAAGACAGGGAAAGAGAGAGAAATTCTTACACAATTCGTTCAGGGGCTGTGATGCAACCTGGATTGACCATATCTAGACCCACAGCTGGATGAGACATAAGGGTGGACACTCTTGGGGCTGAGAGGTTTGGTGAGGTTGGGTGAGCAAACGCAGACCCTTTAAAGTAATACTGCGTGCTACCCATCGCATGGGTCCCAAATCTCCAGGTTCAAGGGCATCTTCCTGCATCGAAAACATGCATGAGAAACCCAGAAGATGGTACACCGTGTGATGGGGAAAGGTTTCTAAAACGCACCTCATTTCTCATCTCCTTGTGCTCGGGTTCGCCATTCCAGCCACTTTACTAGCAATCTCCCTACTTGGAGAATCAGCACCTTTAACCTCCTGTTCCGTACAGGTTGCAAATTGTCCTGAGGATGAACGGGAAGACGGGGAACCAATGAGAGACTAGCTATTGGTGTTGGGACAGGCACAGGTCACTCTATTTTCCCATCAGGAAGAAGAATTAACCACAGGCTCCGCCTGCCCCCCGGAACCAGAACAGGGCCTGAAGCCATCCTGCGCTTTTGCGGCCAGCTCCCAAAAAAGCGACTTGTAAAATGGAGCTTCAGGGCACTGCAATTCACAAACCTGCAGAGTTATAAATGATAACTCTCGTCCACAAATATATTGAGGGAAGGCAAAGAAGAGGATTTGAAATCAAGGCAGAATTGCAGGAAACAGATTTCAGGAGGTAGATTCGAATCGCCTTTAAAGCACATGAAAAGCGGCAAAACGTTGACAATGATGCCCTTGGCCAAAAAGGGCGTATGCGTTTTTTCCTGAATATATTCAGGAAAAAACGCATACGCCCTTTTTGGCCAACCAAGCAACCTGGAAAGGCAAATCAGCGCTACAAAGAAGTCTCGCTTCCCATCGGTCAAAAGGGCCATGCTGAAAAAAGTGTCAAAACCAGAAATGCAGGACAGGCCATGGAGAAATGGGAGCCTTGCTACACTGATGGGCGGGATGTAAATTGCCAACAGCCACTCTGGAGAAGTGTACGGTGTGTCCTGAAACTTCTAAGAAACACACCTTAGAGAGCATAGGGCACTTCCACGCATGGGGGGATAAAGTGGGAAAATTGAAAATCAGCAAGACACAAGCACCCCAAAGTTTAGGGCTGCTCTGTTGACAAGGACCTCCACTTCATTCCACCTTAAATATCCCAGGAAAGCGAAAAATGGATCAAAAAGTTGTGGTCCTTATGTACAATGGAATATCACTCAGCCATGAAATCAATGTCATAAGGCTAGTAGCAGCATGATGAGTGGATTTAGGTAAGACGATTCTAAGTGAAATAAGTCACACAGAAAAGGACACTTCTCATAAGGTGTCACTTATAGAGGGAATGTAAAAACCGTTACACTTGAACTGAATTACAAAACAGAACAGAGTCACACATGCAGAAAACACACTATGGCTGCTTAACGGGAAAGGTGAGGTGGGGTGATACATAAAACAAGAGTTTCAAATTAGCTCAGATACCGTTCCATAAACCCAATATGTAATAGACAAGACCTACTCCTTGCTCAGAGAACTGGACTCAACACGCCCGATTCACCGCACAAGAATATATCTGACTAGTAATAATCTTAAAACCTATGTATTGATATCTCTCTGTTAGTGTGTCAAGTGGGTGTAAAGCGGCATAAACACAGCCGTGAAAAGCAGCTAAACCCCATTATAAAAATAAATTACTTTTCAAAACCCATGAAACAAAGACAGGGAAAGAGAGAGAAATTCTTACACAATTCGTTCAGGGGCTGTGATGCAACCTGGATTGACCATATCTAGACCCACAGCTGGATGAGACATAAGGGTGGACACTCCTGGGGCTGAGAGGTTTGGTGAGGTTGGGTGAGCAAACGCAGACCCTTTAAAGTAATACTGCGTGCTACCCATCGCATGGGTCCCAAATCTCCAGGTTCAAGGGCATCTTCCTGCATCGAAAACATGCATGAGAAACCCAGAAGATGGTACACCGTGTGATGGGGAAAGGTTTCTAAAACGCACCTCATTTCTCATCTCCTTGTGCTCGGGTTCGCCATTCCAGCCACTTTACTAGCAATCTCCCTACTTGGAGCATCAGCACCTTTAACCTCCTGTTCCGTACAGGTTGCAATTTGTCCTGAGGATGAACGGGAAGACGGGGAACCAATGAGAGACTAGCTCTTGGTGTTGGGACAGGCACAGGTCACTCTATTTTCCCATCAGGAAGAAGAATTAACCACAGGCTCCGCCTGCCCCCCGAAACCAAAACAGGGCCTGAAGCCATCCTGTGCTTTTGCGGCCAGCTCCCAAAAAAGCGACTTGTAAAATGGAGCTTCAGGGCACTGCAATTCACAAACCTGCAGAGTTATAAATGATAACTCTCGTCCACAAATATATTGAGGGAAGGCAAAGAAGAGGATTTGAAATCAAGGCAGAATTGCAGGAAACAGATTTCAGGAGGTAGATTCGAATCGCCTTTAAAGCACATGAAAAGCGGCAAAACGTTGACAATGATGCCCTTGGCCAAAAAGGGCGTATGCGTTTTTTCCTGAATATATTCAGGAAAAAACGCATACGCCCTTTTTGGCCAACCAAGCAACCTGGAAAGGCAAATCAGCGCTACAAAGAAGTCTCGCTTCCCATCGGTCAAAAGGGCCATGCTGAAAAAAGTGTCAAAACCAGAAATGCAGGACAGGCCATGGAGAAATGGGAGCCTTGCTACACTGATGGGCGGGATGTAAATTGCCAACAGCCACTCTGGAGAAGTGTACGGTGTGTCCTGAAACTTCTAAGAAACACAGCTTAGAGAGCATAGGGCACTTCCACGCATGGGGGGATAAAGTGGGAAAATTGAAAATCAGCAAGACACAAGCACCCCAAAGTTTAGGGCTGCTCTGTTGACAAGGACCTCCACTTCATTCCACCTTAAATATCCCAGGAAAGCGAAAAATGGATCAAAAAGTTGTGGTCCTTATGTACAATGGAATATCACTCAGCCATGAAATCAATGTCATAAGGCTAGTAGCAGCATGATGAGTGGATTTAGGTAAGACGATTCTAAGTGAAATAAGTCACACAGAAAAGGACACCTCTCATAAGGTGTCACTTATAGAGGGAATGTAAAAACCGTTACACTTGAACTGAATTACAAAACAGAACAGAGTCACACATGCAGAAAACACACTATGGCTGCTTAACGGGAAAGGTGAGGTGGGGTGATACATAAAACAAGAGTTTCAAATTAGCTCAGATACCGTTCCATAAACCCAATATGTAATAGACAAGACCTACTCCTTGCTCAGAGAACTGGACTCAACACGCCCGATTCACCGCACAAGAATATATCTGACTAGTAATAATCTTAAAACCTATGTATTGATATCTCTCTGTTAGTGTGTCAAGTGGGTGTAAAGCGGCATAAACACAGCCGTGAAAAGCAGCTAAACCCCATTATAAAAATAAATTACTTTTCAAAACCAATGAAACAAAGACAGGGAAAGAGAGAGAAATTCTTACACAAATCGTTCAGGGGATGTGATGCAACCTGGATTGACCATATCTAGACCCACAGCTGGATGAGACATAAGGGTGGACACTCCTGGGGCTGAGAGGTTTGGTGAGGTTGGGTGAGCAAACGCAGACCCTTTAAAGTAATACTGTGTGCTACCCATCGCATGGGTCCCAAATCTCCAGGTTCAAGGGCATCTTCCTGCATCGAAAACATGCATGAGAAACCCAGAAGATGGTACACCGTGTGATGGGGAAAGGTTTCTAAAACGCACCTCATTTCTCATCTCCTTGTGCTCGGGTTCGCCATTCCAGCCACTTTACTAGCAATCTCCCTACTTGGAGCATCAGCACCTTTAACCTCCTGTTCCGTACAGGTTGCAATTTGTCCTGAGGATGAACGGGAAGACGGGGAACCAATGAGAGACTAGCTCTTGGTGTTGGGACAGGCACAGGTCACTCTATTTTCCCATCAGGAAGAAGAATTAACCACAGGCTCCGCCTGCCCCCCGAAACCAGAACAGGGCCTGAAGCCATCCTGCGCTTTTGCGGCCAGCTCCCAAAAAACCGACTTGTAAAATGGAGCTTCAGGGCACTGCAATTCACAAACCTGCAGAGTTATAAATGATAACTCTCGTCCACAAATATATTGAGGGAAGGCAAAGAAGAGGATTTGAAATCAAGGCAGAATTGCAGGAAACAGATTTCAGGAGGTAGATTCGAATCGCCTTTAAAGCACATGAAAAGCGGCAAAACGTTGACAATGATGCCCTTGGCCAAAAAGGGCGTATGCGTTTTTTCCTGAATATATTCAGGAAAAAACGCATACGCCCTTTTTGGCCAACCAAGCAACCTGGAAAGGCAAATCAGCGCTACAAAGAAGTCTCGCTTCCCATCGGTCAAAAGGGCCATGCTGAAAAAAGTGTCAAAACCAGAAATGCAGGACAGGCCATGGAGAAATGGGAGCCTTGCTACACTGATGGGCGGGATGTAAATTGCCAACAGCCACTCTGGAGAAGTGTACGGTGTGTCCTGAAACTTCTAAGAAACACAGCTTAGAGAGCATAGGGCACTTCCACGCATGGGGGGATAAAGTGGGAAAATTGAAAATCAGCAAGACACAAGCACCCCAAAGTTTAGGGCTGCTCTGTTGACAAGGACCTCCACTTCATTCCACCTTAAATATCCCAGGAAAGCGAAAAATGGATCAAAAAGTTGTGGTCCTTATGTACAATGGAATATCACTCAGCCATGAAATCAATGTCATAAGGCTAGTAGCAGCATGATGAGTGGATTTAGGTAAGACGATTCTAAGTGAAATAAGTCACACAGAAAAGGACACCTCTCATAAGGTGTCACTTATAGAGGGAATGTAAAAACCGTTACACTTGAACTGAATTACAAAACAGAACAGAGTCACACATGCAGAAAACACACTATGGCTGCTTAACGGGAAAGGTGAGGTGGGGTGATACATAAAACAAGAGTTTCAAATTAGCTCAGATACCGTTCCATAAACCCAATATGTAATAGACAAGACCTACTCCTTGCTCAGAGAACTGGACTCAACACGCCCGATTCACCGCACAAGAATATATCTGACTAGTAATAATCTTAAAACCTATGTATTGATATCTCTCTGTTAGTGTGTCAAGTGGGTGTAAAGCGGCATAAACACAGCCGTGAAAAGCAGCTAAACCCCATTATAAAAATAAATTACTTTTCAAAACCCATGAAACAAAGACAGGGAAAGAGAGAGAAATTCTTACACAAATCGTTCAGGGGATGTGATGCAACCTGGATTGACCATATCTAGACCCACAGCTGGATGAGACATAAGGGTGGACACTCCTGGGGCTGAGAGGTTTGGTGAGGTTGGGTGAGCAAACGCAGACCCTTTAAAGTAATACTGCGTGCTACCCATCGCATGGGTCCCAAATCTCCAGGTTCAAGGGCATCTTCCTGCATCGAAAACATGCATGAGAAACCCAGAAGATGGTACACCGTGTGATGGGGAAAGGTTTCTAAAACGCACCTCATTTCTCATCTCCTTGTGCTCGGGTTCGCCATTCCAGCCACTTTACTAGCAATCTCCCTACTTGGAGCATCAGCACCTTTAACCTCCTGTTCCGTACAGGTTGCAATTTGTCCTGAGGATGAACGGGAAGACGGGGAACCAATGAGAGACTAGCTCTTGGTGTTGGGACAGGCACAGGTCACTCTATTTTCCCATCAGGAAGAAGAATTAACCACAGGCTCCGCCTGCCCCCCGAAACCAAAACAGGGCCTGAAGCCATCCTGCGCTTTTGCGGCCAGCTCCCAAAAAAGCGACTTGTAAAATGGAGCTTCAGGGCACTGCAATTCACAAACCTGCAGAGTTATAAATGATAACTCTCGTCCACAAATATATTGAGGGAAGGCAAAGAAGAGGATTTGAAATCAAGGCAGAATTGCAGGAAACAGATTTCAGGAGGTAGATTCGAATCGCCTTTAAAGCACCTGAAAAGCGCCAAAACGTTGACAATGATGCCCTTGGCCAAAAAGGGCGTATGCGTTTTTTCCTGAATATATTCAGGAAAAAACGCATACGCCCTTTTTGGCCAACCAAGCAACCTGGAAAGGCAAATCAGCGCTACAAAGAAGTCTCGCTTCCCATCGGTCAAAAGGGCCATGCTGAAAAAAGTGTCAAAACCAGAAATGCAGGACAGGCCATGGAGAAATGGGAGCCTTGCTACACTGATGGGCGGGATGTAAATTGCCAACAGCCACTCTGGAGAAGTGTACGGTGTGTCCTGAAACTTCTAAGAAACACAGCTTAGAGAGCATAGGGCACTTCCACGCATGGGGGGATAAAGTGGGAAAATTGAAAATCAGCAAGACACAAGCACCCCAAAGTTTAGGGCTGCTCTGTTGACAAGGACCTCCACTTCATTCCACCTTAAATATCCCAGGAAAGCGAAAAATGGATCAAAAAGTTGTGGTCCTTATGTACAATGGAATATCACTCAGCCATGAAATCAATGTCATAAGGCTAGTAGCAGCATGATGAGTGGATTTAGGTAAGACGATTCTAAGTGAAATAAGTCACACAGAAAAGGACACTTCTCATAAGGTGTCACTTATAGAGGGAATGTAAAAACCGTTACACTTGAACTGAATTACAAAACAGAACAGAGTCACACATGCAGAAAACACACTATGGCTGCTTAACGGGAAAGGTGAGGTGGGGTGATACATAAAACAAGAGTTTCAAATTAGCTCAGATACCGTTCCATAAACCCAATATGTAATAGACAAGACCTACTCCTTGCTCAGAGAACTGGACTCAACACGCCCGATTCACCGCACAAGAATATATCTGACTAGTAATAATCTTAAAACCTATGTATTGATATCTCTCTGTTAGTGTGTCAAGTGGGTGTAAAGCGGCATAAACACAGCCGTGAAAAGCAGCTAAACCCCATTATAAAAATAAATTACTTTTCAAAACCCATGAAACAAAGACAGGGAAAGAGAGAGAAATTCTTACACAATTCGTTCAGGGGCTGTGATGCAACCTGGATTGACCATATCTAGACCCACAGCTGGATGAGACATAAGGGTGGACACTCCTGGGGCTGAGAGGTTTGGTGAGGTTGGGTGAGCAAACGCAGACCCTTTAAAGTAATACTGCGTGCTACCCATCGCATGGGTCCCAAATCTCCAGGTTCAAGGGCATCTTCCTGCATCGAAAACATGCATGAGAAACCCAGAAGATGGTACACCGTGTGATGGGGAAAGGTTTCTAAAACGCACCTCATTTCTCATCTCCTTGTGCTCGGGTTCGCCATTCCAGCCACTTTACTAGCAATCTCCCTACTTGGAGCATCAGCACCTTTAACCTCCTGTTCCGTACAGGTTGCAATTTGTCCTGAGGATGAACGGGAAGACGGGGAACCAATGAGAGACTAGCTCTTGGTGTTGGGACAGGCACAGGTCACTCTATTTTCCCATCAGGAAGAAGAATTAACCACAGGCTCCGCCTGCCCCCCGAAACCAGAACAGGGCCTGAAGCCATCCTGCGCTTTTGCGGCCAGCTCCCAAAAAAGCGACTTGTAAAATGGAGCTTCAGGGCACTGCAATTCACAAACCTGCAGAGTTATAAATGATAACTCTCGTCCACAAATATATTGAGGGAAGGCAAAGAAGAGGATTTGAAATCAAGGCAGAATTGCAGGAAACAGATTTCAGGAGGTAGATTCGAATCGCCTTTAAAGCACATGAAAAGCGGCAAAACGTTGACAATGATGCCCTTGGCCAAAAAGGGCGTATGCGTTTTTTCCTGAATATATTCAGGAAAAAACGCATACGCCCTTTTTGGCCAACCAAGCAACCTGGAAAGGCAAATCAGCGCTACAAAGAAGTCTCGCTTCCCATCGGTCAAAAGGGCCATGCTGAAAAAAGTGTCAAAACCAGAAATGCAGGACAGGCCATGGAGAAATGGGAGCCTTGCTACACTGATGGGCGGGATGTAAATTGCCAACAGCCACTCTGGAGAAGTGTACGGTGTGTCCTGAAACTTCTAAGAAACACAGCTTAGAGAGCATAGGGCACTTCCACGCATGGGGGGATAAAGTGGGAAAATTGAAAATCAGCAAGACACAAGCACCCCAAAGTTTAGGGCTGCTCTGTTGACAAGGACCTCCACTTCATTCCACCTTAAATATCCCAGGAAAGCGAAAAATGGATCAAAAAGTTGTGGTCCTTATGTACAATGGAATATCACTCAGCCATGAAATCAATGTCATAAGGCTAGTAGCAGCATGATGAGTGGATTTAGGTAAGACAATTCTAAGTGAAATAAGTCACACAGAAAAGGACACTTCTCATAAGGTGTCACTTATAGAGGGAATGTAAAAACCGTTACACTTGAACTGAATTACAAAACAGAACAGAGTCACACATGCAGAAAACACACTATGGCTGCTTAACGGGAAAGGTGAGGTGGGGTGATACATAAAACAAGAGTTTCAAATTAGCTCAGATACCGTTCCATAAACCCAATATGTAATAGACAAGACCTACTCCTTGCTCAGAGAACTGGACTCAACACGCCCGATTCACCGCACAAGAATATATCTGACTAGTAATAATCTTAAAACCTATGTATTGATATCTCTCTGTTAGTGTGTCAAGTGGGTGTAAAGCGGCATAAACACAGCCGTGAAAAGCAGCTAAACCCCATTATAAAAATAAATTACTTTTCAAAACCCATGAAACAAAGACAGGGAAAGAGAGAGAAATTCTTACACAATTCGTTCAGGGGCTGTGATGCAACCTGGATTGACCATATCTAGACCCACAGCTGGATGAGACATAAGGGTGGACACTCCTGGGGCTGAGAGGTTTGGTGAGGTTGGGTGAGCAAACGCAGACCCTTTAAAGTAATACTGCGTGCTACCCATCGCATGGGTCCCAAATCTCCAGGTTCAAGGGCATCTTCCTGCATCGAAAACATGCATGAGAAACCCAGAAGATGGTACACCGTGTGATGGGGAAAGGTTTCTAAAACGCACCTCATTTCTCATCTCCTTGTGCTCGGGTTCGCCATTCCAGCCACTTTACTAGCAATCTCCCTACTTGGAGCATCAGCACCTTTAACCTCCTGTTCCGTACAGGTTGCAATTTGTCCTGAGGATGAACGGGAAGACGGGGAACCAATGAGAGACTAGCTCTTGGTGTTGGGACAGGCACAGGTCACTCTATTTTCCCATCAGGAAGAAGAATTAACCACAGGCTCCGCCTGCCCCCCGAAACCAAAACAGGGCCTGAAGCCATCCTGCGCTTTTGCGGCCAGCTCCCAAAAAAGCGACTTGTAAAATGGAGCTTCAGGGCACTGCAATTCACAAACCTGCAGAGTTATAAATGATAACTCTCGTCCACAAATATATTGAGGGAAGGCAAAGAAGAGGATTTGAAATCAAGGCAGAATTGCAGGAAACAGATTTCAGGAGGTAGATTCGAATCGCCTTTAAAGCACATGAAAAGCGGCAAAACGTTGACAATGATGCCCTTGGCCAAAAAGGGCGTATGCGTTTTTTCCTGAATATATTCAGGAAAAAACGCATACGCCCTTTTTGGCCAACCAAGCAACCTGGAAAGGCAAATCAGCGCTACAAAGAAGTCTCGCTTCCCATCGGTCAAAAGGGCCATGCTGAAAAAAGTGTCAAAACCAGAAATGCAGGACAGGCCATGGAGAAATGGGAGCCTTGCTACACTGATGGGCGGGATGTAAATTGCCAACAGCCACTCTGGAGAAGTGTACGGTGTGTCCTGAAACTTCTAAGAAACACAGCTTAGAGAGCATAGGGCACTTCCACGCATGGGGGGATAAAGTGGGAAAATTGAAAATCAGCAAGACACAAGCACCCCAAAGTTTAGGGCTGCTCTGTTGACAAGGACCTCCACTTCATTCCACCTTAAATATCCCAGGAAAGCGAAAAATGGATCAAAAAGTTGTGGTCCTTATGTACAATGGAATATCACTCAGCCATGAAATCAATGTCATAAGGCTAGTAGCAGCATGATGAGTGGATTTAGGTAAGACGATTCTAAGTGAAATAAGTCACACAGAAAAGGACACTTCTCATAAGGTGTCACTTATAGAGGGAATGTAAAAACCGTTACACTTGAACTGAATTACAAAACAGAACAGAGTCACACATGCAGAAAACACACTATGGCTGCTTAACGGGAAAGGTGAGGTGGGGTGATACATAAAACAAGAGTTTCAAATTAGCTCAGATACCGTTCCATAAACCCAATATGTAATAGACAAGACCTACTCCTTGCTCAGAGAACTGGACTCAACACGCCCGATTCACCGCACAAGAATATATCTGACTAGTAATAATCTTAAAACCTATGTATTGATATCTCTCTGTTAGTGTGTCAAGTGGGTGTAAAGCGGCATAAACACAGCCGTGAAAAGCAGCTAAACCCCATTATAAAAATAAATTACTTTTCAAAACCCATGAAACAAAGACAGGGAAAGAGAGAGAAATTCTTACACAATTCGTTCAGGGGCTGTGATGCAACCTGGATTGACCATATCTAGACCCACAGCTGGATGAGACATAAGGGTGGACACTCCTGGGGCTGAGAGGTTTGGTGAGGTTGGGTGAGCAAACGCAGACCCTTTAAAGTAATACTGCGTGCTACCCATCGCATGGGTCCCAAATCTCCAGGTTCAAGGGCATCTTCCTGCATCGAAAACATGCATGAGAAACCCAGAAGATGGTACACCGTGTGATGGGGAAAGGTTTCTAAAACGCACCTCATTTCTCATCTCCTTGTGCTCGGGTTCGCCATTCCAGCCACTTTACTAGCAATCTCCCTACTTGGAGCATCAGCACCTTTAACCTCCTGTTCCGTACAGGTTGCAATTTGTCCTGAGGATGAACGGGAAGACGGGGAACCAATGAGAGACTAGCTCTTGGTGTTGGGACAGGCACAGGTCACTCTATTTTCCCATCAGGAAGAAGAATTAACCACAGGCTCCGCCTGCCCCCCGAAACCAAAACAGGGCCTGAAGCCATCCTGCGCTTTTGCGGCCAGCTCCCAAAAAAGCGACTTGTAAAATGGAGCTTCAGGGCACTGCAATTCACAAACCTGCAGAGTTATAAATGATAACTCTCGTCCACAAATATATTGAGGGAAGGCAAAGAAGAGGATTTGAAATCAAGGCAGAATTGCAGGAAACAGATTTCAGGAGGTAGATTCGAATCGCCTTTAAAGCACATGAAAAGCGGCAAAACGTTGACAATGATGCCCTTGGCCAAAAAGGGCGTATGCGTTTTTTCCTGAATATATTCAGGAAAAAACGCATACGCCCTTTTTGGCCAACCAAGCAACCTGGAAAGGCAAATCAGCGCTACAAAGAAGTCTCGCTTCCCATCGGTCAAAAGGGCCATGCTGAAAAAAGTGTCAAAACCAGAAATGCAGGACAGGCCATGGAGAAATGGGAGCCTTGCTACACTGATGGGCGGGATGTAAATTGCCAACAGCCACTCTGGAGAAGTGTACGGTGTGTCCTGAAACTTCTAAGAAACACAGCTTAGAGAGCATAGGGCACTTCCACGCATGGGGGGATAAAGTGGGAAAATTGAAAATCAGCAAGACACAAGCACCCCAAAGTTTAGGGCTGCTCTGTTGACAAGGACCTCCACTTCATTCCACCTTAAATATCCCAGGAAAGCGAAAAATGGATCAAAAAGTTGTGGTCCTTATGTACAATGGAATATCACTCAGCCATGAAATCAATGTCATAAGGCTAGTAGCAGCATGATGAGTGGATTTAGGTAAGACGATTCTAAGTGAAATAAGTCACACAGAAAAGGACACTTCTCATAAGGTGTCACTTATAGAGGGAATGTAAAAACCGTTACACTTGAACTGAATTACAAAACAGAACAGAGTCACACATGCAGAAAACACACTCTGGCTGCTTAACGGGAAAGGTGAGGTGGGGTGATACATAAAACAAGAGTTTCAAATTAGCTCAGATACCGTTCCATAAACCCAATATGTAATAGACAAGACCTACTCCTTGCTCAGAGAACTGGACTCAACACGCCCGATTCACCGCACAAGAATATATCTGACTAGTAATAATCTTAAAACCTATGTATTGATATCTCTCTGTTAGTGTGTCAAGTGGGTGTAAAGCGGCATAAACACAGCCGTGAAAAGCAGCTAAACCCCATTATAAAAATAAATTACTTTTCAAAACCCATGAAACAAAGACAGGGAAAGAGAGAGAAATTCTTACACAATTCGTTCAGGGGCTGTGATGCAACCTGGATTGACCATATCTAGACCCACAGCTGGATGAGACATAAGGGTGGACACTCCTGGGGCTGAGAGGTTTGGTGAGGTTGGGTGAGCAAACGCAGACCCTTTAAAGTAATACTGCGTGCTACCCATCGCATGGGTCCCAAATCTCCAGGTTCAAGGGCATCTTCCTGCATCGAAAACATGCATGAGAAACCCAGAAGATGGTACACCGTGTGATGGGGAAAGGTTTCTAAAACGCACCTCATTTCTCATCTCCTTGTGCTCGGGTTCGCCATTCCAGCCACTTTACTAGCAATCTCCCTACTTGGAGCATCAGCACCTTTAACCTCCTGTTCCGTACAGGTTGCAATTTGTCCTGAGGATGAACGGGAAGACGGGGAACCAATGAGAGACTAGCTCTTGGTGTTGGGACAGGCACAGGTCACTCTATTTTCCCATCAGGAAGAAGAATTAACCACAGGCTCCGCCTGCCCCCCGAAACCAAAACAGGGCCTGAAGCCATCCTGCGCTTTTGCGGCCAGCTCCCAAAAAAGCGACTTGTAAAATGGAGCTTCAGGGCACTGCAATTCACAAACCTGCAGAGTTATAAATGATAACTCTCGTCCACAAATATATTGAGGGAAGGCAAAGAAGAGGATTTGAAATCAAGGCAGAATTGCAGGAAACAGATTTCAGGAGGTAGATTCGAATCGCCTTTAAAGCACATGAAAAGCGGCAAAACGTTGACAATGATGCCCTTGGCCAAAAAGGGCGTATGCGTTTTTTCCTGAATATATTCAGGAAAAAACGCATACGCCCTTTTTGGCCAACCAAGCAACCTGGAAAGGCAAATCAGCGCTACAAAGAAGTCTCGCTTCCCATCGGTCAAAAGGGCCATGCTGAAAAAAGTGTCAAAACCAGAAATGCAGGACAGGCCATGGAGAAATGGGAGCCTTGCTACACTGATGGGCGGGATGTAAATTGCCAACAGCCACTCTGGAGAAGTGTACGGTGTGTCCTGAAACTTGTAAGAAACACAGCTTAGAGAGCATAGGGCACTTCCACGCATGGGGGGATAAAGTGGGAAAATTGAAAATCAGCAAGACACAAGCACCCCAAAGTTTAGGGCTGCTCTGTTGACAAGGACCTCCACTTCATTCCACCTTAAATATCCCAGGAAAGCGAAAAATGGATCAAAAAGTTGTGGTCCTTATGTACAATGGAATATCACTCAGCCATGAAATCAATGTCATAAGGCTAGTAGCAGCATGATGAGTGGATTTAGGTAAGACGATTCTAAGTGAAATAAGTCACACAGAAAAGGACACTTCTCATAAGGTGTCACTTATAGAGGGAATGTAAAAACCGTTACACTTGAACTGAATTACAAAACAGAACAGAGTCACACATGCAGAAAACACACTATGGCTGCTTAACGGGAAAGGTGAGGTGGGGTGATACATAAAACAAGAGTTTCAAATTAGCTCAGATACCGTTCCATAAACCCAATATGTAATAGACAAGACCTACTCCTTGCTCAGAGAACTGGACTCAACACGCCCGATTCACCGCACAAGAATATATCTGACTAGTAATAATCTTAAAACCTATGTATTGATATCTCTCTGTTAGTGTGTCAAGTGGGTGTAAAGCGGCATAAACACAGCCGTGAAAAGCAGCTAAACCCCATTATAAAAATAAATTACATTTAAAAACCCATGAAACAAAGACAGGGAAAGAGAGAGAAATTCTTACACAATTCGTTCAGGGGCTGTGATGCAACCTGGATTGACCATATCTAGACCCACAGCTGGATGAGACATAAGGGTGGACACTCCTGGGGCTGAGAGGTTTGGTGAGGTTGGGTGAGCAAACGCAGACCCTTTAAAGTAATACTGCGTGCTACCCATCGCATGGGTCCCAAATCTCCAGGTTCAAGGGCATCTTCCTGCATCGAAAACATGCATGAGAAACCCAGAAGATGGTACACCGTGTGATGGGGAAAGGTTTCTAAAACGCACCTCATTTCTCATCTCCTTGTGCTCGGGTTCGCCATTCCAGCCACTTTACTAGCAATCTCCCTACTTGGAGCATCAGCACCTTTAACCTCCTGTTCCGTACAGGTTGCAATTTGTCCTGAGGATGAACGGGAAGACGGGGAACCAATGAGAGACTAGCTCTTGGTGTTGGGACAGGCACAGGTCACTCTATTTTCCCATCAGGAAGAAGAATTAACCACAGGCTCCGCCTGCCCCCCGAAACCAGAACAGGGCCTGAAGCCATCCTGCGCTTTTGCGGCCAGCTCCCAAAAAAGCGACTTGTAAAATGGAGCTTCAGGGCACTGCAATTCACAAACCTGCAGAGTTATAAATGATAACTCTCGTCCACAAATATATTGAGGGAAGGCAAAGAAGAGGATTTGAAATCAAGGCAGAATTGCAGGAAACAGATTTCAGGAGGTAGATTCGAATCGCCTTTAAAGCACATGAAAAGCGGCAAAACGTTGACAATGATGCCCTTGGCCAAAAAGGGCGTATGCGTTTTTTCCTGAATATATTCAGGAAAAAACGCATACGCCCTTTTTGGCCAACCAAGCAACCTGGAAAGGCAAATCAGCGCTACAAAGAAGTCTCGCTTCCCATCGGTCAAAAGGGCCATGCTGAAAAAAGTGTCAAAACCAGAAATGCAGGACAGGCCATGGAGAAATGGGAGCCTTGCTACACTGATGGGCGGGATGTAAATTGCCAACAGCCACTCTGGAGAAGTGTACGGTGTGTCCTGAAACTTCTAAGAAACACAGCTTAGAGAGCATAGGGCACTTCCACGCATGGGGGGATAAAGTGGGAAAATTGAAAATCAGCAAGACACAAGCACCCCAAAGTTTAGGGCTGCTCTGTTGACAAGGACCTCCACTTCATTCCACCTTAAATATCCCAGGAAAGCGAAAAATGGATCAAAAAGTTGTGGTCCTTATGTACAATGGAATATCACTCAGCCATGAAATCAATGTCATAAGGCTAGTAGCAGCATGATGAGTGGATTTAGGTAAGACAATTCTAAGTGAAATAAGTCACACAGAAAAGGACACTTCTCATAAGGTGTCACTTATAGAGGGAATGTAAAAACCGTTACACTTGAACTGAATTACAAAACAGAACAGAGTCACACATGCAGAAAACACACTCTGGCTGCTTAACGGGAAAGGTGAGGTGGGGTGATACATAAAACAAGAGTTTCAAATTAGCTCAGATACCGTTCCATAAACCCAATATGTAATAGACAAGACCTACTCCTTGCTCAGAGAACTGGACTCAACACGCCCGATTCACCGCACAAGAATATATCTGACTAGTAATAATCTTAAAACCTATGTATTGATATCTCTCTGTTAGTGTGTCAAGTGGGTGTAAAGCGGCATAAACACAGCCGTGAAAAGCAGCTAAACCCCATTATAAAAATAAATTACTTTTCAAAACCCATGAAACAAAGACAGGGAAAGAGAGAGAAATTCTTACACAATTCGTTCAGGGGCTGTGATGCAACCTGGATTGACCATATCTAGACCCACAGCTGGATGAGACATAAGGGTGGACACTCCTGGGGCTGAGAGGTTTGGTGAGGTTGGGTGAGCAAACGCAGACCCTTTAAAGTAATACTGCGTGCTACCCATCGCATGGGTCCCAAATCTCCAGGTTCAAGGGCATCTTCCTGCATCGAAAACATGCATGAGAAACCCAGAAGATGGTACACCGTGTGATGGGGAAAGGTTTCTAAAACGCACCTCATTTCTCATCTCCTTGTGCTCGGGTTCGCCATTCCAGCCACTTTACTAGCAATCTCCCTACTTGGAGCATCAGCACCTTTAACCTCCTGTTCCGTACAGGTTGCAATTTGTCCTGAGGATGAACGGGAAGACGGGGAACCAATGAGAGACTAGCTCTTGGTGTTGGGACAGGCACAGGTCACTCTATTTTCCCATCAGGAAGAAGAATTAACCACAGGCTCCGCCTGCCCCCCGAAACCAGAACAGGGCCTGAAGCCATCCTGCGCTTTTGCGGCCAGCTCCCAAAAAAGCGACTTGTAAAATGGAGCTTCAGGGCACTGCAATTCACAAACCTGCAGAGTTATAAATGATAACTCTCGTCCACAAATATATTGAGGGAAGGCAAAGAAGAGGATTTGAAATCAAGGCAGAATTGCAGGAAACAGATTTCAGGAGGTAGATTCGAATCGCCTTTAAAGCACATGAAAAGCGGCAAAACGTTGACAATGATGCCCTTGGCCAAAAAGGGCGTATGCGTTTTTTCCTGAATATATTCAGGAAAAAACGCATACGCCCTTTTTGGCCAACCAAGCAACCTGGAAAGGCAAATCAGCGCTACAAAGAAGTCTCGCTTCCCATCGGTCAAAAGGGCCATGCTGAAAAAAGTGTCAAAACCAGAAATGCAGGACAGGCCATGGAGAAATGGGAGCCTTGCTACACTGATGGGCGGGATGTAAATTGCCAACAGCCACTCTGGAGAAGTGTACGGTGTGTCCTGAAACTTCTAAGAAACACAGCTTAGAGAGCATAGGGCACTTCCACGCATGGGGGGATAAAGTGGGAAAATTGAAAATCAGCAAGACACAAGCACCCCAAAGTTTAGGGCTGCTCTGTTGACAAGGACCTCCACTTCATTCCACCTTAAATATCCCAGGAAAGCGAAAAATGGATCAAAAAGTTGTGGTCCTTATGTACAATGGAATATCACTCAGCCATGAAATCAATGTCATAAGGCTAGTAGCAGCATGATGAGTGGATTTAGGTAAGACAATTCTAAGTGAAATAAGTCACACAGAAAAGGACACTTCTCATAAGGTGTCACTTATAGAGGGAATGTAAAAACCGTTACACTTGAACTGAATTACAAAACAGAACAGAGTCACACATGCAGAAAACACACTATGGCTGCTTAACGGGAAAGGTGAGGTGGGGTGATACATAAAACAAGAGTTTCAAATTAGCTCAGATACCGTTCCATAAACCCAATATGTAATAGACAAGACCTACTCCTTGCTCAGAGAAATGGACTCAACACGCCCGATTCACCGCACAAGAATATATCTGACTAGTAATAATCTTAAAACCTATGTATTGATATCTCTCTGTTAGTGTGTCAAGTGGGTGTAAAGCGGCATAAACACAGCCGTGAAAAGCAGCTAAACCCCATTATAAAAATAAATTACTTTTCAAAACCCATGAAACAAAGACAGGGAAAGAGAGAGAAATTCTTACACAATTCGTTCAGGGGCTGTGATGCAACCTGGATTGACCATATCTAGACCCACAGCTGGATGAGACATATGGGTGGACACTCCTGGGGCTGAGAGGTTTGGTGAGGTTGGGTGAGCAAACGCAGACCCTTTAAAGTAATACTGCGTGCTACCCATCGCATGGGTCCCAAATCTCCAGGTTCAAGGGCATCTTCCTGCATCGAAAACATGCATGAGAAACCCAGAAGATGGTACACCGTGTGATGGGGAAAGGTTTCTAAAACGCACCTCATTTCTCATCTCCTTGTGCTCGGGTTCGCCATTCCAGCCACTTTACTAGCAATCTCCCTACTTGGAGCATCAGCACCTTTAACCTCCTGTTCCGTACAGGTTGCAATTTGTCCTGAGGATGAACGGGAAGACGGGGAACCAATGAGAGACTAGCTCTTGGTGTTGGGACAGACACAGGTCACTCTATTTTCCCATCAGGAAGAAGAATTAACCACAGGCTCCGCCTGCCCCCCGAAACCAAAACAGGGCCTGAAGCCATCCTGCGCTTTTGCGGCCAGCTCCCAAAAAAGCGACTTGTAAAATGGAGCTTCAGGGCACTGCAATTCACAAACCTGCAGAGTTATAAATGATAACTCTCGTCCACAAATATATTGAGGGAAGGCAAAGAAGAGGATTTGAAATCAAGGCAGAATTGCAGGAAACAGATTTCAGGAGGTAGATTCGAATCGCCTTTAAAGCACATGAAAAGCGGCAAAACGTTGACAATGATGCCCTTGGCCAAAAAGGGCGTATGCGTTTTTTCCTGAATATATTCAGGAAAAAACGCATACGCCCTTTTTGGCAAACCAAGCAACCTGGAAAGGCAAATCAGCGCTACAAAGAAGTCTCGCTTCCCATCGGTCAAAAGGGCCATGCTGAAAAAAGTGTCAAAACCAGAAATGCAGGACAGGCCATGGAGAAATGGGAGCCTTGCTACACTGATGGGCGGGATGAAAATTGCCAACAGCCACTCTGGAGAAGTGTACGGTGTGTCCTGAAACTTCTAAGAAACACACCTTAGAGAGCATAGGGCACTTCCACGCATGGGGGGATAAAGTGGGAAAATTGAAAATCAGCAAGACACAAGCACCCCAAAGTTTAGGGCTGCTCTGTTGACAAGGACCTCCACTTCATTCCACCTTAAATATCCCAGGAAAGCGAAAAATGGATCAAAAAGTTGTGGTCCTTATGTACAATGGAATATCACTCAGCCATGAAATCAATGTCATAAGGCTAGTAGCAGCATGATGAGTGGATTTAGGTAAGACAATTCTAAGTGAAATAAGTCACACAGAAAAGGACACTTCTCATAAGGTGTCACTTATAGAGGGAATGTAAAAACCGTTACACTTGATCTGAATTACAAAACAGAACAGAGTCACACATGCAGAAAACACACTATGGCTGCTTAACGGGAAAGGTGAGGTGGGGTGATACATAAAACAAGAGTTTCAAATTAGCTCAGATACCGTTCCATAAACCCAATATGTAATAGACAAGACCTACTCCTTGCTCAGAGAACTGGACTCAACACGCCCGATTCACCGCACAAGAATATATCTGACTAGTAATAATCTTAAAACCTATGTATTGATATCTCTCTGTTAGTGTGTCAAGTGGGTGTAAAGCGGCATAAACACAGCCGTGAAAAGCAGCTAAACCCCATTATAAAAATAAATTACTTTTCAAAACCCATGAAACAAAGACAGGGAAAGAGAGAGAAATTCTTACACAATTCGTTCAGGGGCTGTGATGCAACCTGGATTGACCATATCTAGACCCACAGCTGGATGAGACATAAGGGTGGACACTCCTGGGGCTGAGAGGTTTGGTGAGGTTGGGTGAGCAAACGCAGACCCTTTAAAGTAATACTGCGTGCTACCCATCGCATGGGTCCCAAATCTCCAGGTTCAAGGGCATCTTCCTGCATCGAAAACATGCATGAGAAACCCAGAAGATGGTACACCGTGTGATGGGGAAAGGTTTCTAAAACGCACCTCATTTCTCATCTCCTTGTGCTCGGGTTCGCCATTCCAGCCACTTTACTAGCAATCTCCCTACTTGGAGCATCAGCACCTTTAACCTCCTGTTCCGTACAGGTTGCAATTTGTCCTGAGGATGAACGGGAAGACGGGGAACCAATGAGAGACTAGCTCTTGGTGTTGGGACAGGCACAGGTCACTCTATTTTCCCATCAGGAAGAAGAATTAACCACAGGCTCCGCCTGCCCCCCGAAACCAAAACAGGGCCTGAAGCCATCCTGCGCTTTTGCGGCCAGCTCCCAAAAAAGCGACTTGTAAAATGGAGCTTCAGGGCACTGCAATTCACAAACCTGCAGAGTTATAAATGATAACTCTCGTCCACAAATATATTGAGGGAAGGCAAAGAAGAGGATTTGAAATCAAGGCAGAATTGCAGGAAACAGATTTCAGGAGGTAGATTCGAATCGCCTTTAAAGCACATGAAAAGCGGCAAAACGTTGACAATGATGCCCTTGGCCAAAAAGGGCGTATGCGTTTTTTCCTGAATATATTCAGGAAAAAACGCATACGCCCTTTTTGGCCAACCAAGCAACCTGGAAAGGCAAATCAGCGCTACAAAGAAGTCTCGCTTCCCATCGGTCAAAAGGGCCATGCTGAAAAAAGTGTCAAAACCAGAAATGCAGGACAGGCCATGGAGAAATGGGAGCCTTGCTACACTGATGGGCGGGATGTAAATTGCCAACAGCCACTCTGGAGAAGTGTACGGTGTGTCCTGAAACTTGTAAGAAACACAGCTTAGAGAGCATAGGGCACTTCCACGCATGGGGGGATAAAGTGGGAAAATTGAAAATCAGCAAGACACAAGCACCCCAAAGTTTAGGGCTGCTCTGTTGACAAGGACCTCCACTTCATTCCACCTTAAATATCCCAGGAAAGCGAAAAATGGATCAAAAAGTTGTGGTCCTTATGTACAATGGAATATCACTCAGCCATGAAATCAATGTCATAAGGCTAGTAGCAGCATGATGAGTGGATTTAGGTAAGACGATTCTAAGTGAAATAAGTCACACAGAAAAGGACACTTCTCATAAGGTGTCACTTATAGAGGGAATGTAAAAACCGTTACACTTGAACTGAATTACAAAACAGAACAGAGTCACACATGCAGAAAACACACTATGGCTGCTTAACGGGAAAGGTGAGGTGGGGTGATACATAAAACAAGAGTTTCAAATTAGCTCAGATACCGTTCCATAAACCCAATATGTAATAGACAAGACCTACTCCTTGCTCAGAGAACTGGACTCAACACGCCCGATTCACCGCACAAGAATATATCTGACTAGTAATAATCTTAAAACCTATGTATTGATATCTCTCTGTTAGTGTGTCAAGTGGGTGTAAAGCGGCATAAACACAGCCGTGAAAAGCAGCTAAACCCCATTATAAAAATAAATTACTTTTCAAAACCCATGAAACAAAGACAGGGAAAGAGAGAGAAATTCTTACACAATTCGTTCAGGGGCTGTGATGCAACCTGGATTGACCATATCTAGACCCACAGCTGGATGAGACATAAGGGTGGACACTCCTGGGGCTGAGAGGTTTGGTGAGGTTGGGTGAGCAAACGCAGACCCTTTAAAGTAATACTGCGTGCTACCCATCGCATGGGTCCCAAATCTCCAGGTTCAAGGGCATCTTCCTGCATCGAAAACATGCATGAGAAACCCAGAAGATGGTACACCGTGTGATGGGGAAAGGTTTCTAAAACGCACCTCATTTCTCATCTCCTTGTGCTCGGGTTCGCCATTCCAGCCACTTTACTAGCAATCTCCCTACTTGGAGCATCAGCACCTTTAACCTCCTGTTCCGTACAGGTTGCAATTTGTCCTGAGGATGAACGGGAAGACGGGGAACCAATGAGAGACTAGCTCTTGGTGTTGGGACAGGCACAGGTCACTCTATTTTCCCATCAGGAAGAAGAATTAACCACAGGCTCCGCCTGCCCCCCGAAACCAGAACAGGGCCAGAAGCCATCCTGCGCTTTTGCGGCCAGCTCCCAAAAAAGCGACTTGTAAAATGGAGCTTCAGGGCACTGCAATTCACAAACCTGCAGAGTTATAAATGATAACTCTCGTCCACAAATATATTGAGGGAAGGCAAAGAAGAGGATTTGAAATCAAGGCAGAATTGCAGGAAACAGATTTCAGGAGGTAGATTCGAATCGCCTTTAAAGCACATGAAAAGCGGCAAAACGTTGACAATGATGCCCTTGGCCAAAAAGGGCGTATGCGTTTTTTCCTGAATATATTCAGGAAAAAACGCATACGCCCTTTTTGGCCAACCAAGCAACCTGGAAAGGCAAATCAGCGCTACAAAGAAGTCTCGCTTCCCATCGGTCAAAAGGGCCATGCTGAAAAAAGTGTCAAAACCAGAAATGCAGGACAGGCCATGGAGAAATGAGAGCCTTGCTACACTGATGGGCGGGATGTAAATTGCCAACAGCCACTCTGGAGAAGTGTACGGTGTGTCCTGAAACTTCTAAGAAACACAGCTTAGAGAGCATAGGGCACTTCCACGCATGGGGGGATAAAGTGGGAAAATTGAAAATCAGCAAGACACAAGCACCCCAAAGTTTAGGGCTGCTCTGTTGACAAGGACCTCCACTTCATTCCACCTTAAATATCCCAGGAAAGCGAAAAATGGATCAAAAAGTTGTGGTCCTTATGTACAATGGAATATCACTCAGCCATGAAATCAATGTCATAAGGCTAGTAGCAGCATGATGAGTGGATTTAGGTAAGACAATTCTAAGTGAAATAAGTCACACAGAAAAGGACACTTCTCATAAGGTGTCACTTATAGAGGGAATGTAAAAACCGTTACACTTGATCTGAATTACAAAACAGAACAGAGTCACACATGCAGAAAACACACTATGGCTGCTTAACGGGAAAGGTGAGGTGGGGTGATACATAAAACAAGAGTTTCAAATTAGCTCAGATACCGTTCCATAAACCCAATATGTAATAGACAAGACCTACTCCTTGCTCAGAGAACTGGACTCAACACGCCCGATTCACCGCACAAGAATATATCTGACTAGTAATAATCTTAAAACCTATGTATTGATATCTCTCTGTTAGTGTGTCAAGTGGGTGTAAAGCGGCATAAACACAGCCGTGAAAAGCAGCTAAACCCCATTATAAAAATAAATTACTTTTCAAAACCCATGAAACAAAGACAGGGAAAGAGAGAGAAATTCTTACACAATTCGTTCAGGGGCTGTGATGCAACCTGGATTGACCATATCTAGACCCACAGCTGGATGAGACATAAGGGTGGACACTCCTGGGGCTGAGAGGTTTGGTGAGGTTGGGTGAGCAAACGCAGACCCTTTAAAGTAATACTGCGTGCTACCCATCGCATGGGTCCCAAATCTCCAGGTTCAAGGGCATCTTCCTGCATCGAAAACATGCATGAGAAACCCAGAAGATGGTACACCGTGTGATGGGGAAAGGTTTCTAAAACGCACCTCATTTCTCATCTCCTTGTGCTCGGGTTCGCCATTCCAGCCACTTTACTAGCAATCTCCCTACTTGGAGCATCAGCACCTTTAACCTCCTGTTCCGTACAGGTTGCAATTTGTCCTGAGGATGAACGGGAAGACGGGGAACCAATGAGAGACTAGCTCTTGGTGTTGGGACAGGCACAGGTCACTCTATTTTCCCATCAGGAAGAAGAATTAACCACAGGCTCCGCCTGCCCCCCGAAACCAAAACAGGGCCTGAAGCCATCCTGCGCTTTTGCGGCCAGCTCCCAAAAAAGCGACTTGTAAAATGGAGCTTCAGGGCACTGCAATTCACAAACCTGCAGAGTTATAAATGATAACTCTCGTCCACAAATATATTGAGGGAAGGCAAAGAAGAGGATTTGAAATCAAGGCAGAATTGCAGGAAACAGATTTCAGGAGGTAGATTCGAATCGCCTTTAAAGCACATGAAAAGCGGCAAAACGTTGACAATGATGCCCTTGGCCAAAAAGGGCGTATGCGTTTTTTCCTGAATATATTCAGGAAAAAACGCATACGCCCTTTTTGGCCAACCAAGCAACCTGGAAAGGCAAATCAGCGCTACAAAGAAGTCTCGCTTCCCATCGGTCAAAAGGGCCATGCTGAAAAAAGTGTCAAAACCAGAAATGCAGGACAGGCCATGGAGAAATGGGAGCCTTGCTACACTGATGGGCGGGATGTAAATTGCCAACAGCCACTCTGGAGAAGTGTACGGTGTGTCCTGAAACTTCTAAGAAACACACCTTAGAGAGCATAGGGCACTTCCACGCATGGGGGGATAAAGTGGGAAAATTGAAAATCAGCAAGACACAAGCACCCCAAAGTTTAGGGCTGCTCTGTTGACAAGGACCTCCACTTCATTCCACCTTAAATATCCCAGGAAAGCGAAAAATGGATCAAAAAGTTGTGGTCCTTATGTACAATGGAATATCACTCAGCCATGAAATCAATGTCATAAGGCTAGTAGCAGCATGATGAGTGGATTTAGGTAAGACGATTCTAAGTGAAATAAGTCACACAGAAAAGGACACTTCTCATAAGGTGTCACTTATAGAGGGAATGTAAAAACCGTTACACTTGATCTGAATTACAAAACAGAACAGAGTCACACATGCAGAAAACACACTATGGCTGCTTAACGGGAAAGGTGAGGTGGGGTGATACATAAAACAAGAGTTTCAAATTAGCTCAGATACCGTTCCATAAACCCAATATGTAATAGACAAGACCTACTCCTTGCTCAGAGAACTGGACTCAACACGCCCGATTCACCGCACAAGAATATATCTGACTAGTAATAATCTTAAAACCTATGTATTGATATCTCTCTGTTAGTGTGTCAAGTGGGTGTAAAGCGGCATAAACACAGCCGTGAAAAGCAGCTAAACCCCATTATAAAAATAAATTACTTTTCAAAACCCATGAAACAAAGACAGGGAAAGAGAGAGAAATTCTTACACAATTCGTTCAGGGGCTGTGATGCAACCTGGATTGACCATATCTAGACCCACAGCTGGATGAGACATAAGGGTGGACACTCCTGGGGCTGAGAGGTTTGGTGAGGTTGGGTGAGCAAACGCAGACCCTTTAAAGTAATACTGCGTGCTACCCATCGCATGGGTCCCAAATCTCCAGGTTCAAGGGCATCTTCCTGCATCGAAAACATGCATGAGAAACCCAGAAGATGGTACACCGTGTGATGGGGAAAGGTTTCTAAAACGCACCTCATTTCTCATCTCCTTGTGCTCGGGTTCGCCATTCCAGCCACTTTACTAGCAATCTCCCTACTTGGAGCATCAGCACCTTTAACCTCCTGTTCCGTACAGGTTGCAATTTGTCCTGAGGATGAACGGGAAGACGGGGAACCAATGAGAGACTAGCTCTTGGTGTTGGGACAGGCACAGGTCACTCTATTTTCCCATCAGGAAGAAGAATTAACCACAGGCTCCGCCTGCCCCCCGAAACCAGAACAGGGCCAGAAGCCATCCTGCGCTTTTGCGGCCAGCTCCCAAAAAAGCGACTTGTAAAATGGAGCTTCAGGGCACTGCAATTCACAAACCTGCAGAGTTATAAATGATAACTCTCGTCCACAAATATATTGAGGGAAGGCAAAGAAGAGGATTTGAAATCAAGGCAGAATTGCAGGAAACAGATTTCAGGAGGTAGATTCGAATCGCCTTTAAAGCACATGAAAAGCGGCAAAACGTTGACAATGATGCCCTTGGCCAAAAAGGGCGTATGCGTTTTTTCCTGAATATATTCAGGAAAAAACGCATACGCCCTTTTTGGCCAACCAAGCAACCTGGAAAGGCAAATCAGCGCTACAAAGAAGTCTCGCTTCCCATCGGTCAAAAGGGCCATGCTGAAAAAAGTGTCAAAACCAGAAATGCAGGACAGGCCATGGAGAAATGGGAGCCTTGCTACACTGATGGGCGGGATGTAAATTGCCAACAGCCACTCTGGAGAAGTGTACGGTGTGTCCTGAAACTTCTAAGAAACACAGCTTAGAGAGCATAGGGCACTTCCACGCATGGGGGGATAAAGTGGGAAAATTGAAAATCAGCAAGACACAAGCACCCCAAAGTTTAGGGCTGCTCTGTTGACAAGGACCTCCACTTCATTCCACCTTAAATATCCCAGGAAAGCGAAAAATGGATCAAAAAGTTGTGGTCCTTATGTACAATGGAATATCACTCAGCCATGAAATCAATGTCATAAGGCTAGTAGCAGCATGATGAGTGGATTTAGGTAAGACGATTCTAAGTGAAATAAGTCACACAGAAAAGGACACTTCTCATAAGGTGTCACTTATAGAGGGAATGTAAAAACCGTTACACTTGAACTGAATTACAAAACAGAACAGAGTCACACATGCAGAAAACACACTCTGGCTGCTTAACGGGAAAGGTGAGGTGGGGTGATACATAAAACAAGAGTTTCAAATTAGCTCAGATACCGTTCCATAAACCCAATATGTAATAGACAAGACCTACTCCTTGCTCAGAGAACTGGACTCAACACGCCCGATTCACCGCACAAGAATATATCTGACTAGTAATAATCTTAAAACCTATGTATTGATATCTCTCTGTTAGTGTGTCAAGTGGGTGTAAAGCGGCATAAACACAGCCGTGAAAAGCAGCTAAACCCCATTATAAAAATAAATTACTTTTCAAAACCCATGAAACAAAGACAGGGAAAGAGAGAGAAATTCTTACACAATTCGTTCAGGGGCTGTGATGCAACCTGGATTGACCATATCTAGACCCACAGCTGGATGAGACATAAGGGTGGACACTCCTGGGGCTGAGAGGTTTGGTGAGGTTGGGTGAGCAAACGCAGACCCTTTAAAGTAATACTGCGTGCTACCCATCGCATGGGTCCCAAATCTCCAGGTTCAAGGGCATCTTCCTGCATCGAAAACATGCATGAGAAACCCAGAAGATGGTACACCGTGTGATGGGGAAAGGTTTCTAAAACGCACCTCATTTCTCATCTCCTTGTGCTCGGGTTCGCCATTCCAGCCACTTTACTAGCAATCTCCCTACTTGGAG
The DNA here is from genome assembly GCF_965194825.1 of Balaenoptera physalus. Classification (NCBI taxonomy): domain Eukaryota; kingdom Metazoa; phylum Chordata; class Mammalia; order Artiodactyla; family Balaenopteridae; genus Balaenoptera; species Balaenoptera physalus. Next base: position 370,958 of record NW_028126428.1, read on the forward strand.
CATCAGCACCTTTAACCTCCTGTTCCGTACAGGTTGCAATTTGTCCTGAGGATGAACGGGAAGACGGGGAACCAATGAGAGACTAGCTCTTGGTGTTGGGACAGGCACAGGTCACTCTATTTTCCCATCAGGAAGAAGAATTAACCACAGGCTCCGCCTGCCCCCCGAAACCAAAACAGGGCCTGAAGCCATCCTGCGCTTTTGCGGCCAGCTCCCAAAAAAGCGACTTGTAAAATGGAGCTTCAGGGCACTGCAATTCACAAACCTGCAGAGTTATAAATGATAACTCTCGTCCACAAATATATTGAGGGAAGGCAAAGAAGAGGATTTGAAATCAAGGCAGAATTGCAGGAAACAGATTTCAGGAGGTAGATTCGAATCGCCTTTAAAGCACATGAAAAGCGGCAAAACGTTGACAATGATGCCCTTGGCCAAAAAGGGCGTATGCGTTTTTTCCTGAATATATTCAGGAAAAAACGCATACGCCCTTTTTGGCCAACCAAGCAACCTGGAAAGGCAAATCAGCGCTACAAAGAAGTCTCGCTTCCCATCGGTCAAAAGGGCCATGCTGAAAAAAGTGTCAAAACCAGAAATGCAGGACAGGCCATGGAGAAATGGGAGCCTTGCTACACTGATGGGCGGGATGTAAATTGCCAACAGCCACTCTGGAGAAGTGTACGGTGTGTCCTGAAACTTCTAAGAAACACACCTTAGAGAGCATAGGGCACTTCCACGCATGGGGGGATAAAGTGGGAAAATTGAAAATCAGCAAGACACAAGCACCCCAAAGTTTAGGGCTGCTCTGTTGACAAGGACCTCCACTTCATTCCACCTTAAATATCCCAGGAAAGCGAAAAATGGATCAAAAAGTTGTGGTCCTTATGTACAATGGAATATCACTCAGCCATGAAATCAATGTCATAAGGCTAGTAGCAGCATGATGAGTGGATTTAGGTAAGACGATTCTAAGTGAAATAAGTCACACAGAAAAGGACACTTCTCATAAGGTGTCACTTATAGAGGGAATGTAAAAACCGTTACACTTGATCTGAATTACAAAACAGAACAGAGTCACACATGCAGAAAACACACTATGGCTGCTTAACGGGAAAGGTGAGGTGGGGTGATACATAAAACAAGAGTTTCAAATTAGCTCAGATACCGTTCCATAAACCCAATATGTAATAGACAAGACCTACTCCTTGCTCAGAGAACTGGACTCAACACGCCCGATTCACCGCACAAGAATATATCTGACTAGTAATAATCTTAAAACCTATGTATTGATATCTCTCTGTTAGTGTGTCAAGTGGGTGTAAAGCGGCATAAACACAGCCGTGAAAAGCAGCTAAACCCCATTATAAAAATAAATTACTTTTCAAAACCCATGAAACAAAGACAGGGAAAGAGAGAGAAATTCTTACACAATTCGTTCAGGGGCTGTGATGCAACCTGGATTGACCATATCTAGACCCACAGCTGGATGAGACATAAGGGTGGACACTCCTGGGGCTGAGAGGTTTGGTGAGGTTGGGTGAGCAAACGCAGACCCTTTAAAGTAATACTGCGTGCTACCCATCGCATGGGTCCCAAATCTCCAGGTTCAAGGGCATCTTCCTGCATCGAAAACATGCATGAGAAACCCAGAAGATGGTACACCGTGTGATGGGGAAAGGTTTCTAAAACGCACCTCATTTCTCATCTCCTTGTGCTCGGGTTCGCCATTCCAGCCACTTTACTAGCAATCTCCCTACTTGGAGCATCAGCACCTTTAACCTCCTGTTCCGTACAGGTTGCAATTTGTCCTGAGGATGAACGGGAAGACGGGGAACCAATGAGAGACTAGCTCTTGGTGTTGGGACAGGCACAGGTCACTCTATTTTCCCATCAGGAAGAAGAATTAACCACAGGCTCCGCCTGCCCCCCGAAACCAAAACAGGGCCTGAAGCCATCCTGCGCTTTTGCGGCCAGCTCCCAAAAAAGCGACTTGTAAAATGGAGCTTCAGGGCACTGCAATTCACAAACCTGCAGAGTTATAAATGATAACTCTCGTCCACAAATATATTGAGGGAAGGCAAAGAAGAGGATTTGAAATCAAGGCAGAATTGCAGGAAACAGATTTCAGGAGGTAGATTCGAATCGCCTTTAAAGCACATGAAAAGCGGCAAAACGTTGACAATGATGCCCTTGGCCAAAAAGGGCGTATGCGTTTTTTCCTGAATATATTCAGGAAAAAACGCATACGCCCTTTTTGGCCAACCAAGCAACCTGGAAAGGCAAATCAGCGCTACAAAGAAGTCTCGCTTCCCATCGGTCAAAAGGGCCATGCTGAAAAAAGTGTCAAAACCAGAAATGCAGGACAGGCCATGGAGAAATGGGAGCCTTGCTACACTGATGGGCGGGATGTAAATTGCCAACAGCCACTCTGGAGAAGTGTACGGTGTGTCCTGAAACTTCTAAGAAACACAGCTTAGAGAGCATAGGGCACTTCCACGCATGGGGGGATAAAGTGGGAAAATTGAAAATCAGCAAGACACAAGCACCCCAAAGTTTAGGGCTGCTCTGTTGACAAGGACCTCCACTTCATTCCACCTTAAATATCCCAGGAAAGCGAAAAATGGATCAAAAAGTTGTGGTCCTTATGTACAATGGAATATCACTCAGCCATGAAATCAATGTCATAAGGCTAGTAGCAGCATGATGAGTGGATTTAGGTAAGACGATTCTAAGTGAAATAAGTCACACAGAAAAGGACACTTCTCATAAGGTGTCACTTATAGAGGGAATGTAAAAACCGTTACACTTGAACTGAATTACAAAACAGAACAGAGTCACACATGCAGAAAACACACTCTGGCTGCTTAACGGGAAAGGTGAGGTGGGGTGATACATAAAACAAGAGTTTCAAATTAGCTCAGATACCGTTCCATAAACCCAATATGTAATAGACAAGACCTACTCCTTGCTCAGAGAACTGGACTCAACACGCCCGATTCACCGCACAAGAATATATCTGACTAGTAATAATCTTAAAACCTATGTATTGATATCTCTCTGTTAGTGTGTCAAGTGGGTGTAAAGCGGCATAAACACAGCCGTGAAAAGCAGCTAAACCCCATTATAAAAATAAATTACTTTTCAAAACCCATGAAACAAAGACAGGGAAAGAGAGAGAAATTCTTACACAATTCGTTCAGGGGCTGTGATGCAACCTGGATTGACCATATCTAGACCCACAGCTGGATGAGACATAAGGGTGGACACTCCTGGGGCTGAGAGGTTTGGTGAGGTTGGGTGAGCAAACGCAGACCCTTTAAAGTAATACTGCGTGCTACCCATCGCATGGGTCCCAAATCTCCAGGTTCAAGGGCATCTTCCTGCATCGAAAACATGCATGAGAAACCCAGAAGATGGTACACCGTGTGATGGGGAAAGGTTTCTAAAACGCACCTCATTTCTCATCTCCTTGTGCTCGGGTTCGCCATTCCAGCCACTTTACTAGCAATCTCCCTACTTGGAGCATCAGCACCTTTAACCTCCTGTTCCGTACAGGTTGCAATTTGTCCTGAGGATGAACGGGAAGACGGGGAACCAATGAGAGACTAGCTCTTGGTGTTGGGACAGGCACAGGTCACTCTATTTTCCCATCAGGAAGAAGAATTAACCACAGGCTCCGCCTGCCCCCCGAAACCAAAACAGGGCCTGAAGCCATCCTGCGCTTTTGCGGCCAGCTCCCAAAAAAGCGACTTGTAAAATGGAGCTTCAGGGCACTGCAATTCACAAACCTGCAGAGTTATAAATGATAACTCTCGTCCACAAATATATTGAGGGAAGGCAAAGAAGAGGATTTGAAATCAAGGCAGAATTGCAGGAAACAGATTTCAGGAGGTAGATTCGAATCGCCTTTAAAGCACATGAAAAGCGGCAAAACGTTGACAATGATGCCCTTGGCCAAAAAGGGCGTATGCGTTTTTTCCTGAATATATTCAGGAAAAAACGCATACGCCCTTTTTGGCCAACCAAGCAACCTGGAAAGGCAAATCAGCGCTACAAAGAAGTCTCGCTTCCCATCGGTCAAAAGGGCCATGCTGAAAAAAGTGTCAAAACCAGAAATGCAGGACAGGCCATGGAGAAATGGGAGCCTTGCTACACTGATGGGCGGGATGTAAATTGCCAACAGCCACTCTGGAGAAGTGTACGGTGTGTCCTGAAACTTCTAAGAAACACAGCTTAGAGAGCATAGGGCACTTCCACGCATGGGGGGATAAAGTGGGAAAATTGAAAATCAGCAAGACACAAGCACCCCAAAGTTTAGGGCTGCTCTGTTGACAAGGACCTCCACTTCATTCCACCTTAAATATCCCAGGAAAGCGAAAAATGGATCAAAAAGTTGTGGTCCTTATGTACAATGGAATATCACTCAGCCATGAAATCAATGTCATAAGGCTAGTAGCAGCATGATGAGTGGATTTAGGTAAGACGATTCTAAGTGAAATAAGTCACACAGAAAAGGACACTTCTCATAAGGTGTCACTTATAGAGGGAATGTAAAAACCGTTACACTTGAACTGAATTACAAAACAGAACAGAGTCACACATGCAGAAAACACACTCTGGCTGCTTAACGGGAAAGGTGAGGTGGGGTGATACATAAAACAAGAGTTTCAAATTAGCTCAGATACCGTTCCATAAACCCAATATGTAATAGACAAGACCTACTCCTTGCTCAGAGAACTGGACTCAACACGCCCGATTCACCGCACAAGAATATATCTGACTAGTAATAATCTTAAAACCTATGTATTGATATCTCTCTGTTAGTGTGTCAAGTGGGTGTAAAGCGGCATAAACACAGCCGTGAAAAGCAGCTAAACCCCATTATAAAAATAAATTACTTTTCAAAACCCATGAAACAAAGACAGGGAAAGAGAGAGAAATTCTTACACAATTCGTTCAGGGGCTGTGATGCAACCTGGATTGACCATATCTAGACCCACAGCTGGATGAGACATAAGGGTGGACACTCCTGGGGCTGAGAGGTTTGGTGAGGTTGGGTGAGCAAACGCAGACCCTTTAAAGTAATACTGCGTGCTACCCATCGCATGGGTCCCAAATCTCCAGGTTCAAGGGCATCTTCCTGCATCGAAAACATGCATGAGAAACCCAGAAGATGGTACACCGTGTGATGGGGAAAGGTTTCTAAAACGCACCTCATTTCTCATCTCCTTGTGCTCGGGTTCGCCATTCCAGCCACTTTACTAGCAATCTCCCTACTTGGAGCATCAGCACCTTTAACCTCCTGTTCCGTACAGGTTGCAATTTGTCCTGAGGATGAACGGGAAGACGGGGAACCAATGAGAGACTAGCTCTTGGTGTTGGGACAGGCACAGGTCACTCTATTTTCCCATCAGGAAGAAGAATTAACCACAGGCTCCGCCTGCCCCCCGAAACCAAAACAGGGCCTGAAGCCATCCTGCGCTTTTGCGGCCAGCTCCCAAAAAAGCGACTTGTAAAATGGAGCTTCAGGGCACTGCAATTCACAAACCTGCAGAGTTATAAATGATAACTCTCGTCCACAAATATATTGAGGGAAGGCAAAGAAGAGGATTTGAAATCAAGGCAGAATTGCAGGAAACAGATTTCAGGAGGTAGATTCGAATCGCCTTTAAAGCACATGAAAAGCGGCAAAACGTTGACAATGATGCCCTTGGCCAAAAAGGGCGTATGCGTTTTTTCCTGAATATATTCAGGAAAAAACGCATACGCCCTTTTTGGCCAACCAAGCAACCTGGAAAGGCAAATCAGCGCTACAAAGAAGTCTCGCTTCCCATCGGTCAAAAGGGCCATGCTGAAAAAAGTGTCAAAACCAGAAATGCAGGACAGGCCATGGAGAAATGGGAGCCTTGCTACACTGATGGGCGGGATGTAAATTGCCAACAGCCACTCTGGAGAAGTGTACGGTGTGTCCTGAAACTTCTAAGAAACACACCTTAGAGAGCATAGGGCACTTCCACGCATGGGGGGATAAAGTGGGAAAATTGAAAATCAGCAAGACACAAGCACCCCAAAGTTTAGGGCTGCTCTGTTGACAAGGACCTCCACTTCATTCCACCTTAAATATCCCAGGAAAGCGAAAAATGGATCAAAAAGTTGTGGTCCTTATGTACAATGGAATATCACTCAGCCATGAAATCAATGTCATAAGGCTAGTAGCAGCATGATGAGTGGATTTAGGTAAGACGATTCTAAGTGAAATAAGTCACACAGAAAAGGACACTTCTCATAAGGTGTCACTTATAGAGGGAATGTAAAAACCGTTACACTTGATCTGAATTACAAAACAGAACAGAGTCACACATGCAGAAAACACACTATGGCTGCTTAACGGGAAAGGTGAGGTGGGGTGATACATAAAACAAGAGTTTCAAATTAGCTCAGATACCGTTCCATAAACCCAATATGTAATAGACAAGACCTACTCCTTGCTCAGAGAACTGGACTCAACACGCCCGATTCACCGCACAAGAATATATCTGACTAGTAATAATCTTAAAACCTATGTATTGATATCTCTCTGTTAGTGTGTCAAGTGGGTGTAAAGCGGCATAAACACAGCCGTGAAAAGCAGCTAAACCCCATTATAAAAATAAATTACTTTTCAAAACCCATGAAACAAAGACAGGGAAAGAGAGAGAAATTCTTACACAATTCGTTCAGGGGCTGTGATGCAACCTGGATTGACCATATCTAGACCCACAGCTGGATGAGACATAAGGGTGGACACTCCTGGGGCTGAGAGGTTTGGTGAGGTTGGGTGAGCAAACGCAGACCCTTTAAAGTAATACTGCGTGCTACCCATCGCATGGGTCCCAAATCTCCAGGTTCAAGGGCATCTTCCTGCATCGAAAACATGCATGAGAAACCCAGAAGATGGTACACCGTGTGATGGGGAAAGGTTTCTAAAACGCACCTCATTTCTCATCTCCTTGTGCTCGGGTTCGCCATTCCAGCCACTTTACTAGCAATCTCCCTACTTGGAGCATCAGCACCTTTAACCTCCTGTTCCGTACAGGTTGCAATTTGTCCTGAGGATGAACGGGAAGACGGGGAACCAATGAGAGACTAGCTCTTGGTGTTGGGACAGGCACAGGTCACTCTATTTTCCCATCAGGAAGAAGAATTAACCACAGGCTCCGCCTGCCCCCCGAAACCAAAACAGGGCCTGAAGCCATCCTGCGCTTTTGCGGCCAGCTCCCAAAAAAGCGACTTGTAAAATGGAGCTTCAGGGCACTGCAATTCACAAACCTGCAGAGTTATAAATGATAACTCTCGTCCACAAATATATTGAGGGAAGGCAAAGAAGAGGATTTGAAATCAAGGCAGAATTGCAGGAAACAGATTTCAGGAGGTAGATTCGAATCGCCTTTAAAGCACATGAAAAGCGGCAAAACGTTGACAATGATGCCCTTGGCCAAAAAGGGCGTATGCGTTTTTTCCTGAATATATTCAGGAAAAAACGCATACGCCCTTTTTGGCCAACCAAGCAACCTGGAAAGGCAAATCAGCGCTACAAAGAAGTCTCGCTTCCCATCGGTCAAAAGGGCCATGCTGAAAAAAGTGTCAAAACCAGAAATGCAGGACAGGCCATGGAGAAATGGGAGCCTTGCTACACTGATGGGCGGGATGTAAATTGCCAACAGCCACTCTGGAGAAGTGTACGGTGTGTCCTGAAACTTCTAAGAAACACAGCTTAGAGAGCATAGGGCACTTCCACGCATGGGGGGATAAAGTGGGAAAATTGAAAATCAGCAAGACACAAGCACCCCAAAGTTTAGGGCTGCTCTGTTGACAAGGACCTCCACTTCATTCCACCTTAAATATCCCAGGAAAGCGAAAAATGGATCAAAAAGTTGTGGTCCTTATGTACAATGGAATATCACTCAGCCATGAAATCAATGTCATAAGGCTAGTAGCAGCATGATGAGTGGATTTAGGTAAGACGATTCTAAGTGAAATAAGTCACACAGAAAAGGACACTTCTCATAAGGTGTCACTTATAGAGGGAATGTAAAAACCGTTACACTTGAACTGAATTACAAAACAGAACAGAGTCACACATGCAGAAAACACACTCTGGCTGCTTAACGGGAAAGGTGAGGTGGGGTGATACATAAAACAAGAGTTTCAAATTAGCTCAGATACCGTTCCATAAACCCAATATGTAATAGACAAGACCTACTCCTTGCTCAGAGAACTGGACTCAACACGCCCGATTCACCGCACAAGAATATATCTGACTAGTAATAATCTTAAAACCTATGTATTGATATCTCTCTGTTAGTGTGTCAAGTGGGTGTAAAGCGGCATAAACACAGCCGTGAAAAGCAGCTAAACCCCATTATAAAAATAAATTACTTTTCAAAACCCATGAAACAAAGACAGGGAAAGAGAGAGAAATTCTTACACAATTCGTTCAGGGGCTGTGATGCAACCTGGATTGACCATATCTAGACCCACAGCTGGATGAGACATAAGGGTGGACACTCCTGGGGCTGAGAGGTTTGGTGAGGTTGGGTGAGCAAACGCAGACCCTTTAAAGTAATACTGCGTGCTACCCATCGCATGGGTCCCAAATCTCCAGGTTCAAGGGCATCTTCCTGCATCGAAAACATGCATGAGAAACCCAGAAGATGGTACACCGTGTGATGGGGAAAGGTTTCTAAAACGCACCTCATTTCTCATCTCCTTGTGCTCGGGTTCGCCATTCCAGCCACTTTACTAGCAATCTCCCTACTTGGAGCATCAGCACCTTTAACCTCCTGTTCCGTACAGGTTGCAATTTGTCCTGAGGATGAACGGGAAGACGGGGAACCAATGAGAGACTAGCTCTTGGTGTTGGGACAGGCACAGGTCACTCTATTTTCCCATCAGGAAGAAGAATTAACCACAGGCTCCGCCTGCCCCCCGAAACCAGAACAGGGCCTGAAGCCATCCTGCGCTTTTGCGGCCAGCTCCCAAAAAAGCGACTTGTAAAATGGAGCTTCAGGGCACTGCAATTCACAAACCTGCAGAGTTATAAATGATAACTCTCGTCCACAAATATATTGAGGGAAGGCAAAGAAGAGGATTTGAAATCAAGGCAGAATTGCAGGAAACAGATTTCAGGAGGTAGATTCGAATCGCCTTTAAAGCACATGAAAAGCGGCAAAACGTTGACAATGATGCCCTTGGCCAAAAAGGGCGTATGCGTTTTTTCCTGAATATATTCAGGAAAAAACGCATACGCCCTTTTTGGCCAACCAAGCAACCTGGAAAGGCAAATCAGCGCTACAAAGAAGTCTCGCTTCCCATCGGTCAAAAGGGCCATGCTGAAAAAAGTGTCAAAACCAGAAATGCAGGACAGGCCATGGAGAAATGGGAGCCTTGCTACACTGATGGGCGGGATGTAAATTGCCAACAGCCACTCTGGAGAAGTGTACGGTGTGTCCTGAAACTTCTAAGAAACACAGCTTAGAGAGCATAGGGCACTTCCACGCATGGGGGGATAAAGTGGGAAAATTGAAAATCAGCAAGACACAAGCACCCCAAAGTTTAGGGCTGCTCTGTTGACAAGGACCTCCACTTCATTCCACCTTAAATATCCCAGGAAAGCGAAAAATGGATCAAAAAGTTGTGGTCCTTATGTACAATGGAATATCACTCAGCCATGAAATCAATGTCATAAGGCTAGTAGCAGCATGATGAGTGGATTTAGGTAAGACGATTCTAAGTGAAATAAGTCACACAGAAAAGGACACTTCTCATAAGGTGTCACTTATAGAGGGAATGTAAAAACCGTTACACTTGAACTGAATTACAAAACAGAACAGAGTCACACATGCAGAAAACACACTATGGCTGCTTAACGGGAAAGGTGAGGTGGGGTGATACATAAAACAAGAGTTTCAAATTAGCTCAGATACCGTTCCATAAACCCAATATGTAATAGACAAGACCTACTCCTTGCTCAGAGAACTGGACTCAACACGCCCGATTCACCGCACAAGAATATATCTGACTAGTAATAATCTTAAAACCTATGTATTGATATCTCTCTGTTAGTGTGTCAAGTGGGTGTAAAGCGGCATAAACACAGCCGTGAAAAGCAGCTAAACCCCATTATAAAAATAAATTACATTTAAAAACCCATGAAACAAAGACAGGGAAAGAGAGAGAAATTCTTACACAATTCGTTCAGGGGCTGTGATGCAACCTGGATTGACCATATCTAGACCCACAGCTGGATGAGACATAAGGGTGGACACTCCTGGGGCTGAGAGGTTTGGTGAGGTTGGGTGAGCAAACGCAGACCCTTTAAAGTAATACTGCGTGCTACCCATCGCATGGGTCCCAAATCTCCAGGTTCAAGGGCATCTTCCTGCATCGAAAACATGCATGAGAAACCCAGAAGATGGTACACCGTGTGATGGGGAAAGGTTTCTAAAACGCACCTCATTTCTCATCTCCTTGTGCTCGGGTTCGCCATTCCAGCCACTTTACTAGCAATCTCCCTACTTGGAGCATCAGCACCTTTAACCTCCTGTTCCGTACAGGTTGCAATTTGTCCTGAGGATGAACGGGAAGACGGGGAACCAATGAGAGACTAGCTCTTGGTGTTGGGACAGGCACAGGTCACTCTATTTTCCCATCAGGAAGAAGAATTAACCACAGGCTCCGCCTGCCCCCCGAAACCAGAACAGGGCCTGAAGCCATCCTGCGCTTTTGCGGCCAGCTCCCAAAAAAGCGACTTGTAAAATGGAGCTTCAGGGCACTGCAATTCACAAACCTGCAGAGTTATAAATGATAACTCTCGTCCACAAATATATTGAGGGAAGGCAAAGAAGAGGATTTGAAATCAAGGCAGAATTGCAGGAAACAGATTTCAGGAGGTAGATTCGAATCGCCTTTAAAGCACATGAAAAGCGGCAAAACGTTGACAATGATGCCCTTGGCCAAAAAGGGCGTATGCGTTTTTTCCTGAATATATTCAGGAAAAAACGCATACGCCCTTTTTGGCCAACCAAGCAACCTGGAAAGGCAAATCAGCGCTACAAAGAAGTCTCGCTTCCCATCGGTCAAAAGGGCCATGCTGAAAAAAGTGTCAAAACCAGAAATGCAGGACAGGCCATGGAGAAATGGGAGCCTTGCTACACTGATGGGCGGGATGTAAATTGCCAACAGCCACTCTGGAGAAGTGTACGGTGTGTCCTGAAACTTCTAAGAAACACAGCTTAGAGAGCATAGGGCACTTCCACGCATGGGGGGATAAAGTGGGAAAATTGAAAATCAGCAAGACACAAGCACCCCAAAGTTTAGGGCTGCTCTGTTGACAAGGACCTCCACTTCATTCCACCTTAAATATCCCAGGAAAGCGAAAAATGGATCAAAAAGTTGTGGTCCTTATGTACAATGGAATATCACTCAGCCATGAAATCAATGTCATAAGGCTAGTAGCAGCATGATGAGTGGATTTAGGTAAGACGATTCTAAGTGAAATAAGTCACACAGAAAAGGACACTTCTCATAAGGTGTCACTTATAGAGGGAATGTAAAAACCGTTACACTTGAACTGAATTACAAAACAGAACAGAGTCACACATGCAGAAAACACACTCTGGCTGCTTAACGGGAAAGGTGAGGTGGGGTGATACATAAAACAAGAGTTTCAAATTAGCTCAGATACCGTTCCATAAACCCAATATGTAATAGACAAGACCTACTCCTTGCTCAGAGAACTGGACTCAACACGCCCGATTCACCGCACAAGAATATATCTGACTAGTAATAATCTTAAAACCTATGTATTGATATCTCTCTGTTAGTGTGTCAAGTGGGTGTAAAGCGGCATAAACACAGCCGTGAAAAGCAGCTAAACCCCATTATAAAAATAAATTACTTTTCAAAACCCATGAAACAAAGACAGGGAAAGAGAGAGAAATTCTTACACAATTCGTTCAGGGGCTGTGATGCAACCTGGATTGACCATATCTAGACCCACAGCTGGATGAGACATAAGGGTGGACACTCCTGGGGCTGAGAGGTTTGGTGAGGTTGGGTGAGCAAACGCAGACCCTTTAAAGTAATACTGCGTGCTACCCATCGCATGGGTCCCAAATCTCCAGGTTCAAGGGCATCTTCCTGCATCGAAAACATGCATGAGAAACCCAGAAGATGGTACACCGTGTGATGGGGAAAGGTTTCTAAAACGCACCTCATTTCTCATCTCCTTGTGCTCGGGTTCGCCATTCCAGCCACTTTACTAGCAATCTCCCTACTTGGAGCATCAGCACCTTTAACCTCCTGTTCCGTACAGGTTGCAATTTGTCCTGAGGATGAACGGGAAGACGGGGAACCAATGAGAGACTAGCTCTTGGTGTTGGGACAGACACAGGTCACTCTATTTTCCCATCAGGAAGAAGAATTAACCACAGGCTCCGCCTGCCCCCCGAAACCAAAACAGGGCCTGAAGCCATCCTGCGCTTTTGCGGCCAGCTCCCAAAAAAGCGACTTGTAAAATGGAGCTTCAGGGCACTGCAATTCACAAACCTGCAGAGTTATAAATGATAACTCTCGTCCACAAATATATTGAGGGAAGGCAAAGAAGAGGATTTGAAATCAAGGCAGAATTGCAGGAAACAGATTTCAGGAGGTAGATTCGAATCGCCTTTAAAGCACATGAAAAGCGGCAAAACGTTGACAATGATGCCCTTGGCCAAAAAGGGCGTATGCGTTTTTTCCTGAATATATTCAGGAAAAAACGCATACGCCCTTTTTGGCCAACCAAGCAACCTGGAAAGGCAAATCAGCGCTACAAAGAAGTCTCGCTTCCCATCGGTCAAAAGGGCCATGCTGAAAAAAGTGTCAAAACCAGAAATGCAGGACAGGCCATGGAGAAATGGGAGCCTTGCTACACTGATGGGCGGGATGAAAATTGCCAACAGCCACTCTGGAGAAGTGTACGGTGTGTCCTGAAACTTCTAAGAAACACACCTTAGAGAGCATAGGGCACTTCCACGCATGGGGGGATAAAGTGGGAAAATTGAAAATCAGCAAGACACAAGCACCCCAAAGTTTAGGGCTGCTCTGTTGACAAGGACCTCCACTTCATTCCACCTTAAATATCCCAGGAAAGCGAAAAATGGATCAAAAAGTTGTGGTCCTTATGTACAATGGAATATCACTCAGCCATGAAATCAATGTCATAAGGCTAGTAGCAGCATGATGAGTGGATTTAGGTAAGACAATTCTAAGTGAAATAAGTCACACAGAAAAGGACACTTCTCATAAGGTGTCACTTATAGAGGGAATGTAAAAACCGTTACACTTGATCTGAATTACAAAACAGAACAGAGTCACACATGCAGAAAACACACTATGGCTGCTTAACGGGAAAGGTGAGGTGGGGTGATACATAAAACAAGAGTTTCAAATTAGCTCAGATACCGTTCCATAAACCCAATATGTAATAGACAAGACCTACTCCTTGCTCAGAGAACTGGACTCAACACGCCCGATTCACCGCACAAGAATATATCTGACTAGTAATAATCTTAAAACCTATGTATTGATATCTCTCTGTTAGTGTGTCAAGTGGGTGTAAAGCGGCATAAACACAGCCGTGAAAAGCAGCTAAACCCCATTATAAAAATAAATTACTTTTCAAAACCCATGAAACAAAGACAGGGAAAGAGAGAGAAATTCTTACACAATTCGTTCAGGGGCTGTGATGCAACCTGGATTGACCATATCTAGACCCACAGCTGGATGAGACATAAGGGTGGACACTCCTGGGGCTGAGAGGTTTGGTGAGGTTGGGTGAGCAAACGCAGACCCTTTAAAGTAATACTGCGTGCTACCCATCGCATGGGTCCCAAATCTCCAGGTTCAAGGGCATCTTCCTGCATCGAAAACATGCATGAGAAACCCAGAAGATGGTACACCGTGTGATGGGGAAAGGTTTCTAAAACGCACCTCATTTCTCATCTCCTTGTGCTCGGGTTCGCCATTCCAGCCACTTTACTAGCAATCTCCCTACTTGGAGCATCAGCACCTTTAACCTCCTGTTCCGTACAGGTTGCAATTTGTCCTGAGGATGAACGGGAAGACGGGGAACCAATGAGAGACTAGCTCTTGGTGTTGGGACAGGCACAGGTCACTCTATTTTCCCATCAGGAAGAAGAATTAACCACAGGCTCCGCCTGCCCCCCGAAACCAAAACAGGGCCTGAAGCCATCCTGCGCTTTTGCGGCCAGCTCCCAAAAAAGCGACTTGTAAAATGGAGCTTCAGGGCACTGCAATTCACAAACCTGCAGAGTTATAAATGATAACTCTCGTCCACAAATATATTGAGGGAAGGCAAAGAAGAGGATTTGAAATCAAGGCAGAATTGCAGGAAACAGATTTCAGGAGGTAGATTCGAATCGCCTTTAAAGCACATGAAAAGCGGCAAAACGTTGACAATGATGCCCTTGGCCAAAAAGGGCGTATGCGTTTTTTCCTGAATATATTCAGGAAAAAACGCATACGCCCTTTTTGGCCAACCAAGCAACCTGGAAAGGCAAATCAGCGCTACAAAGAAGTCTCGCTTCCCATCGGTCAAAAGGGCCATGCTGAAAAAAGTGTCAAAACCAGAAATGCAGGACAGGCCATGGAGAAATGGGAGCCTTGCTACACTGATGGGCGGGATGTAAATTGCCAACAGCCACTCTGGAGAAGTGTACGGTGTGTCCTGAAACTTCTAAGAAACACATCTTAGAGAGCATAGGGCACTTCCACGCATGGGGGGATAAAGTGGGAAAATTGAAAATCAGCAAGACACAAGCACCCCAAAGTTTAGGGCTGCTCTGTTGACAAGGACCTCCACTTCATTCCACCTTAAATATCCCAGGAAAGCGAAAAATGGATCAAAAAGTTGTGGTCCTTATGTACAATGGAATATCACTCAGCCATGAAATCAATGTCATAAGGCTAGTAGCAGCATGATGAGTGGATTTAGGTAAGACGATTCTAAGTGAAATAAGTCACACAGAAAAGGACACTTCTCATAAGGTGTCACTTATAGAGGGAATGTAAAAACCGTTACACTTGAACTGAATTACAAAACAGAACAGAGTCACACATGCAGAAAACACACTATGGCTGCTTAACGGGAAAGGTGAGGTGGGGTGATACATAAAACAAGAGTTTCAAATTAGCTCAGATACCGTTCCATAAACCCAATATGTAATAGACAAGACCTACTCCTTGCTCAGAGAACTGGACTCAACACGCCCGATTCACCGCACAAGAATATATCTGACTAGTAATAATCTTAAAACCTATGTATTGATATCTCTCTGTTAGTGTGTCAAGTGGGTGTAAAGCGGCATAAACACAGCCGTGAAAAGCAGCTAAACCCCATTATAAAAATAAATTACTTTTAAAAACCCATGAAACAAAGACAGGGAAAGAGAGAGAAATTCTTACACAATTCGTTCAGGGGCTGTGATGCAACCTGGATTGACCATATCTAGACCCACAGCTGGATGAGACATAAGGGTGGACACTCCTGGGGCTGAGAGGTTTGGTGAGGTTGGGTGAGCAAACGCAGACCCTTTAAAGTAATACTGCGTGCTACCCATCGCATGGGTCCCAAATCTCCAGGTTCAAGGGCATCTTCCTGCATCGAAAACATGCATGAGAAACCCAGAAGATGGTACACCGTGTGATGGGGAAAGGTTTCTAAAACGCACCTCATTTCTCATCTCCTTGTGCTCGGGTTCGCCATTCCAGCCACTTTACTAGCAATCTCCCTACTTGGAGCATCAGCACCTTTAACCTCCTGTTCCGTACAGGTTGCAATTTGTCCTGAGGATGAACGGGAAGACGGGGAACCAATGAGAGACTAGCTCTTGGTGTTGGGACAGGCACAGGTCACTCTATTTTCCCATCAGGAAGAAGAATTAACCACAGGCTCCGCCTGCCCCCCGAAACCAAAACAGGGCCTGAAGCCATCCTGCGCTTTTGCGGCCAGCTCCCAAAAAAGCGACTTGTAAAATGGAGCTTCAGGGCACTGCAATTCACAAACCTGCAGAGTTATAAATGATAACTCTCGTCCACAAATATATTGAGGGAAGGCAAAGAAGAGGATTTGAAATCAAGGCAGAATTGCAGGAAACAGATTTCAGGAGGTAGATTCGAATCGCCTTTAAAGCACATGAAAAGCGGCAAAACGTTGACAATGATGCCCTTGGCCAAAAAGGGCGTATGCGTTTTTTCCTGAATATATTCAGGAAAAAACGCATACGCCCTTTTTGGCCAACCAAGCAACCTGGAAAGGCAAATCAGCGCTACAAAGAAGTCTCGCTTCCCATCGGTCAAAAGGGCCATGCTGAAAAAAGTGTCAAAACCAGAAATGCAGGACAGGCCATGGAGAAATGGGAGCCTTGCTACACTGATGGGCGGGATGTAAATTGCCAACAGCCACTCTGGAGAAGTGTACGGTGTGTCCTGAAACTTGTAAGAAACACAGCTTAGAGAGCATAGGGCACTTCCACGCATGGGGGGATAAAGTGGGAAAATTGAAAATCAGCAAGACACAAGCACCCCAAAGTTTAGGGCTGCTCTGTTGACAAGGACCTCCACTTCATTCCACCTTAAATATCCCAGGAAAGCGAAAAATGGATCAAAAAGTTGTGGTCCTTATGTACAATGGAATATCACTCAGCCATGAAATCAATGTCATAAGGCTAGTAGCAGCATGATGAGTGGATTTAGGTAAGACGATTCTAAGTGAAATAAGTCACACAGAAAAGGACACTTCTCATAAGGTGTCACTTATAGAGGGAATGTAAAAACCGTTACACTTGAACTGAATTACAAAACAGAACAGAGTCACACATGCAGAAAACACACTATGGCTGCTTAACGGGAAAGGTGAGGTGGGGTGATACATAAAACAAGAGTTTCAAATTAGCTCAGATACCGTTGCATAAACCCAATATGTAATAGACAAGACCTACTCCTTGCTCAGAGAACTGGACTCAACACGCCCGATTCACCGCACAAGAATATATCTGACTAGTAATAATCTTAAAACCTATGTATTGATATCTCTCTGTTAGTGTGTCAAGTGGGTGTAAAGCGGCATAAACACAGCCGTGAAAAGCAGCTAAACCCCATTATAAAAATAAATTACTTTTCAAAACCCATGAAACAAAGACAGGGAAAGAGAGAGAAATTCTTACACAATTCGTTCAGGGGCTGTGATGCAACCTGGATTGACCATATCTAGACCCACAGCTGGATGAGACATAAGGGTGGACACTCCTGGGGCTGAGAGGTTTGGTGAGGTTGGGTGAGCAAACGCAGACCCTTTAAAGTAATACTGCGTGCTACCCATCGCATGGGTCCCAAATCTCCAGGTTCAAGGGCATCTTCCTGCATCGAAAACATGCATGAGAAACCCAGAAGATGGTACACCGTGTGATGGGGAAAGGTTTCTAAAACGCACCTCATTTCTCATCTCCTTGTGCTCGGGTTCGCCATTCCAGCCACTTTACTAGCAATCTCCCTACTTGGAGCATCAGCACCTTTAACCTCCTGTTCCGTACAGGTTGCAATTTGTCCTGAGGATGAACGGGAAGACGGGGAACCAATGAGAGACTAGCTCTTGGTGTTGGGACAGGCACAGGTCACTCTATTTTCCCATCAGGAAGAAGAATTAACCACAGGCTCCGCCTGCCCCCCGAAACCAAAACAGGGCCTGAAGCCATCCTGCGCTTTTGCGGCCAGCTCCCAAAAAAGCGACTTGTAAAATGGAGCTTCAGGGCACTGCAATTCACAAACCTGCAGAGTTATAAATGATAACTCTCGTCCACAAATATATTGAGGGAAGGCAAAGAAGAGGATTTGAAATCAAGGCAGAATTGCAGGAAACAGATTTCAGGAGGTAGATTCGAATCGCCTTTAAAGCACATGAAAAGCGGCAAAACGTTGACAATGATGCCCTTGGCCAAAAAGGGCGTATGCGTTTTTTCCTGAATATATTCAGGAAAAAACGCATACGCCCTTTTTGGCCAACCAAGCAACCTGGAAAGGCAAATCAGCGCTACAAAGAAGTCTCGCTTCCCATCGGTCAAAAGGGCCATGCTGAAAAAAGTGTCAAAACCAGAAATGCAGGACAGGCCATGGAGAAATGGGAGCCTTGCTACACTGATGGGCGGGATGTAAATTGCCAACAGCCACTCTGGAGAAGTGTACGGTGTGTCCTGAAACTTCTAAGAAACACAGCTTAGAGAGCATAGGGCACTTCCACGCATGGGGGGATAAAGTGGGAAAATTGAAAATCAGCAAGACACAAGCACCCCAAAGTTTAGGGCTGCTCTGTTGACAAGGACCTCCACTTCATTCCACCTTAAATATCCCAGGAAAGCGAAAAATGGATCAAAAAGTTGTGGTCCTTATGTACAATGGAATATCACTCAGCCATGAAATCAATGTCATAAGGCTAGTAGCAGCATGATGAGTGGATTTAGGTAAGACGATTCTAAGTGAAATAAGTCACACAGAAAAGGACACTTCTCATAAGGTGTCACTTATAGAGGGAATGTAAAAACCGTTACACTTGAACTGAATTACAAAACAGAACAGAGTCACACATGCAGAAAACACACTATGGCTGCTTAACGGGAAAGGTGAGGTGGGGTGATACATAAAACAAGAGTTTCAAATTAGCTCAGATACCGTTCCATAAACCCAATATGTAATAGACAAGACCTACTCCTTGCTCAGAGAACTGGACTCAACACGCCCGATTCACCGCACAAGAATATATCTGACTAGTAATAATCTTAAAACCTATGTATTGATATCTCTCTGTTAGTGTGTCAAGTGGGTGTAAAGCGGCATAAACACAGCCGTGAAAAGCAGCTAAACCCCATTATAAAAATAAATTACTTTTAAAAACCCATGAAACAAAGACAGGGAAAGAGAGAGAAATTCTTACACAATTCGTTCAGGGGCTGTGATGCAACCTGGATTGACCATATCTAGACCCACAGCTGGATGAGACATAAGGGTGGACACTCCTGGGGCTGAGAGGTTTGGTGAGGTTGGGTGAGCAAACGCAGACCCTTTAAAGTAATACTGCGTGCTACCCATCGCATGGGTCCCAAATCTCCAGGTTCAAGGGCATCTTCCTGCATCGAAAACATGCATGAGAAACCCAGAAGATGGTACACCGTGTGATGGGGAAAGGTTTCTAAAACGCACCTCATTTCTCATCTCCTTGTGCTCGGGTTCGCCATTCCAGCCACTTTACTAGCAATCTCCCTACTTGGAGCATCAGCACCTTTAACCTCCTGTTCCGTACAGGTTGCAATTTGTCCTGAGGATGAACGGGAAGACGGGGAACCAATGAGAGACTAGCTCTTGGTGTTGGGACAGGCACAGGTCACTCTATTTTCCCATCAGGAAGAAGAATTAACCACAGGCTCCGCCTGCCCCCCGAAACCAGAACAGGGCCTGAAGCCATCCTGCGCTTTTGCGGCCAGCTCCCAAAAAAGCGACTTGTAAAATGGAGCTTCAGGGCACTGCAATTCACAAACCTGCAGAGTTATAAATGATAACTCTCGTCCACAAATATATTGAGGGAAGGCAAAGAAGAGGATTTGAAATCAAGGCAGAATTGCAGGAAACAGATTTCAGGAGGTAGATTCGAATCGCCTTTAAAGCACATGAAAAGCGGCAAAACGTTGACAATGATGCCCTTGGCCAAAAAGGGCGTATGCGTTTTTTCCTGAATATATTCAGGAAAAAACGCATACGCCCTTTTTGGCCAACCAAGCAACCTGGAAAGGCAAATCAGCGCTACAAAGAAGTCTCGCTTCCCATCGGTCAAAAGGGCCATGCTGAAAAAAGTGTCAAAACCAGAAATGCAGGACAGGCCATGGAGAAATGGGAGCCTTGCTACACTGATGGGCGGGATGTAAATTGCCAACAGCCACTCTGGAGAAGTGTACGGTGTGTCCTGAAACTTGTAAGAAACACAGCTTAGAGAGCATAGGGCACTTCCACGCATGGGGGGATAAAGTGGGAAAATTGAAAATCAGCAAGACACAAGCACCCCAAAGTTTAGGGCTGCTCTGTTGACAAGGACCTCCACTTCATTCCACCTTAAATATCCCAGGAAAGCGAAAAATGGATCAAAAAGTTGTGGTCCTTATGTACAATGGAATATCACTCAGCCATGAAATCAATGTCATAAGGCTAGTAGCAGCATGATGAGTGGATTTAGGTAAGACGATTCTAAGTGAAATAAGTCACACAGAAAAGGACACTTCTCATAAGGTGTCACTTATAGAGGGAATGTAAAAACCGTTACACTTGAACTGAATTACAAAACAGAACAGAGTCACACATGCAGAAAACACACTATGGCTGCTTAACGGGAAAGGTGAGGTGGGGTGATACATAAAACAAGAGTTTCAAATTAGCTCAGATACCGTTGCATAAACCCAATATGTAATAGACAAGACCTACTCCTTGCTCAGAGAACTGGACTCAACACGCCCGATTCACCGCACAAGAATATATCTGACTAGTAATAATCTTAAAACCTATGTATTGATATCTCTCTGTTAGTGTGTCAAGTGGGTGTAAAGCGGCATAAACACAGCCGTGAAAAGCAGCTAAACCCCATTATAAAAATAAATTACATTTAAAAACCCATGAAACAAAGACAGGGAAAGAGAGAGAAATTCTTACACAATTCGTTCAGGGGCTGTGATGCAACCTGGATTGACCATATCTAGACCCACAGCTGGATGAGACATAAGGGTGGACACTCCTGGGGCTGAGAGGTTTGGTGAGGTTGGGTGAGCAAACGCAGACCCTTTAAAGTAATACTGCGTGCTACCCATCGCATGGGTCCCAAATCTCCAGGTTCAAGGGCATCTTCCTGCATCGAAAACATGCATGAGAAACCCAGAAGATGGTACACCGTGTGATGGGGAAAGGTTTCTAAAACGCACCTCATTTCTCATCTCCTTGTGCTCGGGTTCGCCATTCCAGCCACTTTACTAGCAATCTCCCTACTTGGAGCATCAGCACCTTTAACCTCCTGTTCCGTACAGGTTGCAATTTGTCCTGAGGATGAACGGGAAGACGGGGAACCAATGAGAGACTAGCTCTTGGTGTTGGGACAGGCACAGGTCACTCTATTTTCCCATCAGGAAGAAGAATTAACCACAGGCTCCGCCTGCCCCCCGAAACCAGAACAGGGCCTGAAGCCATCCTGCGCTTTTGCGGCCAGCTCCCAAAAAAGCGACTTGTAAAATGGAGCTTCAGGGCACTGCAATTCACAAACCTGCAGAGTTATAAATGATAACTCTCGTCCACAAATATATTGAGGGAAGGCAAAGAAGAGGATTTGAAATCAAGGCAGAATTGCAGGAAACAGATTTCAGGAGGTAGATTCGAATCGCCTTTAAAGCACATGAAAAGCGGCAAAACGTTGACAATGATGCCCTTGGCCAAAAAGGGCGTATGCGTTTTTTCCTGAATATATTCAGGAAAAAACGCATACGCCCTTTTTGGCCAACCAAGCAACCTGGAAAGGCAAATCAGCGCTACAAAGAAGTCTCGCTTCCCATCGGTCAAAAGGGCCATGCTGAAAAAAGTGTCAAAACCAGAAATGCAGGACAGGCCATGGAGAAATGGGAGCCTTGCTACACTGATGGGCGGGATGTAAATTGCCAACAGCCACTCTGGAGAAGTGTACGGTGTGTCCTGAAACTTCTAAGAAACACAGCTTAGAGAGCATAGGGCACTTCCACGCATGGGGGGATAAAGTGGGAAAATTGAAAATCAGCAAGACACAAGCACCCCAAAGTTTAGGGCTGCTCTGTTGACAAGGACCTCCACTTCATTCCACCTTAAATATCCCAGGAAAGCGAAAAATGGATCAAAAAGTTGTGGTCCTTATGTACAATGGAATATCACTCAGCCATGAAATCAATGTCATAAGGCTAGTAGCAGCATGATGAGTGGATTTAGGTAAGACGATTCTAAGTGAAATAAGTCACACAGAAAAGGACACTTCTCATAAGGTGTCACTTATAGAGGGAATGTAAAAACCGTTACACTTGAACTGAATTACAAAACAGAACAGAGTCACACATGCAGAAAACACACTATGGCTGCTTAACGGGAAAGGTGAGGTGGGGTGATACATAAAACAAGAGTTTCAAATTAGCTCAGATACCGTTCCATAAACCCAATATGTAATAGACAAGACCTACTCCTTGCTCAGAGAACTGGACTCAACACGCCCGATTCACCGCACAAGAATATATCTGACTAGTAATAATCTTAAAACCTATGTATTGATATCTCTCTGTTAGTGTGTCAAGTGGGTGTAAAGCGGCATAAACACAGCCGTGAAAAGCAGCTAAACCCCATTATAAAAATAAATTACATTTAAAAACCCATGAAACAAAGACAGGGAAAGAGAGAGAAATTCTTACACAATTCGTTCAGGGGCTGTGATGCAACCTGGATTGACCATATCTAGACCCACAGCTGGATGAGACATAAGGGTGGACACTCCTGGGGCTGAGAGGTTTGGTGAGGTTGGGTGAGCAAACGCAGACCCTTTAAAGTAATACTGCGTGCTACCCATCGCATGGGTCCCAAATCTCCAGGTTCAAGGGCATCTTCCTGCATCGAAAACATGCATGAGAAACCCAGAAGATGGTACACCGTGTGATGGGGAAAGGTTTCTAAAATGCACCTCATTTCTCATCTCCTTGTGCTCGGGTTCGCCATTCCAGCCACTTTACTAGCAATCTCCCTACTTGGAGCATCAGCACCTTTAACCTCCTGTTCCGTACAGGTTGCAATTTGTCCTGAGGATGAACGGGAAGACGGGGAACCAATGAGAGACTAGCTCTTGGTGTTGGGACAGGCACAGGTCACTCTATTTTCCCATCAGGAAGAAGAATTAACCACAGGCTCCGCCTGCCCCCCGAAACCAGAACAGGGCCTGAAGCCATCCTGCGCTTTTGCGGCCAGCTCCCAAAAAAGCGACTTGTAAAATGGAGCTTCAGGGCACTGCAATTCACAAACCTGCAGAGTTATAAATGATAACTCTCGTCCACAAATATATTGAGGGAAGGCAAAGAAGAGGATTTGAAATCAAGGCAGAATTGCAGGAAACAGATTTCAGGAGGTAGATTCGAATCGCCTTTAAAGCACATGAAAAGCGGCAAAACGTTGACAATGATGCCCTTGGCCAAAAAGGGCGTATGCGTTTTTTCCTGAATATATTCAGGAAAAAACGCATACGCCCTTTTTGGCCAACCAAGCAACCTGGAAAGGCAAATCAGCGCTACAAAGAAGTCTCGCTTCCCATCGGTCAAAAGGGCCATGCTGAAAAAAGTGTCAAAACCAGAAATGCAGGACAGGCCATGGAGAAATGGGAGCCTTGCTACACTGATGGGCGGGATGTAAATTGCCAACAGCCACTCTGGAGAAGTGTACGGTGTGTCCTGAAACTTGTAAGAAACACAGCTTAGAGAGCATAGGGCACTTCCACGCATGGGGGGATAAAGTGGGAAAATTGAAAATCAGCAAGACACAAGCACCCCAAAGTTTAGGGCTGCTCTGTTGACAAGGACCTCCACTTCATTCCACCTTAAATATCCCAGGAAAGCGAAAAATGGATCAAAAAGTTGTGGTCCTTATGTACAATGGAATATCACTCAGCCATGAAATCAATGTCATAAGGCTAGTAGCAGCATGATGAGTGGATTTAGGTAAGACGATTCTAAGTGAAATAAGTCACACAGAAAAGGACACTTCTCATAAGGTGTCACTTATAGAGGGAATGTAAAAACCGTTACACTTGAACTGAATTACAAAACAGAACAGAGTCACACATGCAGAAAACACACTATGGCTGCTTAACGGGAAAGGTGAGGTGGGGTGATACATAAAACAAGAGTTTCAAATTAGCTCAGATACCGTTGCATAAACCCAATATGTAATAGACAAGACCTACTCCTTGCTCAGAGAACTGGACTCAACACGCCCGATTCACCGCACAAGAATATATCTGACTAGTAATAATCTTAAAACCTATGTATTGATATCTCTCTGTTAGTGTGTCAAGTGGGTGTAAAGCGGCATAAACACAGCCGTGAAAAGCAGCTAAACCCCATTATAAAAATAAATTACTTTTAAAAACCCATGAAACAAAGACAGGGAAAGAGAGAGAAATTCTTACACAATTCGTTCAGGGGCTGTGATGCAACCTGGATTGACCATATCTAGACCCACAGCTGGATGAGACATAAGGGTGGACACTCCTGGGGCTGAGAGGTTTGGTGAGGTTGGGTGAGCAAACGCAGACCCTTTAAAGTAATACTGCGTGCTACCCATCGCATGGGTCCCAAATCTCCAGGTTCAAGGGCATCTTCCTGCATCGAAAACATGCATGAGAAACCCAGAAGATGGTACACCGTGTGATGGGGAAAGGTTTCTAAAACGCACCTCATTTCTCATCTCCTTGTGCTCGGGTTCGCCATTCCAGCCACTTTACTAGCAATCTCCCTACTTGGAGCATCAGCACCTTTAACCTCCTGTTCCGTACAGGTTGCAATTTGTCCTGAGGATGAACGGGAAGACGGGGAACCAATGAGAGACTAGCTCTTGGTGTTGGGACAGGCACAGGTCACTCTATTTTCCCATCAGGAAGAAGAATTAACCACAGGCTCCGCCTGCCCCCCGAAACCAAAACAGGGCCTGAAGCCATCCTGCGCTTTTGCGGCCAGCTCCCAAAAAAGCGACTTGTAAAATGGAGCTTCAGGGCACTGCAATTCACAAACCTGCAGAGTTATAAATGATAACTCTCGTCCACAAATATATTGAGGGAAGGCAAAGAAGAGGATTTGAAATCAAGGCAGAATTGCAGGAAACAGATTTCAGGAGGTAGATTCGAATCGCCTTTAAAGCACATGAAAAGCGGCAAAACGTTGACAATGATGCCCTTGGCCAAAAAGGGCGTATGCGTTTTTTCCTGAATATATTCAGGAAAAAACGCATACGCCCTTTTTGGCCAACCAAGCAACCTGGAAAGGCAAATCAGCGCTACAAAGAAGTCTCGCTTCCCATCGGTCAAAAGGGCCATGCTGAAAAAAGTGTCAAAACCAGAAATGCAGGACAGGCCATGGAGAAATGGGAGCCTTGCTACACTGATGGGCGGGATGTAAATTGCCAACAGCCACTCTGGAGAAGTGTACGGTGTGTCCTGAAACTTCTAAGAAACACAGCTTAGAGAGCATAGGGCACTTCCACGCATGGGGGGATAAAGTGGGAAAATTGAAAATCAGCAAGACACAAGCACCCCAAAGTTTAGGGCTGCTCTGTTGACAAGGACCTCCACTTCATTCCACCTTAAATATCCCAGGAAAGCGAAAAATGGATCAAAAAGTTGTGGTCCTTATGTACAATGGAATATCACTCAGCCATGAAATCAATGTCATAAGGCTAGTAGCAGCATGATGAGTGGATTTAGGTAAGACGATTCTAAGTGAAATAAGTCACACAGAAAAGGACACTTCTCATAAGGTGTCACTTATAGAGGGAATGTAAAAACCGTTACACTTGAACTGAATTACAAAACAGAACAGAGTCACACATGCAGAAAACACACTATGGCTGCTTAACGGGAAAGGTGAGGTGGGGTGATACATAAAACAAGAGTTTCAAATTAGCTCAGATACCGTTCCATAAACCCAATATGTAATAGACAAGACCTACTCCTTGCTCAGAGAACTGGACTCAACACGCCCGATTCACCGCACAAGAATATATCTGACTAGTAATAATCTTAAAACCTATGTATTGATATCTCTCTGTTAGTGTGTCAAGTGGGTGTAAAGCGGCATAAACACAGCCGTGAAAAGCAGCTAAACCCCATTATAAAAATAAATTACATTTAAAAACCCATGAAACAAAGACAGGGAAAGAGAGAGAAATTCTTACACAATTCGTTCAGGGGCTGTGATGCAACCTGGATTGACCATATCTAGACCCACAGCTGGATGAGACATAAGGGTGGACACTCCTGGGGCTGAGAGGTTTGGTGAGGTTGGGTGAGCAAACGCAGACCCTTTAAAGTAATACTGCGTGCTACCCATCGCATGGGTCCCAAATCTCCAGGTTCAAGGGCATCTTCCTGCATCGAAAACATGCATGAGAAACCCAGAAGATGGTACACCGTGTGATGGGGAAAGGTTTCTAAAACGCACCTCATTTCTCATCTCCTTGTGCTCGGGTTCGCCATTCCAGCCACTTTACTAGCAATCTCCCTACTTGGAGCATCAGCACCTTTAACCTCCTGTTCCGTACAGGTTGCAATTTGTCCTGAGGATGAACGGGAAGACGGGGAACCAATGAGAGACTAGCTCTTGGTGTTGGGACAGGCACAGGTCACTCTATTTTCCCATCAGGAAGAAGAATTAACCACAGGCTCCGCCTGCCCCCCGAAACCAGAACAGGGCCTGAAGCCATCCTGCGCTTTTGCGGCCAGCTCCCAAAAAAGCGACTTGTAAAATGGAGCTTCAGGGCACTGCAATTCACAAACCTGCAGAGTTATAAATGATAACTCTCGTCCACAAATATATTGAGGGAAGGCAAAGAAGAGGATTTGAAATCAAGGCAGAATTGCAGGAAACAGATTTCAGGAGGTAGATTCGAATCGCCTTTAAAGCACATGAAAAGCGGCAAAACGTTGACAATGATGCCCTTGGCCAAAAAGGGCGTATGCGTTTTTTCCTGAATATATTCAGGAAAAAACGCATACGCCCTTTTTGGCCAACCAAGCAACCTGGAAAGGCAAATCAGCGCTACAAAGAAGTCTCGCTTCCCATCGGTCAAAAGGGCCATGCTGAAAAAAGTGTCAAAACCAGAAATGCAGGACAGGCCATGGAGAAATGGGAGCCTTGCTACACTGATGGGCGGGATGTAAATTGCCAACAGCCACTCTGGAGAAGTGTACGGTGTGTCCTGAAACTTGTAAGAAACACAGCTTAGAGAGCATAGGGCACTTCCACGCATGGGGGGATAAAGTGGGAAAATTGAAAATCAGCAAGACACAAGCACCCCAAAGTTTAGGGCTGCTCTGTTGACAAGGACCTCCACTTCATTCCACCTTAAATATCCCAGGAAAGCGAAAAATGGATCAAAAAGTTGTGGTCCTTATGTACAATGGAATATCACTCAGCCATGAAATCAATGTCATAAGGCTAGTAGCAGCATGATGAGTGGATTTAGGTAAGACGATTCTAAGTGAAATAAGTCACACAGAAAAGGACACTTCTCATAAGGTGTCACTTATAGAGGGAATGTAAAAACCGTTACACTTGAACTGAATTACAAAACAGAACAGAGTCACACATGCAGAAAACACACTATGGCTGCTTAACGGGAAAGGTGAGGTGGGGTGATACATAAAACAAGAGTTTCAAATTAGCTCAGATACCGTTGCATAAACCCAATATGTAATAGACAAGACCTACTCCTTGCTCAGAGAACTGGACTCAACACGCCCGATTCACCGCACAAGAATATATCTGACTAGTAATAATCTTAAAACCTATGTATTGATATCTCTCTGTTAGTGTGTCAAGTGGGTGTAAAGCGGCATAAACACAGCCGTGAAAAGCAGCTAAACCCCATTATAAAAATAAATTACTTTTAAAAACCCATGAAACAAAGACAGGGAAAGAGAGAGAAATTCTTACACAATTCGTTCAGGGGCTGTGATGCAACCTGGATTGACCATATCTAGACCCACAGCTGGATGAGACATAAGGGTGGACACTCCTGGGGCTGAGAGGTTTGGTGAGGTTGGGTGAGCAAACGCAGACCCTTTAAAGTAATACTGCGTGCTACCCATCGCATGGGTCCCAAATCTCCAGGTTCAAGGGCATCTTCCTGCATCGAAAACATGCATGAGAAACCCAGAAGATGGTACACCGTGTGATGGGGAAAGGTTTCTAAAACGCACCTCATTTCTCATCTCCTTGTGCTCGGGTTCGCCATTCCAGCCACTTTACTAGCAATCTCCCTACTTGGAGCATCAGCACCTTTAACCTCCTGTTCCGTACAGGTTGCAATTTGTCCTGAGGATGAACGGGAAGACGGGGAACCAATGAGAGACTAGCTCTTGGTGTTGGGACAGGCACAGGTCACTCTATTTTCCCATCAGGAAGAAGAATTAACCACAGGCTCCGCCTGCCCCCCGAAACCAAAACAGGGCCTGAAGCCATCCTGCGCTTTTGCGGCCAGCTCCCAAAAAAGCGACTTGTAAAATGGAGCTTCAGGGCACTGCAATTCACAAACCTGCAGAGTTATAAATGATAACTCTCGTCCACAAATATATTGAGGGAAGGCAAAGAAGAGGATTTGAAATCAAGGCAGAATTGCAGGAAACAGATTTCAGGAGGTAGATTCGAATCGCCTTTAAAGCACATGAAAAGCGGCAAAACGTTGACAATGATGCCCTTGGCCAAAAAGGGCGTATGCGTTTTTTCCTGAATATATTCAGGAAAAAACGCATACGCCCTTTTTGGCCAACCAAGCAACCTGGAAAGGCAAATCAGCGCTACAAAGAAGTCTCGCTTCCCATCGGTCAAAAGGGCCATGCTGAAAAAAGTGTCAAAACCAGAAATGCAGGACAGGCCATGGAGAAATGGGAGCCTTGCTACACTGATGGGCGGGATGTAAATTGCCAACAGCCACTCTGGAGAAGTGTACGGTGTGTCCTGAAACTTGTAAGAAACACAGCTTAGAGAGCATAGGGCACTTCCACGCATGGGGGGATAAAGTGGGAAAATTGAAAATCAGCAAGACACAAGCACCCCAAAGTTTAGGGCTGCTCTGTTGACAAGGACCTCCACTTCATTCCACCTTAAATATCCCAGGAAAGCGAAAAATGGATCAAAAAGTTGTGGTCCTTATGTACAATGGAATATCACTCAGCCATGAAATCAATGTCATAAGGCTAGTAGCAGCATGATGAGTGGATTTAGGTAAGACGATTCTAAGTGAAATAAGTCACACAGAAAAGGACACTTCTCATAAGGTGTCACTTATAGAGGGAATGTAAAAACCGTTACACTTGAACTGAATTACAAAACAGAACAGAGTCACACATGCAGAAAACACACTATGGCTGCTTAACGGGAAAGGTGAGGTGGGGTGATACATAAAACAAGAGTTTCAAATTAGCTCAGATACCGTTCCATAAACCCAATATGTAATAGACAAGACCTACTCCTTGCTCAGAGAACTGGACTCAACACGCCCGATTCACCGCACAAGAATATATCTGACTAGTAATAATCTTAAAACCTATGTATTGATATCTCTCTGTTAGTGTATCAAGTGGGTGTAAAGCGGCATAAACACAGCCGTGAAAAGCAGCTAAACCCCATTATAAAAATAAATTACATTTAAAAACCCATGAAACAAAGACAGGGAAAGAGAGAGAAATTCTTACACAATTCGTTCAGGGGCTGTGATGCAACCTGGATTGACCATATCTAGACCCACAGCTGGATGAGACATAAGGGTGGACACTCCTGGGGCTGAGAGGTTTGGTGAGGTTGGGTGAGCAAACGCAGACCCTTTAAAGTAATACTGCGTGCTACCCATCGCATGGGTCCCAAATCTCCAGGTTCAAGGGCATCTTCCTGCATCGAAAACATGCATGAGAAACCCAGAAGATGGTACACCGTGTGATGGGGAAAGGTTTCTAAAATGCACCTCATTTCTCATCTCCTTGTGCTCGGGTTCGCCATTCCAGCCACTTTACTAGCAATCTCCCTACTTGGAGCATCAGCACCTTTAACCTCCTGTTCCGTACAGGTTGCAATTTGTCCTGAGGATGAACGGGAAGACGGGGAACCAATGAGAGACTAGCTCTTGGTGTTGGGACAGGCACAGGTCACTCTATTTTCCCATCAGGAAGAAGAATTAACCACAGGCTCCGCCTGCCCCCCGAAACCAAAACAGGGCCTGAAGCCATCCTGCGCTTTTGCGGCCAGCTCCCAAAAAAGCGACTTGTAAAATGGAGCTTCAGGGCACTGCAATTCACAAACCTGCAGAGTTATAAATGATAACTCTCGTCCACAAATATATTGAGGGAAGGCAAAGAAGAGGATTTGAAATCAAGGCAGAATTGCAGGAAACAGATTTCAGGAGGTAGATTCGAATCGCCTTTAAAGCACATGAAAAGCGGCAAAACGTTGACAATGATGCCCTTGGCCAAAAAGGGCGTATGCGTTTTTTCCTGAATATATTCAGGAAAAAACGCATACGCCCTTTTTGGCCAACCAAGCAACCTGGAAAGGCAAATCAGCGCTACAAAGAAGTCTCGCTTCCCATCGGTCAAAAGGGCCATGCTGAAAAAAGTGTCAAAACCAGAAATGCAGGACAGGCCATGGAGAAATGGGAGCCTTGCTACACTGATGGGCGGGATGTAAATTGCCAACAGCCACTCTGGAGAAGTGTACGGTGTGTCCTGAAACTTGTAAGAAACACAGCTTAGAGAGCATAGGGCACTTCCACGCATGGGGGGATAAAGTGGGAAAATTGAAAATCAGCAAGACACAAGCACCCCAAAGTTTAGGGCTGCTCTGTTGACAAGGACCTCCACTTCATTCCACCTTAAATATCCCAGGAAAGCGAAAAATGGATCAAAAAGTTGTGGTCCTTATGTACAATGGAATATCACTCAGCCATGAAATCAATGTCATAAGGCTAGTAGCAGCATGATGAGTGGATTTAGGTAAGACGATTCTAAGTGAAATAAGTCACACAGAAAAGGACACTTCTCATAAGGTGTCACTTATAGAGGGAATGTAAAAACCGTTACACTTGAACTGAATTACAAAACAGAACAGAGTCACACATGCAGAAAACACACTATGGCTGCTTAACGGGAAAGGTGAGGTGGGGTGATACATAAAACAAGAGTTTCAAATTAGCTCAGATACCGTTCCATAAACCCAATATGTAATAGACAAGACCTACTCCTTGCTCAGAGAACTGGACTCAACACGCCCGATTCACCGCACAAGAATATATCTGACTAGTAATAATCTTAAAACCTATGTATTGATATCTCTCTGTTAGTGTGTCAAGTGGGTGTAAAGCGGCATAAACACAGCCGTGAAAAGCAGCTAAACCCCATTATAAAAATAAATTACTTTTCAAAACCCATGAAACAAAGACAGGGAAAGAGAGAGAAATTCTTACACAATTCGTTCAGGGGCTGTGATGCAACCTGGATTGACCATATCTAGACCCACAGCTGGATGAGACATAAGGGTGGACACTCCTGGGGCTGAGAGGTTTGGTGAGGTTGGGTGAGCAAACGCAGACCCTTTAAAGTAATACTGCGTGCTACCCATCGCATGGGTCCCAAATCTCCAGGTTCAAGGGCATCTTCCTGCATCGAAAACATGCATGAGAAACCCAGAAGATGGTACACCGTGTGATGGGGAAAGGTTTCTAAAACGCACCTCATTTCAAATCTCCTTGTGCTCGGGTTCGCCATTCCAGCCACTTTACTAGCAATCTCCCTACTTGGAGCATCAGCACCTTTAACCTCCTGTTCCGTACAGGTTGCAATTTGTCCTGAGGATGAACGGGAAGACGGGGAACCAATGAGAGACTAGCTCTTGGTGTTGGGACAGGCACAGGTCACTCTATTTTCCCATCAGGAAGAAGAATTAACCACAGGCTCCGCCTGCCCCCCGAAACCAAAACAGGGCCTGAAGCCATCCTGCGCTTTTGCGGCCAGCTCCCAAAAAAGCGACTTGTAAAATGGAGCTTCAGGGCACTGCAATTCACAAACCTGCAGAGTTATAAATGATAACTCTCGTCCACAAATATATTGAGGGAAGGCAAAGAAGAGGATTTGAAATCAAGGCAGAATTGCAGGAAACAGATTTCAGGAGGTAGATTCGAATCGCCTTTAAAGCACATGAAAAGCGGCAAAACGTTGACAATGATGCCCTTGGCCAAAAAGGGCGTATGCGTTTTTTCCTGAATATATTCAGGAAAAAACGCATACGCCCTTTTTGGCCAACCAAGCAACCTGGAAAGGCAAATCAGCACTACAAAGAAGTCTCGCTTCCCATCGGTCAAAAGGGCCATGCTGAAAAAAGTGTCAAAACCAGAAATGCAGGACAGGCCATGGAGAAATGGGAGCCTTGCTACACTGATGGGCGGGATGTAAATTGCCAACAGCCACTCTGGAGAAGTGTACGGTGTGTCCTGAAACTTCTAAGAAACACAGCTTAGAGAGCATAGGGCACTTCCACGCATGGGGGGATAAAGTGGGAAAATTGAAAATCAGCAAGACACAAGCACCCCAAAGTTTAGGGCTGCTCTGTTGACAAGGACCTCCACTTCATTCCACCTTAAATATCCCAGGAAAGCGAAAAATGGATCAAAAAGTTGTGGTCCTTATGTACAATGGAATATCACTCAGCCATGAAATCAATGTCATAAGGCTAGTAGCAGCATGATGAGTGGATTTAGGTAAGACGATTCTAAGTGAAATAAGTCACACAGAAAAGGACACCTCTCATAAGGTGTCACTTATAGAGGGAATGTAAAAACCGTTACACTTGAACTGAATTACAAAACAGAACAGAGTCACACATGCAGAAAACACACTATGGCTGCTTAACGGGAAAGGTGAGGTGGGGTGATACATAAAACAAGAGTTTCAAATTAGCTCAGATACCGTTCCATAAACCCAATATGTAATAGACAAGACCTACTCCTTGCTCAGAGAACTGGACTCAACACGCCCGATTCACCGCACAAGAATATATCTGACTAGTAATAATCTTAAAACCTATGTATTGATATCTCTCTGTTAGTGTGTCAAGTGGGTGTAAAGCGGCATAAACACAGCCGTGAAAAGCAGCTAAACCCCATTATAAAAATAAATTACTTTTCAAAACCCATGAAACAAAGACAGGGAAAGAGAGAGAAATTTTTACACAAATCGTTCAGGGGATGTGATGCAACCTGGATTGACCATATCTAGACCCACAGCTGGATGAGACATAAGGGTGGACACTCCTGGGGCTGAGAGGTTTGGTGAGGTTGGGTGAGCAAACGCAGACCCTTTAAAGTAATACTGCGTGCTACCCATCGCATGGGTCCCAAATCTCCAGGTTCAAGGGCATCTTCCTGCATCGAAAACATGCATGAGAAACCCAGAAGATGGTACACCGTGTGATGGGGAAAGGTTTCTAAAACGCACCTCATTTCTCATCTCCTTGTGCTCGGGTTCGCCATTCCAGCCACTTTACTAGCAATCTCCCTACTTGGAGCATCAGCACCTTTAACCTCCTGTTCCGTACAGGTTGCAATTTGTCCTGAGGATGAACGGGAAGACGGGGAACCAATGAGAGACTAGCTCTTGGTGTTGGGACAGGCACAGGTCACTCTATTTTCCCATCAGGAAGAAGAATTAACCACAGGCTCCGCCTGCCCCCCGAAACCAAAACAGGGCCTGAAGCCATCCTGCGCTTTTGCGGCCAGCTCCCAAAAAAGCGACTTGTAAAATGGAGCTTCAGGGCACTGCAATTCACAAACCTGCAGAGTTATAAATGATAACTCTCGTCCACAAATATATTGAGGGAAGGCAAAGAAGAGGATTTGAAATCAAGGCAGAATTGCAGGAAACAGATTTCAGGAGGTAGATTCGAATCGCCTTTAAAGCACATGAAAAGCGGCAAAACGTTGACAATGATGCCCTTGGCCAAAAAGGGCGTATGCGTTTTTTCCTGAATATATTCAGGAAAAAACGCATACGCCCTTTTTGGCCAACCAAGCAACCTGGAAAGGCAAATCAGCGCTACAAAGAAGTCTCGCTTCCCATCGGTCAAAAGGGCCATGCTGAAAAAAGTGTCAAAACCAGAAATGCAGGACAGGCCATGGAGAAATGGGAGCCTTGCTACACTGATGGGCGGGATGTAAATTGCCAACAGCCACTCTGGAGAAGTGTACGGTGTGTCCTGAAACTTCTAAGAAACACAGCTTAGAGAGCATAGGGCACTTCCACGCATGGGGGGATAAAGTGGGAAAATTGAAAATCAGCAAGACACAAGCACCCCAAAGTTTAGGGCTGCTCTGTTGACAAGGACCTCCACTTCATTCCACCTTAAATATCCCAGGAAAGCGAAAAATGGATCAAAAAGTTGTGGTCCTTATGTACAATGGAATATCACTCAGCCATGAAATCAATGTCATAAGGCTAGTAGCAGCATGATGAGTGGATTTAGGTAAGACGATTCTAAGTGAAATAAGTCACACAGAAAAGGACACCTCTCATAAGGTGTCACTTATAGAGGGAATGTAAAAACCGTTACACTTGAACTGAATTACAAAACAGAACAGAGTCACACATGCAGAAAACACACTATGGCTGCTTAACGGGAAAGGTGAGGTGGGGTGATACATAAAACAAGAGTTTCAAATTAGCTCAGATACCGTTCCATAAACCCAATATGTAATAGACAAGACCTACTCCTTGCTCAGAGAACTGGACTCAACACGCCCGATTCACCGCACAAGAATATATCTGACTAGTAATAATCTTAAAACCTATGTATTGATATCTCTCTGTTAGTGTGTCAAGTGGGTGTAAAGCGGCATAAACACAGCCGTGAAAAGCAGCTAAACCCCATTATAAAAATAAATTACTTTTCAAAACCCATGAAACAAAGACAGGGAAAGAGAGAGAAATTCTTACACAAATCGTTCAGGGGATGTGATGCAACCTGGATTGACCATATCTAGACCCACAGCTGGATGAGACATAAGGGTGGACACTCCTGGGGCTGAGAGGTTTGGTGAGGTTGGGTGAGCAAACGCAGACCCTTTAAAGTAATACTGCGTGCTACCCATCGCATGGGTCCCAAATCTCCAGGTTCAAGGGCATCTTCCTGCATCGAAAACATGCATGAGAAACCCAGAAGATGGTACACCGTGTGATGGGGAAAGGTTTCTAAAACGCACCTCATTTCTCATCTCCTTGTGCTCGGGTTCGCCATTCCAGCCACTTTACTAGCAATCTCCCTACTTGGAGCATCAGCACCTTTAACCTCCTGTTCCGTACAGGTTGCAATTTGTCCTGAGGATGAACGGGAAGACGGGGAACCAGTGAGAGACTAGCTCTTGGTGTTGGGACAGGCACAGGTCACTCTATTTTCCCATCAGGAAGAAGAATTAACCACAGGCTCCGCCTGCCCCCCGAAACCAAAAGAGGGCCTGAAGCCATCCTGCGCTTCTGCGGCCAGCTCCCAAAAAACCGACTTGTAAAATGGAGCTTCAGGGCACTGCAATTCACAAACCTGCAGAGTTATAAATGATAACTCTCGTCCACAAATATATTGAGGGAAGGCAAAGAAGAGGATTTGAAATCAAGGCAGAATTGCAGGAAACAGATTTCATGAGGTAGATTCGAATCGCCTTTAAAGCACATGAAAAGCGGCAAAACGTTGACAATGATGCCCTTGGCCAAAAAGGGCGTATGCGTTTTTTCCTGAATATATTCAGGAAAAAACGCATACGCCCTTTTTGGCCAACCAAGCAACCTGGAAAGGCAAATCAGCGCTACAAAGAAGTCTCGCTTCCCATCGGTCAAAAGGGCCATGCTGAAAAAAGTGTCAAAACCAGAAATGCAGGACAGGCCATGGAGAAATGGGAGCCTTGCTACACTGATGGGCGGGATGTAAATTGCCAACAGCCACTCTGGAGAAGTGTACGGTGTGTCCTGAAACTTCTAAGAAACACAGCTTAGAGAGCATAGGGCACTTCCACGCATGGGGGGATAAAGTGGGAAAATTGAAAATCAGCAAGACACAAGCACCCCAAAGTTTAGGGCTGCTCTGTTGACAAGGACCTCCACTTCATTCCACCTTAAATATCCCAGGAAAGCGAAAAATGGATCAAAAAGTTGTGGTCCTTATGTACAATGGAATATCACTCAGCCATGAAATCAATGTCATAAGGCTAGTAGCAGCATGATGAGTGGATTTAGGTAAGACGATTCTAAGTGAAATAAGTCACACAGAAAAGGACACCTCTCATAAGGTGTCACTTATAGAGGGAATGTAAAAACCGTTACACTTGAACTGAATTACAAAACAGAACAGAGTCACACATGCAGAAAACACACTATGGCTGCTTAACGGGAAAGGTGAGGTGGGGTGATACATAAAACAAGAGTTTCAAATTAGCTCAGATACCGTTCCATAAACCCAATATGTAATAGACAAGACCTACTCCTTGCTCAGAGAACTGGACTCAACACGCCCGATTCACCGCACAAGAATATATCTGACTAGTAATAATCTTAAAACCTATGTATTGATATCTCTCTGTTAGTGTGTCAAGTGGGTGTAAAGCGGCATAAACACAGCCGTGAAAAGCAGCTAAACCCCATTATAAAAATAAATTACTTTTCAAAACCCATGAAACAAAGACAGGGAAAGAGAGAGAAATTCTTACACAAATCGTTCAGGGGATGTGATGCAACCTGGATTGACCATATCTAGACCCACAGCTGGATGAGACATAAGGGTGGACACTCCTGGGGCTGAGAGGTTTGGTGAGGTTGGGTGAGCAAACGCAGACCCTTTAAAGTAATACTGCGTGCTACCCATCGCATGGGTCCCAAATCTCCAGGTTCAAGGGCATCTTCCTGCATCGAAAACATGCATGAGAAACCCAGAAGATGGTACACCGTGTGATGGGGAAAGGTTTCTAAAACGCACCTCATTTCTCATCTCCTTGTGCTCGGGTTCGCCATTCCAGCCACTTTACTAGCAATCTCCCTACTTGGAGCATCAGCACCTTTAACCTCCTGTTCCGTACAGGTTGCAATTTGTCCTGAGGATGAACGGGAAGACGGGGAACCAGTGAGAGACTAGCTCTTGGTGTTGGGACAGGCACAGGTCACTCTATTTTCCCATCAGGAAGAAGAATTAACCACAGGCTCCGCCTGCCCCCCGAAACCAAAAGAGGGCCTGAAGCCATCCTGCGCTTTTGCGGCCAGCTCCCAAAAAACCGACTTGTAAAATGGAGCTTCAGGGCACTGCAATTCACAAACCTGCAGAGTTATAAATGATAACTCTCGTCCACAAATATATTGAGGGAAGGCAAAGAAGAGGATTTGAAATCAAGGCAGAATTGCAGGAAACAGATTTCATGAGGTAGATTCGAATCGCCTTTAAAGCACATGAAAAGCGGCAAAACGTTGACAATGATGCCCTTGGCCAAAAAGGGCGTATGCGTTTTTTCCTGAATATATTCAGGAAAAAACGCATACGCCCTTTTTGGCCAACCAAGCAACCTGGAAAGGCAAATCAGCGCTACAAAGAAGTCTCGCTTCCCATCGGTCAAAAGGGCCATGCTGAAAAAAGTGTCAAAACCAGAAATGCAGGACAGGCCATGGAGAAATGGGAGCCTTGCTACACTGATGGGCGGGATGTAAATTGCCAACAGCCACTCTGGAGAAGTGTACGGTGTGTCCTGAAACTTCTAAGAAACACAGCTTAGAGAGCATAGGGCACTTCCACGCATGGGGGGATAAAGTGGGAAAATTGAAAATCAGCAAGACACAAGCACCCCAAAGTTTAGGGCTGCTCTGTTGACAAGGACCTCCACTTCATTCCACCTTAAATATCCCAGGAAAGCGAAAAATGGATCAAAAAGTTGTGGTCCTTATGTACAATGGAATATCACTCAGCCATGAAATCAATGTCATAAGGCTAGTAGCAGCATGATGAGTGGATTTAGGTAAGACGATTCTAAGTGAAATAAGTCACACAGAAAAGGACACCTCTCATAAGGTGTCACTTATAGAGGGAATGTAAAAACCGTTACACTTGAACTGAATTACAAAACAGAACAGAGTCACACATGCAGAAAACACACTATGGCTGCTTAATGGGAAAGGTGAGGTGGGGTGATACATAAAACAAGAGTTTCAAATTAGCTCAGATACCGTTCCATAAACCCAATATGTAATAGACAAGACCTACTCCTTGCTCAGAGAACTGGACTCAACACGCCCGATTCACCGCACAAGAATATATCTGACTAGTAATAATCTTAAAACCTATGTATTGATATCTCTCTGTTAGTGTGTCAAGTGGGTGTAAAGCGGCATAAACACAGCCGTGAAAAGCAGCTAAACCCCATTATAAAAATAAATTACTTTTCAAAACCCATGAAACAAAGACAGGGAAAGAGAGAGAAATTCTTACACAAATCGTTCAGGGGATGTGATGCAACCTGGATTGACCATATCTAGACCCACAGCTGGATGAGACATAAGGGTGGACACTCCTGGGGCTGAGAGGTTTGGTGAGGTTGGGTGAGCAAACGCAGACCCTTTAAAGTAATACTGCGTGCTACCCATCGCATGGGTCCCAAATCTCCAGGTTCAAGGGCATCTTCCTGCATCGAAAACATGCATGAGAAACCCAGAAGATGGTACACCGTGTGATGGGGAAAGGTTTCTAAAACGCACCTCATTTCTCATCTCCTTGTGCTCGGGTTCGCCATTCCAGCCACTTTACTAGCAATCTCCCTACTTGGAGCATCAGCACCTTTAACCTCCTATTCCGTACAGGTTGCAATTTGTCCTGAGGATGAACGGGAAGACGGGGAACCAGTGAGAGACTAGCTCTTGGTGTTGGGACAGGCACAGGTCACTCTATTTTCCCATCAGGAAGAAGAATTAACCACAGGCTCCGCCTGCCCCCCGAAACCAAAAGAGGGCCTGAAGCCATCCTGCGCTTCTGCGGCCAGCTCCCAAAAAACCGACTTGTAAAATGGAGCTTCAGGGCACTGCAATTCACAAACCTGCAGAGTTATAAATGATAACTCTCGTCCACAAATATATTGAGGGAAGGCAAAGAAGAGGATTTGAAATCAAGGCAGAATTGCAGGAAACAGATTTCATGAGGTAGATTCGAATCGCCTTTAAAGCACATGAAAAGCGGCAAAACGTTGACAATGATGCCCTTGGCCAAAAAGGGCGTATGCGTTTTTTCCTGAATATATTCAGGAAAAAACGCATACGCCCTTTTTGGCCAACCAAGCAACCTGGAAAGGCAAATCAGCGCTACAAAGAAGTCTCGCTTCCCATCGGTCAAAAGGGCCATGCTGAAAAAAGTGTCAAAACCAGAAATGCAGGACAGGCCATGGAGAAATGGGAGCCTTGCTACACTGATGGGCGGGATGTAAATTGCCAACAGCCACTCTGGAGAAGTGTACGGTGTGTCCTGAAACTTCTAAGAAACACAGCTTAGAGAGCATAGGGCACTTCCACGCATGGGGGGATAAAGTGGGAAAATTGAAAATCAGCAAGACACAAGCACCCCAAAGTTTAGGGCTGCTCTGTTGACAAGGACCTCCACTTCATTCCACCTTAAATATCCCAGGAAAGCGAAAAATGGATCAAAAAGTTGTGGTCCTTATGTACAATGGAATATCACTCAGCCATGAAATCAATGTCATAAGGCTAGTAGCAGCATGATGAGTGGATTTAGGTAAGACGATTCTAAGTGAAATAAGTCACACAGAAAAGGACACCTCTCATAAGGTGTCACTTATAGAGGGAATGTAAAAACCGTTACACTTGAACTGAATTACAAAACAGAACAGAGTCACACATGCAGAAAACACACTATGGCTGCTTAACGGGAAAGGTGAGGTGGGGTGATACATAAAACAAGAGTTTCAAATTAGCTCAGATACCGTTCCATAAACCCAATATGTAATAGACAAGACCTACTCCTTGCTCAGAGAACTGGACTCAACACGCCCGATTCACCGCACAAGAATATATCTGACTAGTAATAATCTTAAAACCTATGTATTGATATCTCTCTGTTAGTGTGTCAAGTGGGTGTAAAGCGGCATAAACACAGCCGTGAAAAGCAGCTAAACCCCATTATAAAAATAAATTACTTTTCAAAACCCATGAAACAAAGACAGGGAAAGAGAGAGAAATTCTTACACAATTCGTTCAGGGGCTGTGATGCAACCTGGATTGACCATATCTAGACCCACAGCTGGATGAGACATAAGGGTGGACACTCCTGGGGCTGAGAGGTTTGGTGAGGTTGGGTGAGCAAACGCAGACCCTTTAAAGTAATACTGCGTGCTACCCATCGCATGGGTCCCAAATCTCCAGGTTCAAGGGCATCTTCCTGCATCGAAAACATGCATGAGAAACCCAGAAGATGGTACACCGTGTGATGGG
Organism: Balaenoptera physalus; assembly: GCF_965194825.1. NCBI lineage: Eukaryota > Metazoa > Chordata > Mammalia > Artiodactyla > Balaenopteridae > Balaenoptera > Balaenoptera physalus. The sequence goes on from NW_028126428.1 coordinate 411,348, forward strand.
GAAAGGTTTCTAAAACGCACCTCATTTCTCATCTCCTTGTGCTCGGGTTCGCCATTCCAGCCACTTTACTAGCAATCTCCCTACTTGGAGCATCAGCACCTTTAACCTCCTGTTCCGTACAGGTTGCAATTTGTCCTGAGGATGAACGGGAAGACGGGGAACCAATGAGAGACTAGCTCTTGGTGTTGGGACAGGCACAGGTCACTCTATTTTCCCATCAGGAAGAAGAATTAACCACAGGTTCCGCCTGCCCCCCGAAACCAGAACAGGGCCTGAAGCCATCCTGCGCTTTTGCGGCCAGCTCCCAAAAAAGCGACTTGTAAAATGGAGCTTCAGGGCACTGCAATTCACAAACCTGCAGAGTTATAAATGATAACTCTCGTCCACAAATATATTGAGGGAAGGCAAAGAAGAGGATTTGAAATCAAGGCAGAATTGCAGGAAACAGATTTCAGGAGGTAGATTCGAATCGCCTTTAAAGCACATGAAAAGCGGCAAAACGTTGACAATGATGCCCTTGGCCAAAAAGGGCATATGCGTTTTTTCCTGAATATATTCAGGAAAAAACGCATACGCCCTTTTTGGCCAACCAAGCAACCTGGAAAGGCAAATCAGCGCTACAAAGAAGTCTCGCTTCCCATCGGTCAAAAGGGCCATGCTGAAAAAAGTGTCAAAACCAGAAATGCAGGACAGGCCATGGAGAAATGGGAGCCTTGCTACACTGATGAGCGGGATGTAAATTGCCAACAGCCACTCTGGAGAAGTGTACGGTGTGTCCTGAAACTTGTAAGAAACACAGCTTAGAGAGCATAGGGCACTTCCACGCATGGGGGGATAAAGTGGGAAAATTGAAAATCAGCAAGACACAAGCACCCCAAAGTTTAGGGCTGCTCTGTTGACAAGGACCTCCACTTCATTCCACCTTAAATATCCCAGGAAAGCGAAAAATGGATCAAAAAGTTGTGGTCCTTATGTACAATGGAATATCACTCAGCCATGAAATCAATGTCATAAGGCTAGTAGCAGCATGATGAGTGGATTTAGGTAAGACGATTCTAAGTGAAATAAGTCACACAGAAAAGGACACTTCTCATAAGGTGTCACTTATAGAGGGAATGTAAAAACCGTTACACTTGAACTGAATTACAAAACAGAACAGAGTCACACATGCAGAAAACACACTATGGCTGCTTAACGGGAAAGGTGAGGTGGGGTGATACATAAAACAAGAGTTTCAAATTAGCTCAGATACCGTTCCATAAACCCAATATGTAATAGACAAGACCTACTCCTTGCTCAGAGAACTGGACTCAACACGCCCGATTCACCGCACAAGAATATATCTGACTAGTAATAATCTTAAAACCTATGTATTGATATCTCTCTGTTAGTGTGTCAAGTGGGTGTAAAGCGGCATAAACACAGCCGTGAAAAGCAGCTAAACCCCATTATAAAAATAAATTACATTTAAAAACCCATGAAACAAAGACAGGGAAAGAGAGAGAAATTCTTACACAATTCGTTCAGGGGCTGTGATGCAACCTGGATTGACCATATCTAGACCCACAGCTGGATGAGACATAAGGGTGGACACTCCTGGGGCTGAGAGGTTTGGTGAGGTTGGGTGAGCAAACGCAGACCCTTTAAAGTAATACTGCGTGCTACCCATCGCATGGGTCCCAAATCTCCAGGTTCAAGGGCATCTTCCTGCATCGAAAACATGCATGAGAAACCCAGAAGATGGTACACCGTGTGATGGGGAAAGGTTTCTAAAACGCACCTCATTTCTCATCTCCTTGTGCTCGGGTTCGCCATTCCAGCCACTTTACTAGCAATCTCCCTACTTGGAGCATCAGCACCTTTAACCTCCTGTTCCGTACAGGTTGCAATTTGTCCTGAGGATGAACGGGAAGACGGGGAACCAATGAGAGACTAGCTCTTGGTGTTGGGACAGGCACAGGTCACTCTATTTTCCCATCAGGAAGAAGAATTAACCACAGGCTCCGCCTGCCCCCCGAAACCAGAACAGGGCCTGAAGCCATCCTGCGCTTTTGCGGCCAGCTCCCAAAAAAGCGACTTGTAAAATGGAGCTTCAGGGCACTGCAATTCATAAACCTGCAGAGTTATAAATGATAACTCTCGTCCACAAATATATTGAGGGAAGGCAAAAAGAGGATTTGAAATCAAGGCAGAATTGCAGGAAACAGATTTCAGGAGGTAGATTCGAATCGCCTTTAAAGCACCTGAAAAGCGGCAAAACGTTGACAATGATGCCCTTGGCCAAAAAGGGCGTATGCGTTTTTTCCTGAATATATTCAGGAAAAAACGCATACGCCCTTTTTGGCCAACCAAGCAACCTGGAAAGGCAAATCAGCGCTACAAAGAAGTCTCGCTTCCCATCGGTCAAAAGGGCCATGCTGAAAAAAGTGTCAAAACCAGAAATGCAGGACAGGCCATGGAGAAATGGGAGCCTTGCTACACTGATGGGCGGGATGTAAATTGCCAACAGCCACTCTGGAGAAGTGTACGGTGTGTCCTGAAACTTGTAAGAAACACAGCTTAGAGAGCATAGGGCACTTCCACGCATGGGGGGATAAAGTGGGAAAATTGAAAATCAGCAAGACACAAGCACCCCAAAGTTTAGGGCTGCTCTGTTGACAAGGACCTCCACTTCATTCCACCTTAAATATCCCAGGAAAGCGAAAAATGGATCAAAAAGTTGTGGTCCTTATGTACAATGGAATATCACTCAGCCATGAAATCAATGTCATAAGGCTAGTAGCAGCATGATGAGTGGATTTAGGTAAGACAATTCTAAGTGAAATAAGTCACACAGAAAAGGACACTTCTCATAAGGTGTCACTTATAGAGGGAATGTAAAAACCGTTACACTTGAACTGAATTACAAAACAGAACAGAGTCACACATGCAGAAAACACACTATGGCTGCTTAACGGGAAAGGTGAGGTGGGGTGATACATAAAACAAGAGTTTCAAATTAGCTCAGATACCGTTCCATAAACCCAATATGTAATAGACAAGACCTACTCCTTGCTCAGAGAACTGGACTCAACACGCCCGATTCACCGCACAAGAATATATCTGACTAGTAATAATCTTAAAACCTATGTATTGATATCTCTCTGTTAGTGTGTCAAGTGGGTGTAAAGCGGCATAAACACAGCCGTGAAAAGCAGCTAAACCCCATTATAAAAATAAATTACTTTTCAAAACCCATGAAACAAAGACAGGGAAAGAGAGAGAAATTCTTACACAATTCGTTCAGGGGCTGTGATGCAACCTGGATTGACCATATCTAGACCCACAGCTGGATGAGACATAAGGGTGGACACTCCTGGGGCTGAGAGGTTTGGTGAGGTTGGGTGAGCAAACGCAGACCCTTTAAAGTAATACTGCGTGCTACCCATCGCATGGGTCCCAAATCTCCAGGTTCAAGGGCATCTTCCTGCATCGAAAACATGCATGAGAAACCCAGAAGATGGTACACCGTGTGATGGGGAAAGGTTTCTAAAACGCACCTCATTTCTCATCTCCTTGTGCTCGGGTTCGCCATTCCAGCCACTTTACTAGCAATCTCCCTACTTGGAGCATCAGCACCTTTAACCTCCTGTTCCGTACAGGTTGCAATTTGTCCTGAGGATGAACGGGAAGACGGGGAACCAATGAGAGACTAGCTCTTGGTGTTGGGACAGGCACAGGTCACTCTATTTTCCCATCAGGAAGAAGAATTAACCACAGGCTCCGCCTGCCCCCCGAAACCAAAACAGGGCCTGAAGCCATCCTGCGCTTTTGCGGCCAGCTCCCAAAAAAGCGACTTGTAAAATGGAGCTTCAGGGCACTGCAATTCACAAACCTGCAGAGTTATAAATGATAACTCTCGTCCACAAATATATTGAGGGAAGGCAAAGAAGAGGATTTGAAATCAAGGCAGAATTGCAGGAAACAGATTTCAGGAGGTAGATTCGAATCGCCTTTAAAGCACCTGAAAAGCGGCAAAACGTTGACAATGATGCCCTTGGCCAAAAAGGGCGTATGCGTTTTTTCCTGAATATATTCAGGAAAAAACGCATACGCCCTTTTTGGCCAACCAAGCAACCTGGAAAGGCAAATCAGCGCTACAAAGAAGTCTCGCTTCCCATCGGTCAAAAGGGCCATGCTGAAAAAAGTGTCAAAACCAGAAATGCAGGACAGGCCATGGAGAAATGGGAGCCTTGCTACACTGATGGGCGGGATGTAAATTGCCAACAGCCACTCTGGAGAAGTGTACGGTGTGTCCTGAAACTTCTAAGAAACACAGCTTAGAGAGCATAGGGCACTTCCACGCATGGGGGGATAAAGTGGGAAAATTGAAAATCAGCAAGACACAAGCACCCCAAAGTTTAGGGCTGCTCTGTTGACAAGGACCTCCACTTCATTCCACCTTAAATATCCCAGGAAAGCGAAAAATGGATCAAAAAGTTGTGGTCCTTATGTACAATGGAATATCACTCAGCCATGAAATCAATGTCATAAGGCTAGTAGCAGCATGATGAGTGGATTTAGGTAAGACGATTCTAAGTGAAATAAGTCACACAGAAAAGGACACTTCTCATAAGGTGTCACTTATAGAGGGAATGTAAAAACCGTTACACTTGAACTGAATTACAAAACAGAACAGAGTCACACATGCAGAAAACACACTATGGCTGCTTAACGGGAAAGGTGAGGTGGGGTGATACATAAAACAAGAGTTTCAAATTAGCTCAGATACCGTTCCATAAACCCAATATGTAATAGACAAGACCTACTCCTTGCTCAGAGAACTGGACTCAACACGCCCGATTCACCGCACAAGAATATATCTGACTAGTAATAATCTTAAAACCTATGTATTGATATCTCTCTGTTAGTGTGTCAAGTGGGTGTAAAGCGGCATAAACACAGCCGTGAAAAGCAGCTAAACCCCATTATAAAAATAAATTACTTTTCAAAACCCATGAAACAAAGACAGGGAAAGAGAGAGAAATTCTTACACAATTCGTTCAGGGGCTGTGATGCAACCTGGATTGACCATATCTAGACCCACAGCTGGATGAGACATAAGGGTGGACACTCCTGGGGCTGAGAGGTTTGGTGAGGTTGGGTGAGCAAACGCAGACCCTTTAAAGTAATACTGCGTGCTACCCATCGCATGGGTCCCAAATCTCCAGGTTCAAGGGCATCTTCCTGCATCGAAAACATGCATGAGAAACCCAGAAGATGGTACACCGTGTGATGGGGAAAGGTTTCTAAAACGCACCTCATTTCTCATCTCCTTGTGCTCGGGTTCGCCATTCCAGCCACTTTACTAGCAATCTCCCTACTTGGAGCATCAGCACCTTTAACCTCCTGTTCCGTACAGGTTGCAATTTGTCCTGAGGATGAACGGGAAGACGGGGAACCAATGAGAGACTAGCTCTTGGTGTTGGGACAGGCACAGGTCACTCTATTTTCCCATCAGGAAGAAGAATTAACCACAGGCTCCGCCTGCCCCCCGAAACCAAAACAGGGCCTGAAGCCATCCTGCGCTTTTGCGGCCAGCTCCCAAAAAAGCGACTTGTAAAATGGAGCTTCAGGGCACTGCAATTCACAAACCTGCAGAGTTATAAATGATAACTCTCGTCCACAAATATATTGAGGGAAGGCAAAGAAGAGGATTTGAAATCAAGGCAGAATTGCAGGAAACAGATTTCAGGAGGTAGATTCGAATCGCCTTTAAAGCACCTGAAAAGCGCCAAAACGTTGACAATGATGCCCTTGGCCAAAAAGGGCGTATGCGTTTTTTCCTGAATATATTCAGGAAAAAACGCATACGCCCTTTTTGGCCAACCAAGCAACCTGGAAAGGCAAATCAGCGCTACAAAGAAGTCTCGCTTCCCATCGGTCAAAAGGGCCATGCTGAATAAAGTGTCAAAACCAGAAATGCAGGACAGGCCATGGAGAAATGGGAGCCTTGCTACACTGATGGGCGGGATGTAAATTGCCAACAGCCACTCTGGAGAAGTGTACGGTGTGTCCTGAAACTTGTAAGAAACACAGCTTAGAGAGCATAGGGCACTTCCACGCATGGGGGGATAAAGTGGGAAAATTGAAAATCAGCAAGACACAAGCACCCCAAAGTTTAGGGCTGCTCTGTTGACAAGGACCTCCACTTCATTCCACCTTAAATATCCCAGGAAAGCGAAAAATGGATCAAAAAGTTGTGGTCCTTATGTACAATGGAATATCACTCAGCCATGAAATCAATGTCATAAGGCTAGTAGCAGCATGATGAGTGGATTTAGGTAAGACGATTCTAAGTGAAATAAGTCACACAGAAAAGGACACTTCTCATAAGGTGTCACTTATAGAGGGAATGTAAAAACCGTTACACTTGAACTGAATTACAAAACAGAACAGAGTCACACATGCAGAAAACACACTATGGCTGCTTAACGGGAAAGGTGAGGTGGGGTGATACATAAAACAAGAGTTTCAAATTAGCTCAGATACCGTTCCATAAACCCAATATGTAATAGACAAGACCTACTCCTTGCTCAGAGAACTGGACTCAACACGCCCGATTCACCGCACAAGAATATATCTGACTAGTAATAATCTTAAAACCTATGTATTGATATCTCTCTGTTAGTGTGTCAAGTGGGTGTAAAGCGGCATAAACACAGCCGTGAAAAGCAGCTAAACCCCATTATAAAAATAAATTACTTTTCAAAACCCATGAAACAAAGACAGGGAAAGAGAGAGAAATTCTTACACAATTCGTTCAGGGGCTGTGATGCAACCTGGATTGACCATATCTAGACCCACAGCTGGATGAGACATAAGGGTGGACACTCCTGGGGCTGAGAGGTTTGGTGAGGTTGGGTGAGCAAACGCAGACCCTTTAAAGTAATACTGCGTGCTACCCATCGCATGGGTCCCAATCTCCAGGTTCAAGGGCATCTTCCTGCATCGAAAACATGCATGAGAAACCCAGAAGATGGTACACCGTGTGATGGGGAAAGGTTTCTAAAACGCACCTCATTTCTCATCTCCTTGTGCTCGGGTTCGCCATTCCAGCCACTTTACTAGCAATCTCCCTACTTGGAGCATCAGCACCTTTAACCTCCTGTTCCGTACAGGTTGCAATTTGTCCTGAGGATGAACGGGAAGACGGGGAACCAATGAGAGACTAGCTCTTGGTGTTGGGACAGGCACAGGTCACTCTATTTTCCCATCAGGAAGAAGAATTAACCACAGGCTCCGCCTGCCCCCCGAAACCAAAACAGGGCCTGAAGCCATCCTGCGCTTTTGCGGCCAGCTCCCAAAAAAGCGACTTGTAAAATGGAGCTTCAGGGCACTGCAATTCACAAACCTGCAGAGTTATAAATGATAACTCTCGTCCACAAATATATTGAGGGAAGGCAAAGAAGAGGATTTGAAATCAAGGCAGAATTGCAGGAAACAGATTTCAGGAGGTAGATTCGAATCGCCTTTAAAGCACATGAAAAGCGGCAAAACGTTGACAATGATGCCCTTGGCCAAAAAGGGCGTATGCGTTTTTTCCTGAATATATTCAGGAAAAAACGCATACGCCCTTTTTGGCCAACCAAGCAACCTGGAAAGGCAAATCAGCGCTACAAAGAAGTCTCGCTTCCCATCGGTCAAAAGGGCCATGCTGAAAAAAGTGTCAAAACCAGAAATGCAGGACAGGCCATGGAGAAATGGGAGCCTTGCTACACTGATGGGCGGGATGTAAATTGCCAACAGCCACTCTGGAGAAGTGTACGGTGTGTCCTGAAACTTGTAAGAAACACAGCTTAGAGAGCATAGGGCACTTCCACGCATGGGGGGATAAAGTGGGAAAATTGAAAATCAGCAAGACACAAGCACCCCAAAGTTTAGGGCTGCTCTGTTGACAAGGACCTCCACTTCATTCCACCTTAAATATCCCAGGAAAGCGAAAAATGGATCAAAAAGTTGTGGTCCTTATGTACAATGGAATATCACTCAGCCATGAAATCAATGTCATAAGGCTAGTAGCAGCATGATGAGTGGATTTAGGTAAGACGATTCTAAGTGAAATAAGTCACACAGAAAAGGACACTTCTCATAAGGTGTCACTTATAGAGGGAATGTAAAAACCGTTACACTTGAACTGAATTACAAAACAGAACAGAGTCACACATGCAGAAAACACACTATGGCTGCTTAACGGGAAAGGTGAGGTGGGGTGATACATAAAACAAGAGTTTCAAATTAGCTCAGATACCGTTCCATAAACCCAATATGTAATAGACAAGACCTACTCCTTGCTCAGAGAACTGGACTCAACACGCCCGATTCACCGCACAAGAATATATCTGACTAGTAATAATCTTAAAACCTATGTATTGATATCTCTCTGTTAGTGTGTCAAGTGGGTGTAAAGCGGCATAAACACAGCCGTGAAAAGCAGCTAAACCCCATTATAAAAATAAATTACTTTTCAAAACCCATGAAACAAAGACAGGGAAAGAGAGAGAAATTCTTACACAATTCGTTCAGGGGCTGTGATGCAACCTGGATTGACCATATCTAGACCCACAGCTGGATGAGACATAAGGGTGGACACTCCTGGGGCTGAGAGGTTTGGTGAGGTTGGGTGAGCAAACGCAGACCCTTTAAAGTAATACTGCGTGCTACCCATCGCATGGGTCCCAAATCTCCAGGTTCAAGGGCATCTTCCTGCATCGAAAACATGCATGAGAAACCCAGAAGATGGTACACCGTGTGATGGGGAAAGGTTTCTAAAACGCACCTCATTTCTCATCTCCTTGTGCTCGGGTTCGCCATTCCAGCCACTTTACTAGCAATCTCCCTACTTGGAGCATCAGCACCTTTAACCTCCTGTTCCGTACAGGTTGCAATTTGTCCTGAGGATGAACGGGAAGACGGGGAACCAATGAGAGACTAGCTCTTGGTGTTGGGACAGGCACAGGTCACTCTATTTTCCCATCAGGAAGAAGAATTAACCACAGGCTCCGCCTGCCCCCCGAAACCAAAACAGGGCCTGAAGCCATCCTGCGCTTTTGCGGCCAGCTCCCAAAAAAGCGACTTGTAAAATGGAGCTTCAGGGCACTGCAATTCACAAACCTGCAGAGTTATAAATGATAACTCTCGTCCACAAATATATTGAGGGAAGGCAAAGAAGAGGATTTGAAATCAAGGCAGAATTGCAGGAAACAGATTTCAGGAGGTAGATTCGAATCGCCTTTAAAGCACCTGAAAAGCGCCAAAACGTTGACAATGATGCCCTTGGCCAAAAAGGGCGTATGCGTTTTTTCCTGAATATATTCAGGAAAAAACGCATACGCCCTTTTTGGCCAACCAAGCAACCTGGAAAGGCAAATCAGCGCTACAAAGAAGTCTCGCTTCCCATCGGTCAAAAGGGCCATGCTGAAAAAAGTGTCAAAACCAGAAATGCAGGACAGGCCATGGAGAAATGGGAGCCTTGCTACACTGATGGGCGGGATGTAAATTGCCAACAGCCACTCTGGAGAAGTGTACGGTGTGTCCTGAAACTTGTAAGAAACACAGCTTAGAGAGCATAGGGCACTTCCACGCATGGGGGGATAAAGTGGGAAAATTGAAAATCAGCAAGACACAAGCACCCCAAAGTTTAGGGCTGCTCTGTTGACAAGGACCTCCACTTCATTCCACCTTAAATATCCCAGGAAAGCGAAAAATGGATCAAAAAGTTGTGGTCCTTATGTACAATGGAATATCACTCAGCCATGAAATCAATGTCATAAGGCTAGTAGCAGCATGATGAGTGGATTTAGGTAAGACGATTCTAAGTGAAATAAGTCACACAGAAAAGGACACTTCTCATAAGGTGTCACTTATAGAGGGAATGTAAAAACCGTTACACTTGAACTGAATTACAAAACAGAACAGAGTCACACATGCAGAAAACACACTATGGCTGCTTAACGGGAAAGGTGAGGTGGGGTGATACATAAAACAAGAGTTTCAAATTAGCTCAGATACCGTTCCATAAACCCAATATGTAATAGACAAGACCTACTCCTTGCTCAGAGAACTGGACTCAACACGCCCGATTCACCGCACAAGAATATATCTGACTAGTAATAATCTTAAAACCTATGTATTGATATCTCTCTGTTAGTGTGTCAAGTGGGTGTAAAGCGGCATAAACACAGCCGTGAAAAGCAGCTAAACCCCATTATAAAAATAAATTACTTTTCAAAACCCATGAAACAAAGACAGGGAAAGAGAGAGAAATTCTTACACAATTCGTTCAGGGGCTGTGATGCAACCTGGATTGACCATATCTAGACCCACAGCTGGATGAGACATAAGGGTGGACACTCCTGGGGCTGAGAGGTTTGGTGAGGTTGGGTGAGCAAACGCAGACCCTTTAAAGTAATACTGCGTGCTACCCATCGCATGGGTCCCAAATCTCCAGGTTCAAGGGCATCTTCCTGCATCGAAAACATGCATGAGAAACCCAGAAGATGGTACACCGTGTGATGGGGAAAGGTTTCTAAAACGCACCTCATTTCTCATCTCCTTGTGCTCGGGTTCGCCATTCCAGCCACTTTACTAGCAATCTCCCTACTTGGAGCATCAGCACCTTTAACCTCCTGTTCCGTACAGGTTGCAATTTGTCCTGAGGATGAACGGGAAGACGGGGAACCAATGAGAGACTAGCTCTTGGTGTTGGGACAGGCACAGGTCACTCTATTTTCCCATCAGGAAGAAGAATTAACCACAGGTTCCGCCTGCCCCCCGAAACCAGAACAGGGCCTGAAGCCATCCTGCGCTTTTGCGGCCAGCTCCCAAAAAAGCGACTTGTAAAATGGAGCTTCAGGGCACTGCAATTCACAAACCTGCAGAGTTATAAATGATAACTCTCGTCCACAAATATATTGAGGGAAGGCAAAGAAGAGGATTTGAAATCAAGGCAGAATTGCAGGAAACAGATTTCAGGAGGTAGATTCGAATCGCCTTTAAAGCACATGAAAAGCGGCAAAACGTTGACAATGATGCCCTTGGCCAAAAAGGGCATATGCGTTTTTTCCTGAATATATTCAGGAAAAAACGCATACGCCCTTTTTGGCCAACCAAGCAACCTGGAAAGGCAAATCAGCGCTACAAAGAAGTCTCGCTTCCCATCGGTCAAAAGGGCCATGCTGAAAAAAGTGTCAAAACCAGAAATGCAGGACAGGCCATGGAGAAATGGGAGCCTTGCTACACTGATGAGCGGGATGTAAATTGCCAACAGCCACTCTGGAGAAGTGTACGGTGTGTCCTGAAACTTGTAAGAAACACAGCTTAGAGAGCATAGGGCACTTCCACGCATGGGGGGATAAAGTGGGAAAATTGAAAATCAGCAAGACACAAGCACCCCAAAGTTTAGGGCTGCTCTGTTGACAAGGACCTCCACTTCATTCCACCTTAAATATCCCAGGAAAGCGAAAAATGGATCAAAAAGTTGTGGTCCTTATGTACAATGGAATATCACTCAGCCATGAAATCAATGTCATAAGGCTAGTAGCAGCATGATGAGTGGATTTAGGTAAGACGATTCAAAGTGAAATAAGTCACACAGAAAAGGACACTTCTCATAAGGTGTCACTTATAGAGGGAATGTAAAAACCGTTACACTTGAACTGAATTACAAAACAGAACAGAGTCACACATGCAGAAAACACACTATGGCTGCTTAACGGGAAAGGTGAGGTGGGGTGATACATAAAACAAGAGTTTCAAATTAGCTCAGATACCGTTCCATAAACCCAATATGTAATAGACAAGACCTACTCCTTGCTCAGAGAACTGGACTCAACACGCCCGATTCACCGCACAAGAATATATCTGACTAGTAATAATCTTAAAACCTATGTATTGATATCTCTCTGTTAGTGTGTCAAGTGGGTGTAAAGCGGCATAAACACAGCCGTGAAAAGCAGCTAAACCCCATTATAAAAATAAATTACATTTAAAAACCCATGAAACAAAGACAGGGAAAGAGAGAGAAATTCTTACACAATTCGTTCAGGGGCTGTGATGCAACCTGGATTGACCATATCTAGACCCACAGCTGGATGAGACATAAGGGTGGACACTCCTGGGGCTGAGAGGTTTGGTGAGGTTGGGTGAGCAAACGCAGACCCTTTAAAGTAATACTGCGTGCTACCCATCGCATGGGTCCCAAATCTCCAGGTTCAAGGGCATCTTCCTGCATCGAAAACATGCATGAGAAACCCAGAAGATGGTACACCGTGTGATGGGGAAAGGTTTCTAAAACGCACCTCATTTCTCATCTCCTTGTGCTCGGGTTCGCCATTCCAGCCACTTTACTAGCAATCTCCCTACTTGGAGCATCAGCACCTTTAACCTCCTGTTCCGTACAGGTTGCAATTTGTCCTGAGGATGAACGGGAAGACGGGGAACCAATGAGAGACTAGCTCTTGGTGTTGGGACAGGCACAGGTCACTCTATTTTCCCATCAGGAAGAAGAATTAACCACAGGCTCCGCCTGCCCCCCGAAACCAGAACAGGGCCTGAAGCCATCCTGCGCTTTTGCGGCCAGCTCCCAAAAAAGCGACTTGTAAAATGGAGCTTCAGGGCACTGCAATTCACAAACCTGCAGAGTTATAAATGATAACTCTCGTCCACAAATATATTGAGGGAAGGCAAAGAAGAGGATTTGAAATCAAGGCAGAATTGCAGGAAACAGATTTCAGGAGGTAGATTCGAATCGCCTTTAAAGCACCTGAAAAGCGGCAAAACGTTGACAATGATGCCCTTGGCCAAAAAGGGCGTATGCGTTTTTTCCTGAATATATTCAGGAAAAAACGCATACGCCCTTTTTGGCCAACCAAGCAACCTGGAAAGGCAAATCAGCGCTACAAAGAAGTCTCGCTTCCCATCGGTCAAAAGGGCCATGCTGAAAAAAGTGTCAAAACCAGAAATGCAGGACAGGCCATGGAGAAATGGGAGCCTTGCTACACTGATGGGCGGGATGTAAATTGCCAACAGCCACTCTGGAGAAGTGTACGGTGTGTCCTGAAACTTCTAAGAAACACAGCTTAGAGAGCATAGGGCACTTCCACGCATGGGGGGATAAAGTGGGAAAATTGAAAATCAGCAAGACACAAGCACCCCAAAGTTTAGGGCTGCTCTGTTGACAAGGACCTCCACTTCATTCCACCTTAAATATCCCAGGAAAGCGAAAAATGGATCAAAAAGTTGTGGTCCTTATGTACAATGGAATATCACTCAGCCATGAAATCAATGTCATAAGGCTAGTAGCAGCATGATGAGTGGATTTAGGTAAGACAATTCTAAGTGAAATAAGTCACACAGAAAAGGACACTTCTCATAAGGTGTCACTTATAGAGGGAATGTAAAAACCGTTACACTTGAACTGAATTACAAAACAGAACAGAGTCACACATGCAGAAAACACACTATGGCTGCTTAACGGGAAAGGTGAGGTGGGGTGATACATAAAACAAGAGTTTCAAATTAGCTCAGATACCGTTCCATAAACCCAATATGTAATAGACAAGACCTACTCCTTGCTCAGAGAAATGGACTCAACACGCCCGATTCACCGCACAAGAATATATCTGACTAGTAATAATCTTAAAACCTATGTATTGATATCTCTCTGTTAGTGTGTCAAGTGGGTGTAAAGCGGCATAAACACAGCCGTGAAAAGCAGCTAAACCCCATTATAAAAATAAATTACTTTTCAAAACCCATGAAACAAAGACAGGGAAAGAGAGAGAAATTCTTACACAATTCGTTCAGGGGCTGTGATGCAACCTGGATTGACCATATCTAGACCCACAGCTGGATGAGACATAAGGGTGGACACTCCTGGGGCTGAGAGGTTTGGTGAGGTTGGGTGAGCAAACGCAGACCCTTTAAAGTAATACTGCGTGCTACCCATCGCATGGGTCCCAAATCTCCAGGTTCAAGGGCATCTTCCTGCATCGAAAACATGCATGAGAAACCCAGAAGATGGTACACCGTGTGATGGGGAAAGGTTTCTAAAACGCACCTCATTTCTCATCTCCTTGTGCTCGGGTTCGCCATTCCAGCCACTTTACTAGCAATCTCCCTACTTGGAGCATCAGCACCTTTAACCTCCTGTTCCGTACAGGTTGCAATTTGTCCTGAGGATGAACGGGAAGACGGGGAACCAATGAGAGACTAGCTCTTGGTGTTGGGACAGGCACAGGTCACTCTATTTTCCCATCAGGAAGAAGAATTAACCACAGGCTCCGCCTGCCCCCCGAAACCAAAACAGGGCCTGAAGCCATCCTGCGCTTTTGCGGCCAGCTCCCAAAAAAGCGACTTGTAAAATGGAGCTTCAGGGCACTGCAATTCACAAACCTGCAGAGTTATAAATGATAACTCTCGTCCACAAATATATTGAGGGAAGGCAAAGAAGAGGATTTGAAATCAAGGCAGAATTGCAGGAAACAGATTTCAGGAGGTAGATTCGAATCGCCTTTAAAGCACATGAAAAGCGGCAAAACGTTGACAATGATGCCCTTGGCCAAAAAGGGCGTATGCGTTTTTTCCTGAATATATTCAGGAAAAAACGCATACGCCCTTTTTGGCCAACCAAGCAACCTGGAAAGGCAAATCAGCGCTACAAAGAAGTCTCGCTTCCCATCGGTCAAAAGGGCCATGCTGAAAAAAGTGTCAAAACCAGAAATGCAGGACAGGCCATGGAGAAATGGGAGCCTTGCTACACTGATGGGCGGGATGTAAATTGCCAACAGCCACTCTGGAGAAGTGTACGGTGTGTCCTGAAACTTCTAAGAAACACAGCTTAGAGAGCATAGGGCACTTCCACGCATGGGGGGATAAAGTGGGAAAATTGAAAATCAGCAAGACACAAGCACCCCAAAGTTTAGGGCTGCTCTGTTGACAAGGACCTCCACTTCATTCCACCTTAAATATCCCAGGAAAGCGAAAAATGGATCAAAAAGTTGTGGTCCTTATGTACAATGGAATATCACTCAGCCATGAAATCAATGTCATAAGGCTAGTAGCAGCATGATGAGTGGATTTAGGTAAGACGATTCTAAGTGAAATAAGTCACACAGAAAAGGACACTTCTCATAAGGTGTCACTTATAGAGGGAATGTAAAAACCGTTACACTTGATCTGAATTACAAAACAGAACAGAGTCACACATGCAGAAAACACACTATGGCTGCTTAACGGGAAAGGTGAGGTGGGGTGATACATAAAACAAGAGTTTCAAATTAGCTCAGATACCGTTCCATAAACCCAATATGTAATAGACAAGACCTACTCCTTGCTCAGAGAACTGGACTCAACACGCCCGATTCACCGCACAAGAATATATCTGACTAGTAATAATCTTAAAACCTATGTATTGATATCTCTCTGTTAGTGTGTCAAGTGGGTGTAAAGCGGCATAAACACAGCCGTGAAAAGCAGCTAAACCCCATTATAAAAATAAATTACTTTTCAAAACCCATGAAACAAAGACAGGGAAAGAGAGAGAAATTCTTACACAATTCGTTCAGGGGCTGTGATGCAACCTGGATTGACCATATCTAGACCCACAGCTGGATGAGACATAAGGGTGGACACTCCTGGGGCTGAGAGGTTTGGTGAGGTTGGGTGAGCAAACGCAGACCCTTTAAAGTAATACTGCGTGCTACCCATCGCATGGGTCCCAAATCTCCAGGTTCAAGGGCATCTTCCTGCATCGAAAACATGCATGAGAAACCCAGAAGATGGTACACCGTGTGATGGGGAAAGGTTTCTAAAACGCACCTCATTTCTCATCTCCTTGTGCTCGGGTTCGCCATTCCAGCCACTTTACTAGCAATCTCCCTACTTGGAGCATCAGCACCTTTAACCTCCTGTTCCGTACAGGTTGCAATTTGTCCTGAGGATGAACGGGAAGACGGGGAACCAATGAGAGACTAGCTCTTGGTGTTGGGACAGGCACAGGTCACTCTATTTTCCCATCAGGAAGAAGAATTAACCACAGGCTCCGCCTGCCCCCCGAAACCAAAACAGGGCCTGAAGCCATCCTGCGCTTTTGCGGCCAGCTCCCAAAAAAGCGACTTGTAAAATGGAGCTTCAGGGCACTGCAATTCACAAACCTGCAGAGTTATAAATGATAACTCTCGTCCACAAATATATTGAGGGAAGGCAAAGAAGAGGATTTGAAATCAAGGCAGAATTGCAGGAAACAGATTTCAGGAGGTAGATTCGAATCGCCTTTAAAGCACATGAAAAGCGGCAAAACGTTGACAATGATGCCCTTGGCCAAAAAGGGCGTATGCGTTTTTTCCTGAATATATTCAGGAAAAAACGCATACGCCCTTTTTGGCCAACCAAGCAACCTGGAAAGGCAAATCAGCGCTACAAAGAAGTCTCGCTTCCCATCGGTCAAAAGGGCCATGCTGAAAAAAGTGTCAAAACCAGAAATGCAGGACAGGCCATGGAGAAATGGGAGCCTTGCTACACTGATGGGCGGGATGTAAATTGCCAACAGCCACTCTGGAGAAGTGTACGGTGTGTCCTGAAACTTCTAAGAAACACAGCTTAGAGAGCATAGGGCACTTCCACGCATGGGGGGATAAAGTGGGAAAATTGAAAATCAGCAAGACACAAGCACCCCAAAGTTTAGGGCTGCTCTGTTGACAAGGACCTCCACTTCATTCCACCTTAAATATCCCAGGAAAGCGAAAAATGGATCAAAAAGTTGTGGTCCTTATGTACAATGGAATATCACTCAGCCATGAAATCAATGTCATAAGGCTAGTAGCAGCATGATGAGTGGATTTAGGTAAGACGATTCTAAGTGAAATAAGTCACACAGAAAAGGACACTTCTCATAAGGTGTCACTTATAGAGGGAATGTAAAAACCGTTACACTTGATCTGAATTACAAAACAGAACAGAGTCACACATGCAGAAAACACACTATGGCTGCTTAACGGGAAAGGTGAGGTGGGGTGATACATAAAACAAGAGTTTCAAATTAGCTCAGATACCGTTCCATAAACCCAATATGTAATAGACAAGACCTACTCCTTGCTCAGAGAACTGGACTCAACACGCCCGATTCACCGCACAAGAATATATCTGACTAGTAATAATCTTAAAACCTATGTATTGATATCTCTCTGTTAGTGTGTCAAGTGGGTGTAAAGCGGCATAAACACAGCCGTGAAAAGCAGCTAAACCCCATTATAAAAATAAATTACTTTTCAAAACCCATGAAACAAAGACAGGGAAAGAGAGAGAAATTCTTACACAATTCGTTCAGGGGCTGTGATGCAACCTGGATTGACCATATCTAGACCCACAGCTGGATGAGACATAAGGGTGGACACTCCTGGGGCTGAGAGGTTTGGTGAGGTTGGGTGAGCAAACGCAGACCCTTTAAAGTAATACTGCGTGCTACCCATCGCATGGGTCCCAAATCTCCAGGTTCAAGGGCATCTTCCTGCATCGAAAACATGCATGAGAAACCCAGAAGATGGTACACCGTGTGATGGGGAAAGGTTTCTAAAACGCACCTCATTTCTCATCTCCTTGTGCTCGGGTTCGCCATTCCAGCCACTTTACTAGCAATCTCCCTACTTGGAGCATCAGCACCTTTAACCTCCTGTTCCGTACAGGTTGCAATTTGTCCTGAGGATGAACGGGAAGACGGGGAACCAATGAGAGACTAGCTCTTGGTGTTGGGACAGGCACAGGTCACTCTATTTT
This sequence comes from Balaenoptera physalus, assembly GCF_965194825.1. Taxonomy (NCBI): domain Eukaryota; kingdom Metazoa; phylum Chordata; class Mammalia; order Artiodactyla; family Balaenopteridae; genus Balaenoptera; species Balaenoptera physalus. Next base: position 429,159 of record NW_028126428.1, read on the forward strand.
CCCATCAGGAAGAAGAATTAACCACAGGCTCCGCCTGCCCCCCGAAACCAAAACAGGGCCTGAAGCCATCCTGCGCTTTTGCGGCCAGCTCCCAAAAAAGCGACTTGTAAAATGGAGCTTCAGGGCACTGCAATTCACAAACCTGCAGAGTTATAAATGATAACTCTCGTCCACAAATATATTGAGGGAAGGCAAAGAAGAGGATTTGAAATCAAGGCAGAATTGCAGGAAACAGATTTCAGGAGGTAGATTCGAATCGCCTTTAAAGCACATGAAAAGCGGCAAAACGTTGACAATGATGCCCTTGGCCAAAAAGGGCGTATGCGTTTTTTCCTGAATATATTCAGGAAAAAACGCATACGCCCTTTTTGGCCAACCAAGCAACCTGGAAAGGCAAATCAGCGCTACAAAGAAGTCTCGCTTCCCATCGGTCAAAAGGGCCATGCTGAAAAAAGTGTCAAAACCAGAAATGCAGGACAGGCCATGGAGAAATGGGAGCCTTGCTACACTGATGGGCGGGATGTAAATTGCCAACAGCCACTCTGGAGAAGTGTACGGTGTGTCCTGAAACTTCTAAGAAACACAGCTTAGAGAGCATAGGGCACTTCCACGCATGGGGGGATAAAGTGGGAAAATTGAAAATCAGCAAGACACAAGCACCCCAAAGTTTAGGGCTGCTCTGTTGACAAGGACCTCCACTTCATTCCACCTTAAATATCCCAGGAAAGCGAAAAATGGATCAAAAAGTTGTGGTCCTTATGTACAATGGAATATCACTCAGCCATGAAATCAATGTCATAAGGCTAGTAGCAGCATGATGAGTGGATTTAGGTAAGACGATTCTAAGTGAAATAAGTCACACAGAAAAGGACACTTCTCATAAGGTGTCACTTATAGAGGGAATGTAAAAACCGTTACACTTGAACTGAATTACAAAACAGAACAGAGTCACACATGCAGAAAACACACTATGGCTGCTTAACGGGAAAGGTGAGGTGGGGTGATACATAAAACAAGAGTTTCAAATTAGCTCAGATACCGTTCCATAAACCCAATATGTAATAGACAAGACCTACTCCTTGCTCAGAGAACTGGACTCAACACGCCCGATTCACCGCACAAGAATATATCTGACTAGTAATAATCTTAAAACCTATGTATTGATATCTCTCTGTTAGTGTGTCAAGTGGGTGTAAAGCGGCATAAACACAGCCGTGAAAAGCAGCTAAACCCCATTATAAAAATAAATTACTTTTCAAAACCCATGAAACAAAGACAGGGAAAGAGAGAGAAATTCTTACACAATTCGTTCAGGGGCTGTGATGCAACCTGGATTGACCATATCTAGACCCACAGCTGGATGAGACATAAGGGTGGACACTCCTGGGGCTGAGAGGTTTGGTGAGGTTGGGTGAGCAAACGCAGACCCTTTAAAGTAATACTGCGTGCTACCCATCGCATGGGTCCCAAATCTCCAGGTTCAAGGGCATCTTCCTGCATCGAAAACATGCATGAGAAACCCAGAAGATGGTACACCGTGTGATGGGGAAAGGTTTCTAAAACGCACCTCATTTCTCATCTCCTTGTGCTCGGGTTCGCCATTCCAGCCACTTTACTAGCAATCTCCCTACTTGGAGCATCAGCACCTTTAACCTCCTGTTCCGTACAGGTTGCAATTTGTCCTGAGGATGAACGGGAAGACGGGGAACCAATGAGAGACTAGCTCTTGGTGTTGGGACAGGCACAGGTCACTCTATTTTCCCATCAGGAAGAAGAATTAACCACAGGCTCCGCCTGCCCCCCGAAACCAAAACAGGGCCTGAAGCCATCCTGCGCTTTTGCGGCCAGCTCCCAAAAAAGCGACTTGTAAAATGGAGCTTCAGGGCACTGCAATTCACAAACCTGCAGAGTTATAAATGATAACTCTCGTCCACAAATATATTGAGGGAAGGCAAAGAAGAGGATTTGAAATCAAGGCAGAATTGCAGGAAACAGATTTCAGGAGGTAGATTCGAATCGCCTTTAAAGCACATGAAAAGCGGCAAAACGTTGACAATGATGCCCTTGGCCAAAAAGGGCGTATGCGTTTTTTCCTGAATATATTCAGGAAAAAACGCATACGCCCTTTTTGGCCAACCAAGCAACCTGGAAAGGCAAATCAGCGCTACAAAGAAGTCTCGCTTCCCATCGGTCAAAAGGGCCATGCTGAAAAAAGTGTCAAAACCAGAAATGCAGGACAGGCCATGGAGAAATGGGAGCCTTGCTACACTGATGGGCGGGATGTAAATTGCCAACAGCCACTCTGGAGAAGTGTACGGTGTGTCCTGAAACTTCTAAGAAACACAGCTTAGAGAGCATAGGGCACTTCCACGCATGGGGGGATAAAGTGGGAAAATTGAAAATCAGCAAGACACAAGCACCCCAAAGTTTAGGGCTGCTCTGTTGACAAGGACCTCCACTTCATTCCACCTTAAATATCCCAGGAAAGCGAAAAATGGATCAAAAAGTTGTGGTCCTTATGTACAATGGAATATCACTCAGCCATGGAATCAATGTCATAAGGCTAGTAGCAGCATGATGAGTGGATTTAGGTAAGACGATTCTAAGTGAAATAAGTCACACAGAAAAGGACACTTCTCATAAGGTGTCACTTATAGAGGGAATGTAAAAACCGTTACACTTGATCTGAATTACAAAACAGAACAGAGTCACACATGCAGAAAACACACTATGGCTGCTTAACGGGAAAGGTGAGGTGGGGTGATACATAAAACAAGAGTTTCAAATTAGCTCAGATACCGTTCCATAAACCCAATATGTAATAGACAAGACCTACTCCTTGCTCAGAGAACTGGACTCAACACGCCCGATTCACCGCACAAGAATATATCTGACTAGTAATAATCTTAAAACCTATGTATTGATATCTCTCTGTTAGTGTGTCAAGTGGGTGTAAAGCGGCATAAACACAGCCGTGAAAAGCAGCTAAACCCCATTATAAAAATAAATTACTTTTCAAAACCCATGAAACAAAGACAGGGAAAGAGAGAGAAATTCTTACACAATTCGTTCAGGGGCTGTGATGCAACCTGGATTGACCATATCTAGACCCACAGCTGGATGAGACATAAGGGTGGACACTCCTGGGGCTGAGAGGTTTGGTGAGGTTGGGTGAGCAAACGCAGACCCTTTAAAGTAATACTGCGTGCTACCCATCGCATGGGTCCCAAATCTCCAGGTTCAAGGGCATCTTCCTGCATCGAAAACATGCATGAGAAACCCAGAAGATGGTACACCGTGTGATGGGGAAAGGTTTCTAAAACGCACCTCATTTCTCATCTCCTTGTGCTCGGGTTCGCCATTCCAGCCACTTTACTAGCAATCTCCCTACTTGGAGCATCAGCACCTTTAACCTCCTGTTCCGTACAGGTTGCAATTTGTCCTGAGGATGAACGGGAAGACGGGGAACCAATGAGAGACTAGCTCTTGGTGTTGGGACAGGCACAGGTCACTCTATTTTCCCATCAGGAAGAAGAATTAACCACAGGCTCCGCCTGCCCCCCGAAACCAAAACAGGGCCTGAAGCCATCCTGCGCTTTTGCGGCCAGCTCCCAAAAAAGCGACTTGTAAAATGGAGCTTCAGGGCACTGCAATTCACAAACCTGCAGAGTTATAAATGATAACTCTCGTCCACAAATATATTGAGGGAAGGCAAAGAAGAGGATTTGAAATCAAGGCAGAATTGCAGGAAACAGATTTCAGGAGGTAGATTCGAATCGCCTTTAAAGCACATGAAAAGCGGCAAAACGTTGACAATGATGCCCTTGGCCAAAAAGGGCGTATGCGTTTTTTCCTGAATATATTCAGGAAAAAACGCATACGCCCTTTTTGGCCAACCAAGCAACCTGGAAAGGCAAATCAGCGCTACAAAGAAGTCTCGCTTCCCATCGGTCAAAAGGGCCATGCTGAAAAAAGTGTCAAAACCAGAAATGCAGGACAGGCCATGGAGAAATGGGAGCCTTGCTACACTGATGGGCGGGATGTAAATTGCCAACAGCCACTCTGGAGAAGTGTACGGTGTGTCCTGAAACTTGTAAGAAACACAGCTTAGAGAGCATAGGGCACTTCCACGCATGGGGGGATAAAGTGGGAAAATTGAAAATCAGCAAGACACAAGCACCCCAAAGTTTAGGGCTGCTCTGTTGACAAGGACCTCCACTTCATTCCACCTTAAATATCCCAGGAAAGCGAAAAATGGATCAAAAAGTTGTGGTCCTTATGTACAATGGAATATCACTCAGCCATGAAATCAATGTCATAAGGCTAGTAGCAGCATGATGAGTGGATTTAGGTAAGACGATTCTAAGTGAAATAAGTCACACAGAAAAGGACACTTCTCATAAGGTGTCACTTATAGAGGGAATGTAAAAACCGTTACACTTGAACTGAATTACAAAACAGAACAGAGTCACACATGCAGAAAACACACTATGGCTGCTTAACGGGAAAGGTGAGGTGGGGTGATACATAAAACAAGAGTTTCAAATTAGCTCAGATACCGTTCCATAAACCCAATATGTAATAGACAAGACCTACTCCTTGCTCAGAGAACTGGACTCAACACGCCCGATTCACCGCACAAGAATATATCTGACTAGTAATAATCTTAAAACCTATGTATTGATATCTCTCTGTTAGTGTGTCAAGTGGGTGTAAAGCGGCATAAACACAGCCGTGAAAAGCAGCTAAACCCCATTATAAAAATAAATTACTTTTCAAAACCCATGAAACAAAGACAGGGAAAGAGAGAGAAATTCTTACACAATTCGTTCAGGGGCTGTGATGCAACCTGGATTGACCATATCTAGACCCACAGCTGGATGAGACATAAGGGTGGACACTCCTGGGGCTGAGAGGTTTGGTGAGGTTGGGTGAGCAAACGCAGACCCTTTAAAGTAATACTGCGTGCTACCCATCGCATGGGTCCCAAATCTCCAGGTTCAAGGGCATCTTCCTGCATCGAAAACATGCATGAGAAACCCAGAAGATGGTACACCGTGTGATGGGGAAAGGTTTCTAAAACGCACCTCATTTCTCATCTCCTTGTGCTCGGGTTCGCCATTCCAGCCACTTTACTAGCAATCTCCCTACTTGGAGCATCAGCACCTTTAACCTCCTGTTCCGTACAGGTTGCAATTTGTCCTGAGGATGAACGGGAAGACGGGGAACCAATGAGAGACTAGCTCTTGGTGTTGGGACAGGCACAGGTCACTCTATTTTCCCATCAGGAAGAAGAATTAACCACAGGCTCCGCCTGCCCCCCGAAACCAAAACAGGGCCTGAAGCCATCCTGCGCTTTTGCGGCCAGCTCCCAAAAAAGCGACTTGTAAAATGGAGCTTCAGGGCACTGCAATTCACAAACCTGCAGAGTTATAAATGATAACTCTCGTCCACAAATATATTGAGGGAAGGCAAAGAAGAGGATTTGAAATCAAGGCAGAATTGCAGGAAACAGATTTCAGGAGGTAGATTCGAATCGCCTTTAAAGCACATGAAAAGCGGCAAAACGTTGACAATGATGCCCTTGGCCAAAAAGGGCGTATGCGTTTTTTCCTGAATATATTCAGGAAAAAACGCATACGCCCTTTTTGGCCAACCAAGCAACCTGGAAAGGCAAATCAGCGCTACAAAGAAGTCTCGCTTCCCATCGGTCAAAAGGGCCATGCTGAAAAAAGTGTCAAAACCAGAAATGCAGGACAGGCCATGGAGAAATGGGAGCCTTGCTACACTGATGGGCGGGATGTAAATTGCCAACAGCCACTCTGGAGAAGTGTACGGTGTGTCCTGAAACTTCTAAGAAACACAGCTTAGAGAGCATAGGGCACTTCCACGCATGGGGGGATAAAGTGGGAAAATTGAAAATCAGCAAGACACAAGCACCCCAAAGTTTAGGGCTGCTCTGTTGACAAGGACCTCCACTTCATTCCACCTTAAATATCCCAGGAAAGCGAAAAATGGATCAAAAAGTTGTGGTCCTTATGTACAATGGAATATCACTCAGCCATGAAATCAATGTCATAAGGCTAGTAGCAGCATGATGAGTGGATTTAGGTAAGACGATTCTAAGTGAAATAAGTCACACAGAAAAGGACACCTCTCATAAGGTGTCACTTATAGAGGGAATGTAAAAACCGTTACACTTGAACTGAATTACAAAACAGAACAGAGTCACACATGCAGAAAACACACTATGGCTGCTTAACGGGAAAGGTGAGGTGGGGTGATACATAAAACAAGAGTTTCAAATTAGCTCAGATACCGTTCCATAAACCCAATATGTAATAGACAAGACCTACTCCTTGCTCAGAGAACTGGACTCAACACGCCCGATTCACCGCACAAGAATATATCTGACTAGTAATAATCTTAAAACCTATGTATTGATATCTCTCTGTTAGTGTGTCAAGTGGGTGTAAAGCGGCATAAACACAGCCGTGAAAAGCAGCTAAACCCCATTATAAAAATAAATTACTTTTCAAAACCCATGAAACAAAGACAGGGAAAGAGAGAGAAATTCTTACACAAATCGTTCAGGGGATGTGATGCAACCTGGATTGACCATATCTAGACCCACAGCTGGATGAGACATAAGGGTGGACACTCCTGGGGCTGAGAGGTTTGGTGAGGTTGGGTGAGCAAACGCAGACCCTTTAAAGTAATACTGCGTGCTACCCATCGCATGGGTCCCAAATCTCCAGGTTCAAGGGCATCTTCCTGCATCGAAAACATGCATGAGAAACCCAGAAGATGGTACACCGTGTGATGGGGAAAGGTTTCTAAAACGCACCTCATTTCTCATCTCCTTGTGCTCGGGTTCGCCATTCCAGCCACTTTACTAGCAATCTCCCTACTTGGAGCATCAGCACCTTTAACCTCCTGTTCCGTACAGGTTGCAATTTGTCCTGAGGATGAACGGGAAGACGGGGAACCAATGAGAGACTAGCTCTTGGTGTTGGGACAGGCACAGGTCACTCTATTTTCCCATCAGGAAGAAGAATTAACCACAGGCTCCGCCTGCCCCCCGAAACCAAAACAGGGCCTGAAGCCATCCTGCGCTTTTGCGGCCAGCTCCCAAAAAAGCGACTTGTAAAATGGAGCTTCAGGGCACTGCAATTCACAAACCTGCAGAGTTATAAATGATAACTCTCGTCCACAAATATATTGAGGGAAGGCAAAGAAGAGGATTTGAAATCAAGGCAGAATTGCAGGAAACAGATTTCAGGAGGTAGATTCGAATCGCCTTTAAAGCACATGAAAAGCGGCAAAACGTTGACAATGATGCCCTTGGCCAAAAAGGGCGTATGCGTTTTTTCCTGAATATATTCAGGAAAAAACGCATACGCCCTTTTTGGCCAACCAAGCAACCTGGAAAGGCAAATCAGCGCTACAAAGAAGTCTCGCTTCCCATCGGTCAAAAGGGCCATGCTGAAAAAAGTGTCAAAACCAGAAATGCAGGACAGGCCATGGAGAAATGGGAGCCTTGCTACACTGATGGGCGGGATGTAAATTGCCAACAGCCACTCTGGAGAAGTGTACGGTGTGTCCTGAAACTTGTAAGAAACACAGCTTAGAGAGCATAGGGCACTTCCACGCATGGGGGGATAAAGTGGGAAAATTGAAAATCAGCAAGACACAAGCACCCCAAAGTTTAGGGCTGCTCTGTTGACAAGGACCTCCACTTCATTCCACCTTAAATATCCCAGGAAAGCGAAAAATGGATCAAAAAGTTGTGGTCCTTATGTACAATGGAATATCACTCAGCCATGAAATCAATGTCATAAGGCTAGTAGCAGCATGATGAGTGGATTTAGGTAAGACGATTCTAAGTGAAATAAGTCACACAGAAAAGGACACTTCTCATAAGGTGTCACTTATAGAGGGAATGTAAAAACCGTTACACTTGAACTGAATTACAAAACAGAACAGAGTCACACATGCAGAAAACACACTATGGCTGCTTAACGGGAAAGGTGAGGTGGGGTGATACATAAAACAAGAGTTTCAAATTAGCTCAGATACCGTTCCATAAACCCAATATGTAATAGACAAGACCTACTCCTTGCTCAGAGAACTGGACTCAACACGCCCGATTCACCGCACAAGAATATATCTGACTAGTAATAATCTTAAAACCTATGTATTGATATCTCTCTGTTAGTGTGTCAAGTGGGTGTAAAGCGGCATAAACACAGCCGTGAAAAGCAGCTAAACCCCATTATAAAAATAAATTACTTTTCAAAACCCATGAAACAAAGACAGGGAAAGAGAGAGAAATTCTTACACAATTCGTTCAGGGGCTGTGATGCAACCTGGATTGACCATATCTAGACCCACAGCTGGATGAGACATAAGGGTGGACACTCCTGGGGCTGAGAGGTTTGGTGAGGTTGGGTGAGCAAACGCAGACCCTTTAAAGTAATACTGCGTGCTACCCATCGCATGGGTCCCAAATCTCCAGGTTCAAGGGCATCTTCCTGCATCGAAAACATGCATGAGAAACCCAGAAGATGGTACACCGTGTGATGGGGAAAGGTTTCTAAAACGCACCTCATTTCTCATCTCCTTGTGCTCGGGTTCGCCATTCCAGCCACTTTACTAGCAATCTCCCTACTTGGAGCATCAGCACCTTTAACCTCCTGTTCCGTACAGGTTGCAATTTGTCCTGAGGATGAACGGGAAGACGGGGAACCAATGAGAGACTAGCTCTTGGTGTTGGGACAGGCACAGGTCACTCTATTTTCCCATCAGGAAGAAGAATTAACCACAGGCTCCGCCTGCCCCCCGAAACCAAAACAGGGCCTGAAGCCATCCTGCGCTTTTGCGGCCAGCTCCCAAAAAAGCGACTTGTAAAATGGAGCTTCAGGGCACTGCAATTCACAAACCTGCAGAGTTATAAATGATAACTCTCGTCCACAAATATATTGAGGGAAGGCAAAGAAGAGGATTTGAAATCAAGGCAGAATTGCAGGAAACAGATTTCAGGAGGTAGATTCGAATCGCCTTTAAAGCACATGAAAAGCGGCAAAACGTTGACAATGATGCCCTTGGCCAAAAAGGGCGTATGCGTTTTTTCCTGAATATATTCAGGAAAAAACGCATACGCCCTTTTTGGCCAACCAAGCAACCTGGAAAGGCAAATCAGCGCTACAAAGAAGTCTCGCTTCCCATCGGTCAAAAGGGCCATGCTGAAAAAAGTGTCAAAACCAGAAATGCAGGACAGGCCATGGAGAAATGGGAGCCTTGCTACACTGATGGGCGGGATGTAAATTGCCAACAGCCACTCTGGAGAAGTGTACGGTGTGTCCTGAAACTTCTAAGAAACACAGCTTAGAGAGCATAGGGCACTTCCACGCATGGGGGGATAAAGTGGGAAAATTGAAAATCAGCAAGACACAAGCACCCCAAAGTTTAGGGCTGCTCTGTTGACAAGGACCTCCACTTCATTCCACCTTAAATATCCCAGGAAAGCGAAAAATGGATCAAAAAGTTGTGGTCCTTATGTACAATGGAATATCACTCAGCCATGAAATCAATGTCATAAGGCTAGTAGCAGCATGATGAGTGGATTTAGGTAAGACGATTCTAAGTGAAATAAGTCACACAGAAAAGGACACCTCTCATAAGGTGTCACTTATAGAGGGAATGTAAAAACCGTTACACTTGAACTGAATTACAAAACAGAACAGAGTCACACATGCAGAAAACACACTATGGCTGCTTAACGGGAAAGGTGAGGTGGGGTGATACATAAAACAAGAGTTTCAAATTAGCTCAGATACCGTTCCATAAACCCAATATGTAATAGACAAGACCTACTCCTTGCTCAGAGAACTGGACTCAACACGCCCGATTCACCGCACAAGAATATATCTGACTAGTAATAATCTTAAAACCTATGTATTGATATCTCTCTGTTAGTGTGTCAAGTGGGTGTAAAGCGGCATAAACACAGCCGTGAAAAGCAGCTAAACCCCATTATAAAAATAAATTACTTTTCAAAACCCATGAAACAAAGACAGGGAAAGAGAGAGAAATTCTTACACAAATCGTTCAGGGGATGTGATGCAACCTGGATTGACCATATCTAGACCCACAGCTGGATGAGACATAAGGGTGGACACTCCTGGGGCTGAGAGGTTTGGTGAGGTTGGGTGAGCAAACGCAGACCCTTTAAAGTAATACTGCGTGCTACCCATCGCATGGGTCCCAAATCTCCAGGTTCAAGGGCATCTTCCTGCATCGAAAACATGCATGAGAAACCCAGAAGATGGTACACCGTGTGATGGGGAAAGGTTTCTAAAACGCACCTCATTTCTCATCTCCTTGTGCTCGGGTTCGCCATTCCAGCCACTTTACTAGCAATCTCCCTACTTGGAGCATCAGCACCTTTAACCTCCTGTTCCGTACAGGTTGCAATTTGTCCTGAGGATGAACGGGAAGACGGGGAACCAATGAGAGACTAGCTCTTGGTGTTGGGACAGGCACAGGTCACTCTATTTTCCCATCAGGAAGAAGAATTAACCACAGGCTCCGCCTGCCCCCCGAAACCAAAACAGGGCCTGAAGCCATCCTGCGCTTTTGCGGCCAGCTCCCAAAAAAGCGACTTGTAAAATGGAGCTTCAGGGCACTGCAATTCACAAACCTGCAGAGTTATAAATGATAACTCTCGTCCACAAATATATTGAGGGAAGGCAAAGAAGAGGATTTGAAATCAAGGCAGAATTGCAGGAAACAGATTTCAGGAGGTAGATTCGAATCGCCTTTAAAGCACATGAAAAGCGGCAAAACGTTGACAATGATGCCCTTGGCCAAAAAGGGCGTATGCGTTTTTTCCTGAATATATTCAGGAAAAAACGCATACGCCCTTTTTGGCCAACCAAGCAACCTGGAAAGGCAAATCAGCGCTACAAAGAAGTCTCGCTTCCCATCGGTCAAAAGGGCCATGCTGAAAAAAGTGTCAAAACCAGAAATGCAGGACAGGCCATGGAGAAATGGGAGCCTTGCTACACTGATGGGCGGGATGTAAATTGCCAACAGCCACTCTGGAGAAGTGTACGGTGTGTCCTGAAACTTGTAAGAAACACAGCTTAGAGAGCATAGGGCACTTCCACGCATGGGGGGATAAAGTGGGAAAATTGAAAATCAGCAAGACACAAGCACCCCAAAGTTTAGGGCTGCTCTGTTGACAAGGACCTCCACTTCATTCCACCTTAAATATCCCAGGAAAGCGAAAAATGGATCAAAAAGTTGTGGTCCTTATGTACAATGGAATATCACTCAGCCATGAAATCAATGTCATAAGGCTAGTAGCAGCATGATGAGTGGATTTAGGTAAGACGATTCTAAGTGAAATAAGTCACACAGAAAAGGACACTTCTCATAAGGTGTCACTTATAGAGGGAATGTAAAAACCGTTACACTTGAACTGAATTACAAAACAGAACAGAGTCACACATGCAGAAAACACACTATGGCTGCTTAACGGGAAAGGTGAGGTGGGGTGATACATAAAACAAGAGTTTCAAATTAGCTCAGATACCGTTCCATAAACCCAATATGTAATAGACAAGACCTACTCCTTGCTCAGAGAACTGGACTCAACACGCCCGATTCACCGCACAAGAATATATCTGACTAGTAATAATCTTAAAACCTATGTATTGATATCTCTCTGTTAGTGTGTCAAGTGGGTGTAAAGCGGCATAAACACAGCCGTGAAAAGCAGCTAAACCCCATTATAAAAATAAATTACTTTTCAAAACCCATGAAACAAAGACAGGGAAAGAGAGAGAAATTCTTACACAATTCGTTCAGGGGCTGTGATGCAACCTGGATTGACCATATCTAGACCCACAGCTGGATGAGACATAAGGGTGGACACTCCTGGGGCTGAGAGGTTTGGTGAGGTTGGGTGAGCAAACGCAGACCCTTTAAAGTAATACTGCGTGCTACCCATCGCATGGGTCCCAAATCTCCAGGTTCAAGGGCATCTTCCTGCATCGAAAACATGCATGAGAAACCCAGAAGATGGTACACCGTGTGATGGGGAAAGGTTTCTAAAACGCACCTCATTTCTCATCTCCTTGTGCTCGGGTTCGCCATTCCAGCCACTTTACTAGCAATCTCCCTACTTGGAGCATCAGCACCTTTAACCTCCTGTTCCGTACAGGTTGCAATTTGTCCTGAGGATGAACGGGAAGACGGGGAACCAATGAGAGACTAGCTCTTGGTGTTGGGACAGGCACAGGTCACTCTATTTTCCCATCAGGAAGAAGAATTAACCACAGGTTCCGCCTGCCCCCCGAAACCAGAACAGGGCCTGAAGCCATCCTGCGCTTTTGCGGCCAGCTCCCAAAAAAGCGACTTGTAAAATGGAGCTTCAGGGCACTGCAATTCACAAACCTGCAGAGTTATAAATGATAACTCTCGTCCACAAATATATTGAGGGAAGGCAAAGAAGAGGATTTGAAATCAAGGCAGAATTGCAGGAAACAGATTTCAGGAGGTAGATTCGAATCGCCTTTAAAGCACATGAAAAGCGGCAAAACGTTGACAATGATGCCCTTGGCCAAAAAGGGCGTATGCGTTTTTTCCTGAATATATTCAGGAAAAAACGCATACGCCCTTTTTGGCCAACCAAGCAACCTGGAAAGGCAAATCAGCGCTACAAAGAAGTCTCGCTTCCCATCGGTCAAAAGGGCCATGCTGAAAAAAGTGTCAAAACCAGAAATGCAGGACAGGCCATGGAGAAATGGGAGCCTTGCTACACTGATGAGCGGGATGTAAATTGCCAACAGCCACTCTGGAGAAGTGTACGGTGTGTCCTGAAACTTGTAAGAAACACAGCTTAGAGAGCATAGGGCACTTCCACGCATGGGGGGATAAAGTGGGAAAATTGAAAATCAGCAAGACACAAGCACCCCAAAGTTTAGGGCTGCTCTGTTGACAAGGACCTCCACTTCATTCCACCTTAAATATCCCAGGAAAGCGAAAAATGGATCAAAAAGTTGTGGTCCTTATGTACAATGGAATATCACTCAGCCATGAAATCAATGTCATAAGGCTAGTAGCAGCATGATGAGTGGATTTAGGTAAGACGATTCAAAGTGAAATAAGTCACACAGAAAAGGACACTTCTCATAAGGTGTCACTTATAGAGGGAATGTAAAAACCGTTACACTTGAACTGAATTACAAAACAGAACAGAGTCACACATGCAGAAAACACACTATGGCTGCTTAACGGGAAAGGTGAGGTGGGGTGATACATAAAACAAGAGTTTCAAATTAGCTCAGATACCGTTCCATAAACCCAATATGTAATAGACAAGACCTACTCCTTGCTCAGAGAACTGGACTCAACACGCCCGATTCACCGCACAAGAATATATCTGACTAGTAATAATCTTAAAACCTATGTATTGATATCTCTCTGTTAGTGTGTCAAGTGGGTGTAAAGCGGCATAAACACAGCCGTGAAAAGCAGCTAAACCCCATTATAAAAATAAATTACATTTAAAAACCCATGAAACAAAGACAGGGAAAGAGAGAGAAATTCTTACACAATTCGTTCAGGGGCTGTGATGCAACCTGGATTGACCATATCTAGACCCACAGCTGGATGAGACATAAGGGTGGACACTCCTGGGGCTGAGAGGTTTGGTGAGGTTGGGTGAGCAAACGCAGACCCTTTAAAGTAATACTGCGTGCTACCCATCGCATGGGTCCCAAATCTCCAGGTTCAAGGGCATCTTCCTGCATCGAAAACATGCATGAGAAACCCAGAAGATGGTACACCGTGTGATGGGGAAAGGTTTCTAAAACGCACCTCATTTCTCATCTCCTTGTGCTCGGGTTCGCCATTCCAGCCACTTTACTAGCAATCTCCCTACTTGGAGCATCAGCACCTTTAACCTCCTGTTCCGTACAGGTTGCAATTTGTCCTGAGGATGAACGGGAAGACGGGGAACCAATGAGAGACTAGCTCTTGGTGTTGGGACAGGCACAGGTCACTCTATTTTCCCATCAGGAAGAAGAATTAACCACAGGCTCCGCCTGCCCCCCGAAACCAGAACAGGGCCTGAAGCCATCCTGCGCTTTTGCGGCCAGCTCCCAAAAAAGCGACTTGTAAAATGGAGCTTCAGGGCACTGCAATTCACAAACCTGCAGAGTTATAAATGATAACTCTCGTCCACAAATATATTGAGGGAAGGCAAAGAAGAGGATTTGAAATCAAGGCAGAATTGCAGGAAACAGATTTCAGGAGGTAGATTCGAATCGCCTTTAAAGCACATGAAAAGCGGCAAAACGTTGACAATGATGCCCTTGGCCAAAAAGGGCGTATGCGTTTTTTCCTGAATATATTCAGGAAAAAACGCATACGCCCTTTTTGGCCAACCAAGCAACCTGGAAAGGCAAATCAGCGCTACAAAGAAGTCTCGCTTCCCATCGGTCAAAAGGGCCATGCTGAAAAAAGTGTCAAAACCAGAAATGCAGGACAGGCCATGGAGAAATGGGAGCCTTGCTACACTGATGGGCGGGATGTAAATTGCCAACAGCCACTCTGGAGAAGTGTACGGTGTGTCCTGAAACTTGTAAGAAACACAGCTTAGAGAGCATAGGGCACTTCCACGCATGGGGGGATAAAGTGGGAAAATTGAAAATCAGCAAGACACAAGCACCCCAAAGTTTAGGGCTGCTCTGTTGACAAGGACCTCCACTTCATTCCACCTTAAATATCCCAGGAAAGCGAAAAATGGATCAAAAAGTTGTGGTCCTTATGTACAATGGAATATCACTCAGCCATGAAATCAATGTCATAAGGCTAGTAGCAGCATGATGAGTGGATTTAGGTAAGACGATTCTAAGTGAAATAAGTCACACAGAAAAGGACACTTCTCATAAGGTGTCACTTATAGAGGGAATGTAAAAACCGTTACACTTGAACTGAATTACAAAACAGAACAGAGTCACACATGCAGAAAACACACTATGGCTGCTTAACGGGAAAGGTGAGGTGGGGTGATACATAAAACAAGAGTTTCAAATTAGCTCAGATACCGTTCCATAAACCCAATATGTAATAGACAAGACCTACTCCTTGCTCAGAGAACTGGACTCAACACGCCCGATTCACCGCACAAGAATATATCTGACTAGTAATAATCTTAAAACCTATGTATTGATATCTCTCTGTTAGTGTGTCAAGTGGGTGTAAAGCGGCATAAACACAGCCGTGAAAAGCAGCTAAACCCCATTATAAAAATAAATTACTTTTCAAAACCCATGAAACAAAGACAGGGAAAGAGAGAGAAATTCTTACACAATTCGTTCAGGGGCTGTGATGCAACCTGGATTGACCATATCTAGACCCACAGCTGGATGAGACATAAGGGTGGACACTCCTGGGGCTGAGAGGTTTGGTGAGGTTGGGTGAGCAAACGCAGACCCTTTAAAGTAATACTGCGTGCTACCCATCGCATGGGTCCCAAATCTCCAGGTTCAAGGGCATCTTCCTGCATCGAAAACATGCATGAGAAACCCAGAAGATGGTACACCGTGTGATGGGGAAAGGTTTCTAAAACGCACCTCATTTCTCATCTCCTTGTGCTCGGGTTCGCCATTCCAGCCACTTTACTAGCAATCTCCCTACTTGGAGCATCAGCACCTTTAACCTCCTGTTCCGTACAGGTTGCAATTTGTCCTGAGGATGAACGGGAAGACGGGGAACCAATGAGAGACTAGCTCTTGGTGTTGGGACAGGCACAGGTCACTCTATTTTCCCATCAGGAAGAAGAATTAACCACAGGCTCCGCCTGCCCCCCGAAACCAAAACAGGGCCTGAAGCCATCCTGCGCTTTTGCGGCCAGCTCCCAAAAAAGCGACTTGTAAAATGGAGCTTCAGGGCACTGCAATTCACAAACCTGCAGAGTTATAAATGATAACTCTCGTCCACAAATATATTGAGGGAAGGCAAAGAAGAGGATTTGAAATCAAGGCAGAATTGCAGGAAACAGATTTCAGGAGGTAGATTCGAATCGCCTTTAAAGCACATGAAAAGCGGCAAAACGTTGACAATGATGCCCTTGGCCAAAAAGGGCGTATGCGTTTTTTCCTGAATATATTCAGGAAAAAACGCATACGCCCTTTTTGGCCAACCAAGCAACCTGGAAAGGCAAATCAGCGCTACAAAGAAGTCTCGCTTCCCATCGGTCAAAAGGGCCATGCTGAAAAAAGTGTCAAAACCAGAAATGCAGGACAGGCCATGGAGAAATGGGAGCCTTGCTACACTGATGGGCGGGATGTAAATTGCCAACAGCCACTCTGGAGAAGTGTACGGTGTGTCCTGAAACTTCTAAGAAACACAGCTTAGAGAGCATAGGGCACTTCCACGCATGGGGGGATAAAGTGGGAAAATTGAAAATCAGCAAGACACAAGCACCCCAAAGTTTAGGGCTGCTCTGTTGACAAGGACCTCCACTTCATTCCACCTTAAATATCCCAGGAAAGCGAAAAATGGATCAAAAAGTTGTGGTCCTTATGTACAATGGAATATCACTCAGCCATGAAATCAATGTCATAAGGCTAGTAGCAGCATGATGAGTGGATTTAGGTAAGACGATTCTAAGTGAAATAAGTCACACAGAAAAGGACACTTCTCATAAGGTGTCACTTATAGAGGGAATGTAAAAACCGTTACACTTGATCTGAATTACAAAACAGAACAGAGTCACACATGCAGAAAACACACTATGGCTGCTTAACGGGAAAGGTGAGGTGGGGTGATACATAAAACAAGAGTTTCAAATTAGCTCAGATACCGTTCCATAAACCCAATATGTAATAGACAAGACCTACTCCTTGCTCAGAGAACTGGACTCAACACGCCCGATTCACCGCACAAGAATATATCTGACTAGTAATAATCTTAAAACCTATGTATTGATATCTCTCTGTTAGTGTGTCAAGTGGGTGTAAAGCGGCATAAACACAGCCGTGAAAAGCAGCTAAACCCCATTATAAAAATAAATTACTTTTCAAAACCCATGAAACAAAGACAGGGAAAGAGAGAGAAATTCTTACACAATTCGTTCAGGGGCTGTGATGCAACCTGGATTGACCATATCTAGACCCACAGCTGGATGAGACATAAGGGTGGACACTCCTGGGGCTGAGAGGTTTGGTGAGGTTGGGTGAGCAAACGCAGACCCTTTAAAGTAATACTGCGTGCTACCCATCGCATGGGTCCCAAATCTCCAGGTTCAAGGGCATCTTCCTGCATCGAAAACATGCATGAGAAACCCAGAAGATGGTACACCGTGTGATGGGGAAAGGTTTCTAAAACGCACCTCATTTCTCATCTCCTTGTGCTCGGGTTCGCCATTCCAGCCACTTTACTAGCAATCTCCCTACTTGGAGCATCAGCACCTTTAACCTCCTGTTCCGTACAGGTTGCAATTTGTCCTGAGGATGAACGGGAAGACGGGGAACCAATGAGAGACTAGCTCTTGGTGTTGGGACAGGCACAGGTCACTCTATTTTCCCATCAGGAAGAAGAATTAACCACAGGCTCCGCCTGCCCCCCGAAACCAAAACAGGGCCTGAAGCCATCCTGCGCTTTTGCGGCCAGCTCCCAAAAAAGCGACTTGTAAAATGGAGCTTCAGGGCACTGCAATTCACAAACCTGCAGAGTTATAAATGATAACTCTCGTCCACAAATATATTGAGGGAAGGCAAAGAAGAGGATTTGAAATCAAGGCAGAATTGCAGGAAACAGATTTCAGGAGGTAGATTCGAATCGCCTTTAAAGCACATGAAAAGCGGCAAAACGTTGACAATGATGCCCTTGGCCAAAAAGGGCGTATGCGTTTTTTCCTGAATATATTCAGGAAAAAACGCATACGCCCTTTTTGGCCAACCAAGCAACCTGGAAAGGCAAATCAGCGCTACAAAGAAGTCTCGCTTCCCATCGGTCAAAAGGGCCATGCTGAAAAAAGTGTCAAAACCAGAAATGCAGGACAGGCCATGGAGAAATGGGAGCCTTGCTACACTGATGGGCGGGATGTAAATTGCCAACAGCCACTCTGGAGAAGTGTACGGTGTGTCCTGAAACTTGTAAGAAACACAGCTTAGAGAGCATAGGGCACTTCCACGCATGGGGGGATAAAGTGGGAAAATTGAAAATCAGCAAGACACAAGCACCCCAAAGTTTAGGGCTGCTCTGTTGACAAGGACCTCCACTTCATTCCACCTTAAATATCCCAGGAAAGCGAAAAATGGATCAAAAAGTTGTGGTCCTTATGTACAATGGAATATCACTCAGCCATGAAATCAATGTCATAAGGCTAGTAGCAGCATGATGAGTGGATTTAGGTAAGACGATTCAAAGTGAAATAAGTCACACAGAAAAGGACACTTCTCATAAGGTGTCACTTATAGAGGGAATGTAAAAACCGTTACACTTGAACTGAATTACAAAACAGAACAGAGTCACACATGCAGAAAACACACTATGGCTGCTTAACGGGAAAGGTGAGGTGGGGTGATACATAAAACAAGAGTTTCAAATTAGCTCAGATACCGTTCCATAAACCCAATATGTAATAGACAAGACCTACTCCTTGCTCAGAGAACTGGACTCAACACGCCCGATTCACCGCACAAGAATATATCTGACTAGTAATAATCTTAAAACCTATGTATTGATATCTCTCTGTTAGTGTGTCAAGTGGGTGTAAAGCGGCATAAACACAGCCGTGAAAAGCAGCTAAACCCCATTATAAAAATAAATTACTTTTCAAAACCCATGAAACAAAGACAGGGAAAGAGAGAGAAATTCTTACACAATTCGTTCAGGGGCTGTGATGCAACCTGGATTGACCATATCTAGACCCACAGCTGGATGAGACATAAGGGTGGACACTCCTGGGGCTGAGAGGTTTGGTGAGGTTGGGTGAGCAAACGCAGACCCTTTAAAGTAATACTGCGTGCTACCCATCGCATGGGTCCCAAATCTCCAGGTTCAAGGGCATCTTCCTGCATCGAAAACATGCATGAGAAACCCAGAAGATGGTACACCGTGTGATGGGGAAAGGTTTCTAAAACGCACCTCATTTCTCATCTCCTTGTGCTCGGGTTCGCCATTCCAGCCACTTTACTAGCAATCTCCCTACTTGGAGCATCAGCACCTTTAACCTCCTGTTCCGTACAGGTTGCAATTTGTCCTGAGGATGAACGGGAAGACGGGGAACCAATGAGAGACTAGCTCTTGGTGTTGGGACAGGCACAGGTCACTCTATTTTCCCATCAGGAAGAAGAATTAACCACAGGCTCCGCCTGCCCCCCGAAACCAAAACAGGGCCTGAAGCCATCCTGCGCTTTTGCGGCCAGCTCCCAAAAAAGCGACTTGTAAAATGGAGCTTCAGGGCACTGCAATTCACAAACCTGCAGAGTTATAAATGATAACTCTCGTCCACAAATATATTGAGGGAAGGCAAAGAAGAGGATTTGAAATCAAGGCAGAATTGCAGGAAACAGATTTCAGGAGGTAGATTCGAATCGCCTTTAAAGCACCTGAAAAGCGCCAAAACGTTGACAATGATGCCCTTGGCCAAAAAGGGCGTATGCGTTTTTTCCTGAATATATTCAGGAAAAAACGCATACGCCCTTTTTGGCCAACCAAGCAACCTGGAAAGGCAAATCAGCGCTACAAAGAAGTCTCGCTTCCCATCGGTCAAAAGGGCCATGCTGAAAAAAGTGTCAAAACCAGAAATGCAGGACAGGCCATGGAGAAATGGGAGCCTTGCTACACTGATGGGCGGGATGTAAATTGCCAACAGCCACTCTGGAGAAGTGTACGGTGTGTCCTGAAACTTGTAAGAAACACAGCTTAGAGAGCATAGGGCACTTCCACGCATGGGGGGATAAAGTGGGAAAATTGAAAATCAGCAAGACACAAGCACCCCAAAGTTTAGGGCTGCTCTGTTGACAAGGACCTCCACTTCATTCCACCTTAAATATCCCAGGAAAGCGAAAAATGGATCAAAAAGTTGTGGTCCTTATGTACAATGGAATATCACTCAGCCATGAAATCAATGTCATAAGGCTAGTAGCAGCATGATGAGTGGATTTAGGTAAGACGATTCTAAGTGAAATAAGTCACACAGAAAAGGACACTTCTCATAAGGTGTCACTTATAGAGGGAATGTAAAAACCGTTACACTTGATCTGAATTACAAAACAGAACAGAGTCACACATGCAGAAAACACACTATGGCTGCTTAACGGGAAAGGTGAGGTGGGGTGATACATAAAACAAGAGTTTCAAATTAGCTCAGATACCGTTCCATAAACCCAATATGTAATAGACAAGACCTACTCCTTGCTCAGAGAACTGGACTCAACACGCCCGATTCACCGCACAAGAATATATCTGACTAGTAATAATCTTAAAACCTATGTATTGATATCTCTCTGTTAGTGTGTCAAGTGGGTGTAAAGCGGCATAAACACAGCCGTGAAAAGCAGCTAAACCCCATTATAAAAATAAATTACTTTTCAAAACCCATGAAACAAAGACAGGGAAAGAGAGAGAAATTCTTACACAATTCGTTCAGGGGCTGTGATGCAACCTGGATTGACCATATCTAGACCCACAGCTGGATGAGACATAAGGGTGGACACTCCTGGGGCTGAGAGGTTTGGTGAGGTTGGGTGAGCAAACGCAGACCCTTTAAAGTAATACTGCGTGCTACCCATCGCATGGGTCCCAAATCTCCAGGTTCAAGGGCATCTTCCTGCATCGAAAACATGCATGAGAAACCCAGAAGATGGTACACCGTGTGATGGGGAAAGGTTTCTAAAACGCACCTCATTTCTCATCTCCTTGTGCTCGGGTTCGCCATTCCAGCCACTTTACTAGCAATCTCCCTACTTGGAGCATCAGCACCTTTAACCTCCTGTTCCGTACAGGTTGCAATTTGTCCTGAGGATGAACGGGAAGACGGGGAACCAATGAGAGACTAGCTCTTGGTGTTGGGACAGGCACAGGTCACTCTATTTTCCCATCAGGAAGAAGAATTAACCACAGGCTCCGCCTGCCCCCCGAAACCAAAACAGGGCCTGAAGCCATCCTGCGCTTTTGCGGCCAGCTCCCAAAAAAGCGACTTGTAAAATGGAGCTTCAGGGCACTGCAATTCACAAACCTGCAGAGTTATAAATGATAACTCTCGTCCACAAATATATTGAGGGAAGGCAAAGAAGAGGATTTGAAATCAAGGCAGAATTGCAGGAAACAGATTTCAGGAGGTAGATTCGAATCGCCTTTAAAGCACATGAAAAGCGGCAAAACGTTGACAATGATGCCCTTGGCCAAAAAGGGCGTATGCGTTTTTTCCTGAATATATTCAGGAAAAAACGCATACGCCCTTTTTGGCCAACCAAGCAACCTGGAAAGGCAAATCAGCGCTACAAAGAAGTCTCGCTTCCCATCGGTCAAAAGGGCCATGCTGAAAAAAGTGTCAAAACCAGAAATGCAGGACAGGCCATGGAGAAATGGGAGCCTTGCTACACTGATGGGCGGGATGTAAATTGCCAACAGCCACTCTGGAGAAGTGTACGGTGTGTCCTGAAACTTGTAAGAAACACAGCTTAGAGAGCATAGGGCACTTCCACGCATGGGGGGATAAAGTGGGAAAATTGAAAATCAGCAAGACACAAGCACCCCAAAGTTTAGGGCTGCTCTGTTGACAAGGACCTCCACTTCATTCCACCTTAAATATCCCAGGAAAGCGAAAAATGGATCAAAAAGTTGTGGTCCTTATGTACAATGGAATATCACTCAGCCATGAAATCAATGTCATAAGGCTAGTAGCAGCATGATGAGTGGATTTAGGTAAGACGATTCTAAGTGAAATAAGTCACACAGAAAAGGACACTTCTCATAAGGTGTCACTTATAGAGGGAATGTAAAAACCGTTACACTTGAACTGAATTACAAAACAGAACAGAGTCACACATGCAGAAAACACACTATGGCTGCTTAACGGGAAAGGTGAGGTGGGGTGATACATAAAACAAGAGTTTCAAATTAGCTCAGATACCGTTCCATAAACCCAATATGTAATAGACAAGACCTACTCCTTGCTCAGAGAACTGGACTCAACACGCCCGATTCACCGCACAAGAATATATCTGACTAGTAATAATCTTAAAACCTATGTATTGATATCTCTCTGTTAGTGTGTCAAGTGGGTGTAAAGCGGCATAAACACAGCCGTGAAAAGCAGCTAAACCCCATTATAAAAATAAATTACTTTTCAAAACCCATGAAACAAAGACAGGGAAAGAGAGAGAAATTCTTACACAATTCGTTCAGGGGCTGTGATGCAACCTGGATTGACCATATCTAGACCCACAGCTGGATGAGACATAAGGGTGGACACTCCTGGGGCTGAGAGGTTTGGTGAGGTTGGGTGAGCAAACGCAGACCCTTTAAAGTAATACTGCGTGCTACCCATCGCATGGGTCCCAAATCTCCAGGTTCAAGGGCATCTTCCTGCATCGAAAACATGCATGAGAAACCCAGAAGATGGTACACCGTGTGATGGGGAAAGGTTTCTAAAACGCACCTCATTTCTCATCTCCTTGTGCTCGGGTTCGCCATTCCAGCCACTTTACTAGCAATCTCCCTACTTGGAGCATCAGCACCTTTAACCTCCTGTTCCGTACAGGTTGCAATTTGTCCTGAGGATGAACGGGAAGACGGGGAACCAATGAGAGACTAGCTCTTGGTGTTGGGACAGGCACAGGTCACTCTATTTTCCCATCAGGAAGAAGAATTAACCACAGGCTCCGCCTGCCCCCCGAAACCAAAACAGGGCCTGAAGCCATCCTGCGCTTTTGCGGCCAGCTCCCAAAAAAGCGACTTGTAAAATGGAGCTTCAGGGCACTGCAATTCACAAACCTGCAGAGTTATAAATGATAACTCTCGTCCACAAATATATTGAGGGAAGGCAAAGAAGAGGATTTGAAATCAAGGCAGAATTGCAGGAAACAGATTTCAGGAGGTAGATTCGAATCGCCTTTAAAGCACCTGAAAAGCGCCAAAACGTTGACAATGATGCCCTTGGCCAAAAAGGGCGTATGCGTTTTTTCCTGAATATATTCAGGAAAAAACGCATACGCCCTTTTTGGCCAACCAAGCAACCTGGAAAGGCAAATCAGCGCTACAAAGAAGTCTCGCTTCCCATCGGTCAAAAGGGCCATGCTGAAAAAAGTGTCAAAACCAGAAATGCAGGACAGGCCATGGAGAAATGGGAGCCTTGCTACACTGATGGGCGGGATGTAAATTGCCAACAGCCACTCTGGAGAAGTGTACGGTGTGTCCTGAAACTTGTAAGAAACACAGCTTAGAGAGCATAGGGCACTTCCACGCATGGGGGGATAAAGTGGGAAAATTGAAAATCAGCAAGACACAAGCACCCCAAAGTTTAGGGCTGCTCTG
Organism: Balaenoptera physalus; assembly: GCF_965194825.1. Classification (NCBI taxonomy): domain Eukaryota; kingdom Metazoa; phylum Chordata; class Mammalia; order Artiodactyla; family Balaenopteridae; genus Balaenoptera; species Balaenoptera physalus. The sequence goes on from NW_028126428.1 coordinate 452,721, forward strand.
TTGACAAGGACCTCCACTTCATTCCACCTTAAATATCCCAGGAAAGCGAAAAATGGATCAAAAAGTTGTGGTCCTTATGTACAATGGAATATCACTCAGCCATGAAATCAATGTCATAAGGCTAGTAGCAGCATGATGAGTGGATTTAGGTAAGACGATTCTAAGTGAAATAAGTCACACAGAAAAGGACACTTCTCATAAGGTGTCACTTATAGAGGGAATGTAAAAACCGTTACACTTGATCTGAATTACAAAACAGAACAGAGTCACACATGCAGAAAACACACTATGGCTGCTTAACGGGAAAGGTGAGGTGGGGTGATACATAAAACAAGAGTTTCAAATTAGCTCAGATACCGTTCCATAAACCCAATATGTAATAGACAAGACCTACTCCTTGCTCAGAGAACTGGACTCAACACGCCCGATTCACCGCACAAGAATATATCTGACTAGTAATAATCTTAAAACCTATGTATTGATATCTCTCTGTTAGTGTGTCAAGTGGGTGTAAAGCGGCATAAACACAGCCGTGAAAAGCAGCTAAACCCCATTATAAAAATAAATTACTTTTCAAAACCCATGAAACAAAGACAGGGAAAGAGAGAGAAATTCTTACACAATTCGTTCAGGGGCTGTGATGCAACCTGGATTGACCATATCTAGACCCACAGCTGGATGAGACATAAGGGTGGACACTCCTGGGGCTGAGAGGTTTGGTGAGGTTGGGTGAGCAAACGCAGACCCTTTAAAGTAATACTGCGTGCTACCCATCGCATGGGTCCCAAATCTCCAGGTTCAAGGGCATCTTCCTGCATCGAAAACATGCATGAGAAACCCAGAAGATGGTACACCGTGTGATGGGGAAAGGTTTCTAAAACGCACCTCATTTCTCATCTCCTTGTGCTCGGGTTCGCCATTCCAGCCACTTTACTAGCAATCTCCCTACTTGGAGCATCAGCACCTTTAACCTCCTGTTCCGTACAGGTTGCAATTTGTCCTGAGGATGAACGGGAAGACGGGGAACCAATGAGAGACTAGCTCTTGGTGTTGGGACAGGCACAGGTCACTCTATTTTCCCATCAGGAAGAAGAATTAACCACAGGCTCCGCCTGCCCCCCGAAACCAAAACAGGGCCTGAAGCCATCCTGCGCTTTTGCGGCCAGCTCCCAAAAAAGCGACTTGTAAAATGGAGCTTCAGGGCACTGCAATTCACAAACCTGCAGAGTTATAAATGATAACTCTCGTCCACAAATATATTGAGGGAAGGCAAAGAAGAGGATTTGAAATCAAGGCAGAATTGCAGGAAACAGATTTCAGGAGGTAGATTCGAATCGCCTTTAAAGCACATGAAAAGCGGCAAAACGTTGACAATGATGCCCTTGGCCAAAAAGGGCGTATGCGTTTTTTCCTGAATATATTCAGGAAAAAACGCATACGCCCTTTTTGGCCAACCAAGCAACCTGGAAAGGCAAATCAGCGCTACAAAGAAGTCTCGCTTCCCATCGGTCAAAAGGGCCATGCTGAAAAAAGTGTCAAAACCAGAAATGCAGGACAGGCCATGGAGAAATGGGAGCCTTGCTACACTGATGGGCGGGATGTAAATTGCCAACAGCCACTCTGGAGAAGTGTACGGTGTGTCCTGAAACTTGTAAGAAACACAGCTTAGAGAGCATAGGGCACTTCCACGCATGGGGGGATAAAGTGGGAAAATTGAAAATCAGCAAGACACAAGCACCCCAAAGTTTAGGGCTGCTCTGTTGACAAGGACCTCCACTTCATTCCACCTTAAATATCCCAGGAAAGCGAAAAATGGATCAAAAAGTTGTGGTCCTTATGTACAATGGAATATCACTCAGCCATGAAATCAATGTCATAAGGCTAGTAGCAGCATGATGAGTGGATTTAGGTAAGACGATTCTAAGTGAAATAAGTCACACAGAAAAGGACACTTCTCATAAGGTGTCACTTATAGAGGGAATGTAAAAACCGTTACACTTGAACTGAATTACAAAACAGAACAGAGTCACACATGCAGAAAACACACTATGGCTGCTTAACGGGAAAGGTGAGGTGGGGTGATACATAAAACAAGAGTTTCAAATTAGCTCAGATACCGTTCCATAAACCCAATATGTAATAGACAAGACCTACTCCTTGCTCAGAGAACTGGACTCAACACGCCCGATTCACCGCACAAGAATATATCTGACTAGTAATAATCTTAAAACCTATGTATTGATATCTCTCTGTTAGTGTGTCAAGTGGGTGTAAAGCGGCATAAACACAGCCGTGAAAAGCAGCTAAACCCCATTATAAAAATAAATTACTTTTCAAAACCCATGAAACAAAGACAGGGAAAGAGAGAGAAATTCTTACACAATTCGTTCAGGGGCTGTGATGCAACCTGGATTGACCATATCTAGACCCACAGCTGGATGAGACATAAGGGTGGACACTCCTGGGGCTGAGAGGTTTGGTGAGGTTGGGTGAGCAAACGCAGACCCTTTAAAGTAATACTGCGTGCTACCCATCGCATGGGTCCCAAATCTCCAGGTTCAAGGGCATCTTCCTGCATCGAAAACATGCATGAGAAACCCAGAAGATGGTACACCGTGTGATGGGGAAAGGTTTCTAAAACGCACCTCATTTCTCATCTCCTTGTGCTCGGGTTCGCCATTCCAGCCACTTTACTAGCAATCTCCCTACTTGGAGCATCAGCACCTTTAACCTCCTGTTCCGTACAGGTTGCAATTTGTCCTGAGGATGAACGGGAAGACGGGGAACCAATGAGAGACTAGCTCTTGGTGTTGGGACAGGCACAGGTCACTCTATTTTCCCATCAGGAAGAAGAATTAACCACAGGCTCCGCCTGCCCCCCGAAACCAAAACAGGGCCTGAAGCCATCCTGCGCTTTTGCGGCCAGCTCCCAAAAAAGCGACTTGTAAAATGGAGCTTCAGGGCACTGCAATTCACAAACCTGCAGAGTTATAAATGATAACTCTCGTCCACAAATATATTGAGGGAAGGCAAAGAAGAGGATTTGAAATCAAGGCAGAATTGCAGGAAACAGATTTCAGGAGGTAGATTCGAATCGCCTTTAAAGCACCTGAAAAGCGCCAAAACGTTGACAATGATGCCCTTGGCCAAAAAGGGCGTATGCGTTTTTTCCTGAATATATTCAGGAAAAAACGCATACGCCCTTTTTGGCCAACCAAGCAACCTGGAAAGGCAAATCAGCGCTACAAAGAAGTCTCGCTTCCCATCGGTCAAAAGGGCCATGCTGAAAAAAGTGTCAAAACCAGAAATGCAGGACAGGCCATGGAGAAATGGGAGCCTTGCTACACTGATGGGCGGGATGTAAATTGCCAACAGCCACTCTGGAGAAGTGTACGGTGTGTCCTGAAACTTGTAAGAAACACAGCTTAGAGAGCATAGGGCACTTCCACGCATGGGGGGATAAAGTGGGAAAATTGAAAATCAGCAAGACACAAGCACCCCAAAGTTTAGGGCTGCTCTGTTGACAAGGACCTCCACTTCATTCCACCTTAAATATCCCAGGAAAGCGAAAAATGGATCAAAAAGTTGTGGTCCTTATGTACAATGGAATATCACTCAGCCATGAAATCAATGTCATAAGGCTAGTAGCAGCATGATGAGTGGATTTAGGTAAGACGATTCTAAGTGAAATAAGTCACACAGAAAAGGACACTTCTCATAAGGTGTCACTTATAGAGGGAATGTAAAAACCGTTACACTTGATCTGAATTACAAAACAGAACAGAGTCACACATGCAGAAAACACACTATGGCTGCTTAACGGGAAAGGTGAGGTGGGGTGATACATAAAACAAGAGTTTCAAATTAGCTCAGATACCGTTCCATAAACCCAATATGTAATAGACAAGACCTACTCCTTGCTCAGAGAACTGGACTCAACACGCCCGATTCACCGCACAAGAATATATCTGACTAGTAATAATCTTAAAACCTATGTATTGATATCTCTCTGTTAGTGTGTCAAGTGGGTGTAAAGCGGCATAAACACAGCCGTGAAAAGCAGCTAAACCCCATTATAAAAATAAATTACTTTTCAAAACCCATGAAACAAAGACAGGGAAAGAGAGAGAAATTCTTACACAATTCGTTCAGGGGCTGTGATGCAACCTGGATTGACCATATCTAGACCCACAGCTGGATGAGACATAAGGGTGGACACTCCTGGGGCTGAGAGGTTTGGTGAGGTTGGGTGAGCAAACGCAGACCCTTTAAAGTAATACTGCGTGCTACCCATCGCATGGGTCCCAAATCTCCAGGTTCAAGGGCATCTTCCTGCATCGAAAACATGCATGAGAAACCCAGAAGATGGTACACCGTGTGATGGGGAAAGGTTTCTAAAACGCACCTCATTTCTCATCTCCTTGTGCTCGGGTTCGCCATTCCAGCCACTTTACTAGCAATCTCCCTACTTGGAGCATCAGCACCTTTAACCTCCTGTTCCGTACAGGTTGCAATTTGTCCTGAGGATGAACGGGAAGACGGGGAACCAATGAGAGACTAGCTCTTGGTGTTGGGACAGGCACAGGTCACTCTATTTTCCCATCAGGAAGAAGAATTAACCACAGGCTCCGCCTGCCCCCCGAAACCAAAACAGGGCCTGAAGCCATCCTGCGCTTTTGCGGCCAGCTCCCAAAAAAGCGACTTGTAAAATGGAGCTTCAGGGCACTGCAATTCACAAACCTGCAGAGTTATAAATGATAACTCTCGTCCACAAATATATTGAGGGAAGGCAAAGAAGAGGATTTGAAATCAAGGCAGAATTGCAGGAAACAGATTTCAGGAGGTAGATTCGAATCGCCTTTAAAGCACATGAAAAGCGGCAAAACGTTGACAATGATGCCCTTGGCCAAAAAGGGCGTATGCGTTTTTTCCTGAATATATTCAGGAAAAAACGCATACGCCCTTTTTGGCCAACCAAGCAACCTGGAAAGGCAAATCAGCGCTACAAAGAAGTCTCGCTTCCCATCGGTCAAAAGGGCCATGCTGAAAAAAGTGTCAAAACCAGAAATGCAGGACAGGCCATGGAGAAATGGGAGCCTTGCTACACTGATGGGCGGGATGTAAATTGCCAACAGCCACTCTGGAGAAGTGTACGGTGTGTCCTGAAACTTGTAAGAAACACAGCTTAGAGAGCATAGGGCACTTCCACGCATGGGGGGATAAAGTGGGAAAATTGAAAATCAGCAAGACACAAGCACCCCAAAGTTTAGGGCTGCTCTGTTGACAAGGACCTCCACTTCATTCCACCTTAAATATCCCAGGAAAGCGAAAAATGGATCAAAAAGTTGTGGTCCTTATGTACAATGGAATATCACTCAGCCATGAAATCAATGTCATAAGGCTAGTAGCAGCATGATGAGTGGATTTAGGTAAGACGATTCTAAGTGAAATAAGTCACACAGAAAAGGACACTTCTCATAAGGTGTCACTTATAGAGGGAATGTAAAAACCGTTACACTTGAACTGAATTACAAAACAGAACAGAGTCACACATGCAGAAAACACACTATGGCTGCTTAACGGGAAAGGTGAGGTGGGGTGATACATAAAACAAGAGTTTCAAATTAGCTCAGATACCGTTCCATAAACCCAATATGTAATAGACAAGACCTACTCCTTGCTCAGAGAACTGGACTCAACACGCCCGATTCACCGCACAAGAATATATCTGACTAGTAATAATCTTAAAACCTATGTATTGATATCTCTCTGTTAGTGTGTCAAGTGGGTGTAAAGCGGCATAAACACAGCCGTGAAAAGCAGCTAAACCCCATTATAAAAATAAATTACTTTTCAAAACCCATGAAACAAAGACAGGGAAAGAGAGAGAAATTCTTACACAATTCGTTCAGGGGCTGTGATGCAACCTGGATTGACCATATCTAGACCCACAGCTGGATGAGACATAAGGGTGGACACTCCTGGGGCTGAGAGGTTTGGTGAGGTTGGGTGAGCAAACGCAGACCCTTTAAAGTAATACTGCGTGCTACCCATCGCATGGGTCCCAAATCTCCAGGTTCAAGGGCATCTTCCTGCATCGAAAACATGCATGAGAAACCCAGAAGATGGTACACCGTGTGATGGGGAAAGGTTTCTAAAACGCACCTCATTTCTCATCTCCTTGTGCTCGGGTTCGCCATTCCAGCCACTTTACTAGCAATCTCCCTACTTGGAGCATCAGCACCTTTAACCTCCTGTTCCGTACAGGTTGCAATTTGTCCTGAGGATGAACGGGAAGACGGGGAACCAATGAGAGACTAGCTCTTGGTGTTGGGACAGGCACAGGTCACTCTATTTTCCCATCAGGAAGAAGAATTAACCACAGGCTCCGCCTGCCCCCCGAAACCAAAACAGGGCCTGAAGCCATCCTGCGCTTTTGCGGCCAGCTCCCAAAAAAGCGACTTGTAAAATGGAGCTTCAGGGCACTGCAATTCACAAACCTGCAGAGTTATAAATGATAACTCTCGTCCACAAATATATTGAGGGAAGGCAAAGAAGAGGATTTGAAATCAAGGCAGAATTGCAGGAAACAGATTTCAGGAGGTAGATTCGAATCGCCTTTAAAGCACATGAAAAGCGGCAAAACGTTGACAATGATGCCCTTGGCCAAAAAGGGCGTATGCGTTTTTTCCTGAATATATTCAGGAAAAAACGCATACGCCCTTTTTGGCCAACCAAGCAACCTGGAAAGGCAAATCAGCGCTACAAAGAAGTCTCGCTTCCCATCGGTCAAAAGGGCCATGCTGAAAAAAGTGTCAAAACCAGAAATGCAGGACAGGCCATGGAGAAATGGGAGCCTTGCTACACTGATGGGCGGGATGTAAATTGCCAACAGCCACTCTGGAGAAGTGTACGGTGTGTCCTGAAACTTCTAAGAAACACAGCTTAGAGAGCATAGGGCACTTCCACGCATGGGGGGATAAAGTGGGAAAATTGAAAATCAGCAAGACACAAGCACCCCAAAGTTTAGGGCTGCTCTGTTGACAAGGACCTCCACTTCATTCCACCTTAAATATCCCAGGAAAGCGAAAAATGGATCAAAAAGTTGTGGTCCTTATGTACAATGGAATATCACTCAGCCATGAAATCAATGTCATAAGGCTAGTAGCAGCATGATGAGTGGATTTAGGTAAGACGATTCTAAGTGAAATAAGTCACACAGAAAAGGACACTTCTCATAAGGTGTCACTTATAGAGGGAATGTAAAAACCGTTACACTTGATCTGAATTACAAAACAGAACAGAGTCAAACATGCAGAAAACACACTATGGCTGCTTAACGGGAAAGGTGAGGTGGGGTGATACATAAAACAAGAGTTTCAAATTAGCTCAGATACCGTTCCATAAACCCAATATGTAATAGACAAGACCTACTCCTTGCTCAGAGAACTGGACTCAACACGCCCGATTCACCGCACAAGAATATATCTGACTAGTAATAATCTTAAAACCTATGTATTGATATCTCTCTGTTAGTGTGTCAAGTGGGTGTAAAGCGGCATAAACACAGCCGTGAAAAGCAGCTAAACCCCATTATAAAAATAAATTACTTTTCAAAACCCATGAAACAAAGACAGGGAAAGAGAGAGAAATTCTTACACAATTCGTTCAGGGGCTGTGATGCAACCTGGATTGACCATATCTAGACCCACAGCTGGATGAGACATAAGGGTGGACACTCCTGGGGCTGAGAGGTTTGGTGAGGTTGGGTGAGCAAACGCAGACCCTTTAAAGTAATACTGCGTGCTACCCATCGCATGGGTCCCAAATCTCCAGGTTCAAGGGCATCTTCCTGCATCGAAAACATGCATGAGAAACCCAGAAGATGGTACACCGTGTGATGGGGAAAGGTTTCTAAAACGCACCTCATTTCTCATCTCCTTGTGCTCGGGTTCGCCATTCCAGCCACTTTACTAGCAATCTCCCTACTTGGAGCATCAGCACCTTTAACCTCCTGTTCCGTACAGGTTGCAATTTGTCCTGAGGATGAACGGGAAGACGGGGAACCAATGAGAGACTAGCTCTTGGTGTTGGGACAGGCACAGGTCACTCTATTTTCCCATCAGGAAGAAGAATTAACCACAGGCTCCGCCTGCCCCCCGAAACCAAAACAGGGCCTGAAGCCATCCTGCGCTTTTGCGGCCAGCTCCCAAAAAAGCGACTTGTAAAATGGAGCTTCAGGGCACTGCAATTCACAAACCTGCAGAGTTATAAATGATAACTCTCGTCCACAAATATATTGAGGGAAGGCAAAGAAGAGGATTTGAAATCAAGGCAGAATTGCAGGAAACAGATTTCAGGAGGTAGATTCGAATCGCCTTTAAAGCACATGAAAAGCGGCAAAACGTTGACAATGATGCCCTTGGCCAAAAAGGGCGTATGCGTTTTTTCCTGAATATATTCAGGAAAAAACGCATACGCCCTTTTTGGCCAACCAAGCAACCTGGAAAGGCAAATCAGCGCTACAAAGAAGTCTCGCTTCCCATCGGTCAAAAGGGCCATGCTGAAAAAAGTGTCAAAACCAGAAATGCAGGACAGGCCATGGAGAAATGGGAGCCTTGCTACACTGATGGGCGGGATGTAAATTGCCAACAGCCACTCTGGAGAAGTGTACGGTGTGTCCTGAAACTTGTAAGAAACACAGCTTAGAGAGCATAGGGCACTTCCACGCATGGGGGGATAAAGTGGGAAAATTGAAAATCAGCAAGACACAAGCACCCCAAAGTTTAGGGCTGCTCTGTTGACAAGGACCTCCACTTCATTCCACCTTAAATATCCCAGGAAAGCGAAAAATGGATCAAAAAGTTGTGGTCCTTATGTACAATGGAATATCACTCAGCCATGAAATCAATGTCATAAGGCTAGTAGCAGCATGATGAGTGGATTTAGGTAAGACGATTCTAAGTGAAATAAGTCACACAGAAAAGGACACCTCTCATAAGGTGTCACTTATAGAGGGAATGTAAAAACCGTTACACTTGAACTGAATTACAAAACAGAACAGAGTCACACATGCAGAAAACACACTATGGCTGCTTAACGGGAAAGGTGAGGTGGGGTGATACATAAAACAAGAGTTTCAAATTAGCTCAGATACCGTTCCATAAACCCAATATGTAATAGACAAGACCTACTCCTTGCTCAGAGAACTGGACTCAACACGCCCGATTCACCGCACAAGAATATATCTGACTAGTAATAATCTTAAAACCTATGTATTGATATCTCTCTGTTAGTGTGTCAAGTGGGTGTAAAGCGGCATAAACACAGCCGTGAAAAGCAGCTAAACCCCATTATAAAAATAAATTACTTTTCAAAACCCATGAAACAAAGACAGGGAAAGAGAGAGAAATTCTTACACAATTCGTTCAGGGGCTGTGATGCAACCTGGATTGACCATATCTAGACCCACAGCTGGATGAGACATAAGGGTGGACACTCCTGGGGCTGAGAGGTTTGGTGAGGTTGGGTGAGCAAACGCAGACCCTTTAAAGTAATACTGCGTGCTACCCATCGCATGGGTCCCAAATCTCCAGGTTCAAGGGCATCTTCCTGCATCGAAAACATGCATGAGAAACCCAGAAGATGGTACACCGTGTGATGGGGAAAGGTTTCTAAAACGCACCTCATTTCTCATCTCCTTGTGCTCGGGTTCGCCATTCCAGCCACTTTACTAGCAATCTCCCTACTTGGAGCATCAGCACCTTTAACCTCCTGTTCCGTACAGGTTGCAATTTGTCCTGAGGATGAACGGGAAGACGGGGAACCAATGAGAGACTAGCTCTTGGTGTTGGGACAGGCACAGGTCACTCTATTTTCCCATCAGGAAGAAGAATTAACCACAGGCTCCGCCTGCCCCCCGAAACCAAAACAGGGCCTGAAGCCATCCTGCGCTTTTGCGGCCAGCTCCCAAAAAAGCGACTTGTAAAATGGAGCTTCAGGGCACTGCAATTCACAAACCTGCAGAGTTATAAATGATAACTCTCGTCCACAAATATATTGAGGGAAGGCAAAGAAGAGGATTTGAAATCAAGGCAGAATTGCAGGAAACAGATTTCAGGAGGTAGATTCGAATCGCCTTTAAAGCACATGAAAAGCGGCAAAACGTTGACAATGATGCCCTTGGCCAAAAAGGGCGTATGCGTTTTTTCCTGAATATATTCAGGAAAAAACGCATACGCCCTTTTTGGCCAACCAAGCAACCTGGAAAGGCAAATCAGCGCTACAAAGAAGTCTCGCTTCCCATCGGTCAAAAGGGCCATGCTGAAAAAAGTGTCAAAACCAGAAATGCAGGACAGGCCATGGAGAAATGGGAGCCTTGCTACACTGATGGGCGGGATGTAAATTGCCAACAGCCACTCTGGAGAAGTGTACGGTGTGTCCTGAAACTTGTAAGAAACACAGCTTAGAGAGCATAGGGCACTTCCACGCATGGGGGGATAAAGTGGGAAAATTGAAAATCAGCAAGACACAAGCACCCCAAAGTTTAGGGCTGCTCTGTTGACAAGGACCTCCACTTCATTCCACCTTAAATATCCCAGGAAAGCGAAAAATGGATCAAAAAGTTGTGGTCCTTATGTACAATGGAATATCACTCAGCCATGAAATCAATGTCATAAGGCTAGTAGCAGCATGATGAGTGGATTTAGGTAAGACGATTCTAAGTGAAATAAGTCACACAGAAAAGGACACTTCTCATAAGGTGTCACTTATAGAGGGAATGTAAAAACCGTTACACTTGAACTGAATTACAAAACAGAACAGAGTCACACATGCAGAAAACACACTATGGCTGCTTAACGGGAAAGGTGAGGTGGGGTGATACATAAAACAAGAGTTTCAAATTAGCTCAGATACCGTTCCATAAACCCAATATGTAATAGACAAGACCTACTCCTTGCTCAGAGAACTGGACTCAACACGCCCGATTCACCGCACAAGAATATATCTGACTAGTAATAATCTTAAAACCTATGTATTGATATCTCTCTGTTAGTGTGTCAAGTGGGTGTAAAGCGGCATAAACACAGCCGTGAAAAGCAGCTAAACCCCATTATAAAAATAAATTACTTTTCAAAACCCATGAAACAAAGACAGGGAAAGAGAGAGAAATTCTTACACAATTCGTTCAGGGGCTGTGATGCAACCTGGATTGACCATATCTAGACCCACAGCTGGATGAGACATAAGGGTGGACACTCCTGGGGCTGAGAGGTTTGGTGAGGTTGGGTGAGCAAACGCAGACCCTTTAAAGTAATACTGCGTGCTACCCATCGCATGGGTCCCAAATCTCCAGGTTCAAGGGCATCTTCCTGCATCGAAAACATGCATGAGAAACCCAGAAGATGGTACACCGTGTGATGGGGAAAGGTTTCTAAAACGCACCTCATTTCTCATCTCCTTGTGCTCGGGTTCGCCATTCCAGCCACTTTACTAGCAATCTCCCTACTTGGAGCATCAGCACCTTTAACCTCCTGTTCCGTACAGGTTGCAATTTGTCCTGAGGATGAACGGGAAGACGGGGAACCAATGAGAGACTAGCTCTTGGTGTTGGGACAGGCACAGGTCACTCTATTTTCCCATCAGGAAGAAGAATTAACCACAGGTTCCGCCTGCCCCCCGAAACCAGAACAGGGCCTGAAGCCATCCTGCGCTTTTGCGGCCAGCTCCCAAAAAAGCGACTTGTAAAATGGAGCTTCAGGGCACTGCAATTCACAAACCTGCAGAGTTATAAATGATAACTCTCGTCCACAAATATATTGAGGGAAGGCAAAGAAGAGGATTTGAAATCAAGGCAGAATTGCAGGAAACAGATTTCAGGAGGTAGATTCGAATCGCCTTTAAAGCACATGAAAAGCGGCAAAACGTTGACAATGATGCCCTTGGCCAAAAAGGGCATATGCGTTTTTTCCTGAATATATTCAGGAAAAAATGCATACGCCCTTTTTGGCCAACCAAGCAACCTGGAAAGGCAAATCAGCGCTACAAAGAAGTCTCGCTTCCCATCGGTCAAAAGGGCCATGCTGAAAAAAGTGTCAAAACCAGAAATGCAGGACAGGCCATGGAGAAATGGGAGCCTTGCTACACTGATGAGCGGGATGTAAATTGCCAACAGCCACTCTGGAGAAGTGTACGGTGTGTCCTGAAACTTGTAAGAAACACAGCTTAGAGAGCATAGGGCACTTCCACGCATGGGGGGATAAAGTGGGAAAATTGAAAATCAGCAAGACACAAGCACCCCAAAGTTTAGGGCTGCTCTGTTGACAAGGACCTCCACTTCATTCCACCTTAAATATCCCAGGAAAGCGAAAAATGGATCAAAAAGTTGTGGTCCTTATGTACAATGGAATATCACTCAGCCATGAAATCAATGTCATAAGGCTAGTAGCAGCATGATGAGTGGATTTAGGTAAGACGATTCAAAGTGAAATAAGTCACACAGAAAAGGACACTTCTCATAAGGTGTCACTTATAGAGGGAATGTAAAAACCGTTACACTTGAACTGAATTACAAAACAGAACAGAGTCACACATGCAGAAAACACACTATGGCTGCTTAACGGGAAAGGTGAGGTGGGGTGATACATAAAACAAGAGTTTCAAATTAGCTCAGATACCGTTCCATAAACCCAATATGTAATAGACAAGACCTACTCCTTGCTCAGAGAACTGGACTCAACACGCCCGATTCACCGCACAAGAATATATCTGACTAGTAATAATCTTAAAACCTATGTATTGATATCTCTCTGTTAGTGTGTCAAGTGGGTGTAAAGCGGCATAAACACAGCCGTGAAAAGCAGCTAAACCCCATTATAAAAATAAATTACATTTAAAAACCCATGAAACAAAGACAGGGAAAGAGAGAGAAATTCTTACACAATTCGTTCAGGGGCTGTGATGCAACCTGGATTGACCATATCTAGACCCACAGCTGGATGAGACATAAGGGTGGACACTCCTGGGGCTGAGAGGTTTGGTGAGGTTGGGTGAGCAAACGCAGACCCTTTAAAGTAATACTGCGTGCTACCCATCGCATGGGTCCCAAATCTCCAGGTTCAAGGGCATCTTCCTGCATCGAAAACATGCATGAGAAACCCAGAAGATGGTACACCGTGTGATGGGGAAAGGTTTCTAAAACGCACCTCATTTCTCATCTCCTTGTGCTCGGGTTCGCCATTCCAGCCACTTTACTAGCAATCTCCCTACTTGGAGCATCAGCACCTTTAACCTCCTGTTCCGTACAGGTTGCAATTTGTCCTGAGGATGAACGGGAAGACGGGGAACCAATGAGAGACTAGCTCTTGGTGTTGGGACAGGCACAGGTCACTCTATTTTCCCATCAGGAAGAAGAATTAACCACAGGCTCCGCCTGCCCCCCGAAACCAAAACAGGGCCTGAAGCCATCCTGCGCTTTTGCGGCCAGCTCCCAAAAAAGCGACTTGTAAAATGGAGCTTCAGGGCACTGCAATTCACAAACCTGCAGAGTTATAAATGATAACTCTCGTCCACAAATATATTGAGGGAAGGCAAAGAAGAGGATTTGAAATCAAGGCAGAATTGCAGGAAACAGATTTCAGGAGGTAGATTCGAATCGCCTTTAAAGCACATGAAAAGCGGCAAAACGTTGACAATGATGCCCTTGGCCAAAAAGGGCGTATGCGTTTTTTCCTGAATATATTCAGGAAAAAACGCATACGCCCTTTTTGGCCAACCAAGCAACCTGGAAAGGCAAATCAGCGCTACAAAGAAGTCTCGCTTCCCATCGGTCAAAAGGGCCATGCTGAAAAAAGTGTCAAAACCAGAAATGCAGGACAGGCCATGGAGAAATGGGAGCCTTGCTACACTGATGGGCGGGATGTAAATTGCCAACAGCCACTCTGGAGAAGTGTACGGTGTGTCCTGAAACTTCTAAGAAACACAGCTTAGAGAGCATAGGGCACTTCCACGCATGGGGGGATAAAGTGGGAAAATTGAAAATCAGCAAGACACAAGCACCCCAAAGTTTAGGGCTGCTCTGTTGACAAGGACCTCCACTTCATTCCACCTTAAATATCCCAGGAAAGCGAAAAATGGATCAAAAAGTTGTGGTCCTTATGTACAATGGAATATCACTCAGCCATGAAATCAATGTCATAAGGCTAGTAGCAGCATGATGAGTGGATTTAGGTAAGACGATTCTAAGTGAAATAAGTCACACAGAAAAGGACACTTCTCATAAGGTGTCACTTATAGAGGGAATGTAAAAACCGTTACACTTGATCTGAATTACAAAACAGAACAGAGTCACACATGCAGAAAACACACTATGGCTGCTTAACGGGAAAGGTGAGGTGGGGTGATACATAAAACAAGAGTTTCAAATTAGCTCAGATACCGTTCCATAAACCCAATATGTAATAGACAAGACCTACTCCTTGCTCAGAGAACTGGACTCAACACGCCCGATTCACCGCACAAGAATATATCTGACTAGTAATAATCTTAAAACCTATGTATTGATATCTCTCTGTTAGTGTGTCAAGTGGGTGTAAAGCGGCATAAACACAGCCGTGAAAAGCAGCTAAACCCCATTATAAAAATAAATTACTTTTCAAAACCCATGAAACAAAGACAGGGAAAGAGAGAGAAATTCTTACACAATTCGTTCAGGGGCTGTGATGCAACCTGGATTGACCATATCTAGACCCACAGCTGGATGAGACATAAGGGTGGACACTCCTGGGGCTGAGAGGTTTGGTGAGGTTGGGTGAGCAAACGCAGACCCTTTAAAGTAATACTGCGTGCTACCCATCGCATGGGTCCCAAATCTCCAGGTTCAAGGGCATCTTCCTGCATCGAAAACATGCATGAGAAACCCAGAAGATGGTACACCGTGTGATGGGGAAAGGTTTCTAAAACGCACCTCATTTCTCATCTCCTTGTGCTCGGGTTCGCCATTCCAGCCACTTTACTAGCAATCTCCCTACTTGGAGCATCAGCACCTTTAACCTCCTGTTCCGTACAGGTTGCAATTTGTCCTGAGGATGAACGGGAAGACGGGGAACCAATGAGAGACTAGCTCTTGGTGTTGGGACAGGCACAGGTCACTCTATTTTCCCATCAGGAAGAAGAATTAACCACAGGCTCCGCCTGCCCCCCGAAACCAAAACAGGGCCTGAAGCCATCCTGCGCTTTTGCGGCCAGCTCCCAAAAAAGCGACTTGTAAAATGGAGCTTCAGGGCACTGCAATTCACAAACCTGCAGAGTTATAAATGATAACTCTCGTCCACAAATATATTGAGGGAAGGCAAAGAAGAGGATTTGAAATCAAGGCAGAATTGCAGGAAACAGATTTCAGGAGGTAGATTCGAATCGCCTTTAAAGCACATGAAAAGCGGCAAAACGTTGACAATGATGCCCTTGGCCAAAAAGGGCGTATGCGTTTTTTCCTGAATATATTCAGGAAAAAACGCATACGCCCTTTTTGGCCAACCAAGCAACCTGGAAAGGCAAATCAGCGCTACAAAGAAGTCTCGCTTCCCATCGGTCAAAAGGGCCATGCTGAAAAAAGTGTCAAAACCAGAAATGCAGGACAGGCCATGGAGAAATGGGAGCCTTGCTACACTGATGGGCGGGATGTAAATTGCCAACAGCCACTCTGGAGAAGTGTACGGTGTGTCCTGAAACTTCTAAGAAACACAGCTTAGAGAGCATAGGGCACTTCCACGCATGGGGGGATAAAGTGGGAAAATTGAAAATCAGCAAGACACAAGCACCCCAAAGTTTAGGGCTGCTCTGTTGACAAGGACCTCCACTTCATTCCACCTTAAATATCCCAGGAAAGCGAAAAATGGATCAAAAAGTTGTGGTCCTTATGTACAATGGAATATCACTCAGCCATGAAATCAATGTCATAAGGCTAGTAGCAGCATGATGAGTGGATTTAGGTAAGACGATTCTAAGTGAAATAAGTCACACAGAAAAGGACACTTCTCATAAGGTGTCACTTATAGAGGGAATGTAAAAACCGTTACACTTGAACTGAATTACAAAACAGAACAGAGTCACACATGCAGAAAACACACTATGGCTGCTTAACGGGAAAGGTGAGGTGGGGTGATACATAAAACAAGAGTTTCAAATTAGCTCAGATACCGTTCCATAAACCCAATATGTAATAGACAAGACCTACTCCTTGCTCAGAGAACTGGACTCAACACGCCCGATTCACCGCACAAGAATATATCTGACTAGTAATAATCTTAAAACCTATGTATTGATATCTCTCTGTTAGTGTGTCAAGTGGGTGTAAAGCGGCATAAACACAGCCGTGAAAAGCAGCTAAACCCCATTATAAAAATAAATTACTTTTCAAAACCCATGAAACAAAGACAGGGAAAGAGAGAGAAATTCTTACACAATTCGTTCAGGGGCTGTGATGCAACCTGGATTGACCATATCTAGACCCACAGCTGGATGAGACATAAGGGTGGACACTCCTGGGGCTGAGAGGTTTGGTGAGGTTGGGTGAGCAAACGCAGACCCTTTAAAGTAATACTGCGTGCTACCCATCGCATGGGTCCCAAATCTCCAGGTTCAAGGGCATCTTCCTGCATCGAAAACATGCATGAGAAACCCAGAAGATGGTACACCGTGTGATGGGGAAAGGTTTCTAAAACGCACCTCATTTCTCATCTCCTTGTGCTCGGGTTCGCCATTCCAGCCACTTTACTAGCAATCTCCCTACTTGGAGCATCAGCACCTTTAACCTCCTGTTCCGTACAGGTTGCAATTTGTCCTGAGGATGAACGGGAAGACGGGGAACCAATGAGAGACTAGCTCTTGGTGTTGGGACAGGCACAGGTCACTCTATTTTCCCATCAGGAAGAAGAATTAACCACAGGCTCCGCCTGCCCCCCGAAACCAAAACAGGGCCTGAAGCCATCCTGCGCTTTTGCGGCCAGCTCCCAAAAAAGCGACTTGTAAAATGGAGCTTCAGGGCACTGCAATTCACAAACCTGCAGAGTTATAAATGATAACTCTCGTCCACAAATATATTGAGGGAAGGCAAAGAAGAGGATTTGAAATCAAGGCAGAATTGCAGGAAACAGATTTCAGGAGGTAGATTCGAATCGCCTTTAAAGCACATGAAAAGCGGCAAAACGTTGACAATGATGCCCTTGGCCAAAAAGGGCGTATGCGTTTTTTCCTGAATATATTCAGGAAAAAACGCATACGCCCTTTTTGGCCAACCAAGCAACCTGGAAAGGCAAATCAGCGCTACAAAGAAGTCTCGCTTCCCATCGGTCAAAAGGGCCATGCTGAAAAAAGTGTCAAAACCAGAAATGCAGGACAGGCCATGGAGAAATGGGAGCCTTGCTACACTGATGGGCGGGATGTAAATTGCCAACAGCCACTCTGGAGAAGTGTACGGTGTGTCCTGAAACTTCTAAGAAACACAGCTTAGAGAGCATAGGGCACTTCCACGCATGGGGGGATAAAGTGGGAAAATTGAAAATCAGCAAGACACAAGCACCCCAAAGTTTAGGGCTGCTCTGTTGACAAGGACCTCCACTTCATTCCACCTTAAATATCCCAGGAAAGCGAAAAATGGATCAAAAAGTTGTGGTCCTTATGTACAATGGAATATCACTCAGCCATGAAATCAATGTCATAAGGCTAGTAGCAGCATGATGAGTGGATTTAGGTAAGACGATTCTAAGTGAAATAAGTCACACAGAAAAGGACACCTCTCATAAGGTGTCACTTATAGAGGGAATGTAAAAACCGTTACACTTGAACTGAATTACAAAACAGAACAGAGTCACACATGCAGAAAACACACTATGGCTGCTTAACGGGAAAGGTGAGGTGGGGTGATACATAAAACAAGAGTTTCAAATTAGCTCAGATACCGTTCCATAAACCCAATATGTAATAGACAAGACCTACTCCTTGCTCAGAGAACTGGACTCAACACGCCCGATTCACCGCACAAGAATATATCTGACTAGTAATAATCTTAAAACCTATGTATTGATATCTCTCTGTTAGTGTGTCAAGTGGGTGTAAAGCGGCATAAACACAGCCGTGAAAAGCAGCTAAACCCCATTATAAAAATAAATTACTTTTCAAAACCCATGAAACAAAGACAGGGAAAGAGAGAGAAATTCTTACACAAATCGTTCAGGGGATGTGATGCAACCTGGATTGACCATATCTAGACCCACAGCTGGATGAGACATAAGGGTGGACACTCCTGGGGCTGAGAGGTTTGGTGAGGTTGGGTGAGCAAACGCAGACCCTTTAAAGTAATACTGCGTGCTACCCATCGCATGGGTCCCAAATCTCCAGGTTCAAGGGCATCTTCCTGCATCGAAAACATGCATGAGAAACCCAGAAGATGGTACACCGTGTGATGGGGAAAGGTTTCTAAAACGCACCTCATTTCTCATCTCCTTGTGCTCGGGTTCGCCATTCCAGCCACTTTACTAGCAATCTCCCTACTTGGAGCATCAGCACCTTTAACCTCCTGTTCCGTACAGGTTGCAATTTGTCCTGAGGATGAACGGGAAGACGGGGAACCAATGAGAGACTAGCTCTTGGTGTTGGGACAGGCACAGGTCACTCTATTTTCCCATCAGGAAGAAGAATTAACCACAGGCTCCGCCTGCCCCCCGAAACCAAAACAGGGCCTGAAGCCATCCTGCGCTTTTGCGGCCAGCTCCCAAAAAAGCGACTTGTAAAATGGAGCTTCAGGGCACTGCAATTCACAAACCTGCAGAGTTATAAATGATAACTCTCGTCCACAAATATATTGAGGGAAGGCAAAGAAGAGGATTTGAAATCAAGGCAGAATTGCAGGAAACAGATTTCAGGAGGTAGATTCGAATCGCCTTTAAAGCACATGAAAAGCGGCAAAACGTTGACAATGATGCCCTTGGCCAAAAAGGGCGTATGCGTTTTTTCCTGAATATATTCAGGAAAAAACGCATACGCCCTTTTTGGCCAACCAAGCAACCTGGAAAGGCAAATCAGCGCTACAAAGAAGTCTCGCTTCCCATCGGTCAAAAGGGCCATGCTGAAAAAAGTGTCAAAACCAGAAATGCAGGACAGGCCATGGAGAAATGGGAGCCTTGCTACACTGATGGGCGGGATGTAAATTGCCAACAGCCACTCTGGAGAAGTGTACGGTGTGTCCTGAAACTTCTAAGAAACACAGCTTAGAGAGCATAGGGCACTTCCACGCATGGGGGGATAAAGTGGGAAAATTGAAAATCAGCAAGACACAAGCACCCCAAAGTTTAGGGCTGCTCTGTTGACAAGGACCTCCACTTCATTCCACCTTAAATATCCCAGGAAAGCGAAAAATGGATCAAAAAGTTGTGGTCCTTATGTACAATGGAATATCACTCAGCCATGAAATCAATGTCATAAGGCTAGTAGCAGCATGATGAGTGGATTTAGGTAAGACGATTCTAAGTGAAATAAGTCACACAGAAAAGGACACCTCTCATAAGGTGTCACTTATAGAGGGAATGTAAAAACCGTTACACTTGAACTGAATTACAAAACAGAACAGAGTCACACATGCAGAAAACACACTATGGCTGCTTAACGGGAAAGGTGAGGTGGGGTGATACATAAAACAAGAGTTTCAAATTAGCTCAGATACCGTTCCATAAACCCAATATGTAATAGACAAGACCTACTCCTTGCTCAGAGAACTGGACTCAACACGCCCGATTCACCGCACAAGAATATATCTGACTAGTAATAATCTTAAAACCTATGTATTGATATCTCTCTGTTAGTGTGTCAAGTGGGTGTAAAGCGGCATAAACACAGCCGTGAAAAGCAGCTAAACCCCATTATAAAAATAAATTACTTTTCAAAACCCATGAAACAAAGACAGGGAAAGAGAGAGAAATTCTTACACAAATCGTTCAGGGGATGTGATGCAACCTGGATTGACCATATCTAGACCAACAGCTGGATGAGACATAAGGGTGGACACTCCTGGGGCTGAGAGGTTTGGTGAGGTTGGGTGAGCAAACGCAGACCCTTTAAAGTAATACTGCGTGCTACCCATCGCATGGGTCCCAAATCTCCAGGTTCAAGGGCATCTTCCTGCATCGAAAACATGCATGAGAAACCCAGAAGATGGTACACCGTGTGATGGGGAAAGGTTTCTAAAACGCACCTCATTTCTCATCTCCTTGTGCTCGGGTTCGCCATTCCAGCCACTTTACTAGCAATCTCCCTACTTGGAGCATCAGCACCTTTAACCTCCTGTTCCGTACAGGTTGCAATTTGTCCTGAGGATGAACGGGAAGACGGGGAACCAATGAGAGACTAGCTCTTGGTGTTGGGACAGGCACAGGTCACTCTATTTTCCCATCAGGAAGAAGAATTAACCACAGGCTCCGCCTGCCCCCCGAAACCAAAACAGGGCCTGAAGCCATCCTGCGCTTTTGCGGCCAGCTCCCAAAAAAGCGACTTGTAAAATGGAGCTTGAGGGCACTGCAATTCACAAACCTGCAGAGTTATAAATGATAACTCTCGTCCACAAATATATTGAGGGAAGGCAAAGAAGAGGATTTGAAATCAAGGCAGAATTGCAGGAAACAGATTTCAGGAGGTAGATTCGAATCGCCTTTAAAGCACATGAAAAGCGGCAAAACGTTGACAATGATGCCCTTGGCCAAAAAGGGCGTATGCGTTTTTTCCTGAATATATTCAGGAAAAAACGCATACGCCCTTTTTGGCCAACCAAGCAACCTGGAAAGGCAAATCAGCGCTACAAAGAAGTCTCGCTTCCCATCGGTCAAAAGGGCCATGCTGAAAAAAGTGTCAAAACCAGAAATGCAGGACAGGCCATGGAGAAATGGGAGCCTTGCTACACTGATGGGCGGGATGTAAATTGCCAACAGCCACTCTGGAGAAGTGTACGGTGTGTCCTGAAACTTCTAAGAAACACAGCTTAGAGAGCATAGGGCACTTCCACGCATGGGGGGATAAAGTGGGAAAATTGAAAATCAGCAAGACACAAGCACCCCAAAGTTTAGGGCTGCTCTGTTGACAAGGACCTCCACTTCATTCCACCTTAAATATCCCAGGAAAGCGAAAAATGGATCAAAAAGTTGTGGTCCTTATGTACAATGGAATATCACTCAGCCATGAAATCAATGTCATAAGGCTAGTAGCAGCATGATGAGTGGATTTAGGTAAGACGATTCTAAGTGAAATAAGTCACACAGAAAAGGACACTTCTCATAAGGTGTCACTTATAGAGGGAATGTAAAAACCGTTACACTTGAACTGAATTACAAAACAGAACAGAGTCACACATGCAGAAAACACACTATGGCTGCTTAACGGGAAGGGTGAGGTGGGGTGATACATAAAACAAGAGTTTCAAATTAGCTCAGATACCGTTCCATAAACCCAATATGTAATAGACAAGACCTACTCCTTGCTCAGAGAACTGGACTCAACACGCCCGATTCACCGCACAAGAATATATCTGACTAGTAATAATCTTAAAACCTATGTATTGATATCTCTCTGTTAGTGTGTCAAGTGGGTGTAAAGCGGCATAAACACAGCCGTGAAAAGCAGCTAAACCCCATTATAAAAATAAATTACTTTTCAAAACCCATGAAACAAAGACAGGGAAAGAGAGAGAAATTCTTACACAATTCGTTCAGGGGCTGTGATGCAACCTGGATTGACCATATCTAGACCCACAGCTGGATGAGACATAAGGGTGGACACTCCTGGGGCTGAGAGGTTTGGTGAGGTTGGGTGAGCAAACGCAGACCCTTTAAAGTAATACTGCGTGCTACCCATCGCATGGGTCCCAAATCTCCAGGTTCAAGGGCATCTTCCTGCATCGAAAACATGCATGAGAAACCCAGAAGATGGTACACCGTGTGATGGGGAAAGGTTTCTAAAACGCACCTCATTTCTCATCTCCTTGTGCTCGGGTTCGCCATTCCAGCCACTTTACTAGCAATCTCCCTACTTGGAGCATCAGCACCTTTAACCTCCTGTTCCGTACAGGTTGCAATTTGTCCTGAGGATGAACGGGAAGACGGGGAACCAATGAGAGACTAGCTCTTGGTGTTGGGACAGGCACAGGTCACTCTATTTTCCCATCAGGAAGAAGAATTAACCACAGGCTCCGCCTGCCCCCCGAAACCAAAACAGGGCCTGAAGCCATCCTGCGCTTTTGCGGCCAGCTCCCAAAAAAGCGACTTGTAAAATGGAGCTTCAGGGCACTGCAATTCACAAACCTGCAGAGTTATAAATGATAACTCTCGTCCACAAATATATTGAGGGAAGGCAAAGAAGAGGATTTGAAATCAAGGCAGAATTGCAGGAAACAGATTTCAGGAGGTAGATTCGAATCGCCTTTAAAGCACATGAAAAGCGGCAAAACGTTGACAATGATGCCCTTGGCCAAAAAGGGCGTATGCGTTTTTTCCTGAATATATTCAGGAAAAAACGCATACGCCCTTTTTGGCCAACCAAGCAACCTGGAAAGGCAAATCAGCGCTACAAAGAAGTCTCGCTTCCCATCGGTCAAAAGGGCCATGCTGAAAAAAGTGTCAAAACCAGAAATGCAGGACAGGCCATGGAGAAATGGGAGCCTTGCTACACTGATGGGCGGGATGTAAATTGCCAACAGCCACTCTGGAGAAGTGTACGGTGTGTCCTGAAACTTCTAAGAAACACAGCTTAGAGAGCATAGGGCACTTCCACGCATGGGGGGATAAAGTGGGAAAATTGAAAATCAGCAAGACACAAGCACCCCAAAGTTTAGGGCTGCTCTGTTGACAAGGACCTCCACTTCATTCCACCTTAAATATCCCAGGAAAGCGAAAAATGGATCAAAAAGTTGTGGTCCTTATGTACAATGGAATATCACTCAGCCATGAAATCAATGTCATAAGGCTAGTAGCAGCATGATGAGTGGATTTAGGTAAGACGATTCCAAGTGAAATAAGTCACACAGAAAAGGACACCTCTCATAAGGTGTCACTTATAGAGGGAATGTAAAAACCGTTACACTTGAACTGAATTACAAAACAGAACAGAGTCACACATGCAGAAAACACACTATGGCTGCTTAACGGGAAAGGTGAGGTGGGGTGATACATAAAACAAGAGTTTCAAATTAGCTCAGATACCGTTCCATAAACCCAATATGTAATAGACAAGACCTACTCCTTGCTCAGAGAACTGGACTCAACACGCCCGATTCACCGCACAAGAATATATCTGACTAGTAATAATCTTAAAACATATGTATTGATATCTCTCTGTTAGTGTGTCAAGTGGGTGTAAAGCGGCATAAACACAGCCGTGAAAAGCAGCTAAACCCCATTATAAAAATAAATTACTTTTCAAAACCCATGAAACAAAGACAGGGAAAGAGAGAGAAATTCTTACACAAATCGTTCAGGGGATGTGATGCAACCTGGATTGACCATATCTAGACCCACAGCTGGATGAGACATAAGGGTGGACACTCCTGGGGCTGAGAGGTTTGGTGAGGTTGGGTGAGCAAACGCAGACCCTTTAAAGTAATACTGCGTGCTACCCATCGCATGGGTCCCAAATCTCCAGGTTCAAGGGCATCTTCCTGCATCGAAAACATGCATGAGAAACCCAGAAGATGGTACACCGTGTGATGGGGAAAGGTTTCTAAAACGCACCTCATTTCTCATCTCCTTGTGCTCGGGTTCGTCATTCCAGCCACTTTACTAGTAATCTCCCTACTTGGAGAATCAGCACCTTTAACCTCCTGTTCCGTACAGGTTGCAATTTGTCCTGAGGATGAACGGGAAGACGGGGAACCAATGAGAGACTAGCTCTTGGTGTTGGGACAGGCACAGGTCACTCTATTTTCCCATCAGGAAGAAGAATTAACCACAGGCTCCGCCTGCCCCCCGAAACCAAAACAGGGCCTGAAGCCATCCTGTGCTTTTGCGGCCAGCTCCCAAAAAAGCGACTTGTAAAATGGAGCTTCAGGGCACTGCAATTCACAAACCTGCAGAGTTATAAATGATAACTCTCGTCCACAAATATATTGAGGGAAGGCAAAGAAGAGGATTTGAAATCAAGGCAGAATTGCAGGAAACAGATTTCAGGAGGTAGATTCGAATCGCCTTTAAAGCACATGAAAAGCGGCAAAACGTTGACAATGATGCCCTTGGCCAAAAAGGGCGTATGCGTTTTTTCCTGAATATATTCAGGAAAAAACGCATACGCCCTTTTTGGCCAACCAAGCAACCTGGAAAGGCAAATCAGCGCTACAAAGAAGTCTCGCTTCCCATCGGTCAAAAGGGCCATGCTGAAAAAAGTGTCAAAACCAGAAATGCAGGACAGGCCATGGAGAAATGGGAGCCTTGCTACACTGATGGGCGGGATGTAAATTGCCAACAGCCACTCTGGAGAAGTGTACGGTGTGTCCTGAAACTTCTAAGAAACACAGCTTAGAGAGCATAGGGCACTTCCACGCATGGGGGGATAAAGTGGGAAAATTGAAAATCAGCAAGACACAAGCACCCCAAAGTTTAGGGCTGCTCTGTTGACAAGGACCTCCACTTCATTCCACCTTAAATATCCCAGGAAAGCGAAAAATGGATCAAAAAGTTGTGGTCCTTATGTACAATGGAATATCACTCAGCCATGAAATCAATGTCATAAGGCTAGTAGCAGCATGATGAGTGGATTTAGGTAAGACGATTCTAAGTGAAATAAGTCACACAGAAAAGGACACTTCTCATAAGGTGTCACTTATAGAGGGAATGTAAAAACCGTTACACTTGAACTGAATTACAAAACAGAACAGAGTCACACATGCAGAAAACACACTATGGCTGCTTAACGGGAAGGGTGAGGTGGGGTGATACATAAAACAAGAGTTTCAAATTAGCTCAGATACCGTTCCATAAACCCAATATGTAATAGACAAGACCTACTCCTTGCTCAGAGAACTGGACTCAACACGCCCGATTCACCGCACAAGAATATATCTGACTAGTAATAATCTTAAAACCTATGTATTGATATCTCTCTGTTAGTGTGTCAAGTGGGTGTAAAGCGGCATAAACACAGCCGTGAAAAGCAGCTAAACCCCATTATAAAAATAAATTACTTTTCAAAACCCATGAAACAAAGACAGGGAAAGAGAGAGAAATTCTTACACAATTCGTTCAGGGGCTGTGATGCAACCTGGATTGACCATATCTAGACCCACAGCTGGATGAGACATAAGGGTGGACACTCCTGGGGCTGAGAGGTTTGGTGAGGTTGGGTGAGCAAACGCAGACCCTTTAAAGTAATACTGCGTGCTACCCATCGCATGGGTCCCAAATCTCCAGGTTCAAGGGCATCTTCCTGCATCGAAAACATGCATGAGAAACCCAGAAGATGGTACACCGTGTGATGGGGAAAGGTTTCTAAAACGCACCTCATTTCTCATCTCCTTGTGCTCGGGTTCGCCATTCCAGCCACTTTACTAGCAATCTCCCTACTTGGAGCATCAGCACCTTTAACCTCCTGTTCCGTACAGGTTGCAATTTGTCCTGAGGATGAACGGGAAGACGGGGAACCAATGAGAGACTAGCTCTTGGTGTTGGGACAGGCACAGGTCACTCTATTTTCCCATCAGGAAGAAGAATTAACCACAGGCTCCGCCTGCCCCCCGAAACCAAAACAGGGCCTGAAGCCATCCTGCGCTTTTGCGGCCAGCTCCCAAAAAAGCGACTTGTAAAATGGAGCTTCAGGGCACTGCAATTCACAAACCTGCAGAGTTATAAATGATAACTCTCGTCCACAAATATATTGAGGGAAGGCAAAGAAGAGGATTTGAAATCAAGGCAGAATTGCAGGAAACAGATTTCAGGAGGTAGATTCGAATCGCCTTTAAAGCACATGAAAAGCGGCAAAACGTTGACAATGATGCCCTTGGCCAAAAAGGGCGTATGCGTTTTTTCCTGAATATATTCAGGAAAAAACGCATACGCCCTTTTTGGCCAACCAAGCAACCTGGAAAGGCAAATCAGCGCTACAAAGAAGTCTCGCTTCCCATCGGTCAAAAGGGCCATGCTGAAAAAAGTGTCAAAACCAGAAATGCAGGACAGGCCATGGAGAAATGGGAGCCTTGCTACACTGATGGGCGGGATGTAAATTGCCAACAGCCACTCTGGAGAAGTGTACGGTGTGTCCTGAAACTTCTAAGAAACACAGCTTAGAGAGCATAGGGCACTTCCACGCATGGGGGGATAAAGTGGGAAAATTGAAAATCAGCAAGACACAAGCACCCCAAAGTTTAGGGCTGCTCTGTTGACAAGGACCTCCACTTCATTCCACCTTAAATATCCCAGGAAAGCGAAAAATGGATCAAAAAGTTGTGGTCCTTATGTACAATGGAATATCACTCAGCCATGAAATCAATGTCATAAGGCTAGTAGCAGCATGATGAGTGGATTTAGGTAAGACGATTCCAAGTGAAATAAGTCACACAGAAAAGGACACCTCTCATAAGGTGTCACTTATAGAGGGAATGTAAAAACCGTTACACTTGAACTGAATTACAAAACAGAACAGAGTCACACATGCAGAAAACACACTATGGCTGCTTAACGGGAAAGGTGAGGTGGGGTGATACATAAAACAAGAGTTTCAAATTAGCTCAGATACCGTTCCATAAACCCAATATGTAATAGACAAGACCTACTCCTTGCTCAGAGAACTGGACTCAACACGCCCGATTCACCGCACAAGAATATATCTGACTAGTAATAATCTTAAAACATATGTATTGATATCTCTCTGTTAGTGTGTCAAGTGGGTGTAAAGCGGCATAAACACAGCCGTGAAAAGCAGCTAAACCCCATTATAAAAATAAATTACTTTTCAAAACCCATGAAACAAAGACAGGGAAAGAGAGAGAAATTCTTACACAAATCGTTCAGGGGATGTGATGCAACCTGGATTGACCATATCTAGACCCACAGCTGGATGAGACATAAGGGTGGACACTCCTGGGGCTGAGAGGTTTGGTGAGGTTGGGTGAGCAAACGCAGACCCTTTAAAGTAATACTGCGTGCTACCCATCGCATGGGTCCCAAATCTCCAGGTTCAAGGGCATCTTCCTGCATCGAAAACATGCATGAGAAACCCAGAAGATGGTACACCGTGTGATGGGGAAAGGTTTCTAAAACGCACCTCATTTCTCATCTCCTTGTGCTCGGGTTCGTCATTCCAGCCACTTTACTAGTAATCTCCCTACTTGGAGAATCAGCACCTTTAACCTCCTGTTCCGTACAGGTTGCAATTTGTCCTGAGGATGAACGGGAAGACGGGGAACCAATGAGAGACTAGCTCTTGGTGTTGGGACAGGCACAGGTCACTCTATTTTCCCATCAGGAAGAAGAATTAACCACAGGCTCCGCCTGCCCCCCGAAACCAAAACAGGGCCTGAAGCCATCCTGTGCTTTTGCGGCCAGCTCCCAAAAAAGCGACTTGTAAAATGGAGCTTCAGGGCACTGCAATTCACAAACCTGCAGAGTTATAAATGATAACTCTCGTCCACAAATATATTGAGGGAAGGCAAAGAAGAGGATTTGAAATCAAGGCAGAATTGCAGGAAACAGATTTCAGGAGGTAGATTCGAATCGCCTTTAAAGCACATGAAAAGCGGCAAAACGTTGACAATGATGCCCTTGGCCAAAAAGGGCGTATGCGTTTTTTCCTGAATATATTCAGGAAAAAACGCATACGCCCTTTTTGGCCAACCAAGCAACCTGGAAAGGCAAATCAGCGCTACAAAGAAGTCTCGCTTCCCATCGGTCAAAAGGGCCATGCTGAAAAAAGTGTCAAAACCAGAAATGCAGGACAGGCCATGGAGAAATGGGAGCCTTGCTACACTGATGGGCGAGATGTAAATTGCCAACAGCCACTCTGGAGAAGTGTACGGTGTGTCCTGAAACTTCTAAGAAACACAGCTTAGAGAGCATAGGGCACTTCCACGCATGGGGGGATAAAGTGGGAAAATTGAAAATCAGCAAGACACAAGCACCCCAAAGTTTAGGGCTGCTCTGTTGACAAGGACCTCCACTTCATTCCACCTTAAATATCCCAGGAAAGCGAAAAATGGATCAAAAAGTTGTGGTCCTTATGTACAATGGAATATCACTCAGCCATGAAATCAATGTCATAAGGCTAGTAGCAGCATGATGAGTGGATTTAGGTAAGACGATTCTAAGTGAAATAAGTCACACAGAAAAGGACACTTCTCATAAGGTGTCACTTATAGAGGGAATGTAAAAACCGTTACACTTGAACTGAATTACAAAACAGAACAGAGTCACACATGCAGAAAACACACTATGGCTGCTTAACGGGAAAGGTGAGGTGGGGTGATACATAAAACAAGAGCTTCAAATTAGCTCAGATACCGTTCCATAAACCCAATATGTAATAGACAAGACCTACTCCTTGCTCAGAGAACTGGACTCAACACGCCCGATTCACCGCACAAGAATATATCTGACTAGTAATAATCTTAAAACCTATGTATTGATATCTCTCTGTTAGTGTGTCAAGTGGGTGTAAAGCGGCATAAACACAGCCGTGAAAAGCAGCTAAACCCCATTATAAAAATAAATTACTTTTCAAAACCCATGAAACAAAGACAGGGAAAGAGAGAGAAATTCTTACACAATTCGTTCAGGGGCTGTGATGCAACCTGGATTGACCATATCTAGACCCACAGCTGGATGAGACATAAGGGTGGACACTCCTGGGGCTGAGAGGTTTGGTGAGGTTGTGTGAGCAAACGCAGACCCTTTAAAGTAATACTGCGTGCTACCCATCGCATGGGTCCCAAATCTCCAGGTTCAAGGGCATCTTCCTGCATCGAAAACATGCATGAGAAACCCAGAAGATGGTACACCGTGTGATGGGGAAAGGTTTCTAAAACGCACCTCATTTCTCATCTCCTTGTGCTCGGGTTCGCCATTCCAGCCACTTTACTAGCAATCTCCCTACTTGGAGCATCAGCACCTTTAACCTCCTGTTCCGTACAGGTTGCAATTTGTCCTGAGGATGAACGGGAAGACGGGGAACCAATGAGAGACTAGCTCTTGGTGTTGGGACAGGCACAGGTCACTCTATTTTCCCATCAGGAAGAAGAATTAACCACAGGCTCCGCCTGCCCCCCGAAACCAAAACAGGGCCTGAAGCCATCCTGCGCTTTTGCGGCCAGCTCCCAAAAAAGCGACTTGTAAAATGGAGCTTCAGGGCACTGCAATTCACAAACCTGCAGAGTTATAAATGATAACTCTCGTCCACAAATATATTGAGGGAAGGCAAAGAAGAGGATTTGAAATCAAGGCAGAATTGCAGGAAACAGATTTCAGGAGGTAGATTCGAATCGCCTTTAAAGCACATGAAAAGCGGCAAAACGTTGACAATGATGCCCTTGGCCAAAAAGGGCGTATGCGTTTTATCCTGAATATATTCAGGAAAAAACGCATACGCCCTTTTTGGCCAACCAAGCAACCTGGAAAGGCAAATCAGCGCTACAAAGAAGTCTCGCTTCCCATCGGTCAAAAGGGCCATGCTGAAAAAAGTGTCAAAACCAGAAATGCAGGACAGGCCATGGAGAAATGGGAGCCTTGCTACACTGATGGGCGGGATGTAAATTGCCAACAGCCACTCTGGAGAAGTGTACGGTGTGTCCTGAAACTTCTAAGAAACACAGCTTAGAGAGCATAGGGCACTTCCACGCATGGGGGGATAAAGTGGGAAAATTGAAAATCAGCAAGACACAAGCACCCCAAAGTTTAGGGCTGCTCTGTTGACAAGGACCTCCACTTCATTCCACCTTAAATATCCCAGGAAAGCGAAAAATGGATCAAAAAGTTGTGGTCCTTATGTACAATGGAATATCACTCAGCCATGAAATCAATGTCATAAGGCTAGTAGCAGCATGATGAGTGGATTTAGGTAAGACGATTCTAAGTGAAATAAGTCACACAGAAAAGGACACCTCTCATAAGGTGTCACTTATAGAGGGAATGTAAAAACCGTTACACTTGAACTGAATTACAAAACAGAACAGAGTCACACATGCAGAAAACACACTATGGCTGCTTAACGGGAAAGGTGAGGTGGGGTGATACATAAAACAAGAGTTTCAAATTAGCTCAGATACCGTTCCATAAACCCAATATGTAATAGACAAGACCTACTCCTTGCTCAGAGAACTGGACTCAACACGCCCGATTCACCGCACAAGAATATATCTGACTAGTAATAATCTTAAAACCTATGTATTGATATCTCTCTGTTAGTGTGTCAAGTGGGTGTAAAGCGGCATAAACACAGCCGTGAAAAGCAGCTAAACCCCATTATAAAAATAAATTACTTTTCAAAACCCATGAAACAAAGACAGGGAAAGAGAGAGAAATTCTTACACAAATCGTTCAGGGGATGTGATGCAACCTGGATTGACCATATCTAGACCCACAGCTGGATGAGACATAAGGGTGGACACTCCTGGGGCTGAGAGGTTTGGTGAGGTTGGGTGAGCAAACGCAGACCCTTTAAAGTAATACTGCGTGCTACCCATCGCATGGGTCCCAAATCTCCAGGTTCAAGGGCATCTTCCTGCATCGAAAACATGCATGAGAAACCCAGAAGATGGTACACCGTGTGATGGGGAAAGGTTTCTAAAACGCACCTCATTTCTCATCTCCTTGTGCTCGGGTTCGTCATTCCAGCCACTTTACTAGTAATCTCCCTACTTGGAGAATCAGCACCTTTAACCTCCTGTTCCGTACAGGTTGCAATTTGTCCTGAGGATGAACGGGAAGACGGGGAACCAATGAGAGACTAGCTCTTGGTGTTGGGACAGGCACAGATCACTCTATTTTCCCATCAGGAAGAAGAATTAACCACAGGCTCCGCCTGCCCCCCGAAACCAAAACAGGGCCTGAAGCCATCCTGTGCTTTTGCGGCCAGCTCCCAAAAAAGCGACTTGTAAAATGGAGCTTCAGGGCACTGCAATTCACAAACCTGCAGAGTTATAAATGATAACTCTCGTCCACAAATATATTGAGGGAAGGCAAAGAAGAGGATTTGAAATCAAGGCAGAATTGCAGGAAACAGATTTCAGGAGGTAGATTCGAATCGCCTTTAAAGCACATGAAAAGCGGCAAAACGTTGACAATGATGCCCTTGGCCAAAAAGGGCGTATGCGTTTTTTCCTGAATATATTCAGGAAAAAACGCATACGCCCTTTTTGGCCAACCAAGCAACCTGGAAAGGCAAATCAGCGCTACAAAGAAGTCTCGCTTCCCATCGGTCAAAAGGGCCATGCTGAAAAAAGTGTCAAAACCAGAAATGCAGGACAGGCCATGGAGAAATGGGAGCCTTGCTACACTGATGGGCGAGATGTAAATTGCCAACAGCCACTCTGGAGAAGTGTACGGTGTGTCCTGAAACTTCTAAGAAACACAGCTTAGAGAGCATAGGGCACTTCCACGCATGGGGGGATAAAGTGGGAAAATTGAAAATCAGCAAGACACAAGCACCCCAAAGTTTAGGGCTGCTCTGTTGACAAGGACCTCCACTTCATTCCACCTTAAATATCCCAGGAAAGCGAAAAATGGATCAAAAAGTTGTGGTCCTTATGTACAATGGAATATCACTCAGCCATGAAATCAATGTCATAAGGCTAGTAGCAGCATGATGAGTGGATTTAGGTAAGACGATTCTAAGTGAAATAAGTCACACAGAAAAGGACACTTCTCATAAGGTGTCACTTATAGAGGGAATGTAAAAACCGTTACACTTGAACTGAATTACAAAACAGAACAGAGTCACACATGCAGAAAACACACTATGGCTGCTTAACGGGAAAGGTGAGGTGGGGTGATACATAAAACAAGAGCTTCAAATTAGCTCAGATACCGTTCCATAAACCCAATATGTAATAGACAAGACCTACTCCTTGCTCAGAGAACTGGACTCAACACGCCCGATTCACCGCACAAGAATATATCTGACTAGTAATAATCTTAAAACCTATGTATTGATATCTCTCTGTTAGTGTGTCAAGTGGGTGTAAAGCGGCATAAACACAGCCGTGAAAAGCAGCTAAACCCCATTATAAAAATAAATTACTTTTCAAAACCCATGAAACAAAGACAGGGAAAGAGAGAGAAATTCTTACACAATTCGTTCAGGGGCTGTGATGCAACCTGGATTGACCATATCTAGACCCACAGCTGGATGAGACATAAGGGTGGACACTCCTGGGGCTGAGAGGTTTGGTGAGGTTGTGTGAGCAAACGCAGACCCTTTAAAGTAATACTGCGTGCTACCCATCGCATGGGTCCCAAATCTCCAGGTTCAAGGGCATCTTCCTGCATCGAAAACATGCATGAGAAACCCAGAAGATGGTACACCGTGTGATGGGGAAAGGTTTCTAAAACGCACCTCATTTCTCATCTCCTTGTTCTCGGGTTCGCCATTCCAGCCACTTTACTAGCAATCTCCCTACTTGGAGCATCAGCACCTTTAACCTCCTGTTCCGTACAGGTTGCAATTTGTCCTGAGGATGAACGGGAAGACGGGGAACCAATGAGAGACTAGCTCTTGGTGTTGGGACAGGCACAGGTCACTCTATTTTCCCATCAGGAAGAAGAATTAACCACAGGCTCCGCCTGCCCCCCGAAACCAAAACAGGGCCTGAAGCCATCCTGCTCTTTTGCGGCCAGCTCCCAAAAAAGCGACTTGTAAAATGGAGCTTCAGGGCACTGCAATTCACAAACCTGCAGAGTTATAAATGATAACTCTCGTCCACAAATATATTGAGGGAAGGCAAAGAAGAGGATTTGAAATCAAGGCAGAATTGCAGGAAACAGATTTCAGGAGGTAGATTCGAATCGCCTTTAAAGCACATGAAAAGCGGCAAAACGTTGACAATGATGCCCTTGGCCAAAAAGGGCGTATGCGTTTTTTCCTGAATATATTCAGGAAAAAACGCATACGCCCTTTTTGGCCAACCAAGCAACCTGGAAAGGCAAATCAGCGCTACAAAGAAGTCTCGCTTCCCATCGGTCAAAAGGGCCATGCTGAAAAAAGTGTCAAAACCAGAAATGCAGGACAGGCCATGGAGAAATGGGAGCCTTGCTACACTGATGGGCGGGATGTAAATTGCCAACAGCCACTCTGGAGAAGTGTACGGTGTGTCCTGAAACTTCTAAGAAACACAGCTTAGAGAGCATAGGGCACTTCCACGCATGGGGGGATAAAGTGGGAAAATTGAAAATCAGCAAGACACAAGCACCCCAAAGTTTAGGGCTGCTCTGTTGACAAGGACCTCCACTTCATTCCACCTTAAATATCCCAGGAAAGCGAAAAATGGATCAAAAAGTTGTGGTCCTTATGTACAATGGAATATCACTCAGCCATGAAATCAATGTCATAAGGCTAGTAGCAGCATGATGAGTGGATTTAGGTAAGACGATTCTAAGTGAAATAAGTCACACAGAAAAGGACACCTCTCATAAGGTGTCACTTATAGAGGGAATGTAAAAACCGTTACACTTGAACTGAATTACAAAACAGAACAGAGTCACACATGCAGAAAACACACTATGGCTGCTTAACGGGAAAGGTGAGGTGGGGTGATACATAAAACAAGAGTTTCAAATTAGCTCAGATACCGTTCCATAAACCCAATATGTAATAGACAAGACCTACTCCTTGCTCAGAGAACTGGACTCAACACGCCCGATTCACCGCACAAGAATATATCTGACTAGTAATAATCTTAAAACCTATGTATTGATATCTCTCTGTTAGTGTGTCAAGTGGGTGTAAAGCGGCATAAACACAGCCGTGAAAAGCAGCTAAACCCCATTATAAAAATAAATTACTTTTCAAAACCCATGAAACAAAGACAGGGAAAGAGAGAGAAATTCTTACACAAATCGTTCAGGGGATGTGATGCAACCTGGATTGACCATATCTAGACCCACAGCTGGATGAGACATAAGGGTGGACACTCCTGGGGCTGAGAGGTTTGGTGAGGTTGGGTGAGCAAACGCAGACCCTTTAAAGTAATACTGCGTGCTACCCATCGCATGGGTCCCAAATCTCCAGGTTCAAGGGCATCTTCCTGCATCGAAAACATGCATGAGAAACCCAGAAGATGGTACACCGTGTGATGGGGAAAGGTTTCTAAAACGCACCTCATTTCTCATCTCCTTGTGCTCGGGTTCGCCATTCCAGCCACTTTACTAGCAATCTCCCTACTTGGAGCATCAGCACCTTTAACCTCCTGTTCCGTACAGGTTGCAATTTGTCCTGAGGATGAACGGGAAGACGGGGAACCAATGAGAGACTAGCTCTTGGTGTTGGGACAGGCACAGGTCACTCTATTTTCCCATCAGGAAGAAGAATTAACCACAGGCTCCGCCTGCCCCCCGAAACCAAAACAGGGCCTGAAGCCATCCTGCGCTTTTGCGGCCAGCTCCCAAAAAAGCGACTTGTAAAATGGAGCTTCAGGGCACTGCAATTCACAAACCTGCAGAGTTATAAATGATAACTCTCGTCCACAAATATATTGAGGGAAGGCAAAGAAGAGGATTTGAAATCAAGGCAGAATTGCAGGAAACAGATTTCAGGAGGTAGATTCGAATCGCCTTTAAAGCACATGAAAAGCGGCAAAACGTTGACAATGATGCCCTTGGCCAAAAAGGGCGTATGCGTTTTTTCCTGAATATATTCAGGAAAAAACGCATACGCCCTTTTTGGCCAACCAAGCAACCTGGAAAGGCAAATCAGCGCTACAAAGAAGTCTCGCTTCCCATCGGTCAAAAGGGCCATGCTGAAAAAAGTGTCAAAACCAGAAATGCAGGACAGGCCATGGAGAAATGGGAGCCTTGCTACACTGATGGGCGGGATGTAAATTGCCAACAGCCACTCTGGAGAAGTGTACGGTGTGTCCTGAAACTTCTAAGAAACACAGCTTAGAGAGCATAGGGCACTTCCACGCATGGGGGGATAAAGTGGGAAAATTGAAAATCAGCAAGACACAAGCACCCCAAAGTTTAGGGCTGCTCTGTTGACAAGGACCTCCACTTCATTCCACCTTAAATATCCCAGGAAAGCGAAAAATGGATCAAAAAGTTGTGGTCCTTATGTACAATGGAATATCACTCAGCCATGAAATCAATGTCATAAGGCTAGTAGCAGCATGATGAGTGGATTTAGGTAAGACGATTCTAAGTGAAATAAGTCACACAGAAAAGGACACCTCTCATAAGGTGTCACTTATAGAGGGAATGTAAAAACCGTTACACTTGAACTGAATTACAAAACAGAACAGAGTCACACATGCAGAAAACACACTATGGCTGCTTAACGGGAAAGGTGAGGTGGGGTGATACATAAAACAAGAGTTTCAAATTAGCTCAGATACCGTTCCATAAACCCAATATGTAATAGACAAGACCTACTCCTTGCTCAGAGAACTGGACTCAACACGCCCGATTCACCGCACAAGAATATATCTGACTAGTAATAATCTAAAAACCTATGTATTGATATCTCTCTGTTAGTGTGTCAAGTGGGTGTAAAGCGGCATAAACACAGCCGTGAAAAGCAGCTAAACCCCATTATAAAAATAAATTACTTTTCAAAACCCATGAAACAAAGACAGGGAAAGAGAGAGAAATTCTTACACAATTCGTTCAGGGGCTGTGATGCAACCTGGATTGACCATATCTAGACCCACAGCTGGATGAGACATAAGGGTGGACACTCCTGGGGCTGAGAGGTTTGGTGAGGTTGGGTGAGCAAACGCAGACCCTTTAAGTAATACTGCGTGCTACCCATCGCATGGGTCCCAAATCTCCAGGTTCAAGGGCATCTTCCTGCATCGAAAACATGCATGAGAAACCCAGAAGATGGTACACCGTGTGATGGGGAAAGGTTTCTAAAACGCACCTCATTTCTCATCTCCTTGTGCTCGGGTTCGCCATTCCAGCCACTTTACTAGCAATCTCCCTACTTGGAGCATCAGCACCTTTAACCTCCTGTTCCGTACAGGTTGCAATTTGTCCTGAGGATGAACGGGAAGACGGGGAACCAATGAGAGACTAGCTCTTGGGGTTGGGACAGGCACAGGTCACTCTATTTTCCCATCAGGAAGAAGAATTAACCACAGGCTCCGCCTGCCCCCCGAAACCAAAACAGGGCCTGAAGCCATCCTGCGCTTTTGCGGCCAGCTCCCAAAAAAGCGACTTGTAAAATGGAGCTTCAGGGCACTGCAATTCACAAACCTGCAGAGTTATAAATGATAACTCTCGTCCACAAATATATTGAGGGAAGGCAAAGAAGAGGATTTGAAATCAAGGCAGAATTGCAGGAAACAGATTTCAGGAGGTAGATTCGAATCGCCTTTAAAGCACCTGAAAAGCGCCAAAACGTTGACAATGATGCCCTTGGCCAAAAAGGGCGTATGCGTTTTTTCCTGAATATATTCAGGAAAAAACGCATACGCCCTTTTTGGCCAACCAAGCAACCTGGAAAGGCAAATCAGCGCTACAAAGAAGTCTCGCTTCCCATCGGTCAAAAGGGCCATGCTGAAAAAAGTGTCAAAACCAGAAATGCAGGACAGGCCATGGAGAAATGGGAGCCTTGCTACACTGATGGGCGGGATGTAAATTGCCAACAGCCACTCTGGAGAAGTGTACGGTGTGTCCTGAAACTTCTAAGAAACACAGCTTAGAGAGCATAGGGCACTTCCACGCATGGGGGGATAAAGTGGGAAAATTGAAAATCAGCAAGACACAAGCACCCCAAACTTTAGGGCTGCTCTGTTGACAAGGACCTCCACTTCATTCCACCTTAAATATCCCAGGAAAGCGAAAAATGGATCAAAAAGTTGTGGTCCTTATGTACAATGGAATATCACTCAGCCATGGAATCAATGTCATAAGGCTAGTAGCAGCATGATGAGTGGATTTAGGTAAGACGATTCTAAGTGAAATAAGTCACACAGAAAAGGACACCTCTCATAAGGTGTCACTTATAGAGGGAATGTAAAAACCGTTACACTTGAACTGAATTACAAAACAGAACAGAGTCACACATGCAGAAAACACACTATGGCTGCTTAACGGGAAAGGTGAGGTGGGGTGATACATAAAACAAGAGTTTCAAATTAGCTCAGATACCGTTCCATAAACCCAATATGTAATAGACAAGACCTACTCCTTGCTCAGAGAACTGGACTCAACACGCCCGATTCACCGCACAAGAATATATCTGACTAGTAATAATCTTAAAACCTATGTATTGATATCTCTCTGTTAGTGTCTCAAGTGGGTGTAAAGCGGCATAAACACAGCCGTGAAAAGCAGCTAAACCCCATTATAAAAATAAATTACTTTTCAAAACCCATGAAACAAAGACAGGGAAAGAGAGAGAAATTCTTACACAATTCGTTCAGGGGCTGTGATGCAACCTGGATTGACCATATCTAGACCCACAGCTGGATGAGACATAAGGGTGGACACTCCTGGGGCTGAGAGGTTTGGTGAGGTTGGGTGAGCAAACGCAGACCCTTTAAAGTAATACTGCGTGCTACCCATCGCATGGGTCCCAAATCTCCAGGTTCAAGGGCATCTTCCTGCATCGAAAACATGCATGAGAAACCCAGAAGATGGTACACCGTGTGATGGGGAAAGGTTTCTAAAACGCACCTCATTTCTCATCTCCTTGTGCTCGGGTTCGCCATTCCAGCCACTTTACTAGCAATCTCCCTACTTGGAGCATCAGCACCTTTAACCTCCTGTTCCGTACAGGTTGCAATTTGTCCTGAGGATGAACGGGAAGACGGGGAACCAATGAGAGACTAGCTCTTGGTGTTGGGACAGGCACAGGTCACTCTATTTTCCCATCAGGAAGAAGAATTAACCACAGGCTCCGCCTGCCCCCCGAAACCAAAACAGGGCCTGAAGCCATCCTGCGCTTTTGCGGCCAGCTCCCAAAAAAGCGACTTGTAAAATGGAGCTTCAGGGCACTGCAATTCACAAACCTGCAGAGTTATAAATGATAACTCTCGTCAACAAATATATTGAGGGAAGGCAAAGAAGAGGATTTGAAATCAAGGCAGAATTGCAGGAAACAGATTTCAGGAGGTAGATTCGAATCGCCTTTAAAGCACCTGAAAAGCGCCAAAACGTTGACAATGATGCCCTTGGCCAAAAAGGGCGTATGCGTTTTTTCCTGAATATATTCAGGAAAAAACGCATACGCCCTTTTTGGCCAACCAAGCAACCTGGAAAGGCAAATCAGCGCTACAAAGAAGTCTCGCTTCCCATCGGTCAAAAGGGCCATGCTGAAAAAAGTGTCAAAACCAGAAATGCAGGACAGGCCATGGAGAAATGGGAGCCTTGCTACACTGATGGGCGGGATGTAAATTGCCAACAGCCACTCTGGAGAAGTGTACGGTGTGTCCTGAAACTTCTAAGAAACACAGCTTAGAGAGCATAGGGCACTTCCACGCATGGGGGGATAAAGTGGGAAAATTGAAAATCAGCAAGACACAAGCACCCCAAACTTTAGGGCTGCTCTGTTGACAAGGACCTCCACTTCATTCCACCTTAAATATCCCAGGAAAGCGAAAAATGGATCAAAAAGTTGTGGTCCTTATGTACAATGGAATATCACTCAGCCATGGAATCAATGTCATAAGGCTAGTAGCAGCATGATGAGTGGATTTAGGTAAGACGATTCTAAGTGAAATAAGTCACACAGAAAAGGACACCTCTCATAAGGTGTCACTTATAGAGGGAATGTAAAAACCGTTACACTTGAACTGAATTACAAAACAGAACAGAGTCACACATGCAGAAAACACACTATGGCTGCTTAACGGGAAAGGTGAGGTGGGGTGATACATAAAAGAAGAGTTTCAAATTAGCTCAGATACCGTTCCATAAACCCAATATGTAATAGACAAGACCTACTCCTTGCTCAGAGAACTGGACTCAACACGCCCGATTCACCGCACAAGAATATATCTGACTAGTAATAATCTTAAAACCTATGTATTGATATCTCTCTGTTAGTGTGTCAAGTGGGTGTAAAGCGGCATAAACACAGCCGTGAAAAGCAGCTAAACCCCATTATAAAAATAAATTACTTTTCAAAACCCATGAAACAAAGACAGGGAAAGAGAGAGAAATTCTTACACAATTCGTTCAGGGGCTGTGATGCAACCTGGATTGACCATATCTAGACCCACAGCTGGATGAGACATAAGGGTGGACACTCCTGGGGCTGAGAGGTTTGGTGAGGTTGGGTGAGCAAACGCAGACCCTTTAAAGTAATACTGCGTGCTACCCATCGCATGGGTCCCAAATCTCCAGGTTCAAGGGCATCTTCCTGCATCGAAAACATGCATGAGAAACCCAGAAGATGGTACACCGTGTGATGGGGAAAGGTTTCTAAAACGCACCTCATTTCTCATCTCCTTGTGCTCGGGTTCGCCATTCCAGCCACTTTACTAGCAATCTCCCTACTTGGAGCATCAGCACCTTTAACCTCCTGTTCCGTACAGGTTGCAATTTGTCCTGAGGATGAACGGGAAGACGGGGAACCAATGAGAGACTAGCTCTTGGGGTTGGGACAGGCACAGGTCACTCTATTTTCCCATCAGGAAGAAGAATTAACCACAGGCTCCGCCTGCCCCCCGAAACCAAAACAGGGCCTGAAGCCATCCTGCGCTTTTGCGGCCAGCTCCCAAAAAAGCGACTTGTAAAATGGAGCTTCAGGGCACTGCAATTCACAAACCTGCAGAGTTATAAATGATAACTCTCGTCCACAAATATATTGAGGGAAGGCAAAGAAGAGGATTTGAAATCAAGGCAGAATTGCAGGAAACAGATTTCAGGAGGTAGATTCGAATCGCCTTTAAAGCACCTGAAAAGCGCCAAAACGTTGACAATGATGCCCTTGGCCAAAAAGGGCGTATGCGTTTTTTCCTGAATATATTCAGGAAAAAACGCATACGCCCTTTTTGGCCAACCAAGCAACCTGGAAAGGCAAATCAGCGCTACAAAGAAGTCTCGCTTCCCATCGGTCAAAAGGGCCATGCTGAAACAAGTGTCAAAACCAGAAATGCAGGACAGGCCATGGAGAAATGGGAGCCTTGCTACACTGATGGGCGGGATGTAAATTGCCAACAGCCACTCTGGAGAAGTGTACGGTGTGTCCTGAAACATCTAAAAAACACAGCTTAGAGAGCATAGGGCACTTCCACGCATGGGGGGATAAAGTGGGAAAATTGAAAATCAGCAAGACACAAGCACCCCAAACTTTAGGGCTGCTCTGTTGACAAGGACCTCCACTTCATTCCACCTTAAATATCCCAAGAAAGCGAAAAATGGATCAAAAAGTTGTGGTCCTTATGTACAATGGAATATCACTCAGCCATGGAATCAATGTCATAAGGCTAGTAGCAGCATGATGAGTGGATTCAGGTAAGACGATTCTAAGTGAAATAAGTCACACAGAAAAGGACACTTCTCATAAGGTGTCACTTATAGAGGGAATGTAAAAACCGTTACACTTGAACTGAATTACAAAACAGAACAGAGTCACACATGCAGAAAACACACTATGGCTGCTTAACGGGAAAGGTGAGGTGGGGTGATACATAAAACAAGAGTTTCAAATTAGCTCAGATACCGTTCCATAAACCCAATATGTAATAGACAAGACCTACTCCTTGCTCAGAGAACTGGACTCAACACGCCCGATTCACCGCACAAGAATATATCTGACTAGTAATAATCTTAAAACCTATGTATTGATATCTCTCTGTTAGTGTCTCAAGTGGGTGTAAAGCGGCATAAACACAGCCGTGAAAAGCAGCTAAACCCCATTATAAAAATAAATTACTTTTCAAAACCCATGAAACAAAGACAGGGAAAGAGAGAGAAATTCTTACACAATTCGTTCAGGGGCTGTGATGCAACCTGGATTGACCATATCTAGACCCACAGCTGGATGAGACATAAGGGTGGACACTCCTGGGGCTGAGAGGTTTGGTGAGGTTGGGTGAGCAAACGCAGACCCTTTAAAGTAATACTGCGTGCTACCCATCGCATGGGTCCCAAATCTCCAGGTTCAAGGGCATCTTCCTGCATCGAAAACATGCATGAGAAACCCAGAAGATGGTACACCGTGTGATGGGGAAAGGTTTCTAAAACGCACCTCATTTCTCATCTCCTTGTGCTCGGGTTCGCCATTCCAGCCACTTTACTAGCAATCTCCCTACTTGGAGCATCAGCACCTTTAACCTCCTGTTCCGTACAGGTTGCAATTTGTCCTGAGGATGAACGGGAAGACGGGGAACCAATGAGAGACTAGCTCTTGGGGTTGGGACAGGCACAGGTCACTCTATTTTCCCATCAGGAAGAAGAATTAACCACAGGCTCCGCCTGCCCCCCGAAACCAAAACAGGGCCTGAAGCCATCCTGCGCTTTTGCGGCCAGCTCCCAAAAAAGCGACTTGTAAAATGGAGCTTCAGGGCACTGCAATTCACAAACCTGCAGAGTTATAAATGATAACTCTCGTCCACAAATATATTGAGGGAAGGCAAAGAAGAGGATTTGAAATCAAGGCAGAATTGCAGGAAACAGATTTCAGGAGGTAGATTCGAATCGCCTTTAAAGCACCTGAAAAGCGCCAAAACGTTGACAATGATGCCCTTGGCCAAAAAGGGCGTATGCGTTTTTTCCTGAATATATTCAGGAAAAAACGCATACGCCCTTTTTGGCCAACCAAGCAACCTGGAAAGGCAAATCAGCGCTACAAAGAAGTCTCGCTTCCCATCGGTCAAAAGGGCCATGCTGAAACAAGTGTCAAAACCAGAAATGCAGGACAGGCCATGGAGAAATGGGAGCCTTGCTACACTGATGGGCGGGATGTAAATTGCCAACAGCCACTCTGGAGAAGTGTACGGTGTGTCCTGAAACATCTAAAAAACACAGCTTAGAGAGCATAGGGCACTTCCACGCATGGGGGGATAAAGTGGGAAAATTGAAAATCAGCAAGACACAAGCACCCCAAACTTTAGGGCTGCTCTGTTGACAAGGACCTCCACTTCATTCCACCTTAAATATCCCAAGAAAGCGAAAAATGGATCAAAAAGTTGTGGTCCTTATGTACAATGGAATATCACTCAGCCATGGAATCAATGTCATAAGGCTAGTAGCAGCATGATGAGTGGATTCAGGTAAGACGATTCTAAGTGAAATAAGTCACACAGAAAAGGACACTTCTCATAAGGTGTCACTTATAGAGGGAATGTAAAAACCGTTACACTTGAACTGAATTACAAAACAGAACAGAGTCACACATGCAGAAAACACACTATGGCTGCTTAACGGGAAAGGTGAGGTGGGGTGATACATAAAACAAGAGTTTCAAATTAGCTCAGATACCGTTCCATAAACCCAATATGTAATAGACAAGACCTACTCCTTGCTCAGAGAACTGGACTCAACACGCCCGATTCACCGCACAAGAATATATCTGACTAGTAATAATCTTAAAACCTATGTATTGATATCTCTCTGTTAGTGTGTCAAGTGGGTGTAAAGCGGCATAAACACAGCCGTGAAAAGCAGCTAAACCCCATTATAAAAATAAATTACTTTTCAAAACCCATGAAACAAAGACAGGGAAAGAGAGAGAAATTCTTACACAATTCGTTCAGGGGCTGTGATGCAACCTGGATTGACCATATCTAGACCCACAGCTGGATGAGACATAAGGGTGGACACTCCTGGGGCTGAGAGGTTTGGTGAGGTTGGGTGAGCAAACGCAGACCCTTTAAAGTAATACTGCGTGCTACCCATCGCATGGGTCCCAAATCTCCAGGTTCAAGGGCATCTTCCTGCATCGAAAACATGCATGAGAAACCCAGAAGATGGTACACCGTGTGATGGGGAAAGGTTTCTAAAACGCACCTCATTTCTCATCTCCTTGTGCTCGGGTTCGCCATTCCAGCCACTTTACTAGCAATCTCCCTACTTGGAGCATCAGCACCTTTAACCTCCTGTTCCGTACAGGTTGCAATTTGTCCTGAGGATGAACGGGAAGACGGGGAACCAATGAGAGACTAGCTCTTGGTGTTGGGACAGGCACAGGTCACTCTATTTTCCCATCAGGAAGAAGAATTAACCACAGGCTCCGCCTGCCCCCCGAAACCAAAACAGGGCCTGAAGCCATCCTGCGCTTTTGCGGCCAGCTCCCAAAAAAGCGACTTGTAAAATGGAGCTTCAGGGCACTGCAATTCACAAACCTGCAGAGTTATAAATGATAACTCTCGTCCACAAATATATTGAGGGAAGGCAAAGAAGAGGATTTGAAATCAAGGCAGAATTGCAGGAAACAGATTTCAGGAGGTAGATTCGAATCGCCTTTAAAGCACATGAAAAGCGGCAAAACGTTGACAATGATGCCCTTGG
Source organism: Balaenoptera physalus (assembly GCF_965194825.1). Lineage (NCBI taxonomy): Eukaryota > Metazoa > Chordata > Mammalia > Artiodactyla > Balaenopteridae > Balaenoptera > Balaenoptera physalus. The sequence continues at coordinate 496,346 of NW_028126428.1, forward strand.
CCAAAAAGGGCGTATGCGTTTTTTCCTGAATATATTCAGGAAAAAACGCATACGCCCTTTTTGGCCAACCAAGCAACCTGGAAAGGCAAATCAGCGCTACAAAGAAGTCTCGCTTCCCATCGGTCAAAAGGGCCATGCTGAAACAAGTGTCAAAACCAGAAATGCAGGACAGGCCATGGAGAAATGGGAGCCTTGCTACACTGATGGGCGGGATGTAAATTGCCAACAGCCACTCTGGAGAAGTGTACGGTGTGTCCTGAAACATCTAAAAAACACAGCTTAGAGAGCATAGGGCACTTCCACGCATGGGGGGATAAAGTGGGAAAATTGAAAATCAGCAAGACACAAGCACCCCAAACTTTAGGGCTGCTCTGTTGACAAGGACCTCCACTTCATTCCACCTTAAATATCCCAAGAAAGCGAAAAATGGATCAAAAAGTTGTGGTCCTTATGTACAATGGAATATCACTCAGCCATGGAATCAATGTCATAAGGCTAGTAGCAGCATGATGAGTGGATTCAGGTAAGACGATTCTAAGTGAAATAAGTCACACAGAAAAGGACACTTCTCATAAGGTGTCACTTATAGAGGGAATGTAAAAACCGTTACACTTGAACTGAATTACAAAACAGAACAGAGTCACACATGCAGAAAACACACTATGGCTGCTTAACGGGAAAGGTGAGGTGGGGTGATACATAAAACAAGAGTTTCAAATTAGCTCAGATACCGTTCCATAAACCCAATATGTAATAGACAAGACCTACTCCTTGCTCAGAGAACTGGACTCAACACGCCCGATTCACCGCACAAGAATATATCTGACTAGTAATAATCTTAAAACCTATGTATTGATATCTCTCTGTTAGTGTCTCAAGTGGGTGTAAAGCGGCATAAACACAGCCGTGAAAAGCAGCTAAACCCCATTATAAAAATAAATTACTTTTCAAAACCCATGAAACAAAGACAGGGAAAGAGAGAGAAATTCTTACACAATTCGTTCAGGGGCTGTGATGCAACCTGGATTGACCATATCTAGACCCACAGCTGGATGAGACATAAGGGTGGACACTCCTGGGGCTGAGAGGTTTGGTGAGGTTGGGTGAGCAAACGCAGACCCTTTAAAGTAATACTGCGTGCTACCCATCGCATGGGTCCCAAATCTCCAGGTTCAAGGGCATCTTCCTGCATCGAAAACATGCATGAGAAACCCAGAAGATGGTACACCGTGTGATGGGGAAAGGTTTCTAAAACGCACCTCATTTCTCATCTCCTTGTGCTCGGGTTCGCCATTCCAGCCACTTTACTAGCAATCTCCCTACTTGGAGCATCAGCACCTTTAACCTCCTGTTCCGTACAGGTTGCAATTTGTCCTGAGGATGAACGGGAAGACGGGGAACCAATGAGAGACTAGCTCTTGGGGTTGGGACAGGCACAGGTCACTCTATTTTCCCATCAGGAAGAAGAATTAACCACAGGCTCCGCCTGCCCCCCGAAACCAAAACAGGGCCTGAAGCCATCCTGCGCTTTTGCGGCCAGCTCCCAAAAAAGCGACTTGTAAAATGGAGCTTCAGGGCACTGCAATTCACAAACCTGCAGAGTTATAAATGATAACTCTCGTCCACAAATATATTGAGGGAAGGCAAAGAAGAGGATTTGAAATCAAGGCAGAATTGCAGGAAACAGATTTCAGGAGGTAGATTCGAATCGCCTTTAAAGCACCTGAAAAGCGCCAAAACGTTGACAATGATGCCCTTGGCCAAAAAGGGCGTATGCGTTTTTTCCTGAATATATTCAGGAAAAAACGCATACGCCCTTTTTGGCCAACCAAGCAACCTGGAAAGGCAAATCAGCGCTACAAAGAAGTCTCGCTTCCCATCGGTCAAAAGGGCCATGCTGAAACAAGTGTCAAAACCAGAAATGCAGGACAGGCCATGGAGAAATGGGAGCCTTGCTACACTGATGGGCGGGATGTAAATTGCCAACAGCCACTCTGGAGAAGTGTACGGTGTGTCCTGAAACATCTAAAAAACACAGCTTAGAGAGCATAGGGCACTTCCACGCATGGGGGGATAAAGTGGGAAAATTGAAAATCAGCAAGACACAAGCACCCCAAACTTTAGGGCTGCTCTGTTGACAAGGACCTCCACTTCATTCCACCTTAAATATCCCAAGAAAGCGAAAAATGGATCAAAAAGTTGTGGTCCTTATGTACAATGGAATATCACTCAGCCATGGAATCAATGTCATAAGGCTAGTAGCAGCATGATGAGTGGATTCAGGTAAGACGATTCTAAGTGAAATAAGTCACACAGAAAAGGACACTTCTCATAAGGTGTCACTTATAGAGGGAATGTAAAAACCGTTACACTTGAACTGAATTACAAAACAGAACAGAGTCACACATGCAGAAAACACACTATGGCTGCTTAACGGGAAAGGTGAGGTGGGGTGATACATAAAACAAGAGTTTCAAATTAGCTCAGATACCGTTCCATAAACCCAATATGTAATAGACAAGACCTACTCCTTGCTCAGAGAACTGGACTCAACACGCCCGATTCACCGCACAAGAATATATCTGACTAGTAATAATCTTAAAACCTATGTATTGATATCTCTCTGTTAGTGTGTCAAGTGGGTGTAAAGCGGCATAAACACAGCCGTGAAAAGCAGCTAAACCCCATTATAAAAATAAATTACTTTTCAAAACCCATGAAACAAAGACAGGGAAAGAGAGAGAAATTCTTACACAATTCGTTCAGGGGCTGTGATGCAACCTGGATTGACCATATCTAGACCCACAGCTGGATGAGACATAAGGGTGGACACTCCTGGGGCTGAGAGGTTTGGTGAGGTTGGGTGAGCAAACGCAGACCCTTTAAAGTAATACTGCGTGCTACCCATCGCATGGGTCCCAAATCTCCAGGTTCAAGGGCATCTTCCTGCATCGAAAACATGCATGAGAAACCCAGAAGATGGTACACCGTGTGATGGGGAAAGGTTTCTAAAACGCACCTCATTTCTCATCTCCTTGTGCTCGGGTTCGCCATTCCAGCCACTTTACTAGCAATCTCCCTACTTGGAGCATCAGCACCTTTAACCTCCTGTTCCGTACAGGTTGCAATTTGTCCTGAGGATGAACGGGAAGACGGGGAACCAATGAGAGACTAGCTCTTGGTGTTGGGACAGGCACAGGTCACTCTATTTTCCCATCAGGAAGAAGAATTAACCACAGGCTCCGCCTGCCCCCCGAAACCAAAACAGGGCCTGAAGCCATCCTGCGCTTTTGCGGCCAGCTCCCAAAAAAGCGACTTGTAAAATGGAGCTTCAGGGCACTGCAATTCACAAACCTGCAGAGTTATAAATGATAACTCTCGTCCACAAATATATTGAGGGAAGGCAAAGAAGAGGATTTGAAATCAAGGCAGAATTGCAGGAAACAGATTTCAGGAGGTAGATTCGAATCGCCTTTAAAGCACATGAAAAGCGGCAAAACGTTGACAATGATGCCCTTGGCCAAAAAGGGCGTATGCGTTTTTTCCTGAATATATTCAGGAAAAAACGCATACGCCCTTTTTGGCCAACCAAGCAACCTGGAAAGGCAAATCAGCGCTACAAAGAAGTCTCGCTTCCCATCGGTCAAAAGGGCCATGCTGAAACAAGTGTCAAAACCAGAAATGCAGGACAGGCCATGGAGAAATGGGAGCCTTGCTACACTGATGGGCGGGATGTAAATTGCCAACAGCCACTCTGGAGAAGTGTACGGTGTGTCCTGAAACATCTAAAAAACACAGCTTAGAGAGCATAGGGCACTTCCACGCATGGGGGGATAAAGTGGGAAAATTGAAAATCAGCAAGACACAAGCACCCCAAACTTTAGGGCTGCTCTGTTGACAAGGACCTCCACTTCATTCCACCTTAAATATCCCAAGAAAGCGAAAAATGGATCAAAAAGTTGTGGTCCTTATGTACAATGGAATATCACTCAGCCATGGAATCAATGTCATAAGGCTAGTAGCAGCATGATGAGTGGATTCAGGTAAGACGATTCTAAGTGAAATAAGTCACACAGAAAAGGACACTTCTCATAAGGTGTCACTTATAGAGGGAATGTAAAAACCGTTACACTTGAACTGAATTACAAAACAGAACAGAGTCACACATGCAGAAAACACACTATGGCTGCTTAACGGGAAAGGTGAGGTGGGGTGATACATAAAACAAGAGTTTCAAATTAGCTCAGATACCGTTCCATAAACCCAATATGTAATAGACAAGACCTACTCCTTGCTCAGAGAACTGGACTCAACACGCCCGATTCACCGCACAAGAATATATCTGACTAGTAATAATCTTAAAACCTATGTATTGATATCTCTCTGTTAGTGTGTCAAGTGGGTGTAAAGCGGCATAAACACAGCCGTGAAAAGCTGCTAAACCCCATTATAAAAATAAATTACTTTTAAAAACCCATGAAACAAAGACAGGGAAAGAGAGAGAAATTCTTACACAATTCGTTCAGGGGCTGTGATGCAACCTGGATTGACCATATCTAGACCCACAGCTGGATGAGACATAAGGGTGGACACTCCTGGGGCTGAGAGGTTTGGTGAGGTTGGGTGAGCAAACGCAGACCCTTTAAGTAATACTGCGTGCTACCCATCGCATGGGTCCCAAATCTCCAGGTTCAAGGGCATCTTCCTGCATCGAAAACATGCATGAGAAACCCAGAAGATGGTACACCGTGTGATGGGGAAAGGTTTCTAAAACGCACCTCATTTCTCATCTCCTTGTGCTCGGGTTCGCCATTCCAGCCACTTTACTAGCAATCTCCCTACTTGGAGCATCAGCACCTTTAACCTCCTGTTCCGTACAGGTTGCAATTTGTCCTGAGGATGAACGGGAAGACGGGGAACCAATGAGAGACTAGCTCTTGGGGTTGGGACAGGCACAGGTCACTCTATTTTCCCATCAGGAAGAAGAATTAACCACAGGCTCCGCCTGCCCCCCGAAACCAAAACAGGGCCTGAAGCCATCCTGCGCTTTTGCGGCCAGCTCCCAAAAAAGCGACTTGTAAAATGGAGCTTCAGGGCACTGCAATTCACAAACCTGCAGAGTTATAAATGATAACTCTCGTCCACAAATATATTGAGGGAAGGCAAAGAAGAGGATTTGAAATCAAGGCAGAATTGCAGGAAACAGATTTCAGGAGGTAGATTCGAATCGCCTTTAAAGCACCTGAAAAGCGCCAAAACGTTGACAATGATGCCCTTGGCCAAAAAGGGCGTATGCGTTTTTTCCTGAATATATTCAGGAAAAAACGCATACGCCCTTTTTGGCCAACCAAGCAACCTGGAAAGGCAAATCAGCGCTACAAAGAAGTCTCGCTTCCCATCGGTCAAAAGGGCCATGCTGAAAAAAGTGTCAAAACCAGAAATGCAGGACAGGCCATGGAGAAATGGGAGCCTTGCTACACTGATGGGCGGGATGTAAATTGCCAACAGCCACTCTGGAGAAGTGTACGGTGTGTCCTGAAACTTCTAAGAAACACAGCTTAGAGAGCATAGGGCACTTCCACGCATGGGGGGATAAAGTGGGAAAATTGAAAATCAGCAAGACACAAGCACCCCAAACTTTAGGGCTGCTCTGTTGACAAGGACCTCCACTTCATTCCACCTTAAATATCCCAGGAAAGCGAAAAATGGATCAAAAAGTTGTGGTCCTTATGTACAATGGAATATCACTCAGCCATGGAATCAATGTCATAAGGCTAGTAGCAGCATGATGAGTGGATTTAGGTAAGACGATTCTAAGTGAAATAAGTCACACAGAAAAGGACACCTCTCATAAGGTGTCACTTATAGAGGGAATGTAAAAACCGTTACACTTGAACTGAATTACAAAACAGAACAGAGTCACACATGCAGAAAACACACTATGGCTGCTTAACGGGAAAGGTGAGGTGGGGTGATACATAAAACAAGAGTTTCAAATTAGCTCAGATACCGTTCCATAAACCCAATATGTAATAGACAAGACCTACTCCTTGCTCAGAGAACTGGACTCAACACGCCCGATTCACCGCACAAGAATATATCTGACTAGTAATAATCTTAAAACCTATGTATTGATATCTCTCTGTTAGTGTGTCAAGTGGGTGTAAAGCGGCATAAACACAGCCGTGAAAAGCAGCTAAACCCCATTATAAAAATAAATTACTTTTCAAAACCCATGAAACAAAGACAGGGAAAGAGAGAGAAATTCTTACACAATTCGTTCAGGGGCTGTGATGCAACCTGGATTGACCATATCTAGACCCACAGCTGGATGAGACATAAGGGTGGACACTCCTGGGGCTGAGAGGTTTGGTGAGGTTGGGTGAGCAAACGCAGACCCTTTAAAGTAATACTGCGTGCTACCCATCGCATGGGTCCCAAATCTCCAGGTTCAAGGGCATCTTCCTGCATCGAAAACATGCATGAGAAACCCAGAAGATGGTACACCGTGTGATGGGGAAAGGTTTCTAAAACGCACCTCATTTCTCATCTCCTTGTGCTCGGGTTCGCCATTCCAGCCACTTTACTAGCAATCTCCCTACTTGGAGCATCAGCACCTTTAACCTCCTGTTCCGTACAGGTTGCAATTTGTCCTGAGGATGAACGGGAAGACGGGGAACCAATGAGAGACTAGCTCTTGGTGTTGGGACAGGCACAGGTCACTCTATTTTCCCATCAGGAAGAAGAATTAACCACAGGCTCCGCCTGCCCCCCGAAACCAAAACAGGGCCTGAAGCCATCCTGCGCTTTTGCGGCCAGCTCCCAAAAAAGCGACTTGTAAAATGGAGCTTCAGGGCACTGCAATTCACAAACCTGCAGAGTTATAAATGATAACTCTCGTCAACAAATATATTGAGGGAAGGCAAAGAAGAGGATTTGAAATCAAGGCAGAATTGCAGGAAACAGATTTCAGGAGGTAGATTCGAATCGCCTTTAAAGCACCTGAAAAGCGCCAAAACGTTGACAATGATGCCCTTGGCCAAAAAGGGCGTATGCGTTTTTTCCTGAATATATTCAGGAAAAAACGCATACGCCCTTTTTGGCCAACCAAGCAACCTGGAAAGGCAAATCAGCGCTACAAAGAAGTCTCGCTTCCCATCGGTCAAAAGGGCCATGCTGAAAAAAGTGTCAAAACCAGAAATGCAGGACAGGCCATGGAGAAATGGGAGCCTTGCTACACTGATGGGCGGGATGTAAATTGCCAACAGCCACTCTGGAGAAGTGTACGGTGTGTCCTGAAACTTCTAAGAAACACAGCTTAGAGAGCATAGGGCACTTCCACGCATGGGGGGATAAAGTGGGAAAATTGAAAATCAGCAAGACACAAGCACCCCAAACTTTAGGGCTGCTCTGTTGACAAGGACCTCCACTTCATTCCACCTTAAATATCCCAGGAAAGCGAAAAATGGATCAAAAAGTTGTGGTCCTTATGTACAATGGAATATCACTCAGCCATGGAATCAATGTCATAAGGCTAGTAGCAGCATGATGAGTGGATTTAGGTAAGACGATTCTAAGTGAAATAAGTCACACAGAAAAGGACACCTCTCATAAGGTGTCACTTATAGAGGGAATGTAAAAACCGTTACACTTGAACTGAATTACAAAACAGAACAGAGTCACACATGCAGAAAACACACTATGGCTGCTTAACGGGAAAGGTGAGGTGGGGTGATACATAAAACAAGAGTTTCAAATTAGCTCAGATACCGTTCCATAAACCCAATATGTAATAGACAAGACCTACTCCTTGCTCAGAGAACTGGACTCAACACGCCCGATTCACCGCACAAGAATATATCTGACTAGTAATAATCTTAAAACCTATGTATTGATATCTCTCTGTTAGTGTGTCAAGTGGGTGTAAAGCGGCATAAACACAGCCGTGAAAAGCAGCTAAACCCCATTATAAAAATAAATTACTTTTCAAAACCCATGAAACAAAGACAGGGAAAGAGAGAGAAATTCTTACACAATTCGTTCAGGGGCTGTGATGCAACCTGGATTGACCATATCTAGACCCACAGCTGGATGAGACATAAGGGTGGACACTCCTGGGGCTGAGAGGTTTGGTGAGGTTGGGTGAGCAAACGCAGACCCTTTAAAGTAATACTGCGTGCTACCCATCGCATGGGTCCCAAATCTCCAGGTTCAAGGGCATCTTCCTGCATCGAAAACATGCATGAGAAACCCAGAAGATGGTACACCGTGTGATGGGGAAAGGTTTCTAAAACGCACCTCATTTCTCATCTCCTTGTGCTCGGGTTCGCCATTCCAGCCACTTTACTAGCAATCTCCCTACTTGGAGCATCAGCACCTTTAACCTCCTGTTCCGTACAGGTTGCAATTTGTCCTGAGGATGAACGGGAAGACGGGGAACCAATGAGAGACTAGCTCTTGGGGTTGGGACAGGCACAGGTCACTCTATTTTCCCATCAGGAAGAAGAATTAACCACAGGCTCCGCCTGCCCCCCGAAACCAAAACAGGGCCTGAAGCCATCCTGCGCTTTTGCGGCCAGCTCCCAAAAAAGCGACTTGTAAAATGGAGCTTCAGGGCACTGCAATTCACAAACCTGCAGAGTTATAAATGATAACTCTCGTCCACAAATATATTGAGGGAAGGCAAAGAAGAGGATTTGAAATCAAGGCAGAATTGCAGGAAACAGATTTCAGGAGGTAGATTCGAATCGCCTTTAAAGCACCTGAAAAGCGCCAAAACGTTGACAATGATGCCCTTGGCCAAAAAGGGCGTATGCGTTTTTTCCTGAATATATTCAGGAAAAAACGCATACGCCCTTTTTGGCCAACCAAGCAACCTGGAAAGGCAAATCAGCGCTACAAAGAAGTCTCGCTTCCCATCGGTCAAAAGGGCCATGCTGAAACAAGTGTCAAAACCAGAAATGCAGGACAGGCCATGGAGAAATGGGAGCCTTGCTACACTGATGGGCGGGATGTAAATTGCCAACAGCCACTCTGGAGAAGTGTACGGTGTGTCCTGAAACATCTAAAAAACACAGCTTAGAGAGCATAGGGCACTTCCACGCATGGGGGGATAAAGTGGGAAAATTGAAAATCAGCAAGACACAAGCACCCCAAACTTTAGGGCTGCTCTGTTGACAAGGACCTCCACTTCATTCCACCTTAAATATCCCAAGAAAGCGAAAAATGGATCAAAAAGTTGTGGTCCTTATGTACAATGGAATATCACTCAGCCATGGAATCAATGTCATAAGGCTAGTAGCAGCATGATGAGTGGATTCAGGTAAGACGATTCTAAGTGAAATAAGTCACACAGAAAAGGACACTTCTCATAAGGTGTCACTTATAGAGGGAATGTAAAAACCGTTACACTTGAACTGAATTACAAAACAGAACAGAGTCACACATGCAGAAAACACACTATGGCTGCTTAACGGGAAAGGTGAGGTGGGGTGATACATAAAACAAGAGTTTCAAATTAGCTCAGATACCGTTCCATAAACCCAATATGTAATACACAAGACCTACTCCTTGCTCAGAGAACTGGACTCAACACGCCCGATTCACCGCACAAGAATATATCTGACTAGTAATAATCTTAAAACCTATGTATTGATATCTCTCTGTTAGTGTCTCAAGTGGGTGTAAAGCGGCATAAACACAGCCGTGAAAAGCAGCTAAACCCCATTATAAAAATAAATTACTTTTCAAAACCCATGAAACAAAGACAGGGAAAGAGAGAGAAATTCTTACACAATTCGTTCAGGGGCTGTGATGCAACCTGGATTGACCATATCTAGACCCACAGCTGGATGAGACATAAGGGTGGACACTCCTGGGGCTGAGAGGTTTGGTGAGGTTGGGTGAGCAAACGCAGACCCTTTAAAGTAATACTGCGTGCTACCCATCGCATGGGTCCCAAATCTCCAGGTTCAAGGGCATCTTCCTGCATCGAAAACATGCATGAGAAACCCAGAAGATGGTACACCGTGTGATGGGGAAAGGTTTCTAAAACGCACCTCATTTCTCATCTCCTTGTGCTCGGGTTCGCCATTCCAGCCACTTTACTAGCAATCTCCCTACTTGGAGCATCAGCACCTTTAACCTCCTGTTCCGTACAGGTTGCAATTTGTCCTGAGGATGAACGGGAAGACGGGGAACCAATGAGAGACTAGCTCTTGGGGTTGGGACAGGCACAGGTCACTCTATTTTCCCATCAGGAAGAAGAATTAACCACAGGCTCCGCCTGCCCCCCGAAACCAAAACAGGGCCTGAAGCCATCCTGCGCTTTTGCGGCCAGCTCCCAAAAAAGCGACTTGTAAAATGGAGCTTCAGGGCACTGCAATTCACAAACCTGCAGAGTTATAAATGATAACTCTCGTCCACAAATATATTGAGGGAAGGCAAAGAAGAGGATTTGAAATCAAGGCAGAATTGCAGGAAACAGATTTCAGGAGGTAGATTCGAATCGCCTTTAAAGCACCTGAAAAGCGCCAAAACGTTGACAATGATGCCCTTGGCCAAAAAGGGCGTATGCGTTTTTTCCTGAATATATTCAGGAAAAAACGCATACGCCCTTTTTGGCCAACCAAGCAACCTGGAAAGGCAAATCAGCGCTACAAAGAAGTCTCGCTTCCCATCGGTCAAAAGGGCCATGCTGAAACAAGTGTCAAAACCAGAAATGCAGGACAGGCCATGGAGAAATGGGAGCCTTGCTACACTGATGGGCGGGATGTAAATTGCCAACAGCCACTCTGGAGAAGTGTACGGTGTGTCCTGAAACATCTAAAAAACACAGCTTAGAGAGCATAGGGCACTTCCACGCATGGGGGGATAAAGTGGGAAAATTGAAAATCAGCAAGACACAAGCACCCCAAACTTTAGGGCTGCTCTGTTGACAAGGACCTCCACTTCATTCCACCTTAAATATCCCAAGAAAGCGAAAAATGGATCAAAAAGTTGTGGTCCTTATGTACAATGGAATATCACTCAGCCATGGAATCAATGTCATAAGGCTAGTAGCAGCATGATGAGTGGATTCAGGTAAGACGATTCTAAGTGAAATAAGTCACACAGAAAAGGACACTTCTCATAAGGTGTCACTTATAGAGGGAATGTAAAAACCGTTACACTTGAACTGAATTACAAAACAGAACAGAGTCACACATGCAGAAAACACACTATGGCTGCTTAACGGGAAAGGTGAGGTGGGGTGATACATAAAACAAGAGTTTCAAATTAGCTCAGATACCGTTCCATAAACCCAATATGTAATAGACAAGACCTACTCCTTGCTCAGAGAACTGGACTCAACACGCCCGATTCACCGCACAAGAATATATCTGACTAGTAATAATCTTAAAACCTATGTATTGATATCTCTCTGTTAGTGTGTCAAGTGGGTGTAAAGCGGCATAAACACAGCCGTGAAAAGCAGCTAAACCCCATTATAAAAATAAATTACTTTTAAAAACCCATGAAACAAAGACAGGGAAAGAGAGAGAAATTCTTACACAATTCGTTCAGGGGCTGTCATGCAACCTGGATTGACCATATCTAGACCCACAGCTGGATGAGACATAAGGGTGGACACTCCTGGGGCTGAGAGGTTTGGTGAGGTTGGGTGAGCAAACGCAGACCCTTTAAGTAATACTGCGTGCTACCCATCGCATGGGTCCCAAATCTCCAGGTTCAAGGGCATCTTCCTGCATCGAAAACATGCATGAGAAACCCAGAAGATGGTACACCGTGTGATGGGGAAAGGTTTCTAAAACGCACCTCATTTCTCATCTCCTTGTGCTCGGGTTCGCCATTCCAGCCACTTTACTAGCAATCTCCCTACTTGGAGCATCAGCACCTTTAACCTCCTGTTCCGTACAGGTTGCAATTTGTCCTGAGGATGAACGGGAAGACGGGGAACCAATGAGAGACTAGCTCTTGGGGTTGGGACAGGCACAGGTCACTCTATTTTCCCATCAGGAAGAAGAATTAACCACAGGCTCCGCCTGCCCCCCGAAACCAAAACAGGGCCTGAAGCCATCCTGCGCTTTTGCGGCCAGCTCCCAAAAAAGCGACTTGTAAAATGGAGCTTCAGGGCACTGCAATTCACAAACCTGCAGAGTTATAAATGATAACTCTCGTCCACAAATATATTGAGGGAAGGCAAAGAAGAGGATTTGAAATCAAGGCAGAATTGCAGGAAACAGATTTCAGGAGGTAGATTCGAATCGCCTTTAAAGCACCTGAAAAGCGCCAAAACGTTGACAATGATGCCCTTGGCCAAAAAGGGCGTATGCGTTTTTTCCTGAATATATTCAGGAAAAAACGCATACGCCCTTTTTGGCCAACCAAGCAACCTGGAAAGGCAAATCAGCGCTACAAAGAAGTCTCGCTTCCCATCGGTCAAAAGGGCCATGCTGAAAAAAGTGTCAAAACCAGAAATGCAGGACAGGCCATGGAGAAATGGGAGCCTTGCTACACTGATGGGCGGGATGTAAATTGCCAACAGCCACTCTGGAGAAGTGTACGGTGTGTCCTGAAACTTCTAAGAAACACAGCTTAGAGAGCATAGGGCACTTCCACGCATGGGGGGATAAAGTGGGAAAATTGAAAATCAGCAAGACACAAGCACCCCAAAGTTTAGGGCTGCTCTGTTGACAAGGACCTCCACTTCATTCCACCTTAAATATCCCAGGAAAGCGAAAAATGGATCAAAAAGTTGTGGTCCTTATGTACAATGGAATATCACTCAGCCATGAAATCAATGTCATAAGGCTAGTAGCAGCATGATGAGTGGATTTAGGTAAGACGATTCTAAGTGAAATAAGTCACACAGAAAAGGACACTTCTCATAAGGTGTCACTTATAGAGGGAATGTAAAAACCGTTACACTTGAACTGAATTACAAAACAGAACAGAGTCACACATGCAGAAAACACACTATGGCTGCTTAACGGGAAAGGTGAGGTGGGGTGATACATAAAACAAGAGTTTCAAATTAGCTCAGATACCGTTCCATAAACCCAATATGTAATAGACAAGACCTACTCCTTGCTCAGAGAACTGGACTCAACACGCCCGATTCACCGCACAAGAATATATCTGACTAGTAATAATCTTAAAACCTATGTATTGATATCTCTCTGTTAGTGTGTCAAGTGGGTGTAAAGCGGCATAAACACAGCCGTGAAAAGCAGCTAAACCCCATTATAAAAATAAATTACTTTTCAAAACCCATGAAACAAAGACAGGGAAAGAGAGAGAAATTCTTACACAATTCGTTCAGGGGCTGTGATGCAACCTGGATTGACCATATCTAGACCCACAGCTGGATGAGACATAAGGGTGGACACTCCTGGGGCTGAGAGGTTTGGTGAGGTTGGGTGAGCAAACGCAGACCCTTTAAAGTAATACTGCGTGCTACCCATCGCATGGGTCCCAAATCTCCAGGTTCAAGGGCATCTTCCTGCATCGAAAACATGCATGAGAAACCCAGAAGATGGTACACCGTGTGATGGGGAAAGGTTTCTAAAACGCACCTCATTTCTCATCTCCTTGTGCTCGGGTTCGCCATTCCAGCCACTTTACTAGCAATCTCCCTACTTGGAGCATCAGCACCTTTAACCTCCTGTTCCGTACAGGTTGCAATTTGTCCTGAGGATGAACGGGAAGACGGGGAACCAATGAGAGACTAGCTCTTGGTGTTGGGACAGGCACAGGTCACTCTATTTTCCCATCAGGAAGAAGAATTAACCACAGGCTCCGCCTGCCCCCCGAAACCAAAACAGGGCCTGAAGCCATCCTGCGCTTTTGCGGCCAGCTCCCAAAAAAGCGACTTGTAAAATGGAGCTTCAGGGCACTGCAATTCACAAACCTGCAGAGTTATAAATGATAACTCTCGTCCACAAATATATTGAGGGAAGGCAAAGAAGAGGATTTGAAATCAAGGCAGAATTGCAGGAAACAGATTTCAGGAGGTAGATTCGAATCGCCTTTAAAGCACCTGAAAAGCGCCAAAACGTTGACAATGATGCCCTTGGCCAAAAAGGGCGTATGCGTTTTTTCCTGAATATATTCAGGAAAAAACGCATACGCCCTTTTTGGCCAACCAAGCAACCTGGAAAGGCAAATCAGCGCTACAAAGAAGTCTCGCTTCCCATCGGTCAAAAGGGCCATGCTGAAACAAGTGTCAAAACCAGAAATGCAGGACAGGCCATGGAGAAATGGGAGCCTTGCTACACTGATGGGCGGGATGTAAATTGCCAACAGCCACTCTGGAGAAGTGTACGGTGTGTCCTGAAACATCTAAAAAACACAGCTTAGAGAGCATAGGGCACTTCCACGCATGGGGGGATAAAGTGGGAAAATTGAAAATCAGCAAGACACAAGCACCCCAAACTTTAGGGCTGCTCTGTTGACAAGGACCTCCACTTCATTCCACCTTAAATATCCCAAGAAAGCGAAAAATGGATCAAAAAGTTGTGGTCCTTATGTACAATGGAATATCACTCAGCCATGGAATCAATGTCATAAGGCTAGTAGCAGCATGATGAGTGGATTCAGGTAAGACGATTCTAAGTGAAATAAGTCACACAGAAAAGGACACTTCTCATAAGGTGTCACTTATAGAGGGAATGTAAAAACCGTTACACTTGAACTGAATTACAAAACAGAACAGAGTCACACATGCAGAAAACACACTATGGCTGCTTAACGGGAAAGGTGAGGTGGGGTGATACATAAAACAAGAGTTTCAAATTAGCTCAGATACCGTTCCATAAACCCAATATGTAATAGACAAGACCTACTCCTTGCTCAGAGAACTGGACTCAACACGCCCGATTCACCGCACAAGAATATATCTGACTAGTAATAATCTTAAAACCTATGTATTGATATCTCTCTGTTAGTGTGTCAAGTGGGTGTAAAGCGGCATAAACACAGCCGTGAAAAGCAGCTAAACCCCATTATAAAAATAAATTACTTTTAAAAACCCATGAAACAAAGACAGGGAAAGAGAGAGAAATTCTTACACAATTCGTTCAGGGGCTGTGATGCAACCTGGATTGACCATATCTAGACCCACAGCTGGATGAGACATAAGGGTGGACACTCCTGGGGCTGAGAGGTTTGGTGAGGTTGGGTGAGCAAACGCAGACCCTTTAAGTAATACTGCGTGCTACCCATCGCATGGGTCCCAAATCTCCAGGTTCAAGGGCATCTTCCTGCATCGAAAACATGCATGAGAAACCCAGAAGATGGTACACCGTGTGATGGGGAAAGGTTTCTAAAACGCACCTCATTTCTCATCTCCTTGTGCTCGTGTTCGCCATTCCAGCCACTTTACTAGCAATCTCCCTACTTGGAGCATCAGCACCTTTAACCTCCTGTTCCGTACAGGTTGCAATTTGTCCTGAGGATGAACGGGAAGACGGGGAACCAATGAGAGACTAGCTCTTGGGGTTGGGACAGGCACAGGTCACTCTATTTTCCCATCAGGAAGAAGAATTAACCACAGGCTCCGCCTGCCCCCCGGAACCAGAACAGGGCCTGAAGCCATCCTGCGCTTTTGCGGCCAGCTCCCAAAAAAGCGACTTGTAAAATGGAGCTTCAGGGCACTGCAATTCACAAACCTGCAGAGTTATAAATGATAAGTCTCGTCCACAAATATATTGAGGGAAGGCAAAGAAGAGGATTTGAAATCAAGGCAGAATTGCAGGAAACAGATTTCAGGAGATAGATTCGAATCGCCTTTAAAGCACCTGAAAAGCGGCAAAACGTTGACAATGATGCCCTTGGCCAAAAAGGGCGTATGCGTTTTTTCCTGAATATATTCAGGAAAAAACGCATACGCCCTTTTTGGCCAACCAAGCAACCTTCAAAGGCAAATCTGCGCTACAAAGAAGTCTCGCTTCCCATCGGTCAAAAGGGCCATGCTGAAAAAAGTGTCAAAACCAGAAATGCAGGACAGGCCATGGAGAAATGGGAGCCTTGCTACACTGATGGGCGGGATGTAAATTGCCAACAGCCACTCTGGAGAAGTGTACGGTGTGTCCTGAAACTTCTAAGAAACACAGCTTAGAGAGCATAGGGCACTTCCACGCATGGGGGGATAAAGTGGGAAAATTGAAAATCAGCAAGACACAAGCACCCCAAAGTTTAGGGCTGCTCTGTTGACAAGGACCTCCACTTCATTCCACCTTAAATATCCCAGGAAAGCGAAAAATGGATCAAAAAGTTGTGGTCCTTATGTACAATGGAATATCACTCAGCCATGAAATCAATGTCATAAGGCTAGTAGCAGCATGATGAGTGGATTTAGGTAAGACGATTCTAAGTGAAATAAGTCACACAGAAAAGGACACCTCTCATAAGGTGTCACTTATAGAGGGAATGTAAAAACCGTTACACTTGAACTGAATTACAAAACAGAACAGAGTCACACATGCAGAAAACACACTATGGCTGCTTAACGGGAAAGGTGAGGTGGGGTGATACATAAAACAAGAGTTTCAAATTAGCTCAGATACCGTTCCATAAACCCAATATGTAATAGACAAGACCTACTCCTTGCTCAGAGAACTGGACTCAACACGCCCGATTCACCGCACAAGAATATATCTGACTAGTAATAATCTTAAAACCTATGTATTGATATCTCTCTGTTAGTGTGTCAAGTGGGTGTAAAGCGGCATAAACACAGCCGTGAAAAGCAGCTAAACCCCATTATAAAAATAAATTACTTTTCAAAACCCATGAAACAAAGACAGGGAAAGAGAGAGAAATTCTTACACAATTCGTTCAGGGGCTGTGATGCAACCTGGATTGACCATATCTAGACCCACAGCTGGATGAGACATAAGGGTGGACACTCCTGGGGCTGAGAGGTTTGGTGAGGTTGGGTGAGCAAACGCAGACCCTTTAAAGTAATACTGCATGCTACCCATCGCATGGGTCCCAAATCTCCAGGTTCAAGGGCATCTGCCTACATCGAAAACATGCATGAGAAACCCAGAAGATGGTACACCGTGTGATGGGGAAAGGTTTCTAAAACGCACCTCATTTCTCATCTCCTTGTGCTCGGGTTCGCCATTCCAGCCACTTTACTAGCAATCTCCCTACTTGGAGCATCAGCACCTTTAACCTCCTGTTCCGTACAGGTTGTAATTTGTCCTGAGGATGAACGGGAAGACGGGGAACCAATGAGAGACTAGCTCTTGGTGTTGGGACAGGCACAGGTCACTCTATTTTCCCATCAGGAAGAAGAATTAACCACAGGCTCCGCCTGCCCCCCGGAACCAGAACAGGGCCTGAAGCCATCCTGCGCTTTTGCGGCCAGCTCCCAAAAAAGCGACTTGTAAAATGGAGCTTCAGGGCACTGCAATTCACAAACCTGCAGAGTTATAAATGATAACTCTCGTCCACAAATATATTGAGGGAAGGCAAAGAAGAGGATTTGAAATCAAGGCAGAATTGCAGGAAACAGATTTCAGGAGGTAGATTCGAATCGCCTTTAAAGCACATGAAAAGCGGCAAAACGTTGACAATGATGCCCTTGGCCAAAAAGGGCGTATGCGTTTTTTCCTGAATATATTCAGGAAAAAACGCATACGCCCTTTTTGGCCAACCAAGCAACCTGGAAAGGCAAATCAGCGCTAAAAAGAAGTCTCGCTTCCCATCGGTCAAAAGGGCCATGCTGAAACAAGTGTCAAAACCAGAAATGCAGGACAGGCCATGGAGAAATGGGAGCCTTGCTACACTGATGGGCGGGATGTAAATTGCCAACAGCCACTCTGGAGAAGTGTACGGTGTGTCCTGAAACATCTAAAAAAACACAGCTTAGAGAGCATAGGGCACTTCCACGCATGGGGGGATAAAGTGGGAAAATTGAAAATCAGCAAGACACAAGCACCCCAAACTTTAGGGCTGCTCTGTTGACAAGGACCTCCACTTCATTCCACCTTAAATATCCCAGGAAAGCGAAAAATGGATCAAAAAGTTGTGGTCCTTATGTACAATGGAATATCACTCAGCCATGGAATCAATGTCATAAGGCTAGTAGCAGCATGATGAGTGGATTCAGGTAAGACGATTCTAAGTGAAATAAGTCACACAGAAAAGGACACTTCTCATAAGGTGTCACTTATAGAGGGAATGTAAAAACCGTTACACTTGAACTGAATTACAAAACAGAACAGAGTCACACATGCAGAAAACAAACTATGGCTGCTTAACGGGAAAGGTGAGGTGGGGTGATACATAAAACAAGAGTTTCAAATTAGCTCAGATACCGTTCCATAAACCCAATATGTAATAGACAAGACCTACTCCTTGCTCAGAGAACTGGACTCAACACGCCCGATTCACCGCACAAGAATATATCTGACTAGTAATAATCTTAAAACCTATGTATTGATATCTCTCTGTTAGTGTGTCAAGTGGGTGTAAAGCGGCATAAACACAGCCGTGAAAAGCAGCTAAACCCCATTATAAAAATAAATTACTTTTAAAAACCCATGAAACAAAGACAGGGAAAGAGAGAGAAATTCTTACACAATTCGTTCAGGGGCTGTCATGCAACCTGGATTGACCATATCTAGACCCACAGCTGGATGAGACATAAGGGTGGACACTCTTGGGGCTGAGAGGTTTGGTGAGGTTGGGTGAGCAAACGCAGACCCTTTAAAGTAATACTGCATGCTACCCATCGCATGGGTCCCAAATCTCCAGGTTCAAGGGCATCTGCCTACATCGAAAACATGCATGAGAAACCCAGAAGATGGTACACCGTGTGATGGGGAAAGGTTTCTAAAACGCACCTCATTTCTCATCTCCTTGTGCTCGGGTTCGCCATTCCAGCCACTTTACTAGCAATCTCCCTACTTGGAGCATCAGCACCTTTAACCTCCTGTTCCGTACAGGTTGCAATTTGTCCTGAGGATGAACGGGAAGACGGGGAACCAATGAGAGACTAGCTCTTGGTGTTGGGACAGGCACAGGTCACTCTATTTTCCCATCAGGAAGAAGAATTAACCACAGGCTCAGCCTGCCCCCCAGAGCCAGAACAGGGTCTGAAGCCATCCTGCGCTTTTGCGGCCAGCTCCCAAAAAAGCGACTTGTAAAATGGAGCTTCAGGGCACTGCAATTCACAAACCTGCAGAGTTATAAATGATAACTCTCGTCCACAAATATATTGAGGGAAGGCAAAGAAGAGGATTTGAAATCAAGGCAGAATTGCAGGAAACAGATTTCAGGAGGTAGATTCGAATCGCCTTTAAAGCACCTGAAAAGCGGCAAAACGTTGACAATGATGCCCTTGGCCAAAAAGGGCGTATGCGTTTTTTCCTGAATATATTCAGGAAAAAACGCATACGCCCTTTTTGGTCAACCAAGCAACCTGGAAAGGCAAATCTGCGCTACAAAGAAGTCTCGCTTCCCATCGGTCAAAAGGGCCATGCTGAAAAAAGTGTCAAAACCAGAAATGCAGGACAGGCCATGGAGAAATGGGAGCCTTGCTACACTGATGGGCGGGATGTAAATTGCCAACAGCCACTCTGGAGAAGTGTACGGTGTGTCCTGAAACATCTAAGAAACACAGCTTAGAGAGCATAGGGCACTTCCACGCATGGGGGGATAAAGTGGGAAAATTGAAAATCAGCAAGACACAAGCACCCCACAGTTTAGGGCTGCTCTGTTGACAAGGACCTCCACTTCATTCCAACTTAAATATCCCAGGAAAGCGAAAAATGGATCAAAAAGTTGTGGTCCTTATGTACAATGGAATATCACTCAGCCATGAAATCAATGTCATAAGGCTAGTAGCCGCATGATGAGTGGATTCAGGTAAGACGATTCTAAGTGAAATAAGTCACACAGAAAAGGACACTTCTCATAAGGTGTCACTTATAGAGGGAATGTAAAAACCGTTACACTTGAACTGAATTACAAAACAGAACAGAGTCACACATGCAGAAAACACACTATGGCTGCTTAACGGGAAAGGTGAGGTGGGGTGATACATAAAACAAGAGTTTCAAATTAGCTCAGATACCGTTCCATAAACCCAATATGTAATAGAAAAGACCTACTCCTTGCTCAGAGAACTGGACTCAACACGCCCGATTCACCGCACAAGAATATATCTGACTAGTAATAATCTTAAAACCTATGTATTGATATCTCTCTGTTAGTGTGTCAAGTGGGTGTAAAGCGGCATAAACACAGCCGTGAAAAGCAGCTAAACCCCATTATAAAAATAAATTACTTTTAAAAACCCATGAAACAAAGACAGGGAAAGAGAGAGAAATTCTTACACAATTCGTTCAGGGGCTGTCATGCAACCTGGATTGACCATATCTAGACCCACAGCTGGATGAGACATAAGGGTGGACACTCTTGGGGCTGAGAGGTTTGGTGAGGTTGGGTGAGCAAACGCAGACCCTTTAAAGTAATACTGCATGCTACCCATCGCATGGGTCCCAAATCTCCAGGTTCAAGGGCATCTTCCTGCATTGAAAACATGCATGAGAAACCCAGAAGATGGTACACCGTGTGATGGGGAAAGGTTTCTAAAACGCACCTCATTTCTCATCTCCTTGTGCACGGGTTCGCCATTCCAGCCACTTTACTAGCAATCTCCCTACTTGGAGCATCAGCACCTTTAACCTCCTGTTCCGTACAGGTTGCAATTTGTCCTGAGGATGAACGGGAAGATGGGGAACCAATGAGAGACTAGCTCTTTGTGTTCTGACAGGCACAGGTCACTCTATTTTCCAATCAGGAAGAAGAATTAACCACAGGCTCCGCCTGCCCCCCGGAACCAGAACAGGGCCTGAAGCCATCCTGCGCTTTTGCGGCCAGCTCCCAAAAAAGCGACTTGTAAAATGGAGCTTCAGGGCACTGCAATTCACAAACCTGCAGAGTTATAAATGATAACTCTCGTCCACAAATATATTGAGGGAAGGCAAAGAAGAGGATTTGAAATCAAGGCAGAATTGCAGGAAACAGATTTCAGGAGGTAGATTCGAATCGCCTTTATAGCACATGAAAAGCGGCAAAACGTTGACAATGATGCCCTTGGCCAAAAAGGGTGTATGCGTTTTTTCCTGAATATATTCAGGAAAAAACGCATACGCCCTTTTTGCCCAACCAAGCAACCTGGAAAGGCAAATCAGCGCTACAAAGAAGTCTCACTTCCCATCGGTCAAAAGGGCCATGCTGAAAAAAGTGTCAAAACCAGAAATGCAGGACAGGCCATGGAGAAATGGGAGCCTTGCTACACTGATGGGCGGGATGTAAATTGCCCACAGCCACTCTGGAGAAGTGTACGGTGTGTCCTGAAACATCTAAAAAACACAGCTTGGAGAGCATAGGGCACTTCCACGCATGGGGGGATAAAGTGGGAAAATTGAAAATCAGCAAGACACAAGCACCCCAAAGTTTAGGGCTGCTCTGTTGACAAGGACCTCCACTTCATTCCACCTTAAATATCCCAGGAAAGCGAAAAATGGATCAAAAAGTTGTGGTCCTTATGTACAATGGAATATCACTCAGCCATGGAATCAATGTCATAAGGCTAGTAGCAGCATGATGAGTGGATTCAGGTAAGACGATTCTAAGTGAAATAAGTGACACAGAAAAGGACACTTCTCATAAGGTGTCACTTATAGAGGGAATGTAAAAACCGTTACACTTGAACTGAATTACAAAACAGAACAGAGTCACACATGCAGAAAACACACTATGGCTGCTTAACGGGAAAGGTGAGGTGGGGTGATACATAAAACAAGAGTTTCAAATTAGCTCAGATACCGTTCCATAAACCCAATATGTAATAGACAAGACCTACTCCTTGCTCAGAGAACTGGACTCAACACGCCCGATTCACCGCACAAGAATATATCTGACTAGTAATAATCTTAAAACCTATGTATTGATATCTCTCTGTTAGTGTGTCAAGTGGGTGTAAAGCGGCATAAACACAGCCGTGAAAAGCAGCTAAACCCCATTATAAAAATAAATTACTTTTAAAAACACATGAAACAAAGACAGGGAAAGAGAGAGAAATTCTTACACAATTCGTTCAGGGGCTGTGATGCAACCTGGATTGACCATATCTAGACCCACAGCTGGATGAGACATAAGGGTGGACACTCCTGGGGCTGAGAGGTTTGGTGAGGTTGGGTGAGCAAACGCAGACCCTTTAAAGTAATACTGCGTGCTACCCATCGCATGGGTCCCAAATCTGCAGGTTCAAGGGCATCTTCCTACATCGAAAACATGCATGAGAAACCCAGAAGATGGTACACCGTGTGATGGGGAAAGGTTTCTAAAACGCACCTCGTTTCTCATCTCCTTGTGCTCGGGTTCGCCATTCCAGCCACTTTACTAGCAATCTCCCTACTTGGAGCATCAGCACCTTTAACCTCCTGTTCCGTACAGGTTGCAATTTGTCCTGAGGATGAACGGGAAGACGGGGAACCAATGAGAGACTAGCTCTTGGTGTTGGGACAGGCACAGGTCACTCTATTTTCCCATCAGGAAGAAGAATTAACCACAGGCTCCGCCTGCCCCCCGGAACCAGAACAGGGCCTGAAGCCATCCTGCGCTTTTGCGGCCAGCTCCCAAAAATGCGACTTGTAAAATGGAGCTTCAGGGCACTGCAATTCACAAACCTGCAGAGTTATAAATGATAACTCTCGTCCACAAATATATTGAGGGAAGGCAAAGAAGAGGATTTGAAATCAAGGCAGAATTGCAGGAAACAGATTTCAGGAGGTAGATTCGAATCGCCTTTAAAGCACATGAAAAGCGGCAAAACGTTGACAATGATGCCCTTGGCCAAAAAGGGCGTATGCGTTTTTTCCTGAATATATTCAGGAAAAAACGCATACGCCCTTTTTGGCCAACCAAGCAACCTGGAAAGGCAAATCAGCGCTACAAAGAAGTCTCGCTTCCCATCGGTCAAAAGGGCCATGCTGAAAAAAGTGTCAAAACCAGAAATGCAGGACAGGCCATGGAGAAATGGGAGCCTTGCTACACTGATGGGCGGGATGTAAATTGCCAACAGCCACTCTGGAGAAGTGTACGGTGTGTCCTGAAACATCTAAAAAACACAGCTTAGAGAGCATAGGGCACTTCCACGCATGGGGGGATAAAGTGGGAAAATTGAAAATCAGCAAGACACAAGCACCCCAAAGTTTAGGGCTGCTCTGTTGACAAGGACCTCCACTTCATTCCACCTTAAATATCCCAGGACAGCGAAAAATGGATCAAAAAGTTGTGGTCCTTATGTACAATGGAATATCACTCAGCCATGGAATCAATGTCATAAGGCTAGTAGCAGCATGATGAGTGGATTCAGGTAAGACGATTCTAAGTGAAATAAGTCACACAGAAAAGGACACTTCTCATAAGGTGTCACTTATAGAGGGAATGTAAAAACCGTTACACTTGAACTGAATTACAAAACAGAACAGAGTCACACATGCAGAAAACACACTATGGCTGCTTAACGGGAAAGGTGAGGTGGGGTGATACATAAAACAAGAGTTTCAAATTAGCTCAGATACCGTTCCATAAACCCAATATGTAATAGACAAGACCTACTCCTTGCTCAGAGAACTGGACTCAACACGCCCGATCCACCGCACAAGAATATATCTGACTAGTAATAATCTTAAAACCTATGTATTGATATCTCTCTGTTAGTGTGTCAAGTGGGTGTAAAGCGGCATAAACACAGCCGTGAAAAGCAGCTAAACCCCATTATAAAAATAAATTACTTTTAAAAACCCATGAAACAAAGACAGGGAAAGAGAGAGAAATTCTTACACAATTCGTTCAGGGGCTGTGATGCAACCTGGATTGACCATATCTAGACCCACAGCTGGATGAGACATAAGGGTGGACACTCCTGGGGCTGAGAGGTTTGGTGAGGTTGGGTGAGCAAACGCAGACCCTTTAAAGTAATACTGCGTGCTACCCATCGCATGGGTCCCAAATCTGCAGGTTCAAGGGCATCTTCCTACATCGAAAACATGCATGAGAAACCCAGAAGATGGTACACCGTGTGATGGGGAAAGGTTTCTAAAACGCACCTCATTTCTCATCTCCTTGTGCTCGGGTTCGCCATTCCAGCCACTTTACTAGCAATCTCCCTACTTGGAGCATCAGCACCTTTAACCTCCTGTTCCGTACAGGTTGCAATTTGTCCTGAGGATGAACGGGAAGACGGGGAACCAATGAGAGACTAGCTCTTGGTGTTGGGACAGGCACAGGTCACTCTATTTTCCCATCAGGAAGAAGAATTAACCACAGGCTCCGCCTGCCCCCCGGAACCAGAACAGGGCCTGAAGCCATCCTGCGCTTTTGCGGCCAGCTCCCAAAAATGCGACTTGTAAAATGGAGCTTCAGGGCACTGCAATTCACAAACCTGCAGAGTTATAAATGATAACTCTCGTCCACAAATATATTGAGGGAAGGCAAAGAAGAGGATTTGAAATCAAGGCAGAATTGCAGGAAACAGATTTCAGGAGGTAGATTCGAATCGCCTTTAAAGCACATGAAAAGCGGCAAAACGTTGACAATGATGCCCTTGGCCAAAAAGGGCGTATGCGTTTTTTCCTGAATATATTCAGGAAAAAACGCATACGCCCTTTTTGGCCAACCAAGCAACCTGGAAAGGCAAATCAGCGCTACAAAGAAGTCTCGCTTCCCATCGATCAAAAGGGCCATGCTGAAAAAAGTGTCAAAACCAGAAATGCAGGACAGGCCATGGAGAAATGGGAGCCTTGCTACACTGATGGCGGGATGTAAATTGCCAACAGCCACTCTGGAGAAGTGTACGGTGTGTCCTGAAACATCTAAAAAACACAGCTTAGAGAGCATAGGGCACTTCCACGCATGGGGGGATAAAGTGGGAAAATTGAAAATCAGCAAGACACAAACACCCCAAAGTTTAGGGCTGCTCTGTTGACAAGGACCTCCACTTCATTCCACCTTAAATATCCCAGGAAAGCGAAAAATGGATCAAAAAGTTGTGGTCCTTATGTACAATGGAATATCACTCAGCCATGGAATCAATGTCATAAGGCTAGTAGCAGCATGATGAGTGGATTCAGGTAAGACGATTCTAAGTGAAATAAGTCACACAGAAAAGGACACTTCTCATAAGGTGTCACTTATAGAGGGAATGTAAAAACCGTTACACTTGAACTGAATTACAAAACAGAACAGAGTCACACATGCAGAAAACACACTATGGCTGCTTAACGGGAAAGGTGAGGTGGGGTGATACATAAAACAAGAGTTTCAAATTAGCTCAGATACTGTTCCATAAACCCAATATGTAATAGACAAGACCTACTCCTTGCTCAGAGAACTGGACTCAACACGCCCGATTCACCGCACAAGAATATATCTGACTAGTAATAATCTTAAAACCTATGTATTGATATCTCTCTGTTAGTGTGTCAAGTGGGTGTAAAGCGGCATAAACACAGCCGTGAAAAGCAGCTAAACCCCATTATAAAAATAAATTACTTTTCAAAACCCATGAAACAAAGACAGGGAAAGAGAGAGAAATTCTTACACAATTCGTTCAGGGGCTGTGATGCAACCTGGATTGACCATATCTAGACCCACAGCTGGATGAGACATAAGGGTGGACACTCCTGGGGCTGAGAGGTTTGGTGAGGTTGGGTGAGCAAACGCAGACCCTTTAAAGTAATACTGCGTGCTACCCATCGCATGGGTCCCAAATCTCCAGGTTCAAGGGCATCTTACTGCATCGAAAACATGCATGAGAAACCCAGAAGATGGTACACCGTGTGATGGGGAAAGGTTTCTAAAACGCACCTCATTTCTCATCTCCTTGTGCTCGGGTTCGCCATTCCAGCCACTTTACTAGCAATCTCCCTACTTGGAGCATCAGCACTTTTAACCTCCTGTTCCGTACAGGTTGCAATTTGTCCTGAGGATGAACGGGAAGACGGGGAACCAATGAGAGACTAGCTCTTGGTGTTGGGACAGGCACAGGTCACTCTATTTTCCCATCAGGAAGAAGAATTAACCACAGGCTCCGCCTGCCCCCCGGAACCAGAACAGGGCCTGAAGCCATCCTGCGCTTTTGCGGCCAGCTCCCAAAAAAGCGACTTGTAAAATGGAGCTTCAGGGCACTGCAATTCACAAACCTGCAGAGTTATAAATGATAACTCTCGTCCACAAATATATTGAGGGAAGGCAAAGAAGAGGATTTGAAATCAAGGCAGAATTGCAGGAAACAGATTTCAGGAGGTAGATTCGAATCGCCTTTATAGCACATGAAAAGCGGCAAAACGTTGACAATGATGCCCTTGGCCAAAAAGGGTGTATGCGTTTTTTCTTGAATATATTCAGGAAAAAACGCATACGCCCTTTTTGCCCAACCAAGCAACCTGGAAAGGCAAATCAGCGCTACAAAGAAGTCTCACTTCCCATCGGTCAAAAGGGCCATGCTGAAAAAAGTGTCAAAACCAGAAATGCAGGACAGGCCATGGAGAAATGGGAGCCTTGCTACACTGATGGGCGGGATGTAAATTGCCCACAGCCACTCTGGAGAAGTGTACGGTGTGTCCTGAAACATCTAAAAAACACAGCTTGGAGAGCATAGGGCACTTCCACGCATGGGGGGATAAAGTGGGAAAATTGAAAATCAGCAAGACACAAGCACCCCAAAGTTTAGGGCTGCTCTGTTGACAAGGACCTCCACTTCATTCCACCTTAAATATCCCAGGAAAGCGAAAAATGGATCAAAAAGTTGTGGTCCTTATGTACAATGGAATATCACTCAGCCATGGAATCAATGTCATAAGGCTAGTAGCAGCATGATGAGTGGATTCAGGTAAGACGATTCTAAGTGAAATAAGTGACACAGAAAAGGACACTTCTCATAAGGTGTCACTTATAGAGGGAATGTAAAAACCGTTACACTTGAACTGAATTACAAAACAGAACAGAGTCACACATGCAGAAAACACACTATGGCTGCTTAACGGGAAAGGTGAGGTGGGGTGATACATAAAACAAGAGTTTCAAATTAGCTCAGATACCGTTCCATAAACCCAATATGTAATAGACAAGACCTACTCCTTGCTCAGAGAACTGGACTCAACACGCCCGATTCACCGCACAAGAATATATCTGACTAGTAATAATCTTAAAACCTATGTATTGATATCTCTCTGTTAGTGTGTCAAGTGGGTGTAAAGCGGCATAAACACAGCCGTGAAAAGCAGCTAAACCCCATTATAAAAATAAATTACTTTTAAAAACACATGAAACAAAGACAGGGAAAGAGAGAGAAATTCTTACACAATTCGTTCAGGGGCTGTGATGCAACCTGGATTGACCATATCTAGACCCACAGCTGGATGAGACATAAGGGTGGACACTCCTGAGGCTGAGAGGTTTGGTGAGGTTGGGTGAGCAAACGCAGACCCTTTAAAGTAATACTGCGTGCTACCCATCGCATGGGTCCCAAATCTGCAGGTTCAAGGGCATCTTCCTACATCGAAAACATGCATGAGAAACCCAGAAGATGGTACACCGTGTGATGGGGAAAGGTTTCTAAAACGCACCTCGTTTCTCATCTCCTTGTGCTCGGGTTCGCCATTCCAGCCACTTTACTAGCAATCTCCCTACTTGGAGCATCAGCACCTTTAACCTCCTGTTCCGTACAGGTTGCAATTTGTCCTGAGGATGAACGGGAAGACGGGGAACCAATGAGAGACTAGCTCTTGGTGTTGGGACAGGCACAGGTCACTCTATTTTCCCATCAGGAAGAAGAATTAACCACAGGCTCCGCCTGCCCCCCGGAACCAGAACAGGGCCTGAAGCCATCCTGCGCTTTTGCGGCCAGCTCCCAAAAATGCGACTTGTAAAATGGAGCTTCAGGGCACTGCAATTCACAAACCTGCAGAGTTATAAATGATAACTCTCGTCCACAAATATATTGAGGGAAGGCAAAGAAGAGGATTTGAAATCAAGGCAGAATTGCAGGAAACAGATTTCAGGAGGTAGATTCGAATCGCCTTTAAAGCACATGAAAAGCGGCAAAACGTTGACAATGATGCCCTTGGCCAAAAAGGGCGTATGCGTTTTTTCCTGAATATATTCAGGAAAAAACGCATACGCCCTTTTTGGCCAACCAAGCAACCTGGAAAGGCAAATCAGCGCTACAAAGAAGTCTCGCTTCCCATCGGTCAAAAGGGCCATGCTGAAAAAAGTGTCAAAACCAGAAATGCAGGACAGGCCATGGAGAAATGGGAGCCTTGCTACACTGATGGGCGGGATGTAAATTGCCAACAGCCACTCTGGAGAAGTGTACGGTGTGTCCTGAAACATCTAAAAAACACAGCTTAGAGAGCATAGGGCACTTCCACGCATGGGGGGATAAAGTGGGAAAATTGAAAATCAGCAAGACACAAGCACCCCAAAGTTTAGGGCTGCTCTGTTGACAAGGACCTCCACTTCATTCCACCTTAAATATCCCAGGACAGCGAAAAATGGATCAAAAAGTTGTGGTCCTTATGTACAATGGAATATCACTCAGCCATGGAATCAATGTCATAAGGCTAGTAGCAGCATGATGAGTGGATTCAGGTAAGACGATTCTAAGTGAAATAAGTCACACAGAAAAGGACACTTCTCATAAGGTGTCACTTATAGAGGGAATGTAAAAACCGTTACACTTGAACTGAATTACAAAACAGAACAGAGTCACACATGCAGAAAACACACTATGGCTGCTTAACGGGAAAGGTGAGGTGGGGTGATACATAAAACAAGAGTTTCAAATTAGCTCAGATACTGTTCCATAAACCCAATATGTAATAGACAAGACCTACTCCTTGCTCAGAGAACTGGACTCAACACGCCCGATCCACCGCACAAGAATATATCTGACTAGTAATAATCTTAAAACCTATGTATTGATATCTCTCTGTTAGTGTGTCAAGTGGGTGTAAAGCGGCATAAACACAGCCGTGAAAAGCAGCTAAACCCCATTATAAAAATAAATTACTTTTAAAAACCCATGAAACAAAGACAGGGAAAGAGAGAGAAATTCTTACACAATTCGTTCAGGGGCTGTGATGCAACCTGGATTGACCATATCTAGACCCACAGCTGGATGAGACATAAGGGTGGACACTCCTGGGGCTGAGAGGTTTGGTGAGGTTGGGTGAGCAAACGCAGACCCTTTAAAGTAATACTGCGTGCTACCCATCGCATGGGTCCCAAATCTGCAGGTTCAAGGGCATCTTCCTACATCGAAAACATGCATGAGAAACCCAGAAGATGGTACACCGTGTGATGGGGAAAGGTTTCTAAAACGCACCTCATTTCTCATCTCCTTGTGCTCGGGTTCGCCATTCCAGCCACTTTACTAGCAATCTCCCTACTTGGAGCATCAGCACCTTTAACCTCCTGTTCCGTACAGGTTGCAATTTGTCCTGAGGATGAACGGGAAGACGGGGAACCAATGAGAGACTAGCTCTTGGTGTTGGGACAGGCACAGGTCACTCTATTTTCCCATCAGGAAGAAGAATTAACCACAGGCTCCGCCTGCCCCCCGGAACCAGAACAGGGCCTGAAGCCATCCTGCGCTTTTGCGGCCAGCTCCCAAAAATGCGACTTGTAAAATGGAGCTTCAGGGCACTGCAATTCACAAACCTGCAGAGTTATAAATGATAACTCTCGTCCACAAATATATTGAGGGAAGGCAAAGAAGAGGATTTGAAATCAAGGCAGAATTGCAGGAAACAGATTTCAGGAGGTAGATTCGAATCGCCTTTAAAGCACATGAAAAGCGGCAAAACGTTGACAATGATGCCCTTGGCCAAAAAGGGCGTATGCGTTTTTTCCTGAATATATTCAGGAAAAAACGCATACGCCCTTTTTGGCCAACCAAGCAACCTGGAAAGGCAAATCAGCGCTACAAAGAAGTCTCGCTTCCCATCGATCAAAAGGGCCATGCTGAAAAAAGTGTCAAAACCAGAAATGCAGGACAGGCCATGGAGAAATGGGAGCCTTGCTACACTGATGGGCGGGATGTAAATTGCCAACAGCCACTCTGGAGAAGTGTACGGTGTGTCCTGAAACATCTAAAAAACACAGCTTAGAGAGCATAGGGCACTTCCACGCATGGGGGGATAAAGTGGGAAAATTGAAAATCAGCAAGACACAAACACCCCAAAGTTTAGGGCTGCTCTGTTGACAAGGACCTCCACTTCATTCCACCTTAAATATCCCAGGAAAGCGAAAAATGGATCAAAAAGTTGTGGTCCTTATGTACAATGGAATATCACTCAGCCATGGAATCAATGTCATAAGGCTAGTAGCAGCATGATGAGTGGATTCAGGTAAGACGATTCTAAGTGAAATAAGTCACACAGAAAAGGACACTTCTCATAAGGTGTCACTTATAGAGGGAATGTAAAAACCGTTACACTTGAACTGAATTACAAAACAGAACAGAGTCACACATGCAGAAAACACACTATGGCTGCTTAACGGGAAAGGTGAGGTGGGGTGATACATAAAACAAGAGTTTCAAATTAGCTCAGATACCGTTCCATAAACCCAATATGTAATAGACAAGACCTACTCCTTGCTCAGAGAACTGGACTCAACACGCCCGATTCACCGCACAAGAATATATCTGACTAGTAATAATCTTAAAACCTATGTATTGATATCTCTCTGTTAGTGTGTCAAGTGGGTGTAAAGCGGCATAAACACAGCCGTGAAAAGCAGCTAAACCCCATTATAAAAATAAATTACTTTTCAAAACCCATGAAACAAAGACAGGGAAAGAGAGAGAAATTCTTACACAATTCGTTCAGGGGCTGTGATGCAACCTGGATTGACCATATCTAGACCCACAGCTGGATGAGACATAAGGGTGGACACTCCTGGGGCTGAGAGGTTTGGTGAGGTTGGGTGAGCAAACGCAGACCCTTTAAAGTAATACTGCGTGCTACCCATCGCATGGGTCCCAAATCTCCAGGTTCAAGGGCATCTTACTGCATCGAAAACATGCATGAGAAACCCAGAAGATGGTACACCGTGTGATGGGGAAAGGTTTCTAAAACGCACCTCATTTCTCATCTCCTTGTGCTCGGGTTCGCCATTCCAGCCACTTTACTAGCAATCTCCCTACTTGGAGCATCAGCACTTTTAACCTCCTGTTCCGTACAGGTTGCAATTTGTCCTGAGGATGAACGGGAAGACGGGGAACCAATGAGAGACTAGCTCTTGGTGTTGGGACAGGCACAGGTCACTCTATTTTCCCATCAGGAAGAAGAATTAACCACAGGCTCCGCCTGCCCCCCGGAACCAGAACAGGGCCTGAAGCCATCCTGCGCTTTTGCGGCCAGCTCCCAAAAAAGCGACTTGTAAAATGGAGCTTCAGGGCACTGCAATTCACAAACCTGCAGAGTTATAAATGATAACTCTCGTCCACAAATATATTGAGGGAAGGCAAAGAAGAGGATTTGAAATCAAGGCAGAATTGCAGGAAACAGATTTCAGGAGGTAGATTCGAATCGCCTTTATAGCACATGAAAAGCGGCAAAACGTTGACAATGATGCCCTTGGCCAAAAAGGGTGTATGCGTTTTTTCTTGAATATATTCAGGAAAAAACGCATACGCCCTTTTTGCCCAACCAAGCAACCTGGAAAGGCAAATCAGCGCTACAAAGAAGTCTCACTTCCCATCGGTCAAAAGGGCCATGCTGAAAAAAGTGTCAAAACCAGAAATGCAGGACAGGCCATGGAGAAATGGGAGCCTTGCTACACTGATGGGCGGGATGTAAATTGCCCACAGCCACTCTGGAGAAGTGTACGGTGTGTCCTGAAACATCTAAAAAACACAGGTTGGAGAGCATAGGGCACTTCCACGCATGGGGGGATAAAGTGGGAAAATTGAAAATCAGCAAGACACAAGCACCCCAAAGTTTAGGGCTGCTCTGTTGACAAGGACCTCCACTTCATTCCACCTTAAATATCCCAGGAAAGCGAAAAATGGATCAAAAAGTTGTGGTCCTTATGTACAATGGAATATCACTCAGCCATGGAATCAATGTCATAAGGCTAGTAGCAGCATGATGAGTGGATTCAGGTAAGACGATTCTAAGTGAAATAAGTGACACAGAAAAGGACACTTCTCATAAGGTGTCACTTATAGAGGGAATGTAAAAACCGTTACACTTGAACTGAATTACAAAACAGAACAGAGTCACACATGCAGAAAACACACTATGGCTGCTTAACGGGAAAGGTGAGGTGGGGTGATACATAAAACAAGAGTTTCAAATTAGCTCAGATACCGTTCCATAAACCCAATATGTAATAGACAAGACCTACTCCTTGCTCAGAGAACTGGACTCAACACGCCCGATTCACCGCACAAGAATATATCTGACTAGTAATAATCTTAAAACCTATGTATTGATATCTCTCTGTTAGTGTGTCAAGTGGGTGTAAAGCGGCATAAACACAGCCGTGAAAAGCAGCTAAACCCCATTATAAAAATAAATTACTTTTAAAAACACATGAAACAAAGACAGGGAAAGAGAGAGAAATTCTTACACAATTCGTTCAGGGGCTGTGATGCAACCTGGATTGACCATATCTAGACCCACAGCTGGATGAGACATAAGGGTGGACACTCCTGGGGCTGAGAGGTTTGGTGAGGTTGGGTGAGCAAACGCAGACCCTTTAAAGTAATACTGCGTGCTACCCATCGCATGGGTCCCAAATCTGCAGGTTCAAGGGCATCTTCCTACATCGAAAACATGCATGAGAAACCCAGAAGATGGTACACCGTGTGATGGGGAAAGGTTTCTAAAACGCACCTCGTTTCTCATCTCCTTGTGCTCGGGTTCGCCATTCCAGCCACTTTACTAGCAATCTCCCTACTTGGAGCATCAGCACCTTTAACCTCCTGTTCCGTACAGGTTGCAATTTGTCCTGAGGATGAACGGGAAGACGGGGAACCAATGAGAGACTAGCTCTTGGTGTTGGGACAGGCACAGGTCACTCTATTTTCCCATCAGGAAGAAGAATTAACCACAGGCTCCGCCTGCCCCCCGGAACCAGAACAGGGCCTGAAGCCATCCTGCGCTTTTGCGGCCAGCTCCCAAAAATGCGACTTGTAAAATGGAGCTTCAGGGCACTGCAATTCACAAACCTGCAGAGTTATAAATGATAACTCTCGTCCACAAATATATTGAGGAAGGCAAAGAAGAGGATTTGAAATCAAGGCAGAATTGCAGGAAACAGATTTCAGGAGGTAGATTCGAATCGCCTTTAAAGCACATGAAAAGCGGCAAAACGTTGACAATGATGCCCTTGGCCAAAAAGGGCGTATGCGTTTTTTCCTGAATATATTCAGGAAAAAACGCATACGCCCTTTTTGGCCAACCAAGCAACCTGGAAAGGCAAATCAGCGCTACAAAGAAGTCTCACTTCCCATCGGTCAAAAGGGCCATGCTGAAAAAAGTGTCAAAACCAGAAATGCAGGACAGGCCATGGAGAAATGGGAGCCTTGCTACACTGATGGGCGGGATGTAAATTGCCAACAGCCACTCTGGAGAAGTGTACGGTGTGTCCTGAAACATCTAAAAAACACAGCTTAGAGAGCATAGGGCACTTCCACGCATGGGGGGATAAAGTGGGAAAATTGAAAATCAGCAAGACACAAGCACCCCAAAGTTTAGGGCTGCTCTGTTGACAAGGACCTCCACTTCATTCCACCTTAAATATCCCAGGACAGCGAAAAATGGATCAAAAAGTTGTGGTCCTTATGTACAATGGAATATCACTCAGCCATGGAATCAATGTCATAAGGCTAGTAGCAGCATGATGAGTGGATTCAGGTAAGACGATTCTAAGTGAAATAAGTCACACAGAAAAGGACACTTCTCATAAGGTGTCACTTATAGAGGGAATGTAAAAACCGTTACACTTGAACTGAATTACAAAACAGAACAGAGTCACACATGCAGAAAACACACTATGGCTGCTTAACGGGAAAGGTGAGGTGGGGTGATACATAAAACAAGAGTTTCAAATTAGCTCAGATACCGTTCCATAAACCCAATATGTAATAGACAAGACCTACTCCTTGCTCAGAGAACTGGACTCAACACGCCCGATCCACCGCACAAGAATATATCTGACTAGTAATAATCTTAAAACCTATGTATTGATATCTCTCTGTTAGTGTGTCAAGTGGGTGTAAAGCGGCATAAACACAGCCGTGAAAAGCAGCTAAACCCCATTATAAAAATAAATTACTTTTCAAAACCCATGAAACAAAGACAGTGAAAGAGAGAGAAATTCTTACACAATTCGTTCAGGGGCTGTGATGCAACCTGGATTGACCATATCTAGACCCACAGCTGGATGAGACATAAAGGTGGACACTCTTGGGGCTGAGAGGTTTGGTGAAGTTGGGTGAGCAAACGCAGAC
This sequence comes from Balaenoptera physalus, assembly GCF_965194825.1. Classification (NCBI taxonomy): domain Eukaryota; kingdom Metazoa; phylum Chordata; class Mammalia; order Artiodactyla; family Balaenopteridae; genus Balaenoptera; species Balaenoptera physalus. Next base: position 530,901 of record NW_028126428.1, read on the forward strand.
CCTTTAAAGTAATACTGCGTGCTACCCATCCCATGGGTCCCAAATCTCCAGGTTCAAGGGCATCTTCCTACATCGAAAACAGGCATGAGAAACCCAGAAGATGGTACACCGTGTGATGGGGAAAGGTTTCTAAAACGCACCTCATTTCTCATCTCCTTGTGCTCGGGTTTGCCATTCCAGCCACTTTACTAGCAATCTCCCTACTTGGAGCATCAGCACCTTTAACCTCCTGTTCCGTACAGGTTGCAATTTGTCCTGAGGATGAACGGGAAGACGGGGAACCAATGAGAGACTAGCTCTTGGTGTTGGGACAGGCACAGGTCACTCTATTTTCCCATCAGGAAGAAGAATTAACCACAGGCTCCGCCTGCCCCCCGGAACCAGAACAGGGCCTGAAGCCATCCTGCGCTTTTGCGGCCAGCTCCCAAAAATGCGACTTGTAAAATGGAGCTTCAGGGCACTGCAATTCACAAACCTGCAGAGTTATAAATGATAACTCTCGTCCACAAATATATTGAGGGAAGGCAAAGAAGAGGATTTGAAATCAAGGCAGAATTGCAGGAAACAGATTTCAGGAGGTAGATTCGAATCGCCTTTAAAGCACATGAAAAGCGGCAAAACGTTGACAATGATGCCCTTGGCCAAAAAGGGCGTATGCGTTTTTTCCTGAATATATTCAGGAAAAAACGCATACGCCCTTTTTGGCCAACCAAGCAACCTGGAAAGGCAAATCAGCGCTACAAAGAAGTCTCGCTTCCCATCGATCAAAAGGGCCATGCTGAAAAAAGTGTCAAAACCAGAAATGCAGGACAGGCCATGGAGAAATGGGAGCCTTGCTACACTGATGGGCGGGATGTAAATTGCCAACAGCCACTCTGGAGAAGTGTACGGTGTGTCCTGAAACATCTAAAAAACACAGCTTAGAGAGCATAGGGCACTTCCACGCATGGGGGGATAAAGTGGGAAAATTGAAAATCAGCAAGACACAAACACCCCAAAGTTTAGGGCTGCTCTGTTGACAAGGACCTCCACTTCATTCCACCTTAAATATCCCAGGAAAGCGAAAAATGGATCAAAAAGTTGTGGTCCTTATGTACAATGGAATATCACTCAGCCATGGAATCAATGTCATAAGGCTAGTAGCAGCATGATGAGTGGATTCAGGTAAGACGATTCTAAGTGAAATAAGTCACACAGAAAAGGACACTTCTCATAAGGTGTCACTTATAGAGGGAATGTAAAAACCGTTACACTTGAACTGAATTACAAAACAGAACAGAGTCACACATGCAGAAAACACACTATGGCTGCTTAACGGGAAAGGTGAGGTGGGGTGATACATAAAACAAGAGTTTCAAATTAGCTCAGATACCGTTCCATAAACCCAATATGTAATAGACAAGACCTACTCCTTGCTCAGAGAACTGGACTCAACACGCCCGATTCACCGCACAAGAATATATCTGACTAGTAATAATCTTAAAACCTATGTATTGATATCTCTCTGTTAGTGTGTCAAGTGGGTGTAAAGCGGCATAAACACAGCCGTGAAAAGCAGCTAAACCCCATTATAAAAATAAATTACTTTTAAAAACCCATGAAACAAAGACAGGGAAAGAGAGAGAAATTCTTACACAATTCGTTCAGGGGCTGTGATGCAACCTGGATTGACCATATCTAGACCCACAGCTGGATGAGACATAAGGGTGGACACTCCTGGGGCTGAGAGGTTTGGTGAGGTTGGGTGAGCAAACGCAGACCCTTTAAAGTAATACTGCGTGCTACCCATCGCATGGGTCCCAAATCTGCAGGTTCAAGGGCATCTTCCTACATCGAAAACATGCATGAGAAACCCAGAAGATGGTACACCGTGTGATGGGGAAAGGTTTCTAAAACGCACCTCATTTCTCATCTCCTTGTGCTCGGGTTCGCCATTCCAGCCACTTTACTAGCAATCTCCCTACTTGGAGCATCAGCACCTTTAACCTCCTGTTCCGTACAGGTTGCAATTTGTCCTGAGGATGAACGGGAAGACGGGGAACCAATGAGAGACTAGCTCTTGGTGTTGGGACAGGCACAGGTCACTCTATTTTCCCATCAGGAAGAAGAATTAACCACAGGCTCCGCCTGCCCCCCGGAACCAGAACAGGGCCTGAAGCCATCCTGCGCTTTTGCGGCCAGCTCCCAAAAATGCGACTTGTAAAATGGAGCTTCAGGGCACTGCAATTCACAAACCTGCAGAGTTATAAATGATAACTCTCGTCCACAAATATATTGAGGGAAGGCAAAGAAGAGGATTTGAAATCAAGGCAGAATTGCAGGAAACAGATTTCAGGAGGTAGATTCGAATCGCCTTTAAAGCACATGAAAAGCGGCAAAACGTTGACAATGATGCCCTTGGCCAAAAAGGGCGTATGCGTTTTTTCCTGAATATATTCAGGAAAAAACGCATACGCCCTTTTTGGCCAACCAAGCAACCTGGAAAGGCAAATCAGCGCTACAAAGAAGTCTCGCTTCCCATCGGTCAAAAGGGCCATGCTGAAAAAAGTGTCAAAACCAGAAATGCAGGACAGGCCATGGAGAAATGGGAGCCTTGCTACACTGATGGGCGGGATGTAAATTGCCAACAGCCACTCTGGAGAAGTGTACGGTGTGTCCTGAAACATCTAAAAAACACAGCTTAGAGAGCATAGGGCACTTCCACGCATGGGGGGATAAAGTGGGAAAATTGAAAATCAGCAAGACACAAGCACCCCAAAGTTTAGGGCTGCTCTGTTGACAAGGACCTCCACTTCATTCCACCTTAAATATCCCAGGACAGCGAAAAATGGATCAAAAAGTTGTGGTCCTTATGTACAATGGAATATCACTCAGCCATGGAATCAATGTCATAAGGCTAGTAGCAGCATGATGAGTGGATTCAGGTAAGACGATTCTAAGTGAAATAAGTCACACAGAAAAGGACACTTCTCATAAGGTGTCACTTATAGAGGGAATGTAAAAACCGTTACACTTGAACTGAATTACAAAACAGAACAGAGTCACACATGCAGAAAACACACTATGGCTGCTTAACGGGAAAGGTGAGGTGGGGTGATACATAAAACAAGAGTTTCAAATTAGCTCAGATACCGTTCCATAAACCCAATATGTAATAGACAAGACCTACTCCTTGCTCAGAGAACTGGACTCAACACGCCCGATCCACCGCACAAGAATATATCTGACTAGTAATAATCTTAAAACCTATGTATTGATATCTCTCTGTTAGTGTGTCAAGTGGGTGTAAAGCGGCATAAACACAGCCGTGAAAAGCAGCTAAACCCCATTATAAAAATAAATTACTTTTAAAAACCCATGAAACAAAGACAGGGAAAGAGAGAGAAATTCTTACACAATTCGTTCAGGGGCTGTGATGCAACCTGGATTGACCATATCTAGACCCACAGCTGGATGAGACATAAGGGTGGACACTCCTGGGGCTGAGAGGTTTGGTGAGGTTGGGTGAGCAAACGCAGACCCTTTAAAGTAATACTGCGTGCTACCCATCGCATGGGTCCCAAATCTGCAGGTTCAAGGGCATCTTCCTACATCGAAAACATGCATGAGAAACCCAGAAGATGGTACACCGTGTGATGGGGAAAGGTTTCTAAAACGCACCTCATTTCTCATCTCCTTGTGCTCGGGTTCGCCATTCCAGCCACTTTACTAGCAATCTCCCTACTTGGAGCATCAGCACCTTTAACCTCCTGTTCCGTACAGGTTGCAATTTGTCCTGAGGATGAACGGGAAGACGGGGAACCAATGAGAGACTAGCTCTTGGTGTTGGGACAGGCACAGGTCACTCTATTTTCCCATCAGGAAGAAGAATTAACCACAGGCTCCGCCTGCCCCCCGGAACCAGAACAGGGCCTGAAGCCATCCTGCGCTTTTGCGGCCAGCTCCCAAAAGTGCGACTTGTAAAATGGAGCTTCAGGGCACTGCAATTCACAAACCTGCAGAGTTATAAATGATAACTCTCGTCCACAAATATATTGAGGGAAGGCAAAGAAGAGGATTTGAAATCAAGGCAGAATTGCAGGAAACAGATTTCAGGAGGTAGATTCGAATCGCCTTTAAAGCACATGAAAAGCGGCAAAACGTTGACAATGATGCCCTTGGCCAAAAAGGGCGTATGCGTTTTTTCCTGAATATATTCAGGAAAAAACGCATACGCCCTTTTTGGCCAACCAAGCAACCTGGAAAGGCAAATCAGCGCTACAAAGAAGTCTCGCTTCCCATCGATCAAAAGGGCCATGCTGAAAAAAGTGTCAAAACCAGAAATGCAGGACAGGCCATGGAGAAATGGGAGCCTTGCTACACTGATGGGCGGGATGTAAATTGCCAACAGCCACTCTGGAGAAGTGTACGGTGTGTCCTGAAACATCTAAAAAACACAGCTTAGAGAGCATAGGGCACTTCCACGCATGGGGGGATAAAGTGGGAAAATTGAAAATCAGCAAGACACAAACACCCCAAAGTTTAGGGCTGCTCTGTTGACAAGGACCTCCACTTCATTCCACCTTAAATATCCCAGGAAAGCGAAAAATGGATCAAAAAGTTGTGGTCCTTATGTACAATGGAATATCACTCAGCCATGGAATCAATGTCATAAGGCTAGTAGCAGCATGATGAGTGGATTCAGGTAAGACGATTCTAAGTGAAATAAGTCACACAGAAAAGGACACTTCTCATAAGGTGTCACTTATAGAGGGAATGTAAAAACCGTTACACTTGAACTGAATTACAAAACAGAACAGAGTCACACATGCAGAAAACACACTATGGCTGCTTAACGGGAAAGGTGAGGTGGGGTGATACATAAAACAAGAGTTTCAAATTAGCTCAGATACCGTTCCATAAACCCAATATGTAATAGACAAGACCTACTCCTTGCTCAGAGAACTGGACTCAACACGCCCGATTCACCGCACAAGAATATATCTGACTAGTAATAATCTTAAAACCTATGTATTGATATCTCTCTGTTAGTGTGTCAAGTGGGTGTAAAGCGGCATAAACACAGCCGTGAAAAGCAGCTAAACCCCATTATAAAAATAAATTACTTTTCAAAACCCATGAAACAAAGACAGGGAAAGAGAGAGAAATTCTTACACAATTCGTTCAGGGGCTGTGATGCAACCTGGATTGACCATATCTAGACCCACAGCTGGATGAGACATAAGGGTGGACACTCCTGGGGCTGAGAGGTTTGGTGAGGTTGGGTGAGCAAACGCAGACCCTTTAAAGTAATACTGCGTGCTACCCATCGCATGGGTCCCAAATCTCCAGGTTCAAGGGCATCTTACTGCATCAAAAACATGCATGAGAAACCCAGAAGATGGTACACCGTGTGATGGGGAAAGGTTTCTAAAACGCACCTCATTTCTCATCTCCTTGTGCTCGGGTTCGCCATTCCAGCCACTTTACTAGCAATCTCCCTACTTGGAGCATCAGCACTTTTAACCTCCTGTTCCGTACAGGTTGCAATTTGTCCTGAGGATGAACGGGAAGACGGGGAACCAATGAGAGACTAGCTCTTGGTGTTGGGACAGGCACAGGTCACTCTATTTTCCCATCAGGAAGAAGAATTAACCACAGGCTCCGCCTGCCCCCCGGAACCAGAACAGGGCCTGAAGCCATCCTGCGCTTTTGCGGACAGCTCCCAAAAAAGCGACTTGTAAAATGGAGCTTCAGGGCACTGCAATTCACAAACCTGCAGAGTTATAAATGATAACTCTCGTCCACAAATATATTGAGGGAAGGCAAAGAAGAGGATTTGAAATCAAGGCAGAATTGCAGGAAACAGATTTCAGGAGGTAGATTCGAATCGCCTTTATAGCACATGAAAAGCGGCAAAACGTTGACAATGATGCCCTTGGCCAAAAAGGGTGTATGCGTTTTTTCTTGAATATATTCAGGAAAAAACGCATACGCCCTTTTTGCCCAACCAAGCAACCTGGAAAGGCAAATCAGCGCTACAAAGAAGTCTCACTTCCCATCGGTCAAAAGGGCCATGCTGAAAAAAGTGTCAAAACCAGAAATGCAGGACAGGCCATGGAGAAATGGGAGCCTTGCTACACTGATGGGCGGGATGTAAATTGCCCACAGCCACTCTGGAGAAGTGTACGGTGTGTCCTGAAACATCTAAAAAACACAGCTTGGAGAGCATAGGGCACTTCCACGCATGGGGGGATAAAGTGGGAAAATTGAAAATCAGCAAGACACAAGCACCCCAAAGTTTAGGGCTGCTCTGTTGACAAGGACCTCCACTTCATTCCACCTTAAATATCCCAGGAAAGCGAAAAATGGATCAAAAAGTTGTGGTCCTTATGTACAATGGAATATCACTCAGCCATGGAATCAATGTCATAAGGCTAGTAGCAGCATGATGAGTGGATTCAGGTAAGACGATTCTAAGTGAAATAAGTGACACAGAAAAGGACACTTCTCATAAGGTGTCACTTATAGAGGGAATGTAAAAACCGTTACACTTGAACTGAATTACAAAACAGAACAGAGTCACACATGCAGAAAACACACTATGGCTGCTTAACGGGAAAGGTGAGGTGGGGTGATACATAAAACAAGAGTTTCAAATTAGCTCAGATACCGTTCCATAAACCCAATATGTAATAGACAAGACCTACTCCTTGCTCAGAGAACTGGACTCAACACGCCCGATTCACCGCACAAGAATATATCTGACTAGTAATAATCTTAAAACCTATGTATTGATATCTCTCTGTTAGTGTGTCAAGTGGGTGTAAAGCGGCATAAACACAGCCGTGAAAAGCAGCTAAACCCCATTATAAAAATAAATTACTTTTAAAAACACATGAAACAAAGACAGGGAAAGAGAGAGAAATTCTTACACAATTCGTTCAGGGGCTGTGATGCAACCTGGATTGACCATATCTAGACCCACAGCTGGATGAGACATAAGGGTGGACACTCCTGGGGCTGAGAGGTTTGGTGAGGTTGGGTGAGCAAACGCAGACCCTTTAAAGTAATACTGCGTGCTACCCATCGCATGGGTCCCAAATCTGCAGGTTCAAGGGCATCTTCCTACATCGAAAACATGCATGAGAAACCCAGAAGATGGTACACCGTGTGATGGGGAAAGGTTTCTAAAACGCACCTCGTTTCTCATCTCCTTGTGCTCGGGTTCGCCATTCCAGCCACTTTACTAGCAATCTCCCTACTTGGAGCATCAGCACCTTTAACCTCCTGTTCCGTACAGGTTGCAATTTGTCCTGAGGATGAACGGGAAGACGGGGAACCAATGAGAGACTAGCTCTTGGTGTTGGGACAGGCACAGGTCACTCTATTTTCCCATCAGGAAGAAGAATTAACCACAGGCTCCGCCTGCCCCCCGGAACCAGAACAGGGCCTGAAGCCATCCTGCGCTTTTGCGGCCAGCTCCCAAAAATGCGACTTGTAAAATGGAGCTTCAGGGCACTGCAATTCACAAACCTGCAGAGTTATAAATGATAACTCTCGTCCACAAATATATTGAGGGAAGGCAAAGAAGAGGATTTGAAATCAAGGCAGAATTGCAGGAAACAGATTTCAGGAGGTAGATTCGAATCGCCTTTAAAGCACATGAAAAGCGGCAAAACGTTGACAATGATGCCCTTGGCCAAAAAGGGCGTATGCGTTTTTTCCTGAATATATTCAGGAAAAAACGCATACGCCCTTTTTGGCCAACCAAGCAACCTGGAAAGGCAAATCAGCGCTACAAAGAAGTCTCACTTCCCATCGGTCAAAAGGGCCATGCTGAAAAAAGTGTCAAAACCAGAAATGCAGGACAGGCCATGGAGAAATGGGAGCCTTGCTACACTGATGGGCGGGATGTAAATTGCCAACAGCCACTCTGGAGAAGTGTACGGTGTGTCCTGAAACATCTAAAAAACACAGCTTAGAGAGCATAGGGCACTTCCACGCATGGGGGGATAAAGTGGGAAAATTGAAAATCAGCAAGACACAAGCACCCCAAAGTTTAGGGCTGCTCTGTTGACAAGGACCTCCACTTCATTCCACCTTAAATATCCCAGGACAGCGAAAAATGGATCAAAAAGTTGTGGTCCTTATGTACAATGGAATATCACTCAGCCATGGAATCAATGTCATAAGGCTAGTAGCAGCATGATGAGTGGATTCAGGTAAGACGATTCTAAGTGAAATAAGTCACACAGAAAAGGACACTTCTCATAAGGTGTCACTTATAGAGGGAATGTAAAAACCGTTACACTTGAACTGAATTACAAAACAGAACAGAGTCACACATGCAGAAAACACACTATGGCTGCTTAACGGGAAAGGTGAGGTGGGGTGATACATAAAACAAGAGTTTCAAATTAGCTCAGATACCGTTCCATAAACCCAATATGTAATAGACAAGACCTACTCCTTGCTCAGAGAACTGGACTCAACACGCCCGATCCACCGCACAAGAATATATCTGACTAGTAATAATCTTAAAACCTATGTATTGATATCTCTCTGTTAGTGTGTCAAGTGGGTGTAAAGCGGCATAAACACAGCCGTGAAAAGCAGCTAAACCCCATTATAAAAATAAATTACTTTTCAAAACCCATGAAACAAAGACAGGGAAAGAGAGAGAAATTCTTACACAATTCGTTCAGGGGCTGTGATGCAACCTGGATTGACCATATCTAGACCCACAGCTGGATGAGACATAAGGGTGGACACTCCTGGGGCTGAGAGGTTTGGTGAGGTTGGGTGAGCAAACGCAGACCCTTTAAAGTAATACTGCGTGCTACCCATCGCATGGGTCCCAAATCTGCAGGTTCAAGGGCATCTTCCTACATCGAAAACATGCATGAGAAACCCAGAAGATGGTACACCGTGTGATGGGGAAAGGTTTCTAAAACGCACCTCGTTTCTCATCTCCTTGTGCTCGGGTTCGCCATTCCAGCCACTTTACTAGCAATCTCCCTACTTGGAGCATCAGCACCTTTAACCTCCTGTTCCGTACAGGTTGCAATTTGTCCTGAGGATGAACGGGAAGACGGGGAACCAATGAGAGACTAGCTCTTGGTGTTGGGACAGGCACAGGTCACTCTATTTTCCCATCAGGAAGAAGAATTAACCACAGGCTCCGCCTGCCCCCCGGAACCAGAACAGGGCCTGAAGCCATCCTGCGCTTTTGCGGCCAGCTCCCAAAAATGCGACTTGTAAAATGGAGCTTCAGGGCACTGCAATTCACAAACCTGCAGAGTTATAAATGATAACTCTCGTCCACAAATATATTGAGGGAAGGCAAAGAAGAGGATTTGAAATCAAGGCAGAATTGCAGGAAACAGATTTCAGGAGGTAGATTCGAATCGCCTTTAAAGCACATGAAAAGCGGCAAAACGTTGACAATGATGCCCTTGGCCAAAAAGGGCGTATGCGTTTTTTCCTGAATATATTCAGGAAAAAACGCATACGCCCTTTTTGGCCAACCAAGCAACCTGGAAAGGCAAATCAGCGCTACAAAGAAGTCTCGCTTCCCATCGATCAAAAGGGCCATGCTGAAAAAAGTGTCAAAACCAGAAATGCAGGACAGGCCATGGAGAAATGGGAGCCTTGCTACACTGATGGGCGGGATGTAAATTGCCAACAGCCACTCTGGAGAAGTGTACGGTGTGTCCTGAAACATCTAAAAAACACAGCTTAGAGAGCATAGGGCACTTCCACGCATGGGGGGATAAAGTGGGAAAATTGAAAATCAGCAAGACACAAACACCCCAAAGTTTAGGGCTGCTCTGTTGACAAGGACCTCCACTTCATTCCACCTTAAATATCCCAGGAAAGCGAAAAATGGATCAAAAAGTTGTGGTCCTTATGTACAATGGAATATCACTCAGCCATGGAATCAATGTCATAAGGCTAGTAGCAGCATGATGAGTGGATTCAGGTAAGACGATTCTAAGTGAAATAAGTCACACAGAAAAGGACACTTCTCATAAGGTGTCACTTATAGAGGGAATGTAAAAACCGTTACACTTGAACTGAATTACAAAACAGAACAGAGTCACACATGCAGAAAACACACTATGGCTGCTTAACGGGAAAGGTGAGGTGGGGTGATACATAAAACAAGAGTTTCAAATTAGCTCAGATACCGTTCCATAAACCCAATATGTAATAGACAAGACCTACTCCTTGCTCAGAGAACTGGACTCAACACGCCCGATTCACCGCACAAGAATATATCTGACTAGTAATAATCTTAAAACCTATGTATTGATATCTCTCTGTTAGTGTGTCAAGTGGGTGTAAAGCGGCATAAACACAGCCGTGAAAAGCAGCTAAACCCCATTATAAAAATAAATTACTTTTAAAAACCCATGAAACAAAGACAGGGAAAGAGAGAGAAATTCTTACACAATTCGTTCAGGGGCTGTGATGCAACCTGGATTGACCATATCTAGACCCACAGCTGGATGAGACATAAGGGTGGACACTCCTGGGGCTGAGAGGTTTGGTGAGGTTGGGTGAGCAAACGCAGACCCTTTAAAGTAATACTGCGTGCTACCCATCGCATGGGTCCCAAATCTCCAGGTTCAAGGGCATCTTACTGCATCGAAAACATGCATGAGAAACCCAGAAGATGGTACACCGTGTGATGGGGAAAGGTTTCTAAAACGCACCTCATTTCTCATCTCCTTGTGCTCGGGTTCGCCATTCCAGCCACTTTACTAGCAATCTCCCTACTTGGAGCATCAGCACTTTTAACCTCCTGTTCCGTACAGGTTGCAATTTGTCCTGAGGATGAACGGGAAGACGGGGAACCAATGAGAGACTAGCTCTTGGTGTTGGGACAGGCACAGGTCACTCTATTTTCCCATCAGGAAGAAGAATTAACCACAGGCTCCGCCTGCCCCCCGGAACCAGAACAGGGCCTGAAGCCATCCTGCGCTTTTGCGGCCAGCTCCCAAAAAAGCGACTTGTAAAATGGAGCTTCAGGGCACTGCAATTCACAAACCTGCAGAGTTATAAATGATAACTCTCGTCCACAAATATATTGAGGGAAGGCAAAGAAGAGGATTTGAAATCAAGGCAGAATTGCAGGAAACAGATTTCAGGAGGTAGATTCGAATCGCCTTTATAGCACATGAAAAGCGGCAAAACGTTGACAATGATGCCCTTGGCCAAAAAGGGCGTATGCGTTTTTTCCTGAATATATTCAGGAAAAAACGCATACGCCCTTTTTGCCCAACCAAGCAACCTGGAAAGGCAAATCAGCGCTACAAAGAAGTCTCACTTCCCATCGGTCAAAAGGGCCATGCTGAAAAAAGTGTCAAAACCAGAAATGCAGGACAGGCCATGGAGAAATGGGAGCCTTGCTACACTGATGGGCGGGATGTAAATTGCCCACAGCCACTCTGGAGAAGTGTACGGTGTGTCCTGAAACATCTAAAAAACACAGCTTGGAGAGCATAGGGCACTTCCACGCATGGGGGGATAAAGTGGGAAAATTGAAAATCAGCAAGACACAAGCACCCCAAAGTTTAGGGCTGCTCTGTTGACAAGGACCTCCACTTCATTCCACCTTAAATATCCCAGGAAAGCGAAAAATGGATCAAAAAGTTGTGGTCCTTATGTACAATGGAATATCACTCAGCCATGGAATCAATGTCATAAGGCTAGTAGCAGCATGATGAGTGGATTCAGGTAAGACGATTCTAAGTGAAATAAGTCACACAGAAAAGGACACTTCTCATAAGGTGTCACTTATAGAGGGAATGTAAAAACCGTTACACTTGAACTGAATTACAAAACAGAACAGAGTCACACATGCAGAAAACACACTATGGTTGCTTAACGGGAAAGGTGAGGTGGGGTGATACATAAAACAAGAGTTTCAAATTAGCTCAGATACCGTTCCATAAACCCAATATGTAATAGACAAGACCTACTCCTTGCTCAGAGAACTGGACTCAACACGCCCGATTCACCGCACAAGAATATATCTGACTAGTAATAATCTTAAAACCTATGTATTGATATCTCTCTGTTAGTGTGTCAAGTGGGTGTAAAGCGGCATAAACACAGCCGTGAAAAGCAGCTAAACCCCATTATAAAAATAAATTACTTTTAAAAACACATGAAACAAAGACAGGGAAAGAGAGAGAAATTCTTACACAATTCGTTCAGGGGCTGTGATGCAACCTGGATTGACCATATCTAGACCCACAGCTGGATGAGACATAAGGGTGGACACTCCTGGGGCTGAGAGGTTTGGTGAGGTTGGGTGAGCAAACGCAGACCCTTTAAAGTAATACTGCGTGCTACCCATCGCATGGGTCCCAAATCTGCAGGTTCAAGGGCATCTTCCTACATCGAAAACATGCATGAGAAACCCAGAAGATGGTACACCGTGTGATGGGGAAAGGTTTCTAAAACGCACCTCGTTTCTCATCTCCTTGTGCTCGGGTTCGCCATTCCAGCCACTTTACTAGCAATCTCCCTACTTGGAGCATCAGCACCTTTAACCTCCTGTTCCGTACAGGTTGCAATTTGTCCTGAGGATGAACGGGAAGACGGGGAACCAATGAGAGACTAGCTCTTGGTGTTGGGACAGGCACAGGTCACTCTATTTTCCCATCAGGAAGAAGAATTAACCACAGGCTCCGCCTGCCCCCCGGAACCAGAACAGGGCCTGAAGCCATCCTGCGCTTTTGCGGCCAGCTCCCAAAAATGCGACTTGTAAAATGGAGCTTCAGGGCACTGCAATTCACAAACCTGCAGAGTTATAAATGATAACTCTCGTCCACAAATATATTGAGGGAAGGCAAAGAAGAGGATTTGAAATCAAGGCAGAATTGCAGGAAACAGATTTCAGGAGGTAGATTCGAATCGCCTTTAAAGCACATGAAAAGCGGCAAAACGTTGACAATGATGCCCTTGGCCAAAAAGGGCGTATGCGTTTTTTCCTGAATATATTCAGGAAAAAACGCATACGCCCTTTTTGGCCAACCAAGCAACCTGGAAAGGCAAATCAGCGCTACAAAGAAGTCTCGCTTCCCATCGGTCAAAAGGGCCATGCTGAAAAAAGTGTCAAAACCAGAAATGCAGGACAGGCCATGGAGAAATGGGAGCCTTGCTACACTGATGGGCGGGATGTAAATTGCCAACAGCCACTCTGGAGAAGTGTACGGTGTGTCCTGAAACATCTAAAAAACACAGCTTAGAGAGCATAGGGCACTTCCACGCATGGGGGGATAAAGTGGGAAAATTGAAAATCAGCAAGACACAAGCACCCCAAAGTTTAGGGCTGCTCTGTTGACAAGGACCTCCACTTCATTCCACCTTAAATATCCCAGGACAGCGAAAAATGGATCAAAAAGTTGTGGTCCTTATGTACAATGGAATATCACTCAGCCATGGAATCAATGTCATAAGGCTAGTAGCAGCATGATGAGTGGATTCAGGTAAGACGATTCTAAGTGAAATAAGTCACACAGAAAAGGACACTTCTCATAAGGTGTCACTTATAGAGGGAATGTAAAAACCGTTACACTTGAACTGAATTACAAAACAGAACAGAGTCACACATGCAGAAAACACACTATGGCTGCTTAACGGGAAAGGTGAGGTGGGGTGATACATAAAACAAGAGTTTCAAATTAGCTCAGATACCGTTCCATAAACCCAATATGTAATAGACAAGACCTACTCCTTGCTCAGAGAACTGGACTCAACACGCCCGATCCACCGCACAAGAATATATCTGACTAGTAATAATCTTAAAACCTATGTATTGATATCTCTCTGTTAGTGTGTCAAGTGGGTGTAAAGCGGCATAAACACAGCCGTGAAAAGCAGCTAAACCCCATTATAAAAATAAATTACTTTTAAAAACCCATGAAACAAAGACACGGAAAGAGAGAGAAATTCTTACACAATTCGTTCAGGGGCTGTGATGCAACCTGGATTGACCATATCTAGACCCACAGCTGGATGAGACATAAGGGTGGACACTCCTGGGGCTGAGAGGTTTGGTGAGGTTGGGTGAGCAAACGCAGACCCTTTAAAGTAATACTGCGTGCTACCCATCGCATGGGTCCCAAATCTGCAGGTTCAAGGGCATCTTCCTACATCGAAAACATGCATGAGAAGCCCAGAAGATGGTACACCGTGTGATGGGGAAAGGTTTCTAAAACGCACCTCATTTCTCATCTCCTTGTGCTCGGGTTCGCCATTCCAGCCACTTTACTAGCAATCTCCCTACTTGGAGCATCAGCACCTTTAACCTCCTGTTCCGTACAGGTTGCAATTTGTCCTGAGGATGAACGGGAAGACGGGGAACCAATGAGAGACTAGCTCTTGGTGTTGGGACAGGCACAGGTCACTCTATTTTCCCATCAGGAAGAAGAATTAACCACAGGCTCCGCCTGCCCCCCGGAACCAGAACAGGGCCTGAAGCCATCCTGCGCTTTTGCGGCCAGCTCCCAAAAATGCGACTTGTAAAATGGAGCTTCAGGGCACTGCAATTCACAAATCTGCAGAGTTATAAATGATAACTCTCGTCCACAAATATATTGAGGGAAGGCAAAGAAGAGGATTTGAAATCAAGGCAGAATTGCAGGAAACAGATTTCAGGAGGTAGATTCGAATCGCCTTTAAAGCACATGAAAAGCGGCAAAACGTTGACAATGATGCCCTTGGCCAAAAAGGGCGTATGCGTTTTTTCCTGAATATATTCAGGAAAAAACGCATACGCCCTTTTTGGCCAACCAAGCAACCTGGAAAGGCAAATCAGCGCTACAAAGAAGTCTCGCTTCCCATCGATCAAAAGGGCCATGCTGAAAAAAGTGTCAAAACCAGAAATGCAGGACAGGCCATGGAGAAATGGGAGCCTTGCTACACTGATGGGCGGGATGTAAATTGCCAACAGCCACTCTGGAGAAGTGTACGGTGTGTCCTGAAACATCTAAAAAACACAGCTTAGAGAGCATAGGGCACTTCCACGCATGGGGGGATAAAGTGGGAAAATTGAAAATCAGCAAGACACAAACACCCCAAAGTTTAGGGCTGCTCTGTTGACAAGGACCTCCACTTCATTCCACCTTAAATATCCCAGGAAAGCGAAAAATGGATCAAAAAGTTGTGGTCCTTATGTACAATGGAATATCACTCAGCCATGGAATCAATGTCATAAGGCTAGTAGCAGCATGATGAGTGGATTCAGGTAAGACGATTCTAAGTGAAATAAGTCACACAGAAAAGGACACTTCTCATAAGGTGTCACTTATAGAGGGAATGTAAAAACCGTTACACTTGAACTGAATTACAAAACAGAACAGAGTCACACATGCAGAAAACACACTATGGCTGCTTAACGGGAAAGGTGAGGTGGGGTGATACATAAAACAAGAGTTTCAAATTAGCTCAGATACCGTTCCATAAACCCAATATGTAATAGACAAGACCTACTCCTTGCTCAGAGAACTGGACTCAACACGCCCGATTCACCGCACAAGAATATATCTGACTAGTAATAATCTTAAAACCTATGTATTGATATCTCTCTGTTAGTGTGTCAAGTGGGTGTAAAGCGGCATAAACACAGCCGTGAAAAGCAGCTAAACCCCATTATAAAAATAAATTACTTTTAAAAACCCATGAAACAAAGACAGGGAAAGAGAGAGAAATTCTTACACAATTCGTTCAGGGGCTGTGATGCAACCTGGATTGACCATATCTAGACCCACAGCTGGATGAGACATAAGGGTGGACACTCCTGGGGCTGAGAGGTTTGGTGAGGTTGGGTGAGCAAACGCAGACCCTTTAAAGTAATACTGCGTGCTACCCATCGCATGGGTCCCAAATCTGCAGGTTCAAGGGCATCTTCCTACATCGAAAACATGCATGAGAAGCCCAGAAGATGGTACACCGTGTGATGGGGAAAGGTTTCTAAAACGCACCTCATTTCTCATCTCCTTGTGCTCGGGTTCGCCATTCCAGCCACTTTACTAGCAATCTCCCTACTTGGAGCATCAGCACCTTTAACCTCCTGTTCCGTACAGGTTGCAATTTGTCCTGAGGATGAACGGGAAGACGGGGAACCAATGAGAGACTAGCTCTTGGTGTTGGGACAGGCACAGGTCACTCTATTTTCCCATCAGGAAGAAGAATTAACCACAGGCTCCGCCTGCCCCCCGGAACCAGAACAGGGCCTGAAGCCATCCTGCGCTTTTGCGGCCAGCTCCCAAAAATGCGACTTGTAAAATGGAGCTTCAGGGCACTGCAATTCACAAATCTGCAGAGTTATAAATGATAACTCTCGTCCACAAATATATTGAGGGAAGGCAAAGAAGAGGATTTGAAATCAAGGCAGAATTGCAGGAAACAGATTTCAGGAGGTAGATTCGAATCGCCTTTAAAGCACATGAAAAGCGGCAAAACGTTGACAATGATGCCCTTGGCCAAAAAGGGCGTATGCGTTTTTTCCTGAATATATTCAGGAAAAAACGCATACGCCCTTTTTGGCCAACCAAGCAACCTGGAAAGGCAAATCAGCGCTACAAAGAAGTCTCGCTTCCCATCGATCAAAAGGGCCATGCTGAAAAAAGTGTCAAAACCAGAAATGCAGGACAGGCCATGGAGAAATGGGAGCCTTGCTACACTGATGGGCGGGATGTAAATTGCCAACAGCCACTCTGGAGAAGTGTACGGTGTGTCCTGAAACATCTAAAAAACACAGCTTAGAGAGCATAGGGCACTTCCACGCATGGGGGGATAAAGTGGGAAAATTGAAAATCAGCAAGACACAAACACCCCAAAGTTTAGGGCTGCTCTGTTGACAAGGACCTCCACTTCATTCCACCTTAAATATCCCAGGAAAGCGAAAAATGGATCAAAAAGTTGTGGTCCTTATGTACAATGGAATATCACTCAGCCATGGAATCAATGTCATAAGGCTAGTAGCAGCATGATGAGTGGATTCAGGTAAGACGATTCTAAGTGAAATAAGTCACACAGAAAAGGACACTTCTCATAAGGTGTCACTTATAGAGGGAATGTAAAAACCGTTACACTTGAACTGAATTACAAAACAGAACAGAGTCACACATGCAGAAAACACACTATGGCTGCTTAACGGGAAAGGTGAGGTGGGGTGATACATAAAACAAGAGTTTCAAATTAGCTCAGATACCGTTCCATAAACCCAATATGTAATAGACAAGACCTACTCCTTGCTCAGAGAACTGGACTCAACACGCCCGATTCACCGCACAAGAATATATCTGACTAGTAATAATCTTAAAACCTATGTATTGATATCTCTCTGTTAGTGTGTCAAGTGGGTGTAAAGCGGCATAAACACAGCCGTGAAAAGCAGCTAAACCCCATTATAAAAATAAATTACTTTTAAAAACCCATGAAACAAAGACAGGGAAAGAGAGAGAAATTCTTACACAATTCGTTCAGGGGCTGTGATGCAACCTGGATTGACCATATCTAGACCCACAGCTGGATGAGACATAAGGGTGGACACTCCTGGGGCTGAGAGGTTTGGTGAGGTTGGGTGAGCAAACGCAGACCCTTTAAAGTAATACTGCGTGCTACCCATCGCATGGGTCCCAAATCTCCAGGTTCAAGGGCATCTTACTGCATCGAAAACATGCATGAGAAACCCAGAAGATGGTACACCGTGTGATGGGGAAAGGTTTCTAAAACGCACCTCATTTCTCATCTCCTTGTGCTCGGGTTCGCCATTCCAGCCACTTTACTAGCAATCTCCCTACTTGGAGCATCAGCACTTTTAACCTCCTGTTCCGTACAGGTTGCAATTTGTCCTGAGGATGAACGGGAAGACGGGGAACCAATGAGAGACTAGCTCTTGGTGTTGGGACAGGCACAGGTCACTCTATTTTCCCATCAGGAAGAAGAATTAACCACAGGCTCCGCCTGCCCCCCGGAACCAGAACAGGGCCTGAAGCCATCCTGCGCTTTTGCGGCCAGCTCCCAAAAAAGCGACTTGTAAAATGGAGCTTCAGGGCACTGCAATTCACAAACCTGCAGAGTTATAAATGATAACTCTCGTCCACAAATATATTGAGGGAAGGCAAAGAAGAGGATTTGAAATCAAGGCAGAATTGCAGGAAACAGATTTCAGGAGGTAGATTCGAATCGCCTTTATAGCACATGAAAAGCGGCAAAACGTTGACAATGATGCCCTTGGCCAAAAAGGGTGTATGCGTTTTTTCCTGAATATATTCAGGAAAAAACGCATACGCCCTTTTTGCCCAACCAAGCAACCTGGAAAGGCAAATCAGCGCTACAAAGAAGTCTCACTTCCCATCGGTCAAAAGGGCCATGCTGAAAAAAGTGTCAAAACCAGAAATGCAGGACAGGCCATGGAGAAATGGGAGCCTTGCTACACTGATGGGCGGGATGTAAATTGCCCACAGCCACTCTGGAGAAGTGTACGGTGTGTCCTGAAACATCTAAAAAACACAGCTTGGAGAGCATAGGGCACTTCCACGCATGGGGGGATAAAGTGGGAAAATTGAAAATCAGCAAGACACAAGCACCCCAAAGTTTAGGGCTGCTCTGTTGACAAGGACCTCCACTTCATTCCACCTTAAATATCCCAGGAAAGCGAAAAATGGATCAAAAAGTTGTGGTCCTTATGTACAATGGAATATCACTCAGCCATGGAATCAATGTCATAAGGCTAGTAGCAGCATGATGAGTGGATTCAGGTAAGACGATTCTAAGTGAAATAAGTCACACAGAAAAGGACACTTCTCATAAGGTGTCACTTATAGAGGGAATGTAAAAACCGTTACACTTGAACTGAATTACAAAACAGAACAGAGTCACACATGCAGAAAACACACTATGGCTGCTTAACGGGAAAGGTGAGGTGGGGTGATACATAAAACAAGAGTTTCAAATTAGCTCAGATACCGTTCCATAAACCCAATATGTAATAGACAAGACCTACTCCTTGCTCAGAGAACTGGACTCAACACGCCCGATTCACCGCACAAGAATATATCTGACTAGTAATAATCTTAAAACCTATGTATTGATATCTCTCTGTTAGTGTGTCAAGTGGGTGTAAAGCGGCATAAACACAGCCGTGAAAAGCAGCTAAACCCCATTATAAAAATAAATTACTTTTAAAAACCCATGAAACAAAGACAGGGAAAGAGAGAGAAATTCTTACACAATTCGTTCAGGGGCTGTGATGCAACCTGGATTGACCATATCTAGACCCACAGCTGGATGAGACATAAGGGTGGACACTCCTGGGGCTGAGAGGTTTGGTGAGGTTGGGTGAGCAAACGCAGACCCTTTAAAGTAATACTGCGTGCTACCCATCGCATGGGTCCCAAATCTCCAGGTTCAAGGGCATCTTACTGCATCGAAAACATGCATGAGAAACCCAGAAGATGGTACACCGTGTGATGGGGAAAGGTTTCTAAAACGCACCTCATTTCTCATCTCCTTGTGCTCGGGTTCGCCATTCCAGCCACTTTACTAGCAATCTCCCTACTTGGAGCATCAGCACTTTTAACCTCCTGTTCCGTACAGGTTGCAATTTGTCCTGAGGATGAACGGGAAGACGGGGAACCAATGAGAGACTAGCTCTTGGTGTTGGGACAGGCACAGGTCACTCTATTTTCCCATCAGGAAGAAGAATTAACCACAGGCTCCGCCTGCCCCCCGGAACCAGAACAGGGCCTGAAGCCATCCTGCGCTTTTGCGGCCAGCTCCCAAAAAAGCGACTTGTAAAATGGAGCTTCAGGGCACTGCAATTCACAAACCTGCAGAGTTATAAATGATAACTCTCGTCCACAAATATATTGAGGGAAGGCAAAGAAGAGGATTTGAAATCAAGGCAGAATTGCAGGAAACAGATTTCAGGAGGTAGATTCGAATCGCCTTTATAGCACATGAAAAGCGGCAAAACGTTGACAATGATGCCCTTGGCCAAAAAGGGTGTATGCGTTTTTTCCTGAATATATTCAGGAAAAAACGCATACGCCCTTTTTGCCCAACCAAGCAACCTGGAAAGGCAAATCAGCGCTACAAAGAAGTCTCACTTCCCATCGGTCAAAAGGGCCATGCTGAAAAAAGTGTCAAAACCAGAAATGCAGGACAGGCCATGGAGAAATGGGAGCCTTGCTACACTGATGGGCGGGATGTAAATTGCCCACAGCCACTCTGGAGAAGTGTACGGTGTGTCCTGAAACATCTAAAAAACACAGCTTGGAGAGCATAGGGCACTTCCACGCATGGGGGGATAAAGTGGGAAAATTGAAAATCAGCAAGACACAAGCACCCCAAAGTTTAGGGCTGCTCTGTTGACAAGGACCTCCACTTCATTCCACCTTAAATATCCCAGGAAAGCGAAAAATGGATCAAAAAGTTGTGGTCCTTATGTACAATGGAATATCACTCAGCCATGGAATCAATGTCATAAGGCTAGTAGCAGCATGATGAGTGGATTCAGGTAAGACGATTCTAAGTGAAATAAGTCACACAGAAAAGGACACTTCTCATAAGGTGTCACTTATAGAGGGAATGTAAAAACCGTTACACTTGAACTGAATTACAAAACAGAACAGAGTCACACATGCAGAAAACACACTATGGCTGCTTAACGGGAAAGGTGAGGTGGGGTGATACATAAAACAAGAGTTTCAAATTAGCTCAGATACCGTTCCATAAACCCAATATGTAATAGACAAGACCTACTCCTTGCTCAGAGAACTGGACTCAACACGCCCGATTCACCGCACAAGAATATATCTGACTAGTAATAATCTTAAAACCTATGTATTGATATCTCTCTGTTAGTGTGTCAAGTGGGTGTAAAGCGGCATAAACACAGCCGTGAAAAGCAGCTAAACCCCATTATAAAAATAAATTACTTTTAAAAACCCATGAAACAAAGACAGGGAAAGAGAGAGAAATTCTTACACAATTCGTTCAGGGGCTGTGATGCAACCTGGATTGACCATATCTAGACCCACAGCTGGATGAGACATAAGGGTGGACACTCCTGGGGCTGAGAGGTTTGGTGAGGTTGGGTGAGCAAACGCAGACCCTTTAAAGTAATACTGCGTGCTACCCATCGCATGGGTCCCAAATCTCCAGGTTCAAGGGCATCTTACTGCATCGAAAACATGCATGAGAAACCCAGAAGATGGTACACCGTGTGATGGGGAAAGGTTTCTAAAACGCACCTCATTTCTCATCTCCTTGTGCTCGGGTTCGCCATTCCAGCCACTTTACTAGCAATCTCCCTACTTGGAGCATCAGCACTTTTAACCTCCTGTTCCGTACAGGTTGCAATTTGTCCTGAGGATGAACGGGAAGACGGGGAACCAATGAGAGACTAGCTCTTGGTGTTGGGACAGGCACAGGTCACTCTATTTTCCCATCAGGAAGAAGAATTAACCACAGGCTCCGCCTGCCCCCTGGAACCAGAACAGGGCCTGAAGCCATCCTGCGCTTTTGCGGCCAGCTCCCAAAAAAGCGACTTGTAAAATGGAGCTTCAGGGCACTGCAATTCACAAACCTGCAGAGTTATAAATGATAACTCTCGTCCACAAATATATTGAGGGAAGGCAAAGAAGAGGATTTGAAATCAAGGCAGAATTGCAGGAAACAGATTTCAGGAGGTAGATTCGAATCGCCTTTATAGCACATGAAAAGCGGCAAAACGTTGACAATGATGCCCTTGGCCAAAAAGGGCGTATGCGTTTTTTCCTGAATATATTCAGGAAAAAACGCATACGCCCTTTTTGCCCAACCAAGCAACCTGGAAAAGCAAATCAGCGCTACAAAGAAGTCTCACTTCCCATCGGTCAAAAGGGCCATGCTGAAAAAAGTGTCAAAACCAGAAATGCAGGACAGGCCATGGAGAAATGGGAGCCTTGCTACACTGATGGGCGGGATGTAAATTGCCCACAGCCACTCTGGAGAAGTGTACGGTGTGTCCTGAAACATCTAAAAAACACAGCTTGGAGAGCATAGGGCACTTCCACGCATGGGGGGATAAAGTGGGAAAATTGAAAATCAGCAAGACACAAGCACCCCAAAGTTTAGGGCTGCTCTGTTGACAAGGACCTCCACTTCATTCCACCTTAAATATCCCAGGAAAGCGAAAAATGGATCAAAAAGTTGTGGTCCTTATGTACAATGGAATATCACTCAGCCATGGAATCAATGTCATAAGGCTAGTAGCAGCATGATGAGTGGATTCAGGTAAGACGATTCTAAGTGAAATAAGTCACACAGAAAAGGACACTTCTCATAAGGTGTCACTTATAGAGGGAATATAAAAACCGTTACACTTGAACTGAATTACAAAACAGAACAGAGTCACACATGCAGAAAACACACTATGGCTGCTTAACGGGAAAGGTGAGGTGGGGTGATACATAAAACAAGAGTTTCAAATTAGCTCAGATACCGTTCCATAAACCCAATATGTAATAGACAAGACCTACTCCTTGCTCAGAGAACTGGACTCAACACGCCCGATCCACCGCACAAGAATATATCTGACTAGTAATAATCTTAAAACCTATGTATTGATATCTCTCTGTTAGTGTGTCAAGTGGGTGTAAAGCGGCATAAACACAGCCGTGAAAAGCAGCTAAACCCCATTATAAAAATAAATTACTTTTAAAAACCCATGAAACAAAGACAGGGAAAGAGAGAGAAATTCTTACACAATTCGTTCAGGGGCTGTGATGCAACCTGGATTGACCATATCTAGACCCACAGCTGGATGAGACATAAGGGTGGACACTCCTGGGGCTGAGAGGTTTGGTGAGGTTGGGTGAGCAAACGCAGACCCTTTAAAGTAATACTGCGTGCTACCCATCGCATGGGTCCCAAATCTGCAGGTTCAAGGGCATCTTCCTACATCGAAAACATGCATGAGAAACCCAGAAGATGGTACACTGTGTGATGGGGAAAGGTTTCTAAAACGCACCTCATTTCTCATCTCCTTGTGCTCGGGTTCGCCATTCCAGCCACTTTACTAGCAATCTCCCTACTTGGAGCATCAGCACCTTTAACCTCCTGTTCCGTACAGGTTGCAATTTGTCCTGAGGATGAACGGGAAGACGGGGAACCAATGAGAGACTAGCTCTTGGTGTTGGGACAGGCACAGGTCACTCTATTTTCCCATCAGGAAGAAGAATTAACCACAGGCTCCGCCTGCCCCCCGGAACCAGAACAGGGCCTGAAGCCATCCTGCGCTTTTGCGGCCAGCTCCCAAAAATGCGACTTGTAAAATGGAGCTTCAGGGCACTGCAATTCACAAACCTGCAGAGTTATAAATGATAACTCTCGTCCACAAATATATTGAGGGAAGGCAAAGAAGAGGATTTGAAATCAAGGCAGAATTGCAGGAAACAGATTTCAGGAGGTAGATTCGAATCGCCTTTAAAGCACATGAAAAGCGGCAAAACGTTGACAATGATGCCCTTGGCCAAAAAGGGCGTATGCGTTTTTTCCTGAATATATTCAGGAAAAAACGCATACGCCCTTTTTGGCCAACCAAGCAACCTGGAAAGGCAAATCAGCGCTACAAAGAAGTCTCGCTTCCCATCGATCAAAAGGGCCATGCTGAAAAAAGTGTCAAAACCAGAAATGCAGGACAGGCCATGGAGAAATGGGAGCCTTGCTACACTGATGGGCGGGATGTAAATTGCCAACAGCCACTCTGGAGAAGTGTACGGTGTGTCCTGAAACATCTAAAAAACACAGCTTAGAGAGCATAGGGCACTTCCACGCATGGGGGGATAAAGTGGGAAAATTGAAAATCAGCAAGACACAAACACCCCAAAGTTTAGGGCTGCTCTGTTGACAAGGACCTCCACTTCATTCCACCTTAAATATCCCAGGAAAGCGAAAAATGGATCAAAAAGTTGTGGTCCTTATGTACAATGGAATATCACTCAGCCATGGAATCAATGTCATAAGGCTAGTAGCAGCATGATGAGTGGATTCAGGTAAGACGATTCTAAGTGAAATAAGTCACACAGAAAAGGACACTTCTCATAAGGTGTCACTTATAGAGGGAATGTAAAAACCGTTACACTTGAACTGAATTACAAAACAGAACAGAGTCACACATGCAGAAAACACACTATGGCTGCTTAACGGGAAAGGTGAGGTGGGGTGATACATAAAACAAGAGTTTCAAATTAGCTCAGATACCGTTCCATAAACCCAATATGTAATAGACAAGACCTACTCCTTGCTCAGAGAACTGGACTCAACACGCCCGATTCACCGCACAAGAATATATCTGACTAGTAATAATCTTAAAACCTATGTATTGATATCTCTCTGTTAGTGTGTCAAGTGGGTGTAAAGCGGCATAAACACAGCCGTGAAAAGCAGCTAAACCCCATTATAAAAATAAATTACTTTTAAAAACCCATGAAACAAAGACAGGGAAAGAGAGAGAAATTCTTACACAATTCGTTCAGGGGCTGTGATGCAACCTGGATTGACCATATCTAGACCCACAGCTGGATGAGACATAAGGGTGGACACTCCTGGGGCTGAGAGGTTTGGTGAGGTTGGGTGAGCAAACGCAGACCCTTTAAAGTAATACTGCGTGCTACCCATCGCATGGGTCCCAAATCTCCAGGTTCAAGGGCATCTTACTGCATCGAAAACATGCATGAGAAACCCAGAAGATGGTACACCGTGTGATGGGGAAAGGTTTCTAAAACGCACCTCATTTCTCATCTCCTTGTGCTCGGGTTCGCCATTCCAGCCACTTTACTAGCAATCTCCCTACTTGGAGCATCAGCACTTTTAACCTCCTGTTCCGTACAGGTTGCAATTTGTCCTGAGGATGAACGGGAAGACGGGGAACCAATGAGAGACTAGCTCTTGGTGTTGGGACAGGCACAGGTCACTCTATTTTCCCATCAGGAAGAAGAATTAACCACAGGCTCCGCCTGCCCCCCGGAACCAGAACAGGGCCTGAAGCCATCCTGCGCTTTTGCGGCCAGCTCCCAAAAAAGCGACTTGTAAAATGGAGCTTCAGGGCACTGCAATTCACAAACCTGCAGAGTTATAAATGATAACTCTCGTCCACAAATATATTGAGGGAAGGCAAAGAAGAGGATTTGAAATCAAGGCAGAATTGCAGGAAACAGATTTCAGGAGGTAGATTCGAATCGCCTTTATAGCACATGAAAAGCGGCAAAACGTTGACAATGATGCCCTTGGCCAAAAAGGGTGTATGCGTTTTTTCCTGAATATATTCAGGAAAAAACGCATTCGCCCTTTTTGCCCAACCAAGCAACCTGGAAAGGCAAATCAGCGCTACAAAGAAGTCTCACTTCCCATCGGTCAAAAGGGCCATGCTGAAAAAAGTGTCAAAACCAGAAATGCAGGACAGGCCATGGAGAAATGGGAGCCTTGCTACACTGATGGGCGGGATGTAAATTGCCCACAGCCACTCTGGAGAAGTGTACGGTGTGTCCTGAAACATCTAAAAAACACAGCTTGGAGAGCATAGGGCACTTCCACGCATGGGGGGATAAAGTGGGAAAATTGAAAATCAGCAAGACACAAGCACCCCAAAGTTTAGGGCTGCTCTGTTGACAAGGACCTCCACTTCATTCCACCTTAAATATCCCAGGAAAGCGAAAAATGGATCAAAAAGTTGTGGTCCTTATGTACAATGGAATATCACTCAGCCATGGAATCAATGTCATAAGGCTAGTAGCAGCATGATGAGTGGATTCAGGTAAGACGATTCTAAGTGAAATAAGTCACACAGAAAAGGACACTTCTCATAAGGTGTCACTTATAGAGGGAATGTAAAAACCGTTACACTTGAACTGAATTACAAAACAGAACAGAGTCACACATGCAGAAAACACACTATGGTTGCTTAACGGGAAAGGTGAGGTGGGGTGATACATAAAACAAGAGTTTCAAATTAGCTCAGATACCGTTCCATAAACCCAATATGTAATAGACAAGACCTACTCCTTGCTCAGAGAACTGGACTCAACACGCCCGATTCACCGCACAAGAATATATCTGACTAGTAATAATCTTAAAACCTATGTATTGATATCTCTCTGTTAGTGTGTCAAGTGGGTGTAAAGCGGCATAAACACAGCCGTGAAAAGCAGCTAAACCCCATTATAAAAATAAATTACTTTTAAAAACACATGAAACAAAGACAGGGAAAGAGAGAGAAATTCTTACACAATTCGTTCAGGGGCTGTGATGCAACCTGGATTGACCATATCTAGACCCACAGCTGGATGAGACATAAGGGTGGACACTCCTGGGGCTGAGAGGTTTGGTGAGGTTGGGTGAGCAAACGCAGACCCTTTAAAGTAATACTGCGTGCTACCCATCGCATGGGTCCCAAATCTGCAGGTTCAAGGGCATCTTCCTACATCGAAAACATGCATGAGAAACCCAGAAGATGGTACACCGTGTGATGGGGAAAGGTTTCTAAAACGCACCTCGTTTCTCATCTCCTTGTGCTCGGGTTCGCCATTCCAGCCACTTTACTAGCAATCTCCCTACTTGGAGCATCAGCACCTTTAACCTCCTGTTCCGTACAGGTTGCAATTTGTCCTGAGGATGAACGGGAAGACGGGGAACCAATGAGAGACTAGCTCTTGGTGTTGGGACAGGCACAGGTCACTCTATTTTCCCATCAGGAAGAAGAATTAACCACAGGCTCCGCCTGCCCCCCGGAACCAGAACAGGGCCTGAAGCCATCCTGCGCTTTTGCGGCCAGCTCCCAAAAAAGCGACTTGTAAAATGGAGCTTCAGGGCACTGCAATTCACAAACCTGCAGAGTTATAAATGATAACTCTCGTCCACAAATATATTGAGGGAAGGCAAAGAAGAGGATTTGAAATCAAGGCAGAATTGCAGGAAACAGATTTCAGGAGGTAGATTCGAATCGCCTTTATAGCACATGAAAAGCGGCAAAACGTTGACAATGATGCCCTTGGCCAAAAAGGGCGTATGCGTTTTTTCCTGAATATATTCAGGAAAAAACGCATACGCCCTTTTTGCCCAACCAAGCAACCTGGAAAGGCAAATCAGCGCTACAAAGAAGTCTCACTTCCCATCGGTCAAAAGGGCCATGCTGAAAAAAGTGTCAAAACCAGAAATGCAGGACAGGCCATGGAGAAATGGGAGCCTTGCTACACTGATGGGCGGGATGTAAATTGCCCACAGCCACTCTGGAGAAGTGTACGGTGTGTCCTGAAACATCTAAAAAACACAGCTTGGAGAGCATAGGGCACTTCCACGCATGGGGGGATAAAGTGGGAAAATTGAAAATCAGCAAGACACAAGCACCCCAAAGTTTAGGGCTGCTCTGTTGACAAGGACCTCCACTTCATTCCACCTTAAATATCCCAGGAAAGCGAAAAATGGATCAAAAAGTTGTGGTCCTTATGTACAATGGAATATCACTCAGCCATGGAATCAATGTCATAAGGCTAGTAGCAGCATGATGAGTGGATTCAGGTAAGACGATTCTAAGTGAAATAAGTGACACAGAAAAGGACACTTCTCATAAGGTGTCACTTATAGAGGGAATGTAAAAACCGTTACACTTGAACTGAATTACAAAACAGAACAGAGTCACACATGCAGAAAACACACTATGGCTGCTTAACGGGAAAGGTGAGGTGGGGTGATACATAAAACAAGAGTTTCAAATTAGCTCAGATACCATTCCATAAACCCAATATGTAATAGACAAGACCTACTCCTTGCTCAGAGAACTGGACTCAACACGCCCGATCCACCGCACAAGAATATATCTGACTAGTAATAATCTTAAAACCTATGTATTGATATCTCTCTGTTAGTGTGTCAAGTGGGTGTAAAGCGGCATAAACACAGCCGTGAAAAGCAGCTAAACCCCATTATAAAAATAAATTACTTTTAAAAACCCATGAAACAAAGACAGGGAAAGAGAGAGAAATTCTTACACAATTCGTTCAGGGGCTGTGATGCAACCTGGATTGACCATATCTAGACCCACAGCTGGATGAGACATAAGGGTGGACACTCCTGGGGCTGAGAGGTTTGGTGAGGTTGGGTGAGCAAACGCAGACCCTTTAAAGTAATACTGCGTGCTACCCATCGCATGGGTCCCAAATCTGCAGGTTCAAGGGCATCTTCCTACATCGAAAACATGCATGAGAAACCCAGAAGATGGTACACCGTGTGATGGGGAAAGGTTTCTAAAACGCACCTCATTTCTCATCTCCTTGTGCTCGGGTTCGCCATTCCAGCCACTTTACTAGCAATCTCCCTACTTGGAGCATCAGCACCTTTAACCTCCTGTTCCGTACAGGTTGCAATTTGTCCTGAGGATGAACGGGAAGACGGGGAACCAATGAGAGACTAGCTCTTGGTGTTGGGACAGGCACAGGTCACTCTATTTTCCCATCAGGAAGAAGAATTAACCACAGGCTCCGCCTGCCCCCCGGAACCAGAACAGGGCCTGAAGCCATCCTGCGCTTTTGCGGCCAGCTCCCAAAAATGCGACTTGTAAAATGGAGCTTCAGGGCACTGCAATTCACAAATCTGCAGAGTTATAAATGATAACTCTCGTCCACAAATATATTGAGGGAAGGCAAAGAAGAGGATTTGAAATCAAGGCAGAATTGCAGGAAACAGATTTCAGGAGGTAGATTCGAATCGCCTTTAAAGCACATGAAAAGCGGCAAAACGTTGACAATGATGCCCTTGGCCAAAAAGGGCGTATGCGTTTTTTCCTGAATATATTCAGGAAAAAACGCATACGCCCTTTTTGGCCAACCAAGCAACCTGGAAAGGCAAATCAGCGCTACAAAGAAGTCTCGCTTCCCATCGATCAAAAGGGCCATGCTGAAAAAAGTGTCAAAACCAGAAATGCAGGACAGGCCATGGAGAAATGGGAGCCTTGCTACACTGATGGGCGGGATGTAAATTGCCAACAGCCACTCTGGAGAAGTGTACGGTGTGTCCTGAAACATCTAAAAAACACAGCTTAGAGAGCATAGGGCACTTCCACGCATGGGGGGATAAAGTGGGAAAATTGAAAATCAGCAAGACACAAACACCCCAAAGTTTAGGGCTGCTCTGTTGACAAGGACCTCCACTTCATTCCACCTTAAATATCCCAGGAAAGCGAAAAATGGATCAAAAAGTTGTGGTCCTTATGTACAATGGAATATCACTCAGCCATGGAATCAATGTCATAAGGCTAGTAGCAGCATGATGAGTGGATTCAGGTAAGACGATTCTAAGTGAAATAAGTCACACAGAAAAGGACACTTCTCATAAGGTGTCACTTATAGAGGGAATGTAAAAACCGTTACACTTGAACTGAATTACAAAACAGAACAGAGTCACACATGCAGAAAACACACTATGGCTGCTTAACGGGAAAGGTGAGGTGGGGTGATACATAAAACAAGAGTTTCAAATTAGCTCAGATACCGTTCCATAAACCCAATATGTAATAGACAAGACCTACTCCTTGCTCAGAGAACTGGACTCAACACGCCCGATTCACCGCACAAGAATATATCTGACTAGTAATAATCTTAAAACCTATGTATTGATATCTCTCTGTTAGTGTGTCAAGTGGGTGTAAAGCGGCATAAACACAGCCGTGAAAAGCAGCTAAACCCCATTATAAAAATAAATTACTTTTAAAAACCCATGAAACAAAGACAGGGAAAGAGAGAGAAATTCTTACACAATTCGTTCAGGGGCTGTGATGCAACCTGGATTGACCATATCTAGACCCACAGCTGGATGAGACATAAGGGTGGACACTCCTGGGGCTGAGAGGTTTGGTGAGGTTGGGTGAGCAAACGCAGACCCTTTAAAGTAATACTGCGTGCTACCCATCGCATGGGTCCCAAATCTCCAGGTTCAAGGGCATCTTACTGCATCGAAAACATGCATGAGAAACCCAGAAGATGGTACACCGTGTGATGGGGAAAGGTTTCTAAAACGCACCTCATTTCTCATCTCCTTGTGCTCGGGTTCGCCATTCCAGCCACTTTACTAGCAATCTCCCTACTTGGAGCATCAGCACTTTTAACCTCCTGTTCCGTACAGGTTGCAATTTGTCCTGAGGATGAACGGGAAGACGGGGAACCAATGAGAGACTAGCTCTTGGTGTTGGGACAGGCACAGGTCACTCTATTTTCCCATCAGGAAGAAGAATTAACCACAGGCTCCGCCTGCCCCCCGGAACCAGAACAGGGCCTGAAGCCATCCTGCGCTTTTGCGGCCAGCTCCCAAAAAAGCGACTTGTAAAATGGAGCTTCAGGGCACTGCAATTCACAAACCTGCAGAGTTATAAATGATAACTCTCGTCCACAAATATATTGAGGGAAGGCAAAGAAGAGGATTTGAAATCAAGGCAGAATTGCAGGAAACAGATTTCAGGAGGTAGATTCGAATCGCCTTTATAGCACATGAAAAGCGGCAAAACGTTGACAATGATGCCCTTGGCCAAAAAGGGTGTATGCGTTTTTTCCTGAATATATTCAGGAAAAAACGCATTCGCCCTTTTTGCCCAACCAAGCAACCTGGAAAGGCAAATCAGGGCTACAAAGAAGTCTCACTTCCCATCGGTCAAAAGGGCCATGCTGAAAAAAGTGTCAAAACCAGAAATGCAGGACAGGCCATGGAGAAATGGGAGCCTTGCTACACTGATGGGCGGGATGTAAATTGCCCACAGCCACTCTGGAGAAGTGTACGGTGTGTCCTGAAACATCTAAAAAACACAGCTTGGAGAGCATAGGGCACTTCCACGCATGGGGGGATAAAGTGGGAAAATTGAAAATCAGCAAGACACAAGCACCCCAAAGTTTAGGGCTGCTCTGTTGACAAGGACCTCCACTTCATTCCACCTTAAATATCCCAGGAAAGCGAAAAATGGATCAAAAAGTTGTGGTCCTTATGTACAATGGAATATCACTCAGCCATGGAATCAATGTCATAAGGCTAGTAGCAGCATGATGAGTGGATTCAGGTAAGACGATTCTAAGTGAAATAAGTCACACAGAAAAGGACACTTCTCATAAGGTGTCACTTATAGAGGGAATGTAAAAACCGTTACACTTGAACTGAATTACAAAACAGAACAGAGTCACACATGCAGAAAACACACTATGGTTGCTTAACGGGAAAGGTGAGGTGGGGTGATACATAAAACAAGAGTTTCAAATTAGCTCAGATACCGTTCCATAAACCCAATATGTAATAGACAAGACCTACTCCTTGCTCAGAGAACTGGACTCAACACGCCCGATTCACCGCACAAGAATATATCTGACTAGTAATAATCTTAAAACCTATGTATTGATATCTCTCTGTTAGTGTGTCAAGTGGGTGTAAAGCGGCATAAACACAGCCGTGAAAAGCAGCTAAACCCCATTATAAAAATAAATTACTTTTAAAAACACATGAAACAAAGACAGGGAAAGAGAGAGAAATTCTTACACAATTCGTTCAGGGGCTGTGATGCAACCTGGATTGACCATATCTAGACCCACAGCTGGATGAGACATAAGGGTGGACACTCCTGGGGCTGAGAGGTTTGGTGAGGTTGGGTGAGCAAACGCAGACCCTTTAAAGTAATACTGCGTGCTACCCATCGCATGGGTCCCAAATCTGCAGGTTCAAGGGCATCTTCCTACATCGAAAACATGCATGAGAAACCCAGAAGATGGTACACCGTGTGATGGGGAAAGGTTTCTAAAACGCACCTCGTTTCTCATCTCCTTGTGCTCGGGTTCGCCATTCCAGCCACTTTACTAGCAATCTCCCTACTTGGAGCATCAGCACCTTTAACCTCCTGTTCCGTACAGGTTGCAATTTGTCCTGAGGATGAACGGGAAGACGGGGAACCAATGAGAGACTAGCTCTTGGTGTTGGGACAGGCACAGGTCACTCTATTTTCCCATCAGGAAGAAGAATTAACCACAGGCTCCGCCTGCCCCCCGGAACCAGAACAGGGCCTGAAGCCATCCTGCGCTTTTGCGGCCAGCTCCCAAAAATGCGACTTGTAAAATGGAGCTTCAGGGCACTGCAATTCACAAACCTGCAGAGTTATAAATGATAACTCTCGTCCACAAATATATTGAGGGAAGGCAAAGAAGAGGATTTGAAATCAAGGCAGAATTGCAGGAAACAGATTTCAGGAGGTAGATTCGAATCGCCTTTAAAGCACATGAAAAGCGGCAAAACGTTGACAATGATGCCCTTGGCCAAAAAGGGCGTATGCGTTTTTTCCTGAATATATTCAGGAAAAAACGCATACGCCCTTTTTGGCCAACCAAGCAACCTGGAAAGGCAAATCAGCGCTACAAAGAAGTCTCGCTTCCCATCGGTCAAAAGGGCCATGCTGAAAAAAGTGTCAAAACCAGAAATGCAGGACAGGCCATGGAGAAATGGGAGCCTTGCTACACTGATGGGCGGGATGTAAATTGCCAACAGCCACTCTGGAGAAGTGTACGGTGTGTCCTGAAACATCTAAAAAACACAGCTTAGAGAGCATAGGGCACTTCCACGCAT
The DNA here is from genome assembly GCF_965194825.1 of Balaenoptera physalus. NCBI lineage: Eukaryota > Metazoa > Chordata > Mammalia > Artiodactyla > Balaenopteridae > Balaenoptera > Balaenoptera physalus. Next base: position 563,529 of record NW_028126428.1, read on the forward strand.
GGGGGGATAAAGTGGGAAAATTGAAAATCAGCAAGACACAAGCACCCCAAAGTTTAGGGCTGCTCTGTTGACAAGGACCTCCACTTCATTCCACCTTAAATATCCCAGGACAGCGAAAAATGGATCAAAAAGTTGTGGTCCTTATGTACAATGGAATATCACTCAGCCATGGAATCAATGTCATAAGGCTAGTAGCAGCATGATGAGTGGATTCAGGTAAGACGATTCTAAGTGAAATAAGTCACACAGAAAAGGACACTTCTCATAAGGTGTCACTTATAGAGGGAATGTAAAAACCGTTACACTTGAACTGAATTACAAAACAGAACAGAGTCACACATGCAGAAAACACACTATGGCTGCTTAACGGGAAAGGTGAGGTGGGGTGATACATAAAACAAGAGTTTCAAATTAGCTCAGATACCGTTCCATAAACCCAATATGTAATAGACAAGACCTACTCCTTGCTCAGAGAACTGGACTCAACACGCCCGATCCACCGCACAAGAATATATCTGACTAGTAATAATCTTAAAACCTATGTATTGATATCTCTCTGTTAGTGTGTCAAGTGGGTGTAAAGCGGCATAAACACAGCCGTGAAAAGCAGCTAAACCCCATTATAAAAATAAATTACTTTTAAAAACCCATGAAACAAAGACAGGGAAAGAGAGAGAAATTCTTACACAATTCGTTCAGGGGCTGTGATGCAACCTGGATTGACCATATCTAGACCCACAGCTGGATGAGACATAAGGGTGGACACTCCTGGGGCTGAGAGGTTTGGTGAGGTTGGGTGAGCAAACGCAGACCCTTTAAAGTAATACTGCGTGCTACCCATCGCATGGGTCCCAAATCTGCAGGTTCAAGGGCATCTTCCTACATCGAAAACATGCATGAGAAGCCCAGAAGATGGTACACCGTGTGATGGGGAAAGGTTTCTAAAACGCACCTCATTTCTCATCTCCTTGTGCTCGGGTTCGCCATTCCAGCCACTTTACTAGCAATCTCCCTACTTGGAGCATCAGCACCTTTAACCTCCTGTTCCGTACAGGTTGCAATTTGTCCTGAGGATGAACGGGAAGACGGGGAACCAATGAGAGACTAGCTCTTGGTGTTGGGACAGGCACAGGTCACTCTATTTTCCCATCAGGAAGAAGAATTAACCACAGGCTCCGCCTGCCCCCCGGAACCAGAACAGGGCCTGAAGCCATCCTGCGCTTTTGCGGCCAGCTCCCAAAAATGCGACTTGTAAAATGGAGCTTCAGGGCACTGCAATTCACAAATCTGCAGAGTTATAAATGATAACTCTCGTCCACAAATATATTGAGGGAAGGCAAAGAAGAGGATTTGAAATCAAGGCAGAATTGCAGGAAACAGATTTCAGGAGGTAGATTCGAATCGCCTTTAAAGCACATGAAAAGCGGCAAAACGTTGACAATGATGCCCTTGGCCAAAAAGGGCGTATGCGTTTTTTCCTGAATATATTCAGGAAAAAACGCATACGCCCTTTTTGCCCAACCAAGCAACCTGGAAAGGCAAATCAGCGCTACAAAGAAGTCTCGCTTCCCATCGATCAAAAGGGCCATGCTGAAAAAAGTGTCAAAACCAGAAATGCAGGACAGGCCATGGAGAAATGGGAGCCTTGCTACACTGATGGGCGGGATGTAAATTGCCAACAGCCACTCTGGAGAAGTGTACGGTGTGTCCTGAAACATCTAAAAAACACAGCTTAGAGAGCATAGGGCACTTCCACGCATGGGGGGATAAAGTGGGAAAATTGAAAATCAGCAAGACACAAACACCCCAAAGTTTAGGGCTGCTCTGTTGACAAGGACCTCCACTTCATTCCACCTTAAATATCCCAGGAAAGCGAAAAATGGATCAAAAAGTTGTGGTCCTTATGTACAATGGAATATCACTCAGCCATGGAATCAATGTCATAAGGCTAGTAGCAGCATGATGAGTGGATTCAGGTAAGACGATTCTAAGTGAAATAAGTCACACAGAAAAGGACACTTCTCATAAGGTGTCACTTATAGAGGGAATGTAAAAACCGTTACACTTGAACTGAATTACAAAACAGAACAGAGTCACACATGCAGAAAACACACTATGGCTGCTTAACGGGAAAGGTGAGGTGGGGTGATACATAAAACAAGAGTTTCAAATTAGCTCAGATACCGTTCCATAAACCCAATATGTAATAGACAAGACCTACTCCTTGCTCAGAGAACTGGACTCAACACGCCCGATTCACCGCACAAGAATATATCTGACTAGTAATAATCTTAAAACCTATGTATTGATATCTCTCTGTTAGTGTGTCAAGTGGGTGTAAAGCGGCATAAACACAGCCGTGAAAAGCAGCTAAACCCCATTATAAAAATAAATTACTTTTAAAAACCCATGAAACAAAGACAGGGAAAGAGAGAGAAATTCTTACACAATTCGTTCAGGGGCTGTGATGCAACCTGGATTGACCATATCTAGACCCACAGCTGGATGAGACATAAGGGTGGACACTCCTGGGGCTGAGAGGTTTGGTGAGGTTGGGTGAGCAAACGCAGACCCTTTAAAGTAATACTGCGTGCTACCCATCGCATGGGTCCCAAATCTCCAGGTTCAAGGGCATCTTACTGCATCGAAAACATGCATGAGAAACCCAGAAGATGGTACACCGTGTGATGGGGAAAGGTTTCTAAAACGCACCTCATTTCTCATCTCCTTGTGCTCGGGTTCGCCATTCCAGCCACTTTACTAGCAATCTCCCTACTTGGAGCATCAGCACTTTTAACCTCCTGTTCCGTACAGGTTGCAATTTGTCCTGAGGATGAACGGGAAGACGGGGAACCAATGAGAGACTAGCTCTTGGTGTTGGGACAGGCACAGGTCACTCTATTTTCCCATCAGGAAGAAGAATTAACCACAGGCTCCGCCTGCCCCCCGGAACCAGAACAGGGCCTGAAGCCATCCTGCGCTTTTGCGGCCAGCTCCCAAAAAAGCGACTTGTAAAATGGAGCTTCAGGGCACTGCAATTCACAAACCTGCAGAGTTATAAATGATAACTCTCGTCCACAAATATATTGAGGGAAGGCAAAGAAGAGGATTTGAAATCAAGGCAGAATTGCAGGAAACAGATTTCAGGAGGTAGATTCGAATCGCCTTTATAGCACATGAAAAGCGGCAAAACGTTGACAATGATGCCCTTGGCCAAAAAGGGTGTATGCGTTTTTTCCTGAATATATTCAGGAAAAAACGCATACGCCCTTTTTGCCCAACCAAGCAACCTGGAAAGGCAAATCAGCGCTACAAAGAAGTCTCACTTCCCATCGGTCAAAAGGGCCATGCTGAAAAAAGTGTCAAAACCAGAAATGCAGGACAGGCCATGGAGAAATGGGAGCCTTGCTACACTGATGGGCGGGATGTAAATTGCCCACAGCCACTCTGGAGAAGTGTACGGTGTGTCCTGAAACATCTAAAAAACACAGCTTGGAGAGCGTAGGGCACTTCCACGCATGGGGGGATAAAGTGGGAAAATTGAAAATCAGCAAGACACAAGCACCCCAAAGTTTAGGGCTGCTCTGTTGACAAGGACCTCCACTTCATTCCACCTTAAATATCCCAGGAAAGCGAAAAATGGATCAAAAAGTTGTGGTCCTTATGTACAATGGAATATCACTCAGCCATGGAATCAATGTCATAAGGCTAGTAGCAGCATGATGAGTGGATTCAGGTAAGACGATTCTAAGTGAAATAAGTCACACAGAAAAGGACACTTCTCATAAGGTGTCACTTATAGAGGGAATGTAAAAACCGTTACACTTGAACTGAATTACAAAACAGAACAGAGTCACACATGCAGAAAACACACTATGGCTGCTTAACGGGAAAGGTGAGGTGGGGTGATACATAAAACAAGAGTTTCAAATTAGCTCAGATACCGTTCCATAAACCCAATATGTAATAGACAAGACCTACTCCTTGCTCAGAAAACTGGACTCAACACGCCCGATTCACCGCACAAGAATATATCTGACTAGTAATAATCTTAAAACCTATGTATTGATATCTCTCTGTTAGTGTGTCAAGTGGGTGTAAAGCGGCATAAACACAGCCGTGAAAAGCAGCTAAACCCCATTATAAAAATAAATTACTTTTAAAAACCCATGAAACAAAGACAGGGAAAGAGAGAGAAATTCTTACACAATTCGTTCAGGGGCTGTGATGCAACCTGGATTGACCATATCTAGACCCACAGCTGGATGAGACATAAGGGTGGACACTCCTGGGGCTGAGAGGTTTGGTGAGGTTGGGTGAGCAAACGCAGACCCTTTAAATTAATACTGCGTGCTACCCATCGCATGGGTCCCAAATCTCCAGGTTCAAGGGCATCTTACTGCATCGAAAACATGCATGAGAAACCCAGAAGATGGTACACCGTGTGATGGGGAAAGGTTTCTAAAACGCACCTCATTTCTCATCTCCTTGTGCTCGGGTTCGCCATTCCAGCCACTTTACTAGCAATCTCCCTACTTGGAGCATCAGCACTTTTAACCTCCTGTTCCGTACAGGTTGCAATTTGTCCTGAGGATGAACGGGAAGACGGGGAACCAATGAGAGACTAGCTCTTGGTGTTGGGACAGGCACAGGTCACTCTATTTTCCCATCAGGAAGAAGAATTAACCACAGGCTCCGCCTGCCCCCTGGAACCAGAACAGGGCCTGAAGCCATCCTGCGCTTTTGCGGCCAGCTCCCAAAAAAGCGACTTGTAAAATGGAGCTTCAGGGCACTGCAATTCACAAACCTGCAGAGTTATAAATGATAACTCTCGTCCACAAATATATTGAGGGAAGGCAAAGAAGAGGATTTGAAATCAAGGCAGAATTGCAGGAAACAGATTTCAGGAGGTAGATTCGAATCGCCTTTATAGCACATGAAAAGCGGCAAAACGTTGACAATGATGCCCTTGGCCAAAAAGGGTGTATGCGTTTTTTCCTGAATATATTCAGGAAAAAACGCATACGCCCTTTTTGCCCAACCAAGCAACCTGGAAAGGCAAATCAGCGCTACAAAGAAGTCTCACTTCCCATCGGTCAAAAGGGCCATGCTGAAAAAAGTGTCAAAACCAGAAATGCAGGACAGGCCATGGAGAAATGGGAGCCTTGCTACACTGATGGGCGGGATGTAAATTGCCCACAGCCACTCTGGAGAAGTGTACGGTGTGTCCTGAAACATCTAAAAAACACAGCTTGGAGAGCATAGGGCACTTCCACGCATGGGGGGATAAAGTGGGAAAATTGAAAATCAGCAAGACACAAGCACCCCAAAGTTTAGGGCTGCTCTGTTGACAAGGACCTCCACTTCATTCCACCTTAAATATCCCAGGAAAGCGAAAAATGGATCAAAAAGTTGTGGTCCTTATGTACAATGGAATATCACTCAGCCATGGAATCAATGTCATAAGGCTAGTAGCAGCATGATGAGTGGATTCAGGTAAGACGATTCTAAGTGAAATAAGTCACACAGAAAAGGACACTTCTCATAAGGTGTCACTTATAGAGGGAATATAAAAACCGTTACACTTGAACTGAATTACAAAACAGAACAGAGTCACACATGCAGAAAACACACTATGGCTGCTTAACGGGAAAGGTGAGGTGGGGTGATACATAAAACAAGAGTTTCAAATTAGCTCAGATACCGTTCCATAAACCCAATATGTAATAGACAAGACCTACTCCTTGCTCAGAGAACTGGACTCAACACGCCCGATCCACCGCACAAGAATATATCTGACTAGTAATAATCTTAAAACCTATGTATTGATATCTCTCTGTTAGTGTGTCAAGTGGGTGTAAAGCGGCATAAACACAGCCGTGAAAAGCAGCTAAACCCCATTATAAAAATAAATTACTTTTAAAAACCCATGAAACAAAGACAGGGAAAGAGAGAGAAATTCTTACACAATTCGTTCAGGGGCTGTGATGCAACCTGGATTGACCATATCTAGACCCACAGCTGGATGAGACATAAGGGTGGACACTCCTGGGGCTGAGAGGTTTGGTGAGGTTGGGTGAGCAAACGCAGACCCTTTAAAGTAATACTGCGTGCTACCCATCGCATGGGTCCCAAATCTGCAGGTTCAAGGGCATCTTCCTACATCGAAAACATGCATGAGAAACCCAGAAGATGGTACACTGTGTGATGGGGAAAGGTTTCTAAAACGCACCTCATTTCTCATCTCCTTGTGCTCGGGTTCGCCATTCCAGCCACTTTACTAGCAATCTCCCTACTTGGAGCATCAGCACCTTTAACCTCCTGTTCCGTACAGGTTGCAATTTGTCCTGAGGATGAACGGGAAGACGGGGAACCAATGAGAGACTAGCTCTTGGTGTTGGGACAGGCACAGGTCACTCTATTTTCCCATCAGGAAGAAGAATTAACCACAGGCTCCGCCTGCCCCCCAGAACCAGAACAGGGCCTGAAGCCATCCTGCGCTTTTGCGGCCAGCTCCCAAAAATGCGACTTGTAAAATGGAGCTTCAGGGCACTGCAATTCACAAACCTGCAGAGTTATAAATGATAACTCTCGTCCACAAATATATTGAGGGAAGGCAAAGAAGAGGATTTGAAATCAAGGCAGAATTGCAGGAAACAGATTTCAGGAGGTAGATTCGAATCGCCTTTAAAGCACATGAAAAGCGGCAAAACGTTGACAATGATGCCCTTGGCCAAAAAGGGCGTATGCGTTTTTTCCTGAATATATTCAGGAAAAAACGCATACGCCCTTTTTGGCCAACCAAGCAACCTGGAAAGGCAAATCAGCGCTACAAAGAAGTCTCGCTTCCCATCGATCAAAAGGGCCATGCTGAAAAAAGTGTCAAAACCAGAAATGCAGGACAGGCCATGGAGAAATGGGAGCCTTGCTACACTGATGGGCGGGATGTAAATTGCCAACAGCCACTCTGGAGAAGTGTACGGTGTGTCCTGAAACATCTAAAAAACACAGCTTAGAGAGCATAGGGCACTTCCACGCATGGGGGGATAAAGTGGGAAAATTGAAAATCAGCAAGACACAAACACCCCAAAGTTTAGGGCTGCTCTGTTGACAAGGACCTCCACTTCATTCCACCTTAAATATCCCAGGAAAGCGAAAAATGGATCAAAAAGTTGTGGTCCTTATGTACAATGGAATATCACTCAGCCATGGAATCAATGTCATAAGGCTAGTAGCAGCATGATGAGTGGATTCAGGTAAGACGATTCTAAGTGAAATAAGTCACACAGAAAAGGACACTTCTCATAAGGTGTCACTTATAGAGGGAATGTAAAAACCGTTACACTTGAACTGAATTACAAAACAGAACAGAGTCACACATGCAGAAAACACACTATGGCTGCTTAACGGGAAAGGTGAGGTGGGGTGATACATAAAACAAGAGTTTCAAATTAGCTCAGATACCGTTCCATAAACCCAATATGTAATAGACAAGACCTACTCCTTGCTCAGAGAACTGGACTCAACACGCCCGATTCACCGCACAAGAATATATCTGACTAGTAATAATCTTAAAACCTATGTATTGATATCTCTCTGTTAGTGTGTCAAGTGGGTGTAAAGCGGCATAAACACAGCCGTGAAAAGCAGCTAAACCCCATTATAAAAATAAATTACTTTTAAAAACCCATGAAACAAAGACAGGGAAAGAGAGAGAAATTCTTACACAATTCGTTCAGGGGCTGTGATGCAACCTGGATTGACCATATCTAGACCCACAGCTGGATGAGACATAAGGGTGGACACTCCTGGGGCTGAGAGGTTTGGTGAGGTTGGGTGAGCAAACGCAGACCCTTTAAAGTAATACTGCGTGCTACCCATCGCATGGGTCCCAAATCTGCAGGTTCAAGGGCATCTTCCTACATCGAAAACATGCATGAGAAACCCAGAAGATGGTACACCGTGTGATGGGGAAAGGTTTCTAAAACGCACCTCATTTCTCATCTCCTTGTGCTCGGGTTCGCCATTCCAGCCACTTTACTAGCAATCTCCCTACTTGGAGCATCAGCACCTTTAACCTCCTGTTCCGTACAGGTTGCAATTTGTCCTGAGGATGAACGGGAAGACGGGGAACCAATGAGAGACTAGCTCTTGGTGTTGGGACAGGCACAGGTCACTCTATTTTCCCATCAGGAAGAAGAATTAACCACAGGCTCCGCCTGCCCCCCGGAACCAGAACAGGGCCTGAAGCCATCCTGCGCTTTTGCGGCCAGCTCCCAAAAAAGCGACTTGTAAAATGGAGCTTCAGGGCACTGCAATTCACAAACCTGCAGAGTTATAAATGATAACTCTCGTCCACAAATATATTGAGGGAAGGCAAAGAAGAGGATTTGAAATCAAGGCAGAATTGCAGGAAACAGATTTCAGGAGGTAGATTCGAATCGCCTTTATAGCACATGAAAAGCGGCAAAACGTTGACAATGATGCCCTTGGCCAAAAAGGGTGTATGCGTTTTTTCCTGAATATATTCAGGAAAAAACGCATACGCCCTTTTTGCCCAACCAAGCAACCTGGAAAGGCAAATCAGCGCTACAAAGAAGTCTCACTTCCCATCGGTCAAAAGGGCCATGCTGAAAAAAGTGTCAAAACCAGAAATGCAGGACAGGCCATGGAGAAATGGGAGCCTTGCTACACTGATGGGCGGGATGTAAATTGCCCACAGCCACTCTGGAGAAGTGTACGGTGTGTCCTGAAACATCTAAAAAACACAGCTTGGAGAGCATAGGGCACTTCCACGCATGGGGGGATAAAGTGGAAAAATTGAAAATCAGCAAGACACAAGCACCCCAAAGTTTAGGGCTGCTCTGTTGACAAGGACCTCCACTTCATTCCACCTTAAATATCCCAGGAAAGCGAAAAATGGATCAAAAAGTTGTGGTCCTTATGTACAATGGAATATCACTCAGCCATGGAATCAATGTCATAAGGCTAGTAGCAGCATGATGAGTGGATTCAGGTAAGACGATTCTAAGTGAAATAAGTGACACAGAAAAGGACACTTCTCATAAGGTGTCACTTATAGAGGGAATGTAAAAACCGTTACACTTGAACTGAATTACAAAACAGAACAGAGTCACACATGCAGAAAACACACTATGGCTGCTTAACGGGAAAGGTGAGGTGGGGTGATACATAAAACAAGAGTTTCAAATTAGCTCAGATACCGTTCCATAAACCCAATATGTAATAGACAAGACCTACTCCTTGCTCAGAGAACTGGACTCAACACGCCCGATTCACCGCACAAGAATATATCTGACTAGTAATAATCTTAAAACCTATGTATTGATATCTCTCTGTTAGTGTGTCAAGTGGGTGTAAAGCGGCATAAACACAGCCGTGAAAAGCAGCTAAACCCCATTATAAAAATAAATTACTTTTAAAAACACATGAAACAAAGACAGGGAAAGAGAGAGAAATTCTTACACAATTCGTTCAGGGGCTGTGATGCAACCTGGATTGACCATATCTAGACCCACAGCTGGATGAGACATAAGGGTGGACACTCCTGGGGCTGAGAGGTTTGGTGAGGTTGGGTGAGCAAACGCAGACCCTTTAAAGTAATACTGCGTGCTACCCATCGCATGGGTCCCAAATCTGCAGGTTCAAGGGCATCTTCCTACATCGAAAACATGCATGAGAAACCCAGAAGATGGTACACCGTGTGATGGGGAAAGGTTTCTAAAACGCACCTCGTTTCTCATCTCCTTGTGCTCGGGTTCGCCATTCCAGCCACTTTACTAGCAATCTCCCTACTTGGAGCATCAGCACCTTTAACCTCCTGTTCCGTACAGGTTGCAATTTGTCCTGAGGATGAACGGGAAGACGGGGAACCAATGAGAGACTAGCTCTTGGTGTTGGGACAGGCACAGGTCACTCTATTTTCCCATCAGGAAGAAGAATTAACCACAGGCTCCGCCTGCCCCCCGGAACCAGAACAGGGCCTGAAGCCATCCTGCGCTTTTGCGGCCAGCTCCCAAAAATGCGACTTGTAAAATGGAGCTTCAGGGCACTGCAATTCACAAACCTGCAGAGTTATAAATGATAACTCTCGTCCACAAATATATTGAGGGAAGGCAAAGAAGAGGATTTGAAATCAAGGCAGAATTGCAGGAAACAGATTTCAGGAGGTAGATTCGAATCGCCTTTAAAGCACATGAAAAGCGGCAAAACGTTGACAATGATGCCCTTGGCCAAAAAGGGCGTATGCGTTTTTTCCTGAATATATTCAGGAAAAAACGCATACGCCCTTTTTGGCCAACCAAGCAACCTGGAAAGGCAAATCAGCGCTACAAAGAAGTCTCGCTTCCCATCGGTCAAAAGGGCCATGCTGAAAAAAGTGTCAAAACCAGAAATGCAGGACAGGCCATGGAGAAATGGGAGCCTTGCTACACTGATGGGCGGGATGTAAATTGCCAACAGCCACTCTGGAGAAGTGTACGGTGTGTCCTGAAACATCTAAAAATCACAGCTTAGAGAGCATAGGGCACTTCCACGCATGGGGGGATAAAGTGGGAAAATTGAAAATCAGCAAGACACAAGCACCCCAAAGTTTAGGGCTGCTCTGTTGACAAGGACCTCCACTTCATTCCACCTTAAATATCCCAGGACAGCGAAAAATGGATCAAAAAGTTGTGGTCCTTATGTACAATGGAATATCACTCAGCCATGGAATCAATGTCATAAGGCTAGTAGCAGCATGATGAGTGGATTCAGGTAAGACGATTCTAAGTGAAATAAGTCACACAGAAAAGGACACTTCTCATAAGGTGTCACTTATAGAGGGAATGTAAAAACCGTTACACTTGAACTGAATTACAAAACAGAACAGAGTCACACATGCAGAAAACACACTATGGCTGCTTAACGGGAAAGGTGAGGTGGGGTGATACATAAAACAAGAGTTTCAAATTAGCTCAGATACCGTTCCATAAACCCAATATGTAATAGACAAGACCTACTCCTTGCTCAGAGAACTGGACTCAACACGCCCGATTCACCGCACAAGAATATATCTGACTAGTAATAATCTTAAAACCTATGTATTGATATCTCTCTGTTAGTGTGTCAAGTGGGTGTAAAGCGGCATAAACACAGCCGTGAAAAGCAGCTAAACCCCATTATAAAAATAAATTACTTTTAAAAACCCATGAAACAAAGACAGGGAAAGAGAGAGAAATTCTTACACAATTCGTTCAGGGGCTGTGATGCAACCTGGATTGACCATATCTAGACCCACAGCTGGATGAGACATAAGGGTGGACACTCCTGGGGCTGAGAGGTTTGGTGAGGTTGGGTGAGCAAACGCAGACCCTTTAAAGTAATACTGCGTGCTACCCATCGCATGGGTCCCAAATCTCCAGGTTCAAGGGCATCTTACTGCATCGAAAACATGCATGAGAAACCCAGAAGATGGTACACCGTGTGATGGGGAAAGGTTTCTAAAACGCACCTCATTTCTCATCTCCTTGTGCTCGGGTTCGCCATTCCAGCCACTTTACTAGCAATCTCCCTACTTGGAGCATCAGCACTTTTAACCTCCTGTTCCGTACAGGTTGCAATTTGTCCTGAGGATGAACGGGAAGACGGGGAACCAATGAGAGACTAGCTCTTGGTGTTGGGACAGGCACAGGTCACTCTATTTTCCCATCAGGAAGAAGAATTAACCACAGGCTCCGCCTGCCCCCCGGAACCAGAACAGGGCCTGAAGCCATCCTGCGCTTTTGCGGCCAGCTCCCAAAAAAGCGACTTGTAAAATGGAGCTTCAGGGCACTGCAATTCACAAACCTGCAGAGTTATAAATGATAACTCTCGTCCACAAATATATTGAGGGAAGGCAAAGAAGAGGATTTGAAATCAAGGCAGAATTGCAGGAAACAGATTTCAGGAGGTAGATTCGAATCGCCTTTATAGCACATGAAAAGCGGCAAAACGTTGACAATGATGCCCTTGGCCAAAAAGGGTGTATGCGTTTTTTCCTGAATATATTCAGGAAAAAACGCATACGCCCTTTTTGCCCAACCAAGCAACCTGGAAAGGCAAATCAGCGCTACAAAGAAGTCTCACTTCCCATCGGTCAAAAGGGCCATGCTGAAAAAAGTGTCAAAACCAGAAATGCAGGACAGGCCATGGAGAAATGGGAGCCTTGCTACACTGATGGGCGGGATGTAAATTGCCCACAGCCACTCTGGAGAAGTGTACGGTGTGTCCTGAAACATCTAAAAAACACAGCTTGGAGAGCGTAGGGCACTTCCACGCATGGGGGGATAAAGTGGGAAAATTGAAAATCAGCAAGACACAAGCACCCCAAAGTTTAGGGCTGCTCTGTTGACAAGGACCTCCACTTCATTCCACCTTAAATATCCCAGGAAAGCGAAAAATGGATCAAAAAGTTGTGGTCCTTATGTACAATGGAATATCACTCAGCCATGGAATCAATGTCATAAGGCTAGTAGCAGCATGATGAGTGGATTCAGGTAAGACGATTCTAAGTGAAATAAGTCACACAGAAAAGGACACTTCTCATAAGGTGTCACTTATAGAGGGAATGTAAAAACCGTTACACTTGAACTGAATTACAAAACAGAACAGAGTCACACATGCAGAAAACACACTATGGCTGCTTAACGGGAAAGGTGAGGTGGGGTGATACATAAAACAAGAGTTTCAAATTAGCTCAGATACCGTTCCATAAACCCAATATGTAATAGACAAGACCTACTCCTTGCTCAGAGAACTGGACTCAACACGCCCGATTCACCGCACAAGAATATATCTGACTAGTAATAATCTTAAAACCTATGTATTGATATCTCTCTGTTAGTGTGTCAAGTGGGTGTAAAGCGGCATAAACACAGCCGTGAAAAGCAGCTAAACCCCATTATAAAAATAAATTACTTTTAAAAACCCATGAAACAAAGACAGGGAAAGAGAGAGAAATTCTTACACAATTCGTTCAGGGGCTGTGATGCAACCTGGATTGACCATATCTAGACCCACAGCTGGATGAGACATAAGGGTGGACACTCCTGGGGCTGAGAGGTTTGGTGAGGTTGGGTGAGCAAACGCAGACCCTTTAAATTAATACTGCGTGCTACCCATCGCATGGGTCCCAAATCTCCAGGTTCAAGGGCATCTTACTGCATCGAAAACATGCATGAGAAACCCAGAAGATGGTACACCGTGTGATGGGGAAAGGTTTCTAAAACGCACCTCATTTCTCATCTCCTTGTGCTCGGGTTCGCCATTCCAGCCACTTTACTAGCAATCTCCCTACTTGGAGCATCAGCACTTTTAACCTCCTGTTCCGTACAGGTTGCAATTTGTCCTGAGGATGAACGGGAAGACGGGGAACCAATGAGAGACTAGCTCTTGGTGTTGGGACAGGCACAGGTCACTCTATTTTCCCATCAGGAAGAAGAATTAACCACAGGCTCCGCCTGCCCCCTGGAACCAGAACAGGGCCTGAAGCCATCCTGCGCTTTTGCGGCCAGCTCCCAAAAAAGCGACTTGTAAAATGGAGCTTCAGGGCACTGCAATTCACAAACCTGCAGAGTTATAAATGATAACTCTCGTCCACAAATATATTGAGGGAAGGCAAAGAAGAGGATTTGAAATCAAGGCAGAATTGCAGGAAACAGATTTCAGGAGGTAGATTCGAATCGCCTTTATAGCACATGAAAAGCGGCAAAACGTTGACAATGATGCCCTTGGCCAAAAAGGGTGTATGCGTTTTTTCCTGAATATATTCAGGAAAAAACGCATACGCCCTTTTTGCCCAACCAAGCAACCTGGAAAGGCAAATCAGCGCTACAAAGAAGTCTCACTTCCCATCGGTCAAAAGGGCCATGCTGAAAAAAGTGTCAAAACCAGAAATGCAGGACAGGCCATGGAGAAATGGGAGCCTTGCTACACTGATGGGCGGGATGTAAATTGCCCACAGCCACTCTGGAGAAGTGTACGGTGTGTCCTGAAACATCTAAAAAACACAGCTTGGAGAGCATAGGGCACTTCCACGCATGGGGGGATAAAGTGGGAAAATTGAAAATCAGCAAGACACAAGCACCCCAAAGTTTAGGGCTGCTCTGTTGACAAGGACCTCCACTTCATTCCACCTTAAATATCCCAGGAAAGCGAAAAATGGATCAAAAAGTTGTGGTCCTTATGTACAATGGAATATCACTCAGCCATGGAATCAATGTCATAAGGCTAGTAGCAGCATGATGAGTGGATTCAGGTAAGACGATTCTAAGTGAAATAAGTCACACAGAAAAGGACACTTCTCATAAGGTGTCACTTATAGAGGGAATATAAAAACCGTTACACTTGAACTGAATTACAAAACAGAACAGAGTCACACATGCAGAAAACACACTATGGCTGCTTAACGGGAAAGGTGAGGTGGGGTGATACATAAAACAAGAGTTTCAAATTAGCTCAGATACCGTTCCATAAACCCAATATGTAATAGACAAGACCTACTCCTTGCTCAGAGAACTGGACTCAACACGCCCGATCCACCGCACAAGAATATATCTGACTAGTAATAATCTTAAAACCTATGTATTGATATCTCTCTGTTAGTGTGTCAAGTGGGTGTAAAGCGGCATAAACACAGCCGTGAAAAGCAGCTAAACCCCATTATAAAAATAAATTACTTTTAAAAACCCATGAAACAAAGACAGGGAAAGAGAGAGAAATTCTTACACAATTCGTTCAGGGGCTGTGATGCAACCTGGATTGACCATATCTAGACCCACAGCTGGATGAGACATAAGGGTGGACACTCCTGGGGCTGAGAGGTTTGGTGAGGTTGGGTGAGCAAACGCAGACCCTTTAAAGTAATACTGCGTGCTACCCATCGCATGGGTCCCAAATCTGCAGGTTCAAGGGCATCTTCCTACATCGAAAACATGCATGAGAAACCCAGAAGATGGTACACTGTGTGATGGGGAAAGGTTTCTAAAACGCACCTCATTTCTCATCTCCTTGTGCTCGGGTTCGCCATTCCAGCCACTTTACTAGCAATCTCCCTACTTGGAGCATCAGCACCTTTAACCTCCTGTTCCGTACAGGTTGCAATTTGTCCTGAGGATGAACGGGAAGACGGGGAACCAATGAGAGACTAGCTCTTGGTGTTGGGACAGGCACAGGTCACTCTATTTTCCCATCAGGAAGAAGAATTAACCACAGGCTCCGTCTGCCCCCCAGAACCAGAACAGGGCCTGAAGCCATCCTGCGCTTTTGCGGCCAGCTCCCAAAAATGCGACTTGTAAAATGGAGCTTCAGGGCACTGCAATTCACAAACCTGCAGAGTTATAAATGATAACTCTCGTCCACAAATATATTGAGGGAAGGCAAAGAAGAGGATTTGAAATCAAGGCAGAATTGCAGGAAACAGATTTCAGGAGGTAGATTCGAATCGCCTTTAAAGCACATGAAAAGCGGCAAAACGTTGACAATGATGCCCTTGGCCAAAAAGGGCGTATGCGTTTTTTCCTGAATATATTCAGGAAAAAACGCATACGCCCTTTTTGGCCAACCAAGCAACCTGGAAAGGCAAATCAGCGCTACAAAGAAGTCTCGCTTCCCATCGATCAAAAGGGCCATGCTGAAAAAAGTGTCAAAACCAGAAATGCAGGACAGGCCATGGAGAAATGGGAGCCTTGCTACACTGATGGGCGGGATGTAAATTGCCAACAGCCACTCTGGAGAAGTGTACGGTGTGTCCTGAAACATCTAAAAAACACAGCTTAGAGAGCATAGGGCACTTCCACGCATGGGGGGATAAAGTGGGAAAATTGAAAATCAGCAAGACACAAACACCCCAAAGTTTAGGGCTGCTCTGTTGACAAGGACCTCCACTTCATTCCACCTTAAATATCCCAGGAAAGCGAAAAATGGATCAAAAAGTTGTGGTCCTTATGTACAATGGAATATCACTCAGCCATGGAATCAATGTCATAAGGCTAGTAGCAGCATGATGAGTGGATTCAGGTAAGACGATTCTAAGTGAAATAAGTCACACAGAAAAGGACACTTCTCATAAGGTGTCACTTATAGAGGGAATGTAAAAACCGTTACACTTGAACTGAATTACAAAACAGAACAGAGTCACACATGCAGAAAACACACTATGGCTGCTTAACGGGAAAGGTGAGGTGGGGTGATACATAAAACAAGAGTTTCAAATTAGCTCAGATACCGTTCCATAAACCCAATATGTAATAGACAAGACCTACTCCTTGCTCAGAGAACTGGACTCAACACGCCCGATTCACCGCACAAGAATATATCTGACTAGTAATAATCTTAAAACCTATGTATTGATATCTCTCTGTTAGTGTGTCAAGTGGGTGTAAAGCGGCATAAACACAGCCGTGAAAAGCAGCTAAACCCCATTATAAAAATAAATTACTTTTAAAAACCCATGAAACAAAGACAGGGAAAGAGAGAGAAATTCTTACACAATTCGTTCAGGGGCTGTGATGCAACCTGGATTGACCATATCTAGACCCACAGCTGGATGAGACATAAGGGTGGACACTCCTGGGGCTGAGAGGTTTGGTGAGGTTGGGTGAGCAAACGCAGACCCTTTAAAGTAATACTGCGTGCTACCCATCGCATGGGTCCCAAATCTGCAGGTTCAAGGGCATCTTCCTACATCGAAAACATGCATGAGAAACCCAGAAGATGGTACACCGTGTGATGGGGAAAGGTTTCTAAAACGCACCTCATTTCTCATCTCCTTGTGCTCGGGTTCGCCATTCCAGCCACTTTACTAGCAATCTCCCTACTTGGAGCATCAGCACCTTTAACCTCCTGTTCCGTACAGGTTGCAATTTGTCCTGAGGATGAACGGGAAGACGGGGAACCAATGAGAGACTAGCTCTTGGTGTTGGGACAGGCACAGGTCACTCTATTTTCCCATCAGGAAGAAGAATTAACCACAGGCTCCGCCTGCCCCCCGGAACCAGAACAGGGCCTGAAGCCATCCTGCGCTTTTGCGGCCAGCTCCCAAAAATGCGACTTGTAAAATGGAGCTTCAGGGCACTGCAATTCACAAATCTGCAGAGTTATAAATGATAACTCTCGTCCACAAATATATTGAGGGAAGGCAAAGAAGAGGATTTGAAATCAAGGCAGAATTGCAGGAAACAGATTTCAGGAGGTAGATTCGAATCGCCTTTAAAGCACATGAAAAGCGGCAAAACGTTGACAATGATGCCCTTGGCCAAAAAGGGCGTATGCGTTTTTTCCTGAATATATTCAGGAAAAAACGCATACGCCCTTTTTGGCCAACCAAGCAACCTGGAAAGGCAAATCAGCGCTACAAAGAAGTCTCGCTTCCCATCGATCAAAAGGGCCATGCTGAAAAAAGTGTCAAAACCAGAAATGCAGGACAGGCCATGGAGAAATGGGAGCCTTGCTACACTGATGGGCGGGATGTAAATTGCCAACAGCCACTCTGGAGAAGTGTACGGTGTGTCCTGAAACATCTAAAAAACACAGCTTAGAGAGCATAGGGCACTTCCACGCATGGGGGGATAAAGTGGGAAAATTGAAAATCAGCAAGACACAAACACCCCAAAGTTTAGGGCTGCTCTGTTGACAAGGACCTCCACTTCATTCCACCTTAAATATCCCAGGAAAGTGAAAAATGGATCAAAAAGTTGTGGTCCTTATGTACAATGGAATATCACTCAGCCATGGAATCAATGTCATAAGGCTAGTAGCAGCATGATGAGTGGATTCAGGTAAGACGATTCTAAGTGAAATAAGTCACACAGAAAAGGACACTTCTCATAAGGTGTCACTTATAGAGGGAATGTAAAAACCGTTACACTTGAACTGAATTACAAAACAGAACAGAGTCACACATGCAGAAAACACACTATGGCTGCTTAACGGGAAAGGTGAGGTGGGGTGATACATAAAACAAGAGTTTCAAATTAGCTCAGATACCGTTCCATAAACCCAATATGTAATAGACAAGACCTACTCTTTGCTCAGAGAACTGGACTCAACACGCCCGATTCACCGCACAAGAATATATCTGACTAGTAATAATCTTAAAACCTATGTATTGATATCTCTCTGTTAGTGTGTCAAGTGGGTGTAAAGCGGCATAAACACAGCCGTGAAAAGCAGCTAAACCCCATTATAAAAATAAATTACTTTTAAAAACCCATGAAACAAAGACAGGGAAAGAGAGAGAAATTCTTACACAATTCGTTCAGGGGCTGTGATGCAACCTGGATTGACCATATCTAGACCCACAGCTGGATGAGACATAAGGGTGGACACTCCTGGGGCTGAGAGGTTTGGTGAGGTTGGGTGAGCAAACGCAGACCCTTTAAAGTAATACTGCGTGCTACCCATCGCATGGGTCCCAAATCTCCAGGTTCAAGGGCATCTTACTGCATCGAAAACATGCATGAGAAACCCAGAAGATGGTACACCGTGTGATGGGGAAAGGTTTCTAAAACGCACCTCATTTCTCATCTCCTTGTGCTCGGGTTCGCCATTCCAGCCACTTTACTAGCAATCTCCCTACTTGGAGCATCAGCACTTTTAACCTCCTGTTCCGTACAGGTTGCAATTTGTCCTGAGGATGAACGGGAACACGGGGAACCAATGAGAGACTAGCTCTTGGTGTTGGGACAGGCACAGGTCACTCTATTTTCCCATCAGGAAGAAGAATTAACCACAGGCTCCGCCTGCCCCCCGGAACCAGAACAGGGCCTGAAGCCATCCTGCGCTTTTGCGGCCAGCTCCCAAAAAAGCGACTTGTAAAATGGAGCTTCAGGGCACTGCAATTCACAAACCTGCAGAGTTATAAATGATAACTCTCGTCCACAAATATATTGAGGGAAGGCAAAGAAGAGGATTTGAAATCAAGGCAGAATTGCAGGAAACAGATTTCAGGAGGTAGATTCGAATCGCCTTTATAGCACATGAAAAGCGGCAAAACGTTGACAATGATGCCCTTGGCCAAAAAGGGTGTATGCGTTTTTTCCTGAATATATTCAGGAAAAAACGCATACGCCCTTTTTGCCCAACCAAGCAACCTGGAAAGGCAAATCAGCGCTACAAAGAAGTCTCACTTCCCATCGGTCAAAAGGGCCATGCTGAAAAAAGTGTCAAAACCAGAAATGCAGGACAGGCCATGGAGAAATGGGAGCCTTGCTACACTGATGGGCGGGATGTAAATTGCCCACAGCCACTCTGGAGAAGTGTACGGTGTGTCCTGAAACATCTAAAAAACACAGCTTGGAGAGCATAGGGCACTTCCACGCATGGGGGGATAAAGTGGAAAAATTGAAAATCAGCAAGACACAAGCACCCCAAAGTTTAGGGCTGCTCTGTTGACAAGGACCTCCACTTCATTCCACCTTAAATATCCCAGGAAAGCGAAAAATGGATCAAAAAGTTGTGGTCCTTATGTACAATGGAATATCACTCAGCCATGGAATCAATGTCATAAGGCTAGTAGCAGCATGATGAGTGGATTCAGGTAAGACGATTCTAAGTGAAATAAGTGACACAGAAAAGGACACTTCTCATAAGGTGTCACTTATAGAGGGAATGTAAAAACCGTTACACTTGAACTGAATTACAAAACAGAACAGAGTCACACATGCAGAAAACACACTATGGCTGCTTAACGGGAAAGGTGAGGTGGGGTGATACATAAAACAAGAGTTTCAAATTAGCTCAGATACCGTTCCATAAACCCAATATGTAATAGACAAGACCTACTCCTTGCTCAGAGAACTGGACTCAACACGCCCGATTCACCGCACAAGAATATATCTGACTAGTAATAATCTTAAAACCTATGTATTGATATCTCTCTGTTAGTGTGTCAAGTGGGTGTAAAGCGGCATAAACACAGCCGTGAAAAGCAGCTAAACCCCATTATAAAAATAAATTACTTTTAAAAACACATGAAACAAAGACAGGGAAAGAGAGAGAAATTCTTACACAATTCGTTCAGGGGCTGTGATGCAACCTGGATTGACCATATCTAGACCCACAGCTGGATGAGACATAAGGGTGGACACTCCTGGGGCTGAGAGGTTTGGTGAGGTTGGGTGAGCAAACGCAGACCCTTTAAAGTAATACTGCGTGCTACCCATCGCATGGGTCCCAAATCTGCAGGTTCAAGGGCATCTTCCTACATCGAAAACATGCATGAGAAACCCAGAAGATGGTACACCGTGTGATGGGGAAAGGTTTCTAAAACGCACCTCGTTTCTCATCTCCTTGTGCTCGGGTTCGCCATTCCAGCCACTTTACTAGCAATCTCCCTACTTGGAGCATCAGCACCTTTAACCTCCTGTTCCGTACAGGTTGCAATTTGTCCTGAGGATGAACGGGAAGACGGGGAACCAATGAGAGACTAGCTCTTGGTGTTGGGACAGGCACAGGTCACTCTATTTTCCCATCAGGAAGAAGAATTAACCACAGGCTCCGCCTGCCCCCCGGAACCAGAACAGGGCCTGAAGCCATCCTGCGCTTTTGCGGCCAGCTCCCAAAAATGCGACTTGTAAAATGGAGCTTCAGGGCACTGCAATTCACAAACCTGCAGAGTTATAAATGATAACTCTCGTCCACAAATATATTGAGGGAAGGCAAAGAAGAGGATTTGAAATCAAGGCAGAATTGCAGGAAACAGATTTCAGGAGGTAGATTCGAATCGCCTTTAAAGCACATGAAAAGCGGCAAAACGTTGACAATGATGCCCTTGGCCAAAAAGGGCGTATGCGTTTTTTCCTGAATATATTCAGGAAAAAACGCATACGCCCTTTTTGGCCAACCAAGCAACCTGGAAAGGCAAATCAGCGCTACAAAGAAGTCTCGCTTCCCATCGGTCAAAAGGGCCATGCTGAAAAAAGTGTCAAAACCAGAAATGCAGGACAGGCCATGGAGAAATGGGAGCCTTGCTACACTGATGGGCGGGATGTAAATTGCCAACAGCCACTCTGGAGAAGTGTACGGTGTGTCCTGAAATATCTAAAAATCACAGCTTAGAGAGCATAGGGCACTTCCACGCATGGGGGGATAAAGTGGGAAAATTGAAAATCAGCAAGACACAAGCACCCCAAAGTTTAGGGCTGCTCTGTTGACAAGGACCTCCACTTCATTCCACCTTAAATATCCCAGGACAGCGAAAAATGGATCAAAAAGTTGTGGTCCTTATGTACAATGGAATATCACTCAGCCATGGAATCAATGTCATAAGGCTAGTAGCAGCATGATGAGTGGATTCAGGTAAGACGATTCTAAGTGAAATAAGTCACACAGAAAAGGACACTTCTCATAAGGTGTCACTTATAGAGGGAATGTAAAAACCGTTACACTTGAACTGAATTACAAAACAGAACAGAGTCACACATGCAGAAAACACACTATGGCTGCTTAACGGGAAAGGTGAGGTGGGGTGATACATAAAACAAGAGTTTCAAATTAGCTCAGATACCGTTCCATAAACCCAATATGTAATAGACAAGACCTACTCCTTGCTCAGAGAACTGGACTCAACACGCCCGATCCACCGCACAAGAATATATCTGACTAGTAATAATCTTAAAACCTATGTATTGATATCTCTCTGTTAGTGTGTCAAGTGGGTGTAAAGCGGCATAAACACAGCCGTGAAAAGCAGCTAAACCCCATTATAAAAATAAATTACTTTTAAAAACCCATGAAACAAAGACAGGGAAAGAGAGAGAAATTCTTACACAATTCGTTCAGGGGCTGTGATGCAACCTGGATTGACCATATCTAGACCCACAGCTGGATGAGACATAAGGGTGGACACTCCTGGGGCTGAGAGGTTTGGTGAGGTTGGGTGAGCAAACGCAGACCCTTTAAAGTAATACTGCGTGCTACCCATCGCATGGGTCCCAAATCTGCAGGTTCAAGGGCATCTTCCTACATCGAAAACATGCATGAGAAACCCAGAAGATGGTACACCGTGTGATGGGGAAAGGTTTCTAAAACGCACCTCATTGCTCATCTCCTTGTGCTCGGGTTCGCCATTCCAGCCACTTTACTAGCAATCTCCCTACTTGGAGCATCAGCACCTTTAACCTCCTGTTCCGTACAGGTTGCAATTTGTCCTGAGGATGAACGGGAAGACGGGGAACCAATGAGAGACTAGCTCTTGGTGTTGGGACAGGCACAGGTCACTCTATTTTCCCATCAGGAAGAAGAATTAACCACAGGCTCCGCCTGCCCCCCGGAACCAGAACAGGGCCTGAAGCCATCCTGCGCTTTTGCGGCCAGCTCCCAAAAATGCGACTTGTAAAATGGAGCTTCAGGGCACTGCAATTCACAAACCTGCAGAGTTATAAATGATAACTCTCGTCCACAAATATATTGAGGGAAGGCAAAGAAGAGGATTTGAAATCAAGGCAGAATTGCAGGAAACAGATTTCAGGAGGTAGATTCGAATCGCCTTTAAAGCACATGAAAAGCGGCAAAACGTTGACAATGATGCCCTTGGCCAAAAAGGGCGTATGCGTTTTTTCCTGAATATATTCAGGAAAAAACGCATACGCCCTTTTTGGCCAACCAAGTAACCTGGAAAGGCAAATCAGCGCTACAAAGAAGTCTCGCTTCCCATCGATCAAAAGGGCCATGCTGAAAAAAGTGTCAAAACCAGAAATGCAGGACAGGCCATGGAGAAATGGGAGCCTTGCTACACTGATGGGCGGGATGTAAATTGCCAACAGCCACTCTGGAGAAGTGTACGGTGTGTCCTGAAACATCTAAAAAACACAGCTTAGAGAGCATAGGGCACTTCCACGCATGGGGGGATAAAGTGGGAAAATTGAAAATCAGCAAGACACAAGCACCCCAAAGTTTAGGGCTGCTCTGTTGACAAGGACCTCCACTTCATTCCACCTTAAATATCCCAGGGAAGCGAAAAATGGATCAAAAAGTTGTGGTCCTTATGTACAATGGAATATCACTCAGCCATGGAATCAATGTCATAAGGCTAGTAGCAGCATGATGAGTGGATTCAGGTAAGACGATTCTAAGTGAAATAAGTCACACAGAAAAGGACACTTCTCATAAGGTGTCACTTATAGAGGGAATGTAAAAACCGTTACACTTGAACTGAATTACAAAACAGAACAGAGTCACACATGCAGAAAACACACTATGGCTGCTTAACGGGAAAGGTGAGGTGGGGTGATACATAAAAGAAGAGTTTCAAATTAGCTCAGATACCGTTCCATAAACCCAATATGTAATAGACAAGACCTACTCCTTGCTCAGAGAACTGGACTCAACACGCCCGATTCACCGCACAAGAATATATCTGACTAGTAATAATCTTAAAACCTATGTATTGATATCTCTCTGTTAGTGTGTCAAGTGGGTGTAAAGCGGCATAAACACAGCCGTGAAAAGCAGCTAAACCCCATTATAAAAATAAATTACTTTTAAAAACCCATGAAACAAAGACAGGGAAAGAGAGAGAAATTCTTACACAATTCGTTCAGGGGCTGTGATGCAACCTGGATTGACCATATCTAGACCCACAGCTGGATGAGACATAAGGGTGGACACTCCTGGGGCTGAGAGGTTTGGTGAGGTTGGGTGAGCAAATGCAGACCCTTTAAAGTAATACTGCGTGCTACCCATCGCATGGGTCCCAAATCTCCAGGTTCAAGGGCATCTTCCTACATCAAAAACATGCATGAGAAACCCAGAAGATGGTACACCGTGTGATGGGGAAAGGTTTCTAAAACGCACCTCATTTCTCATCTCCTTGTGCTCGGGTTCGCCATTCCAGCCACTTTACTAGCAATCTCCCTACTTGGAGCATCAGCACCTTTAACCTCCTGTTCCGTACAGGTTGCAATTTGTCCTGAGGATGAACGGGAAGACGGGGAACCAATGAGAGAATAGCTCTTGGTGTTGGGACAGGCACAGGTCACTCTATTTTCCCATCAGGAAGAAGAATTAACCACAGGCTCAGCCTGCCCCCCGGAACCAGAACAGGGCCTGAAGCCATCCTGCGCTTTTGCGGCCAGCTCCCAAAAAAGCGACTTGTAAAATGGAGCTTCAGGGCACTGCAATTCACAAACCTGCAGAGTTATAAATGATAACTCTCGTCCACAAATATATTGAGGGAAGGCAAAGAAGAGGATTTGAAATCAAGGCAGAATTGCAGGAAACAGATTTCAGGAGGTAGATTCGAATCGCCTTTAAAGCACATGAAAAGCGGCAAAACGTTGACAATGATGCCCTTGGCCAAAAAGGGCGTATGCGTTTTTTCCTGAATATATTCAGGAAAAAACGCATACGCCCTTTTTGGCCAACCAAGCAACCTGGAAAGGCAAATCAGCGCTACAAAGAAGTCTCGCTTCCCATCGGTCAAAAGGGCCATGCTGAAAAAAGTGTCAAAACCAGAAATGCAGGACAGGCCATGGAGAAATGGGAGCCTTGCTACACTGATGGGCGGGATGTAAATTGCCAACAGCCACTCTGGAGAAGTGTACGGTGTGTCCTGAAACATCTAAAAAACACAGCTTAGAGAGCATAGGGCACTTCCACGCATGGGGGGATAAAGTGGGAAAATTGAAAATCAGCAAGACACAAGCACCCCAAAGTTTAGGGCTGCTCTGTTGACAAGGACCTCCACTTCATTCCACCTTAAATATCCCAGGGAAGCGAAAAATGGATCAAAAAGTTGTGGTCCTTATGTACAATGGAATATCACTCAGCCATGGAATCAATGTCATAAGGCTAGTAGCAGCATGATGAGTGGATTCAGGTAAGACGATTCTAAGTGAAATAAGTCACACAGAAAAGGACACTTCTCATAAGGTGTCACTTATAGAGGGAATGTAAAAACCGTTACACTTGAACTGAATTACAAAACAGAACAGAGTCACACATGCAGAAAACACACTATGGCTGCTTAACGGGAAAGGTGAGGTGGGGTGATACATAAAACAAGAGTTTCAAATTAGCTCAGATACCGTTCCATAAACCCAATATGTAATAGACAAGACCTACTCCTTGCTCAGAGAACTGGACTCAACACGCCCGATTCACCGCACAAGAATATATCTGACTAGTAATAATCTTAAAACCTATGTATTGATATCTCTCTGTTAGTGTGTCAAGTGGGTGTAAAGCGGCATAAACACAGCCGTGAAAAGCAGCTAAACCCCATTATAAAAATAAATTACTTTTAAAAACCCATGAAACAAAGACAGGGAAAGAGAGAGAAATTCTTACACAATTCGTTCAGGGGCTGTGATGCAACCTGGATTGACCATATCTAGACCCACAGCTGGATGAGACATAAGGGTGGACACTCTTGGGGCTGAGAGGTTTGGTGAGGTTGGGTGAGCAAACGCAGACCCTTTAAAGTAATACTGCGTGCTACCCATCGCATGGGTCCCAAATCTCCAGGTTCAAGGGCATCTTCCTACATCGAAAACATGCATGAGAAACCCAGAAGATGGTACACCGTGTGATGGGGAAAGGTTTCTAAAACGCACCTCATTTCTCATCTCCTTGTGCTCGGGTTCGCCATTCCAGCCACTTTACTAGCAATCTCCCTACTTGGAGCATCAGCACCTTTAACCTCCTGTTCCGTACAGGTTGCAATTTGTCCTGAGGATGAACGGGAAGACGGGGAACCATTGAGAGACTAGCTCTTGGTGTTGGGACAGGCACAGGTCACTCTATTTTCCCATCAGGAAGAAGAATTAACCACAGGCTCAGCCTGCCCCCCGGAACCAGAACAGGGCCTGAAGCCATCCTGCGCTTTTGCGGCCAGCTCCCAAAAAAGCGACTTGTAAAATGGAGCTTCAGGGCACTGCAATTCACAAACCTGCAGAGTTATAAATGATAACTCTCGTCCACAAATATATTGAGGGAAGGCAAAGAAGAGGATTTGAAATCAAGGCAGAATTGCAGGAAACAGATTTCAGGAGGTAGATTCGAATCGCCTTTAAAGCACATGAAAAGCGGCAAAACGTTGACAATGATGCCCTTGGCCAAAAAGGGCGTATGCGTTTTTTCCTGAATATATTCAGGAAAAAACGCATACGCCCTTTTTGGCCAACCAAGCAACCTGGAAAGGCAAATCAGCGCTACAAAGAAGTCTCGCTTCCCATCGGTCAAAAGGGCCATGCTGAAAAAAGTGTCAAAACCAGAAATGCAGGACAGGCCATGGAGAAATGGGAGCCTTGCTACACTGATGGGCGGGATGTAAATTGCCAACAGCCACTCTGGAGAAGTGTACGGTGTGTCCTGAAACATCTAAAAAACACAGCTTAGAGAGCATAGGGCACTTCCACGCATGGGGGGATAAAGTGGGAAAATTGAAAATCAGCAAGACACAAGCACCCCAAAGTTTAGGGCTGCTCTGTTGACAACGACCTCCACTTCATTCCACCTTGAATATCCCAGGAAAGCGAAAAATGGATCAAAAAGTTGTGGTCCTTATGTACAATGGAATATCACTCAGCCATGAAATCAATGTCATAAGGCTAGTAGCAGCATGATGAGTGGATTTAGGTAAGACGATTCTAAGTGAAATAAGTCACACAGAAAAGGACACTTCTCATAAGGTGTCACTTATAGAGGGAATGTAAAAACCGTTACACTTGAACTGAATTACAAAACAGAACAGAGTCACACATGCAGAAAACACACTATGGCTGCTTAACGGGAAAGGTGAGGTGGGGTGATACATAAAACAAGAGTTTCAAATTAGCTCAGATACCATTCCATAAACCCAATATGTAATAGACAAGACCTACTCCTTGCTCAGAGAACTGGACTCAACACGCCCGATTCACCGCACAAGAATATATCTGACTAGTAATAATCTTAAAACCTATGTATTGATATCTCTCTGTTAGTGTGTCAAGTGGGTGTAAAGCGGCATAAACACAGCCGTGAAAAGCAGCTAAACCCCATTATAAAAATAAATTACTTTTAAAAACCCATGAAACAAAGACAGGGAAAGAGAGAGAAATTCTTAGACAATTCGTTCAGGGGCTGTGATGCAACCTGGATTGACCATATCTAGACCCACAGCTGGATGAGACATAAGGGTGGACACTCTTGGGGCTGAGAGGTTTGGTGAGGTTGGGTGAGCAAACGCAGACCCTTTAAAGTAATACTGTGTGCTACCCATCGCATGGGTCCCAAAACTCCAGGTTCAAGGGCATCTTCCTACATCGAAAACATGCATGAGAAACCCAGAAGATGGTACACCGTGTGATGGGGAAAGGTTTCTAAAACGCACCTCATTTCTCATCTCCTTGTGCTCGGGTTCGCCATTCCAGCCACTTTACTAGCAATCTCCCTACTTGGAGCATCAGCACCTTTAACCTCCTGTTCCGTACAGGTTGCAATTTGTCCTGAGGATGAACGGGAAGACGGGGAACCAATGAGAGACTAGCTCTTGGTGTTGGGACAGGCACAGGTCACTCTATTTTCCCATCAGGAAGAAGAATTAACCACAGGCTCAGCCTGCCCCCCGGAACCAGAACAGGGCCTGAAGCCATCCTGCGCTTTTGCGGCCAGCTCCCAAAAAAGCGACTTGTAAAATGGAGCTTCAGGGCACTGCAATTCACAAACCTGCAGAGTTATAAATGATAACTCTCGTCCACAAATATATTGAGGGAAGGCAAAGAAGAGGATTTGAAATCAAGGCAGAATTGCAGGAAACAGATTTCAGGAGGCAGATTCGAATCGCCTTTAAAGCACATGAAAAGCGGCAAAACGTTGACAATGATGCCCTTGGCCAAAAAGGGCGTATGCGTTTTTTCCTGAATATATTCAGGAAAAAACGCATACGCCCTTTTTGGCCAACCAAGCAACCTGGAAAGGCAAATCAGCGCTACAAAGAAGTCTCGCTTCCCATCGGTCAAAAGGGCCATGCTGAAAAAAGTGTCAAAACCAGAAATGCAGGACAGGCCATGGAGAAATGGGAGCCTTGCTACACTGATGGGCGGGATGTAAATTGCCAACAGCCACTCTGGAGAAGTGTACGGTGTGTCCTGAAACATCTAAAAAACACAGCTTAGAGAGCATAGGGCACTTCCACGCATGGGGGGATAAAGTGGGAAAATTGAAAATCAGCAAGACACAAGCACCCCAAAGTTTAGGGCTGCTCTGTTGACAAGGGCCTCCACTTCATTCCACCTTAAATATCCCAGGAAAGCGAAAAATGGATCAAAAAGTTGTGGTCCTTATGTACAATGGAATATCACTCAGCCATGAAATCAATGTCATAAGGCTAGTAGCAGCATGATGAGTGGATTTAGGTAAGACGATTCTAAGTGAAATAAGTCACACAGAAAAGGACACTTCTCATAAGGTGTCACTTATAGAGGGAATGTAAAAACCGTTACACTTGAACTGAATTACAAAACAGAACAGAGTCACACATGCAGAAAACACACTATGGCTGCTTAACGGGAAAGGTGAGGTGGGGTGATACATAAAACAAGAGTTTCAAATTAGCTCAGATACCGTTCCATAAACCCAATATGTAATAGACAAGACCTACTCCTTGCTCAGAGAACTGGACTCAACACGCCCGATTCACCGCACAAGAATATATCTGACTAGTAATAATCTTAAAACCTATGTATTGATATCTCTCTGTTAGTGTGTCAAGTGGGTGTAAAGCGGCATAAACACAGCCGTGAAAAGCAGCTAAACCCCATTATAAAAATAAATTACTTTTAAAAACCCATGAAACAAAGACAGGGAAAGAGAGAGAAATTCTTAGACAATTCGTTCAGGGGCTGTGATGCAACCTGGATTGACCATATCTAGACCCACAGCTGGATGAGACATAAGGGTGGACACTCCTGGGGCTGAGAGGTTTGGTGAGGTTGGGTGAGCAAACGCAGACCCTTTAAAGTAATACTGCGTGCTACCCATCGCATGGGTCCCAAATCTCCAGGTTCAAGGGCATCTTCCTACATCGAAAACATGCATGAGAAACCCAGAAGATGGTACACCGTGTGATGGGGAAAGGTTTCTAAAACGCACCTCATTTCTCGTCTCCTTGTGCTCGGGTTCGCCATTCCAGCCACTTTATTAGCAATCTCCCTACTTGGAGCATCAGCACCTTTAACCTCCTGTTCCGTACAGGTTGCAATTTTTCCTGAGGATGAACGGGAAGACGGGGAACCAATGAGAGACTAGCTCTTGGTGTTGGGACAGGCACAGGTCACTCTATTTTCCCATCAGGAAGAAGAATTAACCACAGGCTCAGCCTGCCCCCCGGAACCAGAACAGGGCCTGAAGCCATCCTGCGCTTTTGCGGCCAGCTCCCAAAAAAGCGACTTGTAAAATGGAGCTTCAGGGCACTGCAATTCACAAACCTGCAGAGTTATAAATGATAACTCTCGTCCACAAATATATTGAGGGAAGGCAAAGAAGAGGATTTGAAATCAAGGCAGAATTGCAGGAAACAGATTTCAGGAGGCAGATTCGAATCGCCTTTAAAGCACATGAAAAGCGGCAAAACGTTGACAATGATGCCCTTGGCCAAAAAGGGCGTATGCGTTTTTTCCTGAATATATTCAGGAAAAAACGCATACGCCCTTTTTGGCCAACCAAGCAACCTGGAAAGGCAAATCAGCGCTACAAAGAAGTCTCGCTTCCCATCGGTCAAAAGGGCCATGCTGAAAAAAGTGTCAAAACCAGAAATGCAGGACAGGCCATGGAGAAATGGGAGCCTTGCTACACTGATGGGCGGGATGTAAATTGCCAACAGCCACTCTGGAGAAGTGTACGGTGTGTCCTGAAACATCTAAAAAACACAGCTTAGAGAGCATAGGGCACTTCCACGCATGGGGGGATAAAGAGGGAAAATTGAAAATCAGCAAGACACAAGCACCCCAAAGTTTAAGGCTGCTCTGTTGACAAGGGCCTCCACTTCATTCCACCTTAAATATCCCAGGAAAGCGAAAAATGGATCAAAAAGTTGTGGTCCTTATGTACAATGTAATATCACTCAGCCATGAAATCAATGTCATAAGGCTAGTAGCAGCATGATGAGTGGATTTAGGTAAGACGATTCTAAGTGAAATAAGTCACACAGAAAAGGACACTTCTCATAAGGTGTCACTTATAGAGGGAATGTAAAAACCGTTACACTTGAACTGAATTACAAAACAGAACAGAGTCACACATGCAGAAAACACACTATGGCTGCTTAACGGGAAAGGTGAGGTGGGGTGATACATAAAACAAGAGTTTCAAATTAGCTCAGATACCGTTCCATAAACCCAATATGTAATAGACAAGACCTACTCCTTGCTCAGAGAACTGGACTCAACACGCCCGATTCACCGCACAAGAATATATCTGACTAGTAATAATCTTAAAACCTATGTATTGATATCTCTCTGTTAGTGTGTCAAGTGGGTGTAAAGCGGCATAAACACAGCCGTGAAAAGCAGCTAAACCCCATTATAAAAATAAATTACTTTTAAAAACCCATGAAACAAAGACAGGGAAAGACAGAGAAATTCTTACACAATTCGTTCAGGGGCTGTGATGCAACCTGGATTGACCATATCTAGACCCACAGCTGGATGAGACATAAGGGTGGACACTCTTGGGGCTGAGAGGTTTGGTGAGGTTGGGTGAGCAAACGCAGACCCTTTAAAGTAATACTGCGTGCTACCCATCGCATGGGTCCCAAATCTCCAGGTTCAAGGGCATCTTCCTACATCGAAAACATGCATGAGAAACCCAGAAGATGGTACACCGTGTGATGGGGAAAGGTTTCTAAAACGCACCTCATTTCTCATCTCCTTGTGCTCGGGTTCGCCATTCCAGCCACTTTACTAGCAATCTCCCTACTTGGAGCATCAGCACCTTTAACCTCCTGTTCCGTACAGGTTGCAATTTGTCCTGAGGATGAACGGGAAGACGGGGAACCAATGAGAGACTAGCTCTTGGTGTTGGGACAGGCACAGGTCACTCTATTTTCCCATCAGGAAGAAGAATTAACCACAGGCTCAGCCTGCCCCCCGGAACCAGAACAGGGCCTGAAGCCATCCTGCGCTTTTGCGGCCAGCTCCCAAAAATGCGACTTGTAAAATGGAGCTTCAGGGCACTGCAATTCACAAACCTGCAGAGTTATAAATGATAACTCTCGTCCACAAATATATTGAGGGAAGGCAAAGAAGAGGATTTGAAATCAAGGCAGAATTGCAGGAAACAGATTTCAGGAGGTAGATTCGAATCGCCTTTAAAGCACATGAAAAGCGGCAAAACGTTGACAATGATGCCCTTGGCCAAAAAGGGCGTATGCGTTTTTTCCTGAATATATTCAGGAAAAAACGCATACGCCCTTTTTGGCCAACCAAGCAACCTGGAAAGGCAAATCAGCGCTACAAAGAAGTCTCGCTTCCCATCGGTCAAAAGGGCCATGCTGAAAAAAGTGTCAAAACCAGAAATGCAGGACAGGCCATGGAGAAATGGGAGCCTTGCTACACTGATGGGCGGGATGTAAATTGCCAACAGCCACTCTGGAGAAGTGTACGGTGTGTCCTGAAATATCTAAAAAACACAGCTTAGAGAGCATAGGGCACTTCCACGCATGGGGGTATAAAGTGGGAAAATTGAAAATCAGCAAGACACAAGCACCCCAAAGTTTAGGGCTGCTCTGTTGACAAGGACCTCCACTTCATTCCACCTTAAATATCCCAGGAAAGCGAAAAATGGATCAAAAAGTTGTGGTCCTTATGTACAATGGAATATCACTCAGCCATGAAATCAATGTCATAAGGCTAGTAGCAGCATGATGAGTGGATTTAGGTAAGACGATTCTAAGTGAAATAAGTCACACAGAAAAGGACACTTCTCATAAGGTGTCACTTATAGAGGGAATGTAAAAACCGTTACACTTGAACTGAATTACAAAACAGAACAGAGTCACACATGCAGAAAACACACTATGGCTGCTTAACGGGAAAGGTGAGGTGGGGTGATACATAAAACAAGAGTTTCAAATTAGCTCAGATACCGTTCCATAAACCCAATATGTAATAGACAAGACCTACTCCTTGCTCAGAGAACTGGACTCAACACGCCCGATTCACCGCACAAGAATATATCTGACTAGTAATAACCTTAAAACCTATGTATTGATATCTCTCTGTTAGTGTGTCAAGTGGGTGTAAAGCGGCATAAACACAGCCGTGAAAAGCAGCTAAACCCCATTATAAAAATAAATTACTTTTAAAAACCCATGAAACAAAGACAGGGAAAGAGAGAGAAATTCTTACACAATTCGTTCAGGGGCTGTGATGCAACCTGGATTGACCATATCTAGACCCACAGCTGGATGAGACATAAGGGTGGACACTCTTGGGGCTGAGAGGTTTGGTGAGGTTGGGTGAGCAAACGCAGACCCTTTAAAGTAATACTGCGTGCTACCCATCGCATGGGTCCCAAATCTCCAGGTTCAAGGGCATCTTCCTACATCGAAAACATGCATGAGAAACCCAGAAGATGGTACACCGTGTGATGGGGAAAGGTTTCTAAAACGCACCTCATTTCTCATCTCCTTGTGCTCGGGTTCGCCATTCCAGCCACTTTACTAGCAATCTCCCTACTTGGAGCATCAGCACCTTTAACCTCCTGTTCCGTACAGGTTGCAATTTGTCCTGAGGATGAACGGGAAGACGGGGAACCAATGAGAGACTAGCTCTTGGTGTTGGGACAGGCACAGGTCACTCTATTTTCCCATCAGGAAGAAGAATTAACCACAGGCTCAGCCTGCCCCCCGGAACCAGAACAGGGCCTGAAGCCATCCTGCGCTTTTGCGGCCAGCTCCCAAAAAAGCGACTTGTAAAATGGAGCTTCAGGGCACTGCAATTCACAAACTTGCAGAGTTATAAATGATAACTCTCGTCCACAAATATATTGAGGGAAGGCAAAGAAGAGGATTTGAAATCAAGGCAGAATTGCAGGAAACAGATTTCAGGAGGTAGATTCGAATCGCCTTTAAAGCATATGAAAAGCGGCAAAACGTTGACAATGATGCCCTTGGCCAAAAAGGGCATATGCGTTTTTTCCTGAATATATTCAGGAAAAAACGCATACGCCCTTTTTGGCCAACCAAGCAACCTGGAAAGGCAAATCAGCGCTACAAAGAAGTCTCGCTTCCCATCGGTCAAAAGGGCCATGCTGAAAAAAGTGTCAAAACCAGAAATGCAGGACAGGCCATGGAGAAATGGGAGCCTTGCTACACTGATGGGCGGGATGTAAATTGCCAACAGCCACTCTGGAGAAGTGTACGGTGTGTCCTGAAACATCTAAAAAAACACAGCTTAGAGAGCATAGGGCACTTCCACGCATGGGGGGATAAAGTGGGAAAATTGAAAATCAGCAAGACACAAGCACCCCAAAGTTTAGGGCTGCTCTGTTGACAAGGACCTCCACTTCATTCCACCTTAAATATCCCAGGAAAGCGAAAAATGGATCAAAAAGTTGTGGTCCTTATGTACAATGGAATATCACTCAGCCATGGAATCAATGTCATAAGGCTAGTAGCAGCATGATGAGTGGATTTAGGTAAGACGATTCTAAGTGAAATAAGTCACACAGAAAAGGACACTTCTCATAAGGTGTCACTTATAGAGGGAATGTAAAAACCGTTACACTTGAACTGAATTACAAAACAGAACAGAGTCACACATGCAGAAAACACACTATGGCTGCTTAACGGGAAAGGTGAGGTGGGGTGATACATAAAACAAGAGTTTCAAATTAGCTCAGATACCGTTCCATAAACCCAATATGTAATAGACAAGACCTACTCCTTGCTCAGAGAACTGGACTCAACACGCCCGATTCACCGCACAAGAATATATCTGACTAGTAATAATCTTAAAACCTATGTATTGATATCTCTCTGTTAGTGTGTCAAGTGGGTGTAAAGCGGCATAAACACAGCCGTGAAAAGCAGCTAAACCCCATTATAAAAATAAATTACTTTTAAAAACCCATGAAACAAAGACAGGGAAAGAGAGAGAAATTCTTACACAATTCGTTCAGGGGCTGTGATGCAACCTGGATTGACCATATCTAGACCCACAGCTGGATGAGACATAAGGGTGGACACTCTTGGGGCTGAGAGGTTTGGTGAGGTTGGGTGAGCAAACGCAGACCCTTTAAAGTAATACTGCGTGCTACCCATCGCATGGGTCCCAAATCTCCAGGTTCAAGGGCATCTTCCTACATCGAAAACATGCATGAGAAACCCAGAAGATGGTACACCGTGTGATGGGGAAAGGTTTCTAAAACGCACCTCATTTCTCATCTCCTTGTGCTCGGGTTCGCCATTCCAGCCACTTTACTAGCAATCTCCCTACTTGGAGCATCAGCACCTTTAACCTCCTGTTCCGTACAGGTTGCAATTTGTCCTGAGGATGAACGGGAAGACGGGGAACCAATGAGAGACTAGCTCTTGGTGTTGGGACAGGCACAGGTCACTCTATTTTCCCATCAGGAAGAAGAATTAACCACAGGCTCAGCCTGCCCCCCGGAACCAGAACAGGGCCTGAAGCCATCCTGCGCTTTTGCGGCCAGCTCCCAAAAATGCGACTTGTAAAATGGAGCTTCAGGGCACTGCAATTCACAAACCTGCAGAGTTATAAATGATAACTCTCGTCCACAAATATATTGAGGGAAGGCAAAGAAGAGGATTTGAAATCAAGGCAGAATTGCAGGAAACAGATTTCAGGAGGTAGATTCGAATCGCCTTTAAAGCACATGAAAAGCGGCAAAACGTTGACAATGATGCCCTTGGCCAAAAAGGGCGTATGCGTTTTTTCCTGAATATATTCAGGAAAAAACGCATACGCCCTTTTTGGCCAACCAAGCAACCTGGAAAGGCAAATCAGCGCTACAAAGAAGTCTCGCTTCCCATCGGTCAAAAGGGCCATGCTGAAAAAAGTGTCAAAACCAGAAATGCAGGACAGGCCATGGAGAAATGGGAGCCTTGCTACACTGATGGTCAGGATGTAAATTGCCAACAGCCACTCTGGAGAAGTGTACGGTGTGTCCTGAAACATCTAAGAAACACAGCTTAGAGAGCATAGGGCACTTCCACGCATGGGGGGATAAAGTGGGAAAATTGAAAATCAGCAAGACACAAGCACCCCAAAGTTTAGGGCTGCTCTGTTGACAAGGACCTCCACTTCATTCCACCTTAAATATCCCAGGAAAGCGAAAAATGGATCAAAAAGTTGTGGTCCTTATGTACAATGGAATATCACTCAGCCATGAAATCAATGTCATAAGGCTAGTAGCAGCATGATGAGTGGATTTAGGTAAGACGATTCTAAGTGAAATAAGTCACACAGAAAAGGACACTTCTCATAAGGTGTCACTTATAGAGGGAATGTAAAAACCGTTACACTTGAACTGAATTACAAAACAGAACAGAGTCACACATGCAGAAAACACACTATGGCTGCTTAACGGGAAAGGTGAGGTGGGGTGATACATAAAACAACAGTTTCAAATTAGCTCAGATACCGTTCCATAAACCCAATATGTAATAGACAAGACCTACTCCTTGCTCAGAGAACTGGACTCAACACGCCCGATTCACCGCACAAGAATATATCTGACTAGTAATAACCTTAAAACCTATGTATTGATATCTCTCTGTTAGTGTGTCAAGTGGGTGTAAAGCGGCATAAACACAGCCGTGAAAAGCAGCTAAACCCCATTATAAAAATAAATTACTTTTAAAAACCCATGAAACAAAGACAGGGAAAGAGAGAGAAATTCTTACACAATTCGTTCAGGGGCTGTGATGCAACCTGGATTGACCATATCTAGACCCACAGCTGGATGAGACATAAGGGTGGACACTCTTGGGGCTGAGAGGTTTGGTGAGGTTGGGTGAGCAAACGCACACCCTTTAAAGTAATACTGCGTGCTACCCATCGCATGGGTCCCAAATCTCCAGGTTCAAGGGCATCTTCCTACATCGAAAACATGCATGAGAAACCCAGAAGATGGTACACCGTGTGATGGGGAAAGGTTTCTAAAACGCACCTCATTTCTCATCTCCTTGTGCTCGGGTTCGCCATTCCAGCCACTTTACTAGCAATCTCCCTACTTGGAGCATCAGCACCTTTAACCTCCTGTTCCGTACAGGTTGCAATTTGTCCTGAGGATGAACGGGAAGACGGGGAACCAATGAGAGACTAGCTCTTGGTGTTGGGACAGGCACAGGTCACTCTATTTTCCCATCAGGAAGAAGAATTAACCACAGGCTCAGCCTGCCCCCCGGAACCAGAACAGGGCCTGAAGCCATCCTGCGCTTTTGCGGCCAGCTCCCAAAAAAGCGACTTGTAAAATGGAGCTTCAGGGC